>NC_134287.1:3240000-3883750 GCF_949628215.1 Phalacrocorax aristotelis | reverse complement strand
AAAACTGTGGAGTTTTTTCAAAGCAACACACTAACTTTTTTTTCTCCTCCCGGATTTGTACCATCTTAAAAGCAATCCATTTGCTATATAAAAATTTCGGTGTGTCTTATAGGAAAAAAGAGCCAGTTAGTCATTTAGCTTTCTGGGCACACCTTAATTGCTTCCCTTGTTGTCACCGAGCAGCAAGCGCTAATAGCGGAAAGGAAGCACTTTAGCAGCTTTTACATAGGCAAGGGTGATAGGTGCTTTTTTTATGATGTGTACGTTCAAAGAGTGGCTGTATGTTTTCAGCCTAAAATGACTCACAGAGGCTCTCTTCTACCTTTTCATCTTAACCTGAAAAATAGTTGTCATATCTAAACTGACGACTTAGATTGAACTAAGCAGCTGATGGTAATAAAACCAATAGATGAGGGATATCTAAATTTAGCAGAATCCATAAAAATGATCCATAATAATTATTTTTGCATTGCCCAGGCATTTAAGAGAGCTTTCTACCTCCTCCCTCTTCTTCACTCCTGCAGCATCCTCCAGAATGCTTTCACAACAGGCGTCTGCTAAGGAGACTTACAAAATCTGATTTAATCTGTGTTCCCAGGGCAGAGTGACAGGAACTTTAGTTCTTTGAAAACTCGTGTGACTTGGGGATTCTAAGGCCTCTAGGTCTTCCTGTATCAGAGTACAACAGGTCAGCTTCATTCAGCTGAGAAGTTTCAGCAGACCTGCCTTATGGGGATGTAATGTTAGCTTTGGAAGTGTGTGAACATGTCATTTGCATACAGAACTTTTTAAGCTTTGCAACTTTTAACCCTGAGAAAAAAATTGTCTCTGCTTTCTCCTGTTACCTTTGTAATATATTTTATTTTTAGCAAGCCGCTTCTCCCATTTCTAATCCATAGGTACCTATGGATAAGGAGGCTGATGCCTTCAGAACTTGGTGGCCTTTTTTTTTCCACTCCACGTTTGTTATATGGGACAACATGCATGAGCTCATCAGGGGCTTTCTAAGTGTTAAGAAAAGGGGGAGCGGGGGATTTTTCTTGCTTTTTTGCTTAGTGGGAGCTCAGAAAAACTTTAACTCATTTTCTGACTTTTGATTTGCTTCTGGTACTTTTGGTGAATGGTTGCTAGAGTTAGCTTCACTTGAATACAGTTTTCTATGTAATTAATCTCCCTTGTGTTAAACCTGTCAGGATAGCTTTTTCCAAGAGTAAGTAATTTCACGGTGCTTGTTAAGAGGATTCTCTACTCCAATTCTTTTACTATGGTAAGTGATTTCTGCTTCCAGTGTCTCCAGTGTCATTTTTCCCCTCATCCCGTTCCACCCCACGCCCCCCAGGGCAGAAATTGATAGCACCAAAATAACCAGTAAGTTTTTTGTGTTCTAAAATCTTTTATGAGATGGACAAAAAGAATCCAGTTCCATTTTCCGAAGTCCAGCAATGGGAATTGGTATTTCCCCACAACTAGAAGCATCCTGAGCTTCTTAAATTTCAAGTAAGATGCAATGTATTCAGTGCCTGTAAGAAGCCTCAGTTACTGTCCAGTGTCTTAAAATAGTCACTGTCCAAATTCAATCCATTACTATTTTGCATCTCAGCTGACTCAGATGCAAATTATTGGGGGGGTGGGGGTTGTATCGTTGGTCATTTTGGTTTCGGTTGGTTTTTTTAATTTTGATTTTTAGGAGTACTGTCCTAGTGAACACCTAATAAATAGTTTGGGAGTTTGGGAGAGTTGGAGCAATACTAAAAGCTCCCACCTCACTTTGATGATGACATGGCGAAGGATGAATAAGAGCTGGACAACACAGAAATTTAGCGGCTCTTCCCCCTTTTCCTTTTGTAACACAATACAGTTTTCTTGTTGGCATTTTCTCTTGGTTCAGTCAAGTTGCCTCAAAGATAAAGGCAGTTAACTGTGGAAATGTGAGCAGACAAATGTTTCCAGAATTGGGGCCGTTATACTTTTACTTGAGTCTTGGGTCATCCTATGACTTTATGGCTGTTCATATGTATAGATTTAAATACATGCATTAGTTGTCTGCAAAATAAGAAGGGTCAGTGCAGTAATGTACGAGCCCTGTTTTCAAAGGTATGAATTCCAAATTTCCAGAAAACTGCCTGCTCTGTAGTCATGTTGGATAATCGCAAAATATTTATATAACATTTTACACCCTTATGATGGCCTGTTCCTTTAGAGTGGCAGGTGGTTTTGCGGCTTGTTTTACAGGGTAAAGTTAGCGTTTTCTAACTACGTAGGCCATTGCTATTTTGCATGACTATCCCTGCAGCTGCTTCTACTTAGGTGCAACATGGAGTTCCTTGCAAAATTGAGGTCTTATTCAACAAACTACTTTCATGTTCTTGTTTAATCAAAGCAGTATGTCAAACGCTGCCCAGGTTTACTTATTTATAAGTAACGGAACAGCATGGTAATTAAAAAAAAAAAAACCATAATTTTTAAAAAATATGAAGTATGTGGGAGTGCTACAGTCCCACATACTAAGGGGTACTGAAATTTGGAAACAGGTGGAAAATAAGAATAGAAGTTATATTGATTCTCTGGGAGCACTGTGATAAAGTACTTTTTAATCCTAATTTATATTCTGAATAGTTCCAAGATACTGAGCTAGACTGATATTTCTGTCAATTGTTTGCTGCTCCTGTACAGGAAGAGATAATATACACTTCTGTCAACAGATGAAAATCCTTCTTTGTATTTTAACTATGCTATGGTGCTTTGTGCAGGGGCATGGATATAACCCTCTGAATCACTTTAAATAGTTTACTACCTCTTATATAGTAAATCAGATCAGAATTTGAGTCGGTTTTACCTTAACACCTGATTTTAACCTGCCAAATCCCAAAGCAAACTGCATTCATTAGCAAAGTAACCATACCATGAAGAGATTTTGAACGGGAACTTCAGTGAATTCTCTCTGAAACAGGTGAGCATTGGCGTTGGGGAAGCAGTGTTCATCACATCCGCACTTCCAGGCCGGTCACGGCTCTGCTCTGCGGCAGGGCTTCCTGCCACCTGCCTGACCCCCGCTATCCCACCCGGGGCTCTCAGAGCAGGGCCGCCTCGGGGCAGCCCCCGGGGAGCGCAGGCAGCGCCGCTGCACCCGCAGGAGCCCAGCCATCCTGCCCAGGGGCCTGCTGCCACCGGGGCGCTGCGGCCTGGCACACCTGTACCGGCGGAGACCCCTGTGCGGCAGGCCCTGACACGCTTCCTTACCTTCCTTGTCCACGGCAGCCCTTCAGAAGGAGTGTTTGCGAAGACAGCTGTACTGGTGACAGACGCGTGACGCGAGGTCTGAAGCTGCAGGGACTCGTACTGTGCACAGGGGATGCAGAAAGGAAGGCCCTTCCCCGCTACTAGCGATAAACTCTGCACTTTGGGCCATGGACTCGGACTACTTCTCTAGCTTTTCCCGGATCACTGTGGCTCAAAACTCCGCCGCCGCAGGTCTCTGCGTTCGTGCCGCTTTCCCAGACCGCCCTGTCACCCGTCCCCGCGGCGCAGCACAGGCCGGCGGGCGCTGGGCGCCCTTTGCCCGGGCACGCACCCGGCCGCACAGCGAGCCCTGAGCCCGCCTCGCCAGCCTCTCGGGCCGGGGCTGGGGGCTGCGCACCGCAGCCACGCCCAGCTGCCCCTGGGCCCGCGCAGCTACGGTACGCGGCTCGGTGTCCCTGACAGCCGCCTGCATCCATCCCCCTTTTTCTTTCCCGCTGCTCTTCAGTAACGCCCACCTCCCTCCACCTGGCACCCTCAGAAGTGACGGCTGTAAAAACCATAAAGCGCCCGAACCCGAAAGAAGAGTTTCCCAAGGCGCGGGGTGGGGTGAGCTGTGGGAATTGGCCTAAATGAATTAGCTGAAATATCGGAAAAAAGTTTGTTGCTGCCGGCGGCGACCAGGCAGCGGGCCCGGCCCGGCCTGGCGCGCCGCAGCTCCCGCCCGCTCCCCGCCGCCGCTTCCCGCCGCCGCTCCCCCGCCCCGGCAGGCACTCACGAGGAGCCGGGGAAGCAGTTCCCGAGCCATGCCGCCGCTGCCCAGCGCTGTCCCGCACCTTCCGCCGAGCCGAAGGCGGCCCTGCGGCCGGCTGCCTGCCCCTGCCTGCGCCCTGCCCACGCCCGGCTCCTCCCATGTTGGTAAACACGGCGCGGGCCCGCCCACGGCGCTGCGGGGCCGGGGGGCGCTGCGGGGCCGGGGGGCGCTGCGGGGCCGGGGGGCGCTGCGGGGCCGGGGGGCGCTGCGGGGCCGGGGGGCGCTGCGGGGCCGGGGGGCGCCGAGCTGCCCCCTCCCCGCCCGGGCAGCGGGCGGAGCGGCAGCCCCGGGCAAAGGCCTGGCCCGAGCGACCCCGCGGGCACGGGCAGGGCTGTTCTGCCCGCGGGCAGCGCCCTGAGCTCCCTCTCCGAAAGAGGACGGGCTGCTGAAGTCCCCTCTTGGGGGCGAGGGGGGTGTCCGTCCCCTCCTCCCCCCCATTCTGGCTCTCCACGGGGATCCGCTGCGTTTGGGTATGGGGTCGGGTGCCCCCGCTTGGCAGCTTGTGGATGCCAGGCATGGCCCTGAGGGCACAGAATTTTGGCTGGGTGTGAGGCATTTGCTTCGTGTGCTTCAGCTGCTGAGCAGAGCCATCGCCTCCCCGCCAAGGGCAGAAACTCCAGTTTTGCAATATTGGTAAGGTTGGGCTTGGGGCAGGGAGTCCTGAATCCATAGGAGTGGAGCAGGCGTTCAGAACAGGCGAAATCCCCTGCAGCAGAAGACACTGCCTTTTGCTGTCCTGTTGAAAGGATTGCTCAAGCCATGACTTCTATTCTGTAGCAGTTTCCGGTCACTCCTTCTGTTTTTCTTGCAAGTTTTCAGTGGTTTGAAATGCCGGCTGTCTGGCCTCCCCTGTAGTGTTACAAATAATGTGATGGTGTCATTTATTGACATGTGTTCTGATCTTTCAGGTTTCGACATGATGCCGTTGCCTTTGGAAGACCATGGTTGTAACTGAGCTGGCGTTTTCATTTCAAACACCATTTTTCAGTGGTTTATGACTCAGATTTTCAGAAAACCTTCAGTTTTTCTGCAGGTATGGCTCTTAGCTGCCTTATAGATAAGCTGGGTTCGTAACATCATAACTTTTTCTAGATGCTGCTCTTTTAGATATTTCAGGCTTTTTAACCACTTCCGGACGAAGCAAAATGTGCTGCTGACACATTTTTAGAGATGCTGCCTTTGGAGTATCAACAAGCAACAATCAACTTTTTGCCTTCCCAGTGGCAGTAGGGAGTATGACCCTCTCTTGGGTGCAGCGAGTGTTACATGTTTGTAGCTCCTACTGGGCAAACCCAAATCAGCATCTACTGGAAGCTGTTAATTTGAGCGGAAATTTGCATGTGCGTAGGGGTGGAGTAGGGACTGCAAGCAACGTTGTCCGGATCTGGATGGCTGCTGCAGCAGAAAGCTCAGTAGAGCTGTTTCCAAATTCATCACTTGGGGGATTCTGGTTTGTCCTAAAAACAAAACCTGATGTGACTGGGCCCTCAGCAGGCATCGCTTAGCATTCAGTACACCTCGGTGTGCTTCTTGCCCTAATTATCCCATATCTTCCGCTAAGGTCGGTAGCGCCTATTGGGCGCATGCGGTTCACGCTCTTGCCCGTCCCCCGGAGGTGTGATGGCTGCATGCGATAGCTGTTTTGCAGTGGAGTGTTTTTTGTCTTGGTGGGAAACTTTGAGAGACTTGAAAAGCCACCGGATTCTTGTCAAAACAATAGTCTCTGCACGTGACTTGGAGTCATACCTCATGTAGTTAATAACTGTAGCTGTTTGGTGTTTTTTAAATATATATAATGGATACAAACCAAGAGAAAGCAATGTGTTTGGAGGAGTTTTTTTTTGTTTGACTACCCTGAGTTGGTATCAGTGAGCAATGTAAGGCCAATGTTTTCATCTTTGCACTGTTCCTTGGGTTGCAGGAGATATTTGTGGCTACTAGAAGTGGCAGCCGTGAGTATTTTCTATACTCACCTTTTATCTAAACCTTAATTCAGGTGTCAGTTGAGGAGTGCTCAGCAGTCCAAGATGCTGCACTATTTTTCTTACCAGCAGATGGCCTTGTACCTTTCCCGACATGCAAAGAAGGATCAGGCTGTGGTGGCATCAAACTCCAGAACAGTTAACACGCAAGAGGCTGACTTTTTAGCTCTATTGCAGTTCCACCTTTAAAAATGTAAGGTTTTGGAATTAAGGTGAAGTTTTTGATTTATTTACTGTGCTGTTTTGATTTGTTGTTGTTGTTATTGTTGTTCTGTGTCCACGTGCGTGCACTGGTCACAGGAAATTCTGTTCGTGATAGCTGCAAAAACACCAGAGAAATTATTTTGGACACGCACAACCACAGTGTTCTGGCTTTGAGAGTGGCTGAGCTGGAATCTGTATTCATGCCTTAACTGGCATCACACCTTTCCTTCCCTCTCCGGAAGCCTACTTGCACCGAGACAAACTGACTCCATCACAATATTATGACTTTACAAATTATGTAAGTATTATAAATTACGAATCGTGTAACTTAACCAAAGTGGTTCCATCAAACCTAAATTCTTCTTTGACCTACAGTACACATTAGAAGATTATTGCTGCACAGAAGACTTACACTGGGATACCTTAATATAATAAATACAGGAGTGGTTGAAGTTGAGAAGAGTTACGAACTCCTCGCTACATTTGTCCTCCTGTTAGCTTTGCATCTTCTTGTCTTGTATATGTTGACTATTCCCCTGTCTTTTAGTAGATGGTAAGTTTGCCCTAAAATGTGGATTAGGGGACACAAATTGTTTTTGGACAACTTGATTTGGCTGAAAAGGGAGGAAAATAGAGAATATAGGAGCTATGTTTTGAGATATTTAAAATTAAACATTTTGTTATGTGATTCATGTTTTGTAAGTAACCTGAAGTTTAAAGGAAGGGGGGATAAAGCTCAAACACTTAATTATCAGGCCCAAACTAGAGTAATTTTGTTTCACTTGTTTTCTGCATTTTGTTTTATTTTGCTTTTCTGTTTTGCCTCTCCCCTCCCTCATATGTGTTCAGAACAACCTAGTTTTGACTTTTGGTTCAAGTTCTAGGCTGAGTAATCCATTACTCACGCAGCTCTATTGCACCTCCTTCATCCGTGGCTCAAACGTGTTCCGCTTTGTGACTGTCACAAGCACCAGATAGCCCTGTTGGGAAATGGTCGGGGTGGTCGGGGTGGCATTAGTCCTTAAATCATCAGCTCTTGCTGAGTACAGTTTTGCAGTGGAATGCTTTGCCCTTTGTTTTCCAGATCTTTTGTGAAACATTGAAATGGTGATCTTGCTCCACCCACCGGCTGGTACTCTTTCCTCTATGGTCTTGCAGACCAGAAATGATCTGTACCTGCTGTCACTAATGGCTGTTTTGCTGCAGTGTGATACGGGTAGATTCTGACAGTTTGAGGTTACCCGTCTCCCTTTCTAAGATACTTATAATAACCTGGGTTAGCGGTGTAGTGAAAGGTTCTTGGTCAGATTCAGATGATGTGGTAGCAAAGCACTGTATTGGCCCAAACACCCCCGTTCTGTGGGTGGAGGAGCTGATACGACAGCACAGAAGTGGGAAAGCAGTGTATGATCAGAGAGGTTTATGAATACCCTGTGGGTTTTTTTTGTAAGGGTGCTGCATGGTGTCTCCTCAAATCAGATCAGGGAGTTCTGGCATGGTCCTGTTAGAAGTAATAGTGATCTGATACAGAGGCCTGTGGAGCCAGAGATGCTAGTGTTTATCTAAAAACACCCACATTAGCAATGAAACAGGATGGAAACCGAAACTTGTAGCAAGTCACTTGTCCCCTCTAGCAGTTCTCTGGAGAAAGTGATAAAGGAGAATTAGGAATAGCCCCTGCCACTCTAAAAACAGATGCCTGTCCTTCCTGTTGTAATTCAGCTTCTTGGAGCACCACTGGATCCATGCTTTTGTTCAGCAAACCCAGTTAGATGACGTCAATGCATTCTTCACCACAGGGGAAAAAAATTTTCAAACAAACGGAGCATTTCCTTAGACTGGAAAAGCAAACTGGCTGGATGCCTGGTGGCTCCTACAGCCAATCACTATAACCTTACCATAAATGTAGATGTGTTTCTATCTTAGGGTTGATTATTGACTTTATTTTAGCCATGGGACCATCCTGTCCCAGTCCTCTGTGTGTGCACGCTACCAGCGAGTGCTGAGGTCCTGAATGCTGCATTATTTAGCAAATGTTTTGCACATCGCACTGGCTCACTTAAAATTTGACTTGCTGACTTGGTATATTGTAAATGCGTCTCTCTTAAAAGTTTTGCGGAGCCCTCTTTCCATCCAGAACTTGCAACAGGCAGCTTAGCTTCAGAGGTTGGCTGGTGCTCCTTTCTCTTTTCTTCAGGCTAATTGCTCGTAGTTGTTTTTTGAGGGTTTTATTACTGATACTGGGATTATGCTTTATACTTGCAAAGCTTGGTTTATAGCAAGTGCTAACTGTCAAATGTGTAACAGATGAACTGTAAAAGCTCCTAAGATAATGTGCTAGAGAGGCTAGATGTTCTCCAGAGGGGGGTGAGGACGCGTTCAAACCTTTTCTCTTCAGGCACTCCCTGGACAAGGGCATGGTCGATTTAGTCTGTGAATAGTAGTACTTGTTTCCTGCATTTGGGAGTTAAATGAGGATGAGAGAGGAAAGGTCTGTAGAGAAATGACTGGACTTAAAAGATAAATGTGAGTAAAAGGTCTTCAGTTCTGCTTTTAACCTTTGATCTGAAGATGGCAGTAACAGGCATACCAGATGGCTTTACTTCTGATGTTGTGTGACACCCAGACAGCCACCCTTCAAGGAAGAAAGTTTTTATAACAGTTTTAAAGTTAGCTAAGACAAATTTTATTAAGGGGGGGTGTGTGGAGAAGCTAAAGGAAACATTTAAAAAATATTTTAGCATACTGTGGTTGTTCAGAATTTCTGAAACTGTAAGAAGTATTATGTCTTTTGGATTTAGTTCCACTGGCTTGCTTTGCTCTGTCATGCCGCTCTTTTTGGGGTATCATCTAACAAGCGAGACTAACACACTCAGGTAAAGCAACGCCTTGTGGCGGAGACTCCAAACTCTCAGGTTTTGTGGATATCGCTTGATCTTTGAAATGCTTTGGTGGGGGAAGGACAGTGATGTGAAAAAAAGTTTTATCCCACCCACTGAAGTCTCAGGTGCAGTTCAGCATCCTCTGTGACACCAAACGCTCTTCAGAGAGAGGACAGGATGCAGTGATCGCGCTCTGCGTGTTTGTCTCCGGGGCACTGCTGTGCGCTTTTAACCAGGGCTTGTGCTTCAGGCAGACGATCAAGAGCTAAATTCCGGTAGAGAGGAGCTGTTGTGGTATGAGCAAGGTTTGGAGGTGGTGGGATGTCACTGTTCCTTGTCTTCACCTACTTACCCACTTCTACCACAGATCTGCACAAACAAACAGGAGGCCTGGGTAGTTCGTGCCAGCTGCAGGAGTGAGTCATCTCTGTTCAGCTGCACAGCCCACTGTATAGTCAAGCTTTGTTATGAGCACGAAGCAAATGAAATGAGTGTGTAGTACAGACGCACTTATATTTCTATCAAAATACAGTTGATTGTTTTCTGTTCGTGGTTCTCATCAGCAATTAAATGATGGGCTTAGAAAGGGGTCGTCATAACAAGAAGGGATACACTGGCATTTGTTGTCCAAAGCAGTCTGTTAGGTTTCCCGATCAGACGTTAGCAATATTTTTCAGCTGAATCATTTCTGAAATACTTCTTGGAAGCCAAGTATTTTGGAAGAGGCATCCTTTCTGCGCTGCCCGGTAGCTGCCTCTCCTGCTGTCAGCCAGCTCACACGCAGGAGCGGGAGACCAGATGGGGGACCGCAGGGGGATGAACAGCAGAACGTGCATCTCTGGTTCCCTGGGATGGGCAGGGGAGCCTGGTGCCAGCTCAGGCCACCGCTTTAACAGCCACAGGTTTCCCATGTGCTTCTCCCAGCTCGGCGGTGCTCAGAAACCCTCCTGCCTGGAGGCAGCCTGCTGAGAGGAGAGCAGTTCCTCAGTTTCATGTGAGAAATGAAGAGGGACTCTCATCCCTTTGCTGTAATAGTGCAAGGAAATTGTCTTACCTTTCTGAAGTAGAGGTTTTGGCCCAGATTCTCAGCTTTCATTGAATCCCTTCAGCGAGCTGTGATTTTACTTGAGGTCGTTGGGTAATTTTGATGTTGTCTGGAGTGGAGATTTCACTCCATGTGCATAAAGTGGATGTAAAGATACATTATATCAGTAACTGGGAACTTCCCCCCCTCTAGGATGCAGGGCTGGCCGCCAGCCCCTTCTCCATTCGCCCCTGTAAAGGGTCAGCTCGGTCTGCCCTACGCTTGCCACATGGTAAAGCGTGGAGCAGCTTGGCTTGGTGCAGTGAAGGGCTGTCGCTACAGGGGAGCTTGCTCCTTGCTCTCCCAGGTACCATTCCGCTATTCCTGAGTGAGCTGGTACAAAACCCACAAGTTTTCTTTTCAGGGGGCCTACCTGAGAAACAGGATCTGACAAAAACGAGTCTACAGAAGAATACCTGTAAATTATTAAAATCAAGGTAATAGGGAAGGTTTAGCCCTCATTAAAACAGTAGCTTTTATTGTGTAAGCAGAAAAAGAGAAAACAGGTGTTAACCCTTTTTTGCAAGTGTGGTTGTCCCCTGTTACCCCCAGCTGATTCTTCTGAGGTCTGGCCATTTGCAGTGGAAGTGATGCTGAGTTTTCAATGCTATAAAGCAACACTGTTTTATTTAAATATGTTTCAGAAAGTGGGACACGTTTATGCTGAAGACCTGCTAATTGCCTAATTTTCTCCTTTTATTAAACAATGTGTTCATGCTGTGTAATACAGACTAACCAGAGTGCAGAGGAATGATTTATATTATGTTGAAGAGGTCTGAGCATTTGACCTTGTAAATGAATTCCCAGAGACAGCTAAATACAATGCAGTAACAGGCTGTAACTAGGAAGCTGAAGGAGTTGTACGTAGTTCTGGTATCCCGATGTGGAAACCATCCAGGCATTTTCAAGATCCTTGGGCAAGAGTGTTTTGCAGCAGTGAAAGGAGTTACTACGTCTGTCTGAGAAGTTACTAGCAAGGAACTGAACAAAAGAGAAATCTGGGAAGTACTTACAGGACTGACAACATAGTAGATACCATAGTTCTGAGACAGAGGCATACACAGCCTCGTCTTTTATTTAGCGCTATTACTGGCTTGCAAGAACACGAATCAGCAGGCTTCAGCATTTTCTGCCTGTAGGTACCCGGGATATTCCTGAAGTCCTGAAACCAGGCAGACGTTAGCCTTCTGCCAATGGAGCGGAGAGCTGCGTGCGGCGAGAGCGGCGCCTGTTCCAGACCCTGCGGGCGTGCTGTTCGTGCCTGTGCGGTACCGACTGGGATCTGGGATCTTATCCTGATAAAGAAATGGATCAAAAACCAGTTGCGGATGGAGGAATCTCCAGCTGGGCTATAGGCAGGTTAGACCTGAGTCCTGACAGTTTTCATCCTCCACGAGGCCAGTGGTACAATTGGTCTTGAAATGGGCTGGAATGAGCAAAAAATTTGCAGAATTCTGTGTTTTTCCTTATTCTGAAGGATGGTTATGTTTGTTTCAGAAATGCATGTCTAAGTCTCCTTTACAGTCATAGAAGGAAAAGAACAAAACATTATTCTTGGATCTGATAGGGAATTTAAACAGTTAAAGGTATATAAAACACATTTAGTGGAAGAGGAAGAAAAAACCCTACCTTTGGCTGGAAAATGCTGGCACACTTTCAGAAAAACAAGCAAATTATTAAACAAAAATAGCATGTTATCTGTACTTTTCCGTAGTTCTTATAACTGTCTGTAAGAAAGAGGAAGAAGAAACTACCTTACGTAACTAAGATGTTGTGAGCAAAGGCGAAAAACCTGCTTGCTTCAGGCTTCTTGTGAGACTTGAGCATTGTTTGAGGAGAGGTTTATAGGCTGAATGTGCTAGAGCATGAGCAATAGCTGTGTGCTAAGTTCCTCCGGCTAAGTGACCAGCCATCGTCAGCTGCCAGCCTCCTGGAGCACCACAGTAGATAGCAGGAGGGTCTTCCAGGCCCAAGCAACAGCCAGGATGTGTGCTGGAAGGTGCGACAGAGGCAGGCTGGCACTGCACACAGGGCAGAGGAGAGCACCCGTGAAATCCCATCCTTCCTGCAACCTGTGGTGCGTTAGGCACCACTTTGCTGTACCTTGTTTTCATCAGCCAAAATGACATTCAGCAAAAGTGCGATGGATGGGGGTAGGGATCCTTTTGCACAGGTCAGAGGTGCAAAGTGTTTTCTCAAGGCTTCATATTATAAACAGGATTCTACTGAGGAGGACTCTGTTTTACCATAGATCTATAATGAAGATTGTAGCAAGTTATAAAAACACATACGCACACACTCTCTCTTTATCTGTGACATTTATCTGCAACTTATGTTATTGTTCAGATCACTGATAGAGGCATTCAGGTGCATAGCCCATGATGGGTTGGGAAGGTCCCACAGGGTCGCACCCACTCAGCAGTGATTTCCCTGTGCTGCTGTGCTGTGAGGCTTCAGCTAGGCAGTTCTCATGCTACTCTGCGTAGGTTGATACTGCATTTGCCTTATTTTTAATTATTTCATGTTCTAGAAAATAAAAGGTTTTAGAGGGCTTTTACAACTAAGTGTGTTATATTTCTCAAAAAGAGTTTGACAGGAAGTCATTTTTATAAAGCCTTATTCATCAGCATTTATTATATTACCTCCTTTTTTATTATTTGGATTCAGTATTGGCAGCTGTGATAGTTTGAGTTAGCGTGGTGTGCTCATCTGGCAAGTTTGTAATTAACTATTTCTTGCCATTACGTGCTTGAAGTTTTTTGTTAAACTGCCTTTCTTCCTGTTTCGGGAAAACCCCTTAAGCGTTTTTAAGGGCTAATGAAAATAAGTGTTAATTGTTCTGGAATCACTTTGCCCTGTTTTCTGGAACACCTGGATGGATGCAGGCCATCCAAACCCGCTGCACTGGGCATGCCCAACATTTCTGCTGCCTCTTTCAGCACCCTCCTGCGACGGAGTTGATATAGAAAACCCCAAACCATTTTGCAATTCTTTGAATTGACATCTGAGTGTTTCCTGGTGCAGAAAATGCACGTGTATTAAGTGTGCTTACGTTTGCCACATTGTTTTTGACAATTCCCTATAACAGCATATATATCCATATAATGACATGCCAATTCCAAAAGTACGTTTCCTTTTTATCCTAAGGTGGTTTTTAATGCGTTCACTTTAGTCATATTTAGTCATATTGGTTGTAGGTTTCCCCTTGTATTCTTTGCACGTTCTTCAGTTTATTGCCTTATAATGCTCATTCCTCCACTGTGATACAGTGGTTCTCATGGAGGTTTAAAAAAAGAACTCAGCTCTGCTCTTGGGAGTTGTTTATTTACAGGTTGTGCTGAGTGGCTCATACGGAAGACGAGGAAGTTGCAGCAGAGCCGTGTCTCCGTGTCCTGCCCGGCAGCGACATCTAACTGCTCCGATTGTGCCGAGCCCAGGTGCCAGAAGGGGGCTGGAGACCGGGGCTGGGTCATCTGGAGGGGTCGGTGCCTGCTCGCGGACGTTTGTGGTGAGAGGAACTCCGCCGTTGGTCATCGTCCAGAGCCCATGGGCAAAGAAGATACGTGTCGGCTGCAAAAAGTGAAACTGTGGTAGCAGAAAACTAGTAAATTCGGTAGTGAAAGAAATCACCCTATAGAGGTCCTTTTCCTTGCTGTTTGCTGGAGGGCCAGCCAAATTGGCTGATACAGGCACCTGAGCTTGTGAAATCGTGTGGTGTAGCTAGGCATGCAGAGTCGGCAGGTTTAACCTGTGACTAGTAGCCTTACGAAACACGCTTCCAGCGAATTTCCTTGACAGGAATGATCTGATTTCTTATAATGTGCAAGCTCACCTTGAAACTTTTCTTTTGGTGACATAACAACAGGGCAGCCGCTTCCAAAAATGTGCCGGGAACTTGGTCTCCTTGTTGCTGTCGGTGTGGGAATACGTTGGTTGGGGAGCTCGGACGTTATTGCGGAGGAAGGACCCCCGTGCTCCGCCTGCCCCACGCACACGCTGCGTAGGCCTGGCTTCCTCGGGAACGCGGGGCTGGTTTTTCACGGTGATGTGGTGGGAACATTTAATTTACATTTTGACAAATTTCGATAGCGTGTCACTGGCGTGGTTCTGCTAATTTTCTGGAAGAATCTGTTCTCTCTTAGCTCTTAGGAGGTGTGCCAGTGTAACACCATCATGAAGCCTTGTCTACAGTATCCTAAATATATATATACACACACATATCTGTCCTAAATGGACAGATATATCTGCCTGAACTCTGAACGAGCTACTGAGGTGCTGCTAAGAATTTACACACAGTGGGGCAGAGCTCAGCCTTGGCCAGTGGCCTGAGGGCTTATCTAGGATCTCTGGCGGATTTGCAGCTCTTTATATAAAGACAGCGTTCCTTTAACTATGCTTCTGATATATTTGATGTTTTCTTTCTAATATTAGGCATGTCTGCACCAGCTGGAGTGTGAGCTATGGGTGCTGCCTTGCAGATAAAATGTAGAGCTTATTTCAACAAAAAAATCACGGAGGGCACTCTTATCTCCAAAACTAGGTGTTTAAATTAGGCAAATTTATGGAGGAAAAATATGTCCGCATCTATTACGCATGAAGATCTAGGTACAATCTCCTGCCCCAAGAAATCCTTATTCTGCATGTAAGGAAGCAGAGAGGATAGAGGAAGAAAGTTGTCACTGTAGGTGTCTCATTTCTTTCCTAAGCATCTGCTTGCTATCAGGAAATCTCAGAGACAGGACACTGAGCTAGAAGGATATCAGCCTGACCCAGCAGGGCTCATTCTTATGTTCTATTTATTTATCTAAGAAGGGTGGTGAGGGAGCCATTAGCTCATTTTTACTTTGAATACATTCCTTTGATTTTGAATGAGGGGTAACTTTACCACGTTACCATGGAGGAAGATACTTTGTCAGGAAGACGAAGGAAGGTTGTGAATGAACATGTTTCATCACCTCGCTCGGGAGGCCCAGGAGGCAAACACTATATCCTCTAGCTCGTGAACAGCACTGGCCAAACTATTTTCCAAACTTTGTAGGTTGAAAACTGCCATATTTGAGAATGGTTAGAGATGTTTTGTCTTAGCTGTTAGAAAGAGACCAGTGCAAGAGCCTGACAATCACAGAGAAAGCTAGTCTATGGGTCTGACAGCTTATGGTTGATCTGACAGTTTACAGATGCACACTGTGTGACAGCTGCAATGAATCAGATTATTAGAGGGACTTTCTGCTCCCTAAAGCTTATTTATTCCTGCCTTTCTCAAAAGGGGGATGGGGTGGGGAAGTGTAAAGCCTATCAATGAGATAGAGGAGAGGGCCTGAAGCCAGGCAAGCCAAAACATTTAGAGATTCTGCTAATGCTACGAAGATGAAAGGAATCCCCAACTAAAAGGAGCCAGAGACATATTTAGCAGAGCCTCATTCCTAAAGAGCCAATTGGATGTAGGCAGGAAGGTCTCCACGCACATCTCAGAAGTTGTTTTCCCTTATAAAGTAATGGATTGTAATGTTACGGGCAAAGGGGTTACTTTATTCCCAGTTTTCTATAGCAGTTGGGATAAGACTGCAGCTTCTGCCCTCCTTTACCAAAAAAGTATGGCATCTACCAACTGGTGCATGGCCCCTGGGCCAGCATCCTTCAGACCAGCTGAAGCCCGTTTCCTAGGCGTGGTGGCTATACGGCCCATTTTGTGTCCTTAGGACAATCTGCACAAGTTACTGAAAAACAAAGAACTTGACTTAAGGAATATGTAGCTAAGAGTTTCCACTGATATCTCGAAAGATGCTTGAAGTCAGTGAGGAAGTTCCTGATGTGCATGGGAGCTCTGCTTAGTATCACTTTAAAGAGAGCAGGGAAAAGGTTATGAAAGAGGCAAAATTATTTTTTCCACTTATTTTCCTTTCTCTGATCATACTCTGGACATGCTGCTGTGATGGAGGCTGCAAATGGTTTAGACGGACAGAGAAGTTCTTAGGGGAAACCAAATAAAACCCATAGGTTTTGGCTGTGGATGCAATGAAAGAAATAAAACCTCAGGGATATAGATACACCAGGCAAGTTGGGCTGTGGCAGTTTCCATACGGATGGGCGGGATAAGTACTAAAAGATAAGCAGCAGAGAGTGGGGATGGAAGTGGCCTCCAGAGGGGAAGCTAAACTACTTTCAGAAACGGTATTGTCTTCTTCTGCCTGCAAAAAATTATACACACACATATACATATGTATATGTTGGGGCTAAGCTGGTATGTGTCTGTAGCTGCAGAGGAGGGTTTAGAGGTTTGATCCCCAGCATTTAGGCTTCGTTCTCAGAAGACTTGATCTGTTCAGTTCTCTTTAGGTTCTTATTTCCATCTCGTGCCAAGTACCTTCTCCGCTTCCCCCCACCCCTCCGGCAGTCACCTGTATTGCTGAGAAGAAAGGTGTAAACTACTAATGGCATTTTCCCCATGTGTTTTTATCTGTAGTAATATCTGTGAGATCATAACTCGAGCATGGTATCACTAAGAAAAGAAATACCTGTATTCTGTAATGTCCCTTGAGCCAGACTGACCTAATTTCCTTGCATAGTTCACCTGTTTGCCTCCTTCCTTCCTGCCCCGGGACCTTCCATAACGTAAGGCCCCAGAGACAAGCTGCCTGCTGAGCGCTGGCTCTCCATTGTGCGCCGGAGGCATGGTTGTGCACCGTCTTTGCATTTTTCCTGTGCTGTTCCTGTGTATCAATCATTACCGCTCAGTCAGCCTCTGGGCTTCTCCCTTCTAGTCTGCATAGCCCAGTCTCTAACAAATATCCTTCATGTGGTAGGGTCCTCCAAACAACTGGCGTTTCCTCTTTATTGCTGTATCAACAACTGCCTGCTCTGAATGAGACTCTGCGCCAGCCATTATCTTTTTCATGAGCACACTGAAAGCTGGGATTCCCACGCCTTCGCTGCCCATGACGGGCAAGGCGATGTGCGATCCTCACCCAATCAACCATTCCTCAGAGCAACCGAGGGGCTGCTGCCGCCGTCGTTGCCACCACTGGTAACTGCGGTACACGCCAGGCTAAGTTTGTAGGAACTGTGAGGAAGCATAACTGAGATACGAAGTCTGTGGCATCCGCATGGCCACTGTCTCCTGTAATATCCACAGAGGCCTCTTGTAGAAAACTGGTGCCTGTATTTCTCACTATGCCGGGGTGCCGTGTGTATGGCGTACCAGTTCTACTGAAGGGTTGTTCACTTGGCGCTGCAATCTCATATGTGCTGTATCCGCTAGAGCATCATCACCGCTAAGCTTTTTTGGGAGCGTGAACCTCTTCTCATTAAGGTGAAGAGTTTGGATCCTTTTGGATCTTGGTCCTAGTCTCAGTGTTTTCAAGGAGAAGTAGTAGATGATGCTTCTGAAAACCTTGGATCATGTTTCCTGTAATCTAGGAGGTAAGTGCTGTTTGTATCGCAATCAGACATGACTGCAGTGACAGGTTATGTTGTGTGAAGTTCTCCTTCCCCGACCCAAGTTCCCTAATCTAATACCACACCTTCTATGCGAGGTACGTATTTTTTCTCAGCTGTGTTTGAAAACAGGATTTGGTTTTTGCTGTCCTTCGAGTGTCAGTTGGAGATATGCAAAAAAGAGTCTGTTTATATCCTCTGTTGTAGGTTGCTTATCCTTTTTTTTTCTTAAGGTTTTCCCCCCCACTTTTTTTTTTAAGACCTCTTATCTTCTGCCCCAATGCTGGAAGTGAAATAATAAATAGCTTTTGCATGGCTCACGTTCCAACATTTGCTAGCTTCTGTTTCTGACCCTCAAAGGCAGTTACATTCCTTAAAAGTTCCTTTCCTTAAAAGTTAAATTCCTTTTGGTCTTCAATCCATAATTCTGCCTATCTGCTATCCCTGCTAGTGGCCTAATCCTTATAATCTCTACATCAGAAAAACTCCCACTGCAGTTGTATGGGAGATTTTCTTTCATTAATACTACTCAGTTAGGCAGCAAACACTGTAAGCAAACACATGATGCCCCTCCCCATTGTAACAAGGCTCACGAAGCAAGGATCTCACTTGGACTCTCACATCTTCCTTGGCTTGTGTGCATAGAGCAGTTTTGAATGTGTAAGGTTTCAGTATTGGAGTTTAGAAATGCTGATTTCTGGTGTTTAGTACAAACTGAATGACAAAATATTATTGACTCTGAACGGGCTGCTTTGCTAGAATCAGCCTGTCCAGAGAACAGCTGGCCACAGCTGTAAAAATCCAGTCCTGTGCTGAAAATAACTTGGACAGTGAGAACCCTTGCTTTATTCACTAAAAGGATGTTCGGCAGAAAAGCTAGATGGGGGTTACAAAATTTAACAACGTTTTTACGAACAATTTGAGATGAGTTTATGACAGTCCAGACTTGTGGCCATCCACGGAGTAGCACTAGGGTGAGGTTGGCCCACAAGTCCTAGGGTTTTGAAAATAAGCTGACAGGGAACCAGAATGGGTTCTAGCCCAATGCAGTCCAGAGGGGATCATAACAATCACAGAATCATAGAATAGAGGGTTGGAAGGGACCTCAAGGGTCACCTGGTCAACCTTTCTTGGCAAAAGCATGGTCTAGACAAGATGCCCCAGCATCCAGTCTGGCAGTGCTGGGGAATCCACCACCTCCCTGAGGAGGTTATTCCAATGGCTGATTTTTCTCATTGTGTCAAATTTTCCTCTTGTCTCCCCAGGGGTAACTTGTACCCTTTACTCCTCATCTTTTCCATGTGACTCCTTGCAAAAAAGGAGGCTCCATCTTCTTTGTAGTCACCCTTTAAACACTGAAACATGATGATAAGGTCTCCCCTAAGCCTTCTTTTCTCGAGGCTGAGCCTTTTAACAGAACATCTTCACAACCTTCCGGGTGAACCCTGTAGAACAGCAGGCACTTTTTTCGCTGCCCTTAAGCCTATGGGCAATATTTAGCATACAAGCAAAACACTGAGCTTTTAAAGAGACTTTGTAGCAAAATTCAGCAGCTGTTTGACTTGCTAGAAATATTTTGATTGTTTTGTCAAAATCTTTAATGAAAGCAAAGTGTTTCTTCAAAAACACCTTCCCTATTATAAATGACTGCTCTTCCAATTTATCCCTCTGCCTCTCGGATGTTGCTACAGAGGCCTGGAACTCTCGTGTGTGAACACATGCTCCTCCTGCCAGAAGGTGTCTGTTGTGGGCACACTCCGTCTCTCTGTATTTTAGCAACTCTGCTGAAGTTTTAAAGCATTTATCTTGCACAGCTGAAAGTCTCCTCCCGTTTCATGAGCTCTACACTGGAATGCAGTGGAAGAGACCCAGGGCCTGTGGCCACCCAGATGAGAGGTTTTTGTAATAAGGTCCCTATATGGTTTTGTTAGAGGCTTCAGCTCTGTCTCTGCCTGTCTCTGCTCCTTGTTTGGGAGGCTGGTGGGAGGAGAGGAGCTGAAGGGGCTATATAACCTCAGAGCTTTCAGATGCAGAGTGCACCATCCCAGAGCAGCTATCCCCAGCCAAGCACTGCCAGGGTAAGTGGCGCTGAGCCAACAGCATGATCTACAGATTGCTGGAGGACTCCGATTAAATAATGTCAAATGGAAGCTACTCGGGAGGGTGTGCTGCTGTGCTGTAGTTTGCTTAAGCAAACTTACTTATTAGAATTGAATTGATAAAATGCTTGTAAAATCTATACTGAGTTGTCTTTCTTTTATAGCTCTTCCAAAAGGGAAATAAAAGTTCTACCTGATGATTTTGCTGATTCCACCAGCAGCACTCCAGCAATAGCATAAAGATACAGTCTGTGTAATGCTGTGGCTGCAATTATAGCTATCTTAACGTTTAAATGAACCTGTGTGACCCTGCGGTGTTAATTTTGTACAGAGTTCGGGAAGGGGTGGATTTGCCCACTGTGTAGTTGGTTTCTCAGCAGGTTTGCTTCAATTCTGTTAACTCAGTGTAAGGTGACGTGAGCGTTGTGGGGAACGTGACTGTAGAAGAGCTGGAAGTATGCGAGATAGCAGTGTCTGTTAGGATACAGCGAGGAGGCGTGTGTATTTGCCCCTGTGTGTATGTGTATGAAACTACTGCTCTGTAAAATGCCAAGCATTTCATTAAGGAACAGGATCTACACAGTATTTCTTGTGGGGCTGGAGTTCCCTTAGTAGCTTGTTATGGAGATTGGTGAGGAGATTGGTTATCTTTAGCTATAAAGCAGGTAAAAAAAAAAAAAGAGGCTAAATACTGTATTAATTACTTGGGAGAAAAACTTCCTTTCTTCTGCAGTGCTGAGTGATATTTGCTGCTGTAAGATTTTGCTACTGCATGCCACGGCAGTCCTGAGCTGTAACTCACTGGCTGGCAGCAGAGCACCCTGTCTGAAATCATTCAGCTTTGATTTTTCAACTTTTTGTGTTTTATTACTAAATATGGTTTTCATTTACAGCCCCCTAAGCTCAGAAATGTATCCTTTCCTGCCCCCTTCTTTCCCCTCCCCCAAGTGATTTTTGGCATTGCATTAGCTGCATGGGTTTGAGCAAACCCCCTGACCTCGAACTTTGTTCCAAAAACAGATGGTTGAAAAGCCTATTTCCTAATTAGGACATGGTTTGTCCAAACCAGTCTGTTCATTCATGTTAGATAACAATTGTACTCCATTC
This sequence comes from Phalacrocorax aristotelis, assembly GCF_949628215.1. Classification (NCBI taxonomy): domain Eukaryota; kingdom Metazoa; phylum Chordata; class Aves; order Suliformes; family Phalacrocoracidae; genus Phalacrocorax; species Phalacrocorax aristotelis. The sequence continues at coordinate 3,862,907 of NC_134287.1, read as the reverse complement.
AGTAAATGTTTGAGCCTGTTTTCCCAGGATTTTAATAAATCCAAAAATTGCAACCTACTTTCCTTTCCCAATAATAATGATAAAATATCTGGAGTACATCAAGCTAGGATTTCCCTATCCTTGTCTCCTCCTGGGAGCTGTGCCCAAGCACCCTGCAGGAGCAGGGTTGCAGCTGTGTCTCATGGCTGCCTGCCTGGGGAGAGGCGGAGGACCTCAAATGAAGAATTTGGGAGAACTGCCCCTGCTTGTTCCATCCAATGTAGAGGCTAAATAGGTTGTGGGCTCCTTTGCTCATCAGCCGTAGCTCTTTTTGACCCCATTTCCACTTCGTCCTGTGCATCCAGTATTCCTGCAGCAAGTGGTTTCAGGGACCGTGTGCGGAGCCAGCTGCTCTGTGGATGACAGCTGTCTCCTTTAGCTGTTTACACGCTGCAATTTGTTGAACTCTGTATGGAAGCCCAGGCTCCGAGCTAGCCAAGTGATTCCCTACCACACTAAATTGTGAGCAATTACTTCTTCCTGAGCCCTGGGATCCAGTGCTTTTTTCTGTAGTTGACTTTAATACAAAAGCTTCAAAGAATTTTTATTACCCATATTATCTTCCTATTGCCAGAGGAGGAAAACTGTTTCTTTTTACTGGGACAAGGAGCAAACATAAACTGCTCTGCCACTCTACAAATGCAGTTTATTAGCTTCTTTGAAATTATGACAGACCATATGCAATGGCCTGTTTTTAAAACACCTACCATCCCAGACTTCATCTTAAAGGCGGGTTATTTTTTCTAAGTGACTATGGGAGGGCTGGAAAAGGCTTTTTTTTTTTTTTTTCAATTGGGAACATTTCTTTAACATTTTAAAATGTGAAATGTAAAATTAATGGGTCATCTTGACCCAGTGGGTTAATATCTGCATCAGGAAAACACCACTGGTACAAGGCTAGCATTTAATGTATGGCATGTGCCATACATTGGGAAGCCCAAGACCAGATGGGGAAGACTAAAGCGCTCTTACCTTTGACAGCTTCCCAGATGTGTCAGGATTTTGTCAGGGTGCTAGAAAAGCGGGGAAGTTGTGCTGAATCTGATGCAAGGGGATCTTTGTTTTTGCAGCTGTCAGTCCAGCCGTCTCTTTTATCTCCCACCCACCCCCAGCCATGGACTTCTGTGACCAAGTTTAGATAAACATTTGCTGCTCCCTGATCTGGCTGCCCGTGCTGCAGGAATAGAAGTCTCCCCTGGAACCGCAGGGATGATCTCTAGTGCATACAGCCCTCCGGCAGATGTGGTTGAAAACGTCTTGTGCTTTCTAAAGGAAGCCCATTCCTTTGCATGGCCCCGCTGGCCTTGTGATTGCCAGACCGGTGCCACGCCGCTCTTTGCTGGTGCTAGTTGCTTTCATACAGCTGTCTCTGTCTTCAGGGGTGGGTCTGCTACCTGGGTATGTTTTGTTTTGTTTTGAAACTCTTTCCTGCTGTTTTCACAGGGCTGTTTTCTCTCTGGAGGGCCTGAGGACGTTGACATAGAAGATGTGCGAGGAAGAGGACAGCACTGCCCTTGTTTGTGACAATGGGTCCGGGCTCTGTAAAGCCGGCTTCGCTGGGGACGATGCTCCAAGAGCAGTTTTCCCTTCCATTGTGGGTCGTCCCAGGCACCAGGTGATGAACTGCTTTGGTTATCCCATCCAGGGCTTGAAGAAGGCTTTGCTACCCCAGCCCTCCACCCCAGAGCCACCTTTTCCTGTGGTTGGGACTAGCCCAGCCCTGGGTGATCTGTGTTACACAGCATTTCCAGGTACACTCACCTGAGTCACAGCAGGTCTCTTGCCTTGTGAGAGGAGTCCTTCTAAAATTTTTCACTCCCTTGTATGCCCTCTTCTCCCTGTCCCTTAATTTTGGATTACCCAGAGAACTTGGTGAGTAAAGCTAGTTTAAAAAAAACCCACAAACATCACAAAGGCCCAACAAGAAGTATCTGGAAATTTTGACTGCCTTAAAAGCGGACGATAAGTGATGTGTGGAAAACTAAAGGAGGAAGGAGTAGTCTTCAGTCAGCTTCCTATTAACCTCCCTCACTCTGTTCATTTAGCTTTATCACAAATGGGCACCTGTCTAGGGTTGAGTTTCTTTAGCTTAAGGTTTACACTTCACAGAATCACAGACTGGTGGGGGTCGGAAGGGCTCCTGGAGCTCACCCCGTCCCACCCCCTGCTTGAGCAGGCACCCCCAGAGCAGGGGCACAGGGCCGCGTCCAGGCGGGGGGTGAATGTCTCCAGGGAAGGGACCCCACAGCCTCTCTGGGCAGCCTGTGCCCCTGCTCTGGCACCCGCACAGGGAAGGGGTTTGTCCTCATGTTCAGGGGGAACTTCCCGTGTTCCAGCTTGTGCCCGTGGCCCCTTGGCCTGGCGTTGGGCACCACTGAAAAGAGCCCAGCCCCATCCTCTTGATGTCTGCCCTTCAGATATTTATAGGTATTGATGAAATCCCCCCTCAGCCTTCTCTTCTCCAGGCTGAACAAACCCGGGTCTCTCAGCCTTTCCTCACAAGGGAGATGCTCCAGTCCCCTGAGCATCTTGGTAGCTCTCCGCTGGACTTGCTCAAGTAGTTCCCTGCATTTGAGTATATGATGCATTCCAGATGATTTTAATAGTTTGCAATACATATATTATCTGAGCTGTTAAATATAGAGAGTTTCTGAGCCAGATCATTATTAGCATGAACTAGAGCAGCTTGGCTAGGCCATGACAAACTAATCCTCCTAATTAATAGATCCACCTAACTGCTCCTATGCCATCTAAGGACCAGGTGAAATGGGAAGAGGTGAACTGGTTGTAAGATGCAGCATTTTATGTACCCAGCAAATATGTTTTAAGCTCTTTGTGGCAGAGGAAATGTGTGCCTAATTGAGGCCTCTGGCTGTTAACATAATTGAGAAAAAAAAATTCAAATGTCAGCTTCTGTAGACGGTGTGAACAGTATTAGTTGCTCAAAAGCATGCCATTCAGTCACAGTGGAAAGAAATACAGCAGATGTCTAGAACCTTTCTTTCCTGATCATGTATCACAGATAGCATTAGTGCCCTGAAGGAAGGCTCAACCCATCATAAATTGCAAGTCCAGCTTCCTTGTTTCTAAGACAGGGCAGTCAGAGATGCCAAGGTTTGGAGTATCTAATGACTAAGTTCTGATGAGAGTATTATGCACTTAAAGCATCCTGCTATATACTATTTTTTTCCAGTATTTCTAAATTTAACATAGAGATTACTGTATATGCAGAGTAGTTTCCAGCTTCTTATGCATGGATGATTTCTACAGGATCCATGAAAATACCTAAAAAGAAGCCTGTACCAGTAGATTTAAATTGTCTGTCTCTAACAGCAATATTACAGTGTTCAAAAAGATGTTTAAAAAAATGTTGACATTTAAGCTTTGGGAAATGTAAAGTGTGTATTTCTCTATCTTGACCCTTAGACGGCACATCACTTTCTGCTTTTACTCCACTTTTTAATAGTTTAGCAGACAGTTCATCCCTAAATAATAACGAATATTAAAACAACCCTATCTTTTCCACTTTATCTTAGTGAATTTAACATTGTACTGTGCTGTTTGATTAAACTCTAGTGGAAATATGAACCCCAGAGGTTTGAATGAATGAAGCATTTAATTCTGCAAATTAAAAAACAATGTGTAATTCTTCATTCGTTAGTATTTGTAAAGTATTTTGTAATTAGTATCACTGTCAACTGGATTTATTTCACAGCTAATGTTCTCTCTACTTTGTGACACCTCTCCTTGAGAGACTAACTCCATTTGTGTTATTTTATGTGTATTTTAGGGTGTGATGGTTGGTATGGGTCAAAAAGACAGCTACGTAGGTGACGAGGCTCAGAGCAAGAGAGGAATCCTGACCTTGAAATACCCAATAGAACACGGCATTATTACAAACTGGGATGACATGGAGAAGGTATTTCAGCTTTGAAAAGTTGATGTGTATCACTGGTAAACAGAAATACTTTAACCAAATGTTGACAGAATACGCACTAAATGTTAGATGAAAGCGTCATGCTATCAAGCATGGTTTGACAAGAAGGTTGTTAACCAGCAGAGGTTAACGTGTATCTAACGCTGAAGTATCACAAGGAGTACATCAAGATAGTTACTGCGAGGTCTTTTACTCCAGTGTGATCTACACATCTTTGCATTAGCAAAGGAGGGGGAAGAAAGGGAAAAAAAAAAAGGCAAGAAAAGAAAGGAATATCCTCAGAAGAAATGGAATTAAAGGAGGTAGCTGTTTCTGCAGCAATGCAAAGCATGTATGTAATTTTGATGTGAAGGACACCGTTTACACCCATACTTTTTAACGCTTGGAAGATTAGCAATATTGCAGTGCAATGCGTCCATTTCAGAGCTAGTACTTGGCCGAAAAGCTTCCAGAACGACGTTCGCAGTTGTAGTCTGTACAGTTGATATAATTTCTAAGATGGTATTTCTATTTAACATCGTGCTGTAGAAATAGGGCTATTTGGAACAGTCGGGACACCACAACACACTGCAACTAAGAGACTGACTCTCGTAGCGTTGTGCGTGTTACTTGGAAAGAGCACAATCTTTCAGATGCCTAACCTATCAACCAGGCTCTACTCACCGCCAGCTTGAAAACAAGCTTAGAAAAAGCTTTTTGGCCTTTAGGAGGTCTCTGGTGGTTTTACTTCTTACTGGTGTATTAACCTCCTTATTGCGGTCCGCTTGGCCTCAGATTCTTACAGCTGGTAGTAACGAGCCGTGAGGAGGAAACAAACGCAAGTTGACTCACGAGCTACTTGCCTTCATTTCTTTTTATAAATTCTTGGGCTGGCCGCTACAAACCAAAAGGTGAGATTGTTTTCAGGCAGCCTGTTATCTATTGAGCTCTGCTGCGTAAGTCTGCGTACGTTCTAGAGTTGTTCTGGAACTGTTTCACTTTCAAGCGTTATTGAAATAGCGTTACTGGAGCCAAGGCTGTCCTGCTCTGTCTGTTCTACTGTAAGAACAACATATTTATTCTCATTGACTCCTGTGTCCTTAAAAGAAGGATTACTAGCAGTAAAACCTGAGGACAGTGGTTTTCTTTCTCCAGCTACTTCGGTAACCTCCATGAAGGCAGTAAGAACGGCATGAGAAACATTTCTAGCCTAGCTCTAGGGCAGTAAGCGGAGTGCCGAAGCGCAGTACCTGCCTGGAAGTGATTCTGAGCTGCTGGTTGACAGTGTTTCTTTCCTTTGGCTTTTCCCGTTGTTCTCAGATCTGGCATCACTCTTTCTATAACGAGCTCCGAGTTGCACCTGAAGAACATCCGACTCTGCTGACTGAAGCACCACTGAATCCCAAAGCCAATCGAGAGAAAATGACCCAGGTAAGCTCACACCGAAGCTATGGAATAATTCCAACTTTGTGAATTCAACAGGATGTGAGCTTCATCATTCCAGTTAATCATGCTGCCCAGTAGTCTCTCTTAGTTTTGGAAGACGGAAAGTGCATAGTGACCATCTGTCATATCTGTATATTGGTGCGTTTACTTTAGAAAGTCAGTGTATCTGCTTTGAATGTGAGTACTTCAGTCCGCCCAAGCTTTCTGCCATTTTAATCTATTTCTATGCCCAGGCCTAGTACTAAACGATCTTTGATATGTGTGTATGTCTTTATTCATGTGTTAAAGGTACAGGCCAGATACATGGACATGTCTTACCGGACAAATATTTTTGGATTTAGATTTTGTGTCTTCTCCCTCTCTTTCAGTATATTGCCTCAACTAAGTTAAAACCCCTAGTGTTAAGGCAATTCTTTCAATTGCATTTCAGATTATGTTTGAGACTTTCAATGTGCCAGCCATGTATGTTGCTATTCAAGCCGTTCTGTCCCTCTATGCTTCTGGACGTACCACAGGTAGGCCTCTGGGGAGCACGGTACAGACAGCTGAAATAGTTAAGTGTGTTGATGTCCACCTGGGAATGAATCGCGTGTTCTCTTCTCAAAGGGATTGTGCTTGACTCTGGGGACGGCGTCACCCACAATGTGCCAATTTACGAAGGCTACGCTTTGCCGCACGCCATCATGCGTCTGGACCTGGCTGGCCGTGACCTGACAGACTACCTCATGAAAATCCTGACAGAACGTGGCTACTCCTTTGTGACCACTGGTAAGGACACGCTGCTGACTGAGGGGCAGAGTTCTTTAAGGCGCAATGTTTCTAGCAGCCTTAGAAGGACTAGCAGCCGTTCTGCAGTTGACGAGACACAAGAAGGAAGCCAACGGGAAAGTCCCCTGCAAGACTAGCAGAGGATTTGTTTAAAAAATGTGTGTTGGGGGGTGGTGGTGGGGAATGAAAGGGACCAACCTGTCATCATGTCTGGGTCCTTCCTCAATACCATTCTAAAGACTGACTCCTCTTGACAGCGGAGCGTGAAATTGTCCGTGACATCAAGGAGAAGCTGTGTTACGTGGCCCTGGACTTTGAAAATGAGATGGCCACTGCTGCCTCTTCCTCCTCTCTGGAAAAAAGCTATGAGCTTCCTGATGGTCAGGTGATCACTATTGGAAATGAGCGCTTCCGCTGCCCAGAGACCCTCTTCCAGCCATCTTTCATTGGTAGGTTGAAAGATTGTTCTGCCTTGGTAAACTGCACATAAATATGAAGTCCCTGTTTTCTTTTGATTGCGTCCCATTGGAAACCCAGATGTAGACACAGGTATGTCCTAGCACCCATTATACAATTAGCTTTTAGGACAGCACTATTAATATGGCGGGAGGAACCTCATGTCAAACAATAAGGCAAAATGCTTTCCCAAAATAAACCCTGAGCGTTTATTCCTGGCTTCTGACCTTGGGCCCGTGCCATTTTGTCTGTTGTGAAGTTGGCTGCGATGAGAAGTACGGCCGCAAAGCCACTTTTCTACGTAGTGTGAGGACTGTAATTTGAATGTGCTTGCAGGGAGGTGGGGTTGGGGGGAAGCACCACTTTTCTTTTTTGAAAAGACTGCTCCAAATCCTGAATCCATGGTTCATCACATTTGCAGGGCAAAGCCAACACAGTCCATGCTAATTGACAGCCCTGAAAGCAGACTTGCAACAAGGTCACACAGAAATCCAGTGTCAGTTCTGCCAGTTGGCAGAATTTCAGCTCAGAAATAGATGAAGTATTTGCATACTTAGAGGTATTAGGACATATTTCGACTGTTCTATCTCTGAGCTGGCTCAATATAAAAAAAAAAAAACACCCAAACAAAAAAAAAAGCCCTAAAACTTCAAATGATTCCAAGACCATATAAGGAATTCTTAGGATGTTTGAGATTGCCTGCAAAAGCCTAGTGGAAACTTTACTATTCCACACCCCCAACTTTCTTTTTAAGGAGAAATTGTGTGCCTAAGTGGGAGAGGAGGGCTGTACACCAAGGAATGCCTAAGCAAATAATTTAGGCAGCTGAAGAATGACTTTCCAGATTTCCCCAGCTCTGAAGACTGATGTTTCCCAAAGAGACACTAGAGTTCATGTTGTCAGTTCTGTGTTAATAATTTTAAGTCTCTGTAGAGAGTTGCTTCCTCAGTGCTCTTCTGTAACTTCCCCAGGCATGGAGTCTGCTGGCATTCATGAAACCACCTACAACAGCATCATGAAGTGTGATATAGACATCAGAAAGGATCTTTATGCCAACAACGTGCTGTCTGGAGGCACTACAATGTACCCGGGTATTGCAGACAGGATGCAGAAGGAAATAACTGCTCTGGCTCCCAGCACTATGAAGATCAAGGTATGATGCAATTATTTGCAGACTATTTCATTTGTCATGTACAAAGTCCTCAAAAATCTCATGAAACATAGCAATGCTCTACAAAGTAATACGTGCTTTGTACATATTTTGAATGATGTCTGTACCTTCTAGCAAATAATCACCACCTGGTGACTTTGTTGCTGGAAGAAGAGCGCCTTCCCTCCTCTCATTTCCTTGTTCATGGTATATTCTGCAAACTCCCCCGACATGGCCAGACAAGAATCGTGTGGACCCAGCACAGATTTTCCTCTGGGGCTATATTTGAGCTTCTTCAGCCCTTTTTGGCGGGTGGAGATGGGAGAGAGGAAATGCTGGTTTTGTCCTTGGCCTACAACTTCAGAAAAGAAAGAGTCTCTGACAAGTCAATCTTCCTTCTGCCACTTCAACTATTCCATTCCTTGCTTTGCAAACATTTTATCAGCTATAGCAATAGAAGTGCTCCACAGGTCACTCGTTTTTCCAAGCCCTCCTGGGCTATCACGATATGTTTCCAGAGCAATTTCTCCACTTTTCTCATATGCACTCATGAATACACAAGTGCACTACCCTTACGGGGCAGACCGGCTCAGGCAGAGAAAGCGAGGACTTCGACGCAGACTTAAATGACGACTTTTTAGTCTTTACTGCTTGCAGCAATGACTAATTATAATGCCAGGGATGACACTAGCGTATAGAGACAGTTTTTTTGTTGATATCAAATATCACTGCTTTAATATTTTTGTGTAAACGAACGTATTTTATTCACCGTGGACAGTTGTACTTAATGTGCTTTTATTTCTTAAACAGATCATTGCTCCTCCTGAACGTAAGTACTCCGTCTGGATTGGAGGCTCTATTCTTGCCTCCCTGTCTACTTTCCAGCAGATGTGGATCAGCAAACAGGAATATGATGAAGCTGGCCCATCCATTGTTCACCGCAAATGCTTTTAAGTTGGCTTTATCTTTGTACGTCTCCTTAGCGTATTACTGTGAATGTATTCGGGAAAATACATTCTTATCATTTCATTCCATATATCCTTCATCGTAATGACTCTGATTAATTGGATACTATGTATTTTTTTTTGGAATAAATTTTAAATATGCTATGAAATTGCTGCTCCTATTTAAAAACAAAAAACAAAAAACCAAAACCAAAACCAACACAACAAAACAAAACCCATGCGTGTGGAGGTACCGTTACGGCTGGTTTGAAGCTCCATCTTGTGACATGGATTTGTTACTACACTATACTGGGCTTAACAGAAAAAGCGGTACCTTTTGCTCAAGGATGCCAATGCTAGAAAATGCTCAGCTATCAGGCTGCGCATGGTCAATGTTTAGCCTCAGTAAACGTTTTAGTCTGCAAACAGACCCAGTCTTGATTTTTTCCAAAGTTCTGGGCAGTACCAAAGGAGCACAGCATCTGTTGGCTATCAGGCTGCGCATGGGTGTGCTGCTTTGTATCTGCTCTAGCCAGAAATATGATCTATCCACATTACTTCTTAATTCACAGCTGTCATGCTGGAAGAACTAACTTTTTTACAGCACGACGCGTGCTACAGGTTCTGTGTGTTTTCTTCAAAGACATGAAACCTGTTCCTTTGGGAGCATAGCTAAACACTATTAGATTGAACACATGACTTCCCTATCAGGTGCCCTCAGGATGAGTGCAGCCTATTATTTTTATGTTGTGATTTCTGGCAAGGTCTAAAGGGTAATTAAGCTGGCTTAATACATTTTCTCCTCGGAACTTTTTTTTTTTTTTTGGGGGGGGGGGGGAGGCTGTAGGTAATGTAATCAGAGTAGATAAAATAATTTAGACAACTGGTAGTCAACTAGAAGTATATGCATAGAGTCTGAAACCAGTAATGCTGTCTTACAAGTATATATGTGAATAAAAAACTCACTGAGACAGGCCTGGAGAAGGTCAGTTATAAGGAACTTGCTGCAATCTGTTTATTAGAGTTCAGGATAAAGGATGCTATTTATTTTTGTTACCCAGTTTCCTGTCTAAACTCAGTAGTTTACCTCACGTGCCTGTTCCTCATTATCTTTCAAACTGTAAGCTCTTTGTATCAGCACCTGTTATTTACCACGTCTGTGTAAGCCCTGGGTTCCAGGTCTTGTCCAGCTTCTGCCTGTTAGCACGTGTTCCACATGTTATTGTACTAACCTCATTATTTAAAGTATAGGTCATCTAGGTTCTTGAAACAGATACTAAATAAACTCTTGTTAGAGCAAATAGCTTTGTATGGTTCTTCCTTCTAACACTATCTAGATCTTTTTATCTAACTCTAGAAAGATCCAGGGAATTCCTTTCAGGATGAAAACTTGATTTCAAATAAAATTTCTACTAGAGAGTTGCTGGAGAAGATATATTTCTCCAAGGGACGCTGACGCACCTCTGCTATGCAAAGATGTGGTGAGGGTTAGCTTTCAGGTAAAGGACGTGTGGTTTCTGCCTAATAACATAGCCAGAACTTGAGCTATACGAGGCTGGAATAGGGAAAAGGATGAAAAAAACCCACCACACAAAACCAAACCGACCCGAAGCGATACATTTGACTGTACTACATATAATGTAAATTCACTGAAGCAGTGAAGAGATTACGCAGCGGGAAGCCACAAAAAGCCAACCACTTGGCTTTCTAATTCTCAGAAAGCAACTGATGCCAACAGGTGACAAAAGAAACGCTTGTTTCAACACAGTTACTGTTGTTTGAAGTTCATTTTATTGGTGTGTTTAAAAGGCGAGATTCGTTTACAGTTTCAGGGGTGATGCCGCTGAACTCCATTTTGACAGAGCAACAAAATAACTCCAAAACCGGCTAAAGCAATAAATATCAAACCATTCCATCTAAAATGTATAAATATAAAAGGCATTTCTGAAAACGTAGGAAAAACAGGAATCCATTTTTTTGTTTTGGCCCTTCGCGTAGTAACATCGCTATCATCCATCTGCATCACCTCAGATCCAGCACAATTATCTTTATGTCTTTCCCGACCACATGGGTACACGGCTGCAGAAGAAGGCAACCCATTACTCACAGAAATCCGTTTCAGTAAAATAGCATTTCAGGGCTATTGTTTCCTCTTCATTTTCTGAGCCGGCTTAATGCTACGCCCCCCTCTCCGACTTTGTACCTGTCACTGTGCCCGCTCGCAGGCAAACCCGACCTTCGCAGGCAGAGAAATAAAGCAAGGACTACAACGTTCAATCAGAAATGAGTTTCTAAAGAGGGTATTGCTCAGTGCTTGGCCTGTGGAACAGATTGCAGTGCAGTGCTGCCCTTTATGGAGCACGGCATGGCAGGCCTGAAACGGAGGGGGAGGGTGCTGCTCGCTGCGTTACAGCGGGTGCACGGGGGGCAGCAGCAAGGAGAGCGTGAACTCCGATCTCTTCCCGCGGCAGCTTCAGGAATGTCTGCCCACGTGACGGATTTTTAAAGCATTTAGGACTCCACCGTGTCTCCAGACACAGTCATGACTGAGTAACAGCTTGGTTTGGGTCTGTGGAGAAGAGCTTTTGCCAGAAACCAGACAGATGCAGGTTAGGATTGTTCTAGTCAGGTTTCATGAAGCATCCTGTATTATCACCCGTGATAGTTTTTTTTTCTCCAGGAGATGAGGCTGTGGTCTTACTGGTTTTGTTGGAAGATTAATGTGTTTTAGGGATTTTACTTGAAAGGATGTTTGTGTTTGATATGTGATACCACCAGTGTGTCTAATGCTTGTAACTGAGCTCATGTAGCCAGTAACAACTTAATCCACGAAGTAAGCCTCTAAAGGACCGCTGAAGGGAGCCTATCTGGAGCAAAAGTCTTAAAATTTTTCAGAGTGGGACTCCCTTCTCATTATCCCTAGAGTCAATGATAAAAGAGCAAAACAAAATAAACCCAACCTCTCCTCCTTTTAAGGAATAATACCTTCTGAGAGTCCTACAACAAAGAAGTAAATTCCAATGTATTTCAGTATTACTTCTCTGCATTTGATGATTTTATTTTAAGCTAGAAGAGATGCTCTGTCTTTGACATGAGTCCCATTTAAAAAAAAAATCTTAATTATTCAAAGGGAAAGATTGTTGTCTGCCAGACAAGAGTGACATTTCTGATAATTCTGACTGACTATACTGTTCAGCCATACATAAAGCACACTACGCTATTGAAACATCAAAAAATATGGGGTAGTTACTGAGAAAGGCTTGTGAGAAGCCAGGGGAAAACTGCAGGCAATGAAGGAAAGCGGGCTTCACCTACTCATATCTTTTAACAGCTGGGATGTTTTGTTGGGACGCCACAGCTGGGGAGAGGAACTGAATGCTATGTTTAAAAACTGAACAGCTCAGGAACAACTCCCACTTGAAACTGTGGCTTTTGCTTCTGAGAGCAGGTAAAAGTGGTGACAGATGGTAGCTGCGTCTGGACAGCCCCCGTTTGCACGCAGTGTGTAATGCTCATTTCATGGCTGCTATAGAAGACTTCTGATGTCTACCTTGGTCAGTGAAGTAAGGGCAATGAATTATTAAAATGGGAGAGGAAGCATAAAGAAACCCGATCTGAAACACATACAATTTCTGCTTGCGGCAGAACCATGGGCAAGAATTTGAACAGTCAGAAACATGTTGGATTATATACTTACATTAAATAACCTGGGCTCTTTTGTATGTGGATGGAATCCCTTCTTTTTACAAGCAGAAACTTCTAGCATGCCAACATTAGTAAGTCTGAAGATGCCAGTGCTGGAAAGCAAAAGATGAAACTACCGTTACATACTGCCCCCACAACACAGCTCCAAGGTTTCGCACATAAATTGCTTAGCTCAACAGAAGGACAGCTGGTACCCAGCAACCCTTGCTGCACAGGAGCTAAGGCTGGGTTGGGTTCTTAAAGCTATTTGATATCAAAGGGAGCTGCATTCCTGTAAAGAAAGGGATGAGGAGGGGACGGGGAGCAAAACCACAGCACTGTTGCTATTCCCATGAGGCAGGTTAGCCTACCGAGCGCCAAGGCTAGTTCATACAGGAAAGATACAAAACAGAAACTTGGGTGTTCTGGTTTGCATTTCACTCACTGAACGCTAGAGGAGCATCTTAAAAAGAGAACAAAAAGAGTTTAAGCTAGCTGTGTAAATGACTAGTGAAAGTACACGCCCTCCCCAGGTAATCAAGTAACACAAAGCACGAGAAAAATGCACTGCTGCAGATGTATGACCTAACACTTTGAATATTGAATAAAAATTCAGAAAACTCACCCTTCTGTAAAGAACATTAATACCTAAATAACTACAGGACAGCACCTGATTGATAAACGTTACAGATAGGAGTAACTTCCTACGATGGAGAGACAGGAGTCACAGGTGGTTAGAGACGGTTACAGGGTATTGGCATAAACTATGGAAGAAGTTTGCAAGACCAGAGATTTGAAAAGGTGTGCAGACATTGTGCTCTGGGTTACAAAGCCTAGCGCTTGTGCACTTGCCACCCAGTCTGTATTTCCAGCTCTGCTGCCTCAATGGCCCATATAGGAAGTTAGGTAACCACAGTGGGATTCATAGAAGTCATCTACAGGGGCAGAAGGCCAGAAAGAACGGCTGAAGAAATGCACAGTCTGACCAATGGAGTCAGCCCTGGGGCCTTCAAACTGCAAGCACCCCAAAGCAGAGTCACAAAATTGAGGTTGGAGGGAACCTCTGAGGATTGCCTAGGCCAACCCCCCTGCTCCAGTAGAATCACCTTGAGCGGGTTGCCCCAGACTGCATCAAGTCAGGCTTTGAGTATCTCCAAGGACGTAGACCTCACACCCTCTCTGGGCAACCTCTTCCATTATAAACCTTTGCATTAATACTTACACAGTTACAGGTTTTGCCAGATACTTATTGTCTGTGTTTTATGAAATACAAAATTAGGACCTTATTATCAAAAAAGTGATCTTTATCCCTTTACTCCCCAAACTGCAATTTTCATATCATCCTAGAGAAATAGGTCTAACCCTTCCACTTCCTTCATCAGACAGAGTGAAGATGAGCCTGTGGTAGGGCCCTGGCAACGAGGTCTCCAGAAGAAAAGCTCCTGGCATTACTACTTGGTTGAACAGAGTATAAAAATAAATAAAATTTAAAAGCTGGGGCTGGGAAGGGGGAGGGAGAGAAGCCAGAATCAATACTGTGCGTATAGATGACGGGAATGTAAGTCTAAAAAACTTAAAGAAAACAAGCTCACAATACAATATTCCTGCCCTTCATCCCAGCTGAGATGTGCTGTTGTATTTGATCAAATGTTAAGATAAGGAGCAGGGGAAAAATATCTAGATATTACTTAGAAAAATCAGAACTCACTCATTATGCTTTGGTGAACAAACAATTGCAATGGCCTCTGGCAACATTAGCTGATAAGAACAATGAGTATGAAGATCAACACTGGATAAGAATGCAGTTTGTGTTGGATGTGTCTACAAAAAGAAAGGGAAAACTCAACATCATGAAATATTTCTTACAAATCACGGTCGTCATACATTCAAGAGGAACAACAATTTGTAACAAGTGAAAGTGTCAGTACTTTCCCAGGTTAGTGCCTTACGTTCCTATTAACCCAGATGCTACATTTTCAGTATGAGGTTTATGGAGGTACATTCACAACCAGATGTACAAGCAATTTTCTGATCACGTGGGGGAAAAGGTGGAATGAAGAAGGACAAGACAAAGGGAAATGACTTCTTTGTCCAAAATCCCCAAGAGTGACATTAATATAAAGTTTAAACAACACGATATCTCCCCCTCCCCCCCCCCCCCAATTTTTAATATAGTTTTAATATAGTAGAAAAATAAATGGCATTAGAAAGTAAAAAAAAAAATACACCTAAACCAACATAAACAAAGTTGCACTGGCAAAAGCAGACCCGTTGTGTCAACAGGATGCCTCAACTTCATTAACAAATACTCCTCTGTGGAGAACATTAGTGCTCATTTACATCACTACAATTAGAATTAAGAGAGCAAATTAATTTGGATTATTCCAGTTATTTCTTCAGTTTGTTATTTCCAGGGTTTCTTTCACACAAAACGCAGTTCTGATATAGAAAAGACAGGATCTATGAGTCATACGTACATGGATCCAACCCAAAGTGAGGAGATCATACTGGTCCTGAACACCAAATAATTCTTCCACATTCTCCATGTCGCAGTAGTCTGGTCCTGCAGATTGCTTTGGCACTATTACGTGGGTAATAGTAAATTCATTATGTGTCTGTAAAACAAACAGTGACTCAGGGTGGAACAAATGATCTAGTGAATAAATACTACATCAGAGTGTGGGAGATGCCAGCCTCTCAGCTACCACGACGCAGTGTAGTTCTGCCGATTCCAGTGCGGCTATACTGACTTACTGCACCTGAAAACACCCCTTCGCTTTTTAGCATGAAAACATACAGGAAAGCATTAGTAACATCATGAGATTGTTGGACTGAAATGTTTGCAGAGACCAGTGTGAAAAGGACGTCCTTCGATAAAATTAAAAACATGAAAAGAGGTTTGAGAATACCACAATTATTTTGTGTGAAACCTGGAACAAATCTACTCTTGCTATTCATTCTCTTTATACCGTTCAAATACACTTGGACATCATCGTTAAAATTCTTTGTATGCCGGCATCAGCCATGACATCTTTCCCGGCTCTGAAAGAACATTGTTATCTAGGCCAAAGGGAAAAAAACAGCCTGAAAATCATATCTTCTACAGCTTGATGGGGGGATTTTCTTCGTCTTTTTTGTTGCGCCATTATGAATTTGATGACTTCAGTGGATTCTAACAGTCTTTATATTTCATTGTCCTGTAACTAAACCTCACTTACCTTAGATGAATGCCAGAGAAAGTACTTGAAAAAGCCTGTATTGTACAGCGTGCTGAAAAACTTGCTATCTGTTACGACAGCAGTGTAACGCTGATTGAAGGTTTCCCCAACAGGGCAAGCCCACATTGCTGAAGTGACCACTCAGGTTACTATATGAAGGTAGTTACATGAAAGACTAATCATTTAAATCTGCTTTTACTCTGAAATTGATACATTACAGGAAAATCCAGCACTATCAAATATGCCTTTCCCCATACAAATGCGAGGGTTAAACTGTACCAGTTTTCCACAGAGAATTCCACATGTCTCTATTCCTCTTACTGTATTTGCCTCTGCTAGCAGCAGAAATTTGTGACAGAGATCCCTGGGCAAAATGACGCCTCTGAGTGCTTCGGCCAATTGAGCTAAAAGGAAAAAAAAAAATAAACAGAACAAAACAAAACAAAACAAAAAAAACACCAAAAAAAAAAAAAAAAGGAGAGAGAGATAAAAAGGCATTTGCAGCTTACACAGAAAAGACCCCTAAAATAAGGAGATATACACAGTTACTGGAAATTACTAAAAAGGAAAGAAATACTTACCACATCACAGATTTCTAATGAAAGTAAATCAACAGCACAAGCACGTCGCCCTGAACTGAGGCCGGCAGCCCTTGGGACACGCTCACTGCCCTGCCTGCGAGGTGACAGCGAGCTGATACCATTGCCCAGACGAGGGCTTTCCAGGGCGAATCACTGCAGGTTCTGCTTCTGTTCCCCTGAAGTCCACAGCAAGATTGAGACTTCACTCCACAGGAACACTAAGGCTCCATTTCTAGATCTCTCCCTCGGCACGCAACTGGAAAACGTGAAACCCTGCAACTAATCGCCTCGCTTAAAATGACGAAACCCTACGGAGCTGTTGCGTGTACGTTAACCCGTTCACGCTTATTTCACTATGAACGCCCTCATGGTGAATAAATACATACGCATACGCAATATGTGGACTGCTATAAGCAGCAAAGCAGTGGGTGAAATAAGAAGGTAAAAGAAAAAAAAGAAAGAATCTCTGCACTTACTCTGAACAGCACTTAAAGTAGCTGCTGGCTTTAAGACCCGGTTTACTGGAGGCGAATGTCCAGTGCAGCCAGATATGCCGCTCTTTTCTTTTTTCTCAAGCAGTGCAGTAGACAAGGAACTGTTCTCTGGTACAGAAATACAAGACAGCATACTTCCATCTATCTGTTCAGACATAACCACACTCCCTTTGACTTTCTGATCTCGAGCTAGCTCCTGCTTCTTAAGCTGATCCTCAAAGAATTGAAACTGCT
Source organism: Phalacrocorax aristotelis (assembly GCF_949628215.1). Lineage (NCBI taxonomy): Eukaryota > Metazoa > Chordata > Aves > Suliformes > Phalacrocoracidae > Phalacrocorax > Phalacrocorax aristotelis. Next base: position 3,845,977 of record NC_134287.1, on the reverse strand, counting down.
CCGATTCAAGCTGCTGTTGCCGCATATGTGCGATTCGTTTCTTCTCTGCCTCTATTAGCTTTTGATGCTCTAGTTTCTTCAGAAATTCAGTTTTACATTTGTTCTGAAACATATGCAAAATAGCGACAATCTCAGAACGCTAAAAAAAAGTTACAAAACAAAAAAAAAAAAAAAAAAGAAGGGAAAGAAGCAAACTAATTGTTTAATAAAACCATCAAATCCTGTCATTAAAAATTAAGTCTTTTGGAACCTGTTTGCTGAACTGGCCAATACAACTCGATTCCCAAAAGCAGCACGATATGGAAGGAAATACAGTAAGCAACGAACTCGTAACACAAAGCTTCCGATCCGCACCGCTGCGGTGCTGTGTGTCCTCCCTTCAGCAGCGATAGCGCTTGAGTCGGTCGTTAAAAAAACCAAAGAGACTTTTCAGAATAGCGGTGGTGGGGGCCGGGCACCAGAGATCCACGAGCGCCTGGGTTTTCGGGGTAGACTTCGGAACCCATTTCGTTATCCGGTGTTGTTGAGTGTCGGCGCTGCTCGAAGAGGTTTGCCGACTTTCTCCCCTCAGCTTCCGCGGGGTCGCTTAACCCGGCTTTGGCGCGTGGCCTGCCCGCCCCTGTCCCCTTGTCCCCAAACCACCTCCTGTTCCACAGGCGGCAAGGGAAGCTTCAGGTTTCAAGAGCCCTTCCTGCTCCCGGGTAAAGGAGAGCGTCAAGCGTCTCCAGAAGCAAATGAAAAAAACCAGAGCAAAGTAATTTCTTAAATGTCACGAACAAAAGAGAGCAGGAAAGAAAGCCTCAAACCGGTCGCTGACGGGAATATGGGGTGTGGGGGTTGCGTTTTGTTTTGTTCTCTTCTTTCTTCTTAGTTCTCTAGGTCCGTTTCAAGGAAAGGAAAGAAAAGAAAAGGTGGGGTTTTTTTCTAAGCTTCTCTTTCCAATACAGGTTTTTAAAACTACAGGTCCTGGTTGCAGTGACTTCAATATACAAGACGCAAGTATTGGCAGTTAAAGACACAAAGAGGATCAATTCAAACCTGAACCCGTTCAGAGCCAAGGGACCTTTTCCACATACTCACGTAAGCGTATCAACAGCACCCTTTTTATAAACCAAAACGACTGTACCCGAGTCCTGTTCAGATATTTGTAGGCTTCTCACGTAAATATCACAGTACGTTTATTTCCAAGCACACTCTTGCATTACTTATTTTCGAAGGACCAACTGATTAGATTCTGACAAGTGGAAAGTCATTCCAAGCAGCCCGTGAAATGATTATGTTCTTGCTGAACTGGTATTCTACTGCTAAATTTTTAAGACGATTCATATGACAGAAAAAATATTCATACCAAAGATTTAATAACCGTATAAAACTCACTTTGTTCCGCATATATTCTTGATATTCTAAGTTATATTTTTTCAGAAGATCCCTCTTCAGTTCATCTGTCCGTGGAAATGCAACCTCCTTCAATTTCTTTGGAGAGGGAAAGAAAGATAGGTTTATTTTTCATTTTTCATAGGTTTAGTAGAACCACCTGGAAAGCAAACCCAGCCACAACACAGATTTCAAAAAAATTTAAAATAAATACTGCCTTTCTCCCAGGAAAGGAAGGAAGAAATACACACTGAATCATCAGCTTGTGAAACTTCTGTAGTACACTGCTTTCAAAATAAAGCTATGTTAATATATATCAGTGAAAGCTGTGACATGGGCCACAGTCAAAATCTGGCATGAAGCATTTTGGCCTTGAATATGACATTATTCAGCTTTAACAATAGAGAAAGCAAGCGAATATGGCAGCACAAGGTAAGAGAGACACTTATGCAACTTATTGGGCAATTCCAGATGTTTTAAACTCAGTAGAAGGCTGTATTTGAAATGTCTCATTTAGGGAGGGGAAAAAAAAAAAAGAAAAAAAGAAAGGAAAAGAAACTATTTTATATACAAGTGGAGGAAAAAATCTGGTAAAACCCAAGTAAATACATATTTGGTAGTAAAGAAAGCAAACATATACTTTGATATTCAGCAGGGTAAGCAAATACTGCACAGGCACCAGAGATGTCACACGTCCCTTGCTCCCTCTGTTTGCAACAGCCACTTTGGACCATGAGCCACCCAGCCACCGGAATTAAACTCTAAGTATTGTTATATTAGTGTATTTTTAATACGTAAACTTTCAAAAATAGATATACCTGGGTTTCCAACAAGCTACCAACTTATTCAGAGACTGTTCTTGTTTACCTTTTAGAACGATAATTTCATTTCCAGTAATGATCAAGTGACTAAACCACAGTAAAACATGAATGACTAGTGTAGAAAAATATCAGAAATTCAAGCTGCCGTTGTGGGCTCTGCGTGCACCGGGGGAAAAAGGAGTCCTGGGCAAGAACGGACAGATTCTGGTGGAAACATTTCTTAAAGGCCAGGAAACCATAACCCTACCTTAATAATATCTTGTTTTTCTGGTATTGCACATTGGTGATAGTCTCGGTGACTGGGCAGCTTTTCTACAAACAACCTAGAAAATGAAAGATGCGTGTGATCACCTCAGTAGCCAGAGGAATATCCACAATAGCTTTTATGTTGGCAGGAAAACCAGTTTCACGTAACTCTCAAATGCTGAATTCCAGATGACCTGGAGCAGGTTTCTACACGTTCATTTTTGTGTAAAATAACACTTGAATTCTTGCACAGACTTGTATAGGACACATCGGGTAATGACAGGAGATTATTTTCTATATCTGAATATATTTTGGTTTTCATTAGTGGTTCGGTTGGGTTGAAAAAAAAAAAAAAAGACTATCAGCAAGCACCTAAAAATAGCCCTCAAAAGCACCCTCCACCCTAGCCAGTGTTAATAAAGCCTGTTTCCAGCATCTTTATCTGTCCTTAGCTGAAATGCTGAATCTTAAATGGGAAGTCAGGAGTGCAGCACTGACTGCCGTTAACAGACCAAGCTGCACAGCTAACTGCGGTGTTATTAACCCACCCGGACATCTAAAGTGCAGCAACACTCAGCTGCGAAGGGTTCAGAACGCTCAGCTGCTACCAATCTTCCAGCAGTTTGTGCGATGTTCACCTCCAGACCCTCTTTTTATAGGGATACGTACATTTAAAATTAAGTGGAATAAGAAAGGTTTGGTCTAATTTTCAGAGCATGAGGAAAATAAGGGCGAGGAGGGGAAGGAGGTCTCCTATTATAAAAATTATAAAATATGCCTAGAAAAAACCCCAAACAGCCTTTCAGAAGTAAGAAAACAGACCAATCAATCCTACAGCAAAACTAGGTAGCTAAAAAGCTTATATCTGCCACTGATATATTTTTCAGCTGGCTATTTTGGGAGTTGTAATGAAAGCGGTCTCGGATTTGGGTTTTTTTTGGGTGGGAAGAATAATCATACAATGAACACATATTCTGTATCTTGCATTTACTCCTGTAAGAAACAATAAATTATGCTTAATCCTTTTGGGGAAGAAAAGTAAAAAGAGGCAAAAAGCCATTTTTTCATGGTTTAAGCACTGTGCAATGCTACCATCTATAAGATCAGCAGAAGCTCATAGGGCATAACTATGAAAGGCTCAGAAATCTCATTAAACATGGCTTTTTAAGCCATGCACTGTATTTAACCAACACACTGACAGACACAGAACAATCTGTGGGGAGCAGTGCTCATGGTATAGCCTGGTAGAGTCAACTTAAACCTCTGTATATTAGAGTAGTTCATGCCTGGCAGTTAATAGACGGATAGGACTATGATACTCACAGCTAAAATGAAATTATAACAAAGCCTGTGGCTAGAGTAAAGATCTCCAAAGAACAAAGCTGTTCTGCAAGAACACACTAAACATTTTTCTGAAGGGGTGCCCCATTTTCACTGCAACTCTTCATTTCAGGTTACTCGGAATTACAAGCTACAATGACTATAAGTGGTTTCTTACGTTATGAACTTATTATAAAAAACAAAAGCGTTCTCCAGGTTTCCCTCCTCCATATATACTGATGCCATTCGCTCCATCTCGACGCCAGATCTAAAGTAACGGCGTGGAGTGATATCTTCACTGATCGTGATATTGCTGCCAAGCTTGCTTAAGGCACGTACTCTCTCTTCTGGGGTCACGGAGATGTCTGTATGGTCAGGAATAGCTACTAGCTTTCTCTGGGGGAAAACAAAAAAAGAGAAAAGAGAGAGACATTAGCAAAGAGAACCAGATATTACACTTCACTTTCAGTAAGTGATCTCATTCAAGAAACTCAAGGGAAATCTTCAGGTTTTTTCTCAAAATAGGCATTGGTTTCCCCCCTGCTAGCTACGGTTGAAACGTTCCAATGTGTTTCTTAATTGCAAATAAATTGTGATTGCAATCACAAATAAGAAGTGATCTTATCGCCTTCCCCAAATCTTCAAACTACAAAAAAATCCCAGGAAAAAAAAAAAAACACAACACCTTAAAATTAAGTAAATCCCTGTAGAAATTATCAAAGGCAAAGTGTCCTCTTTAGAAACCCCCCACATGAAATTCTGTAAGGTTCTGCCTTAAGTTACTGAACTAATTTGTCAGAGGGCCTGGATACTCAAGGCTCCTTTACAGGACGTAGAGGGTATGACTGCTGGGTTCAGCTAACCAAGAGCAGGAAGTTTCCCTGGTCACTCAACAGTTCACTTCAAATGTTCATTTCCAGGTTCAAATGAGGCAGTTAAAGCCTAAGAAGTTAGAACTCACTCTACTGAAGAAGTATATCTGCTTATTATAATCATTGCCTTCCTGTTAATGGGCTAGATAAGCGGCTATTTCAAGTTGTTTCCTCTTACTTTGATGAAAATTTTTATCCTCTCTATTCAAAATGTTCACTTCAGCTTCTTAAAATCCTGGTCACTGAAACAAGCTAAAACACCATAAACCACATACGTGGAAATAAAGTAAATTCCAACACAACCGTCAGGCAGAACACGTGAGGAGCTGGCAACACGCAGGAAAAGATCCTTGTAGCTGACAGCAAGGCTGCTAAACAGCTCTCCTGAGACGTTTCCTATTTGAAAGGGAGGGTGCTGAGCCACTGAAGCATCGCTCCCCAGTACGTACCAACGAGCTAACGGTGAACGGCTGTTCCATGTTGCTCTCTGTCTGCAAACCAAAGAGATCGCTCTTCTCCCCCAAAGTCTCCATCTGGCTGCAACGGGCAGTATCAGCCCAGCGCTCAGTGCTTGCAGCCAGCTCTCTCAGCGTTTGCTAGCCCAAGGGAAACTTGATTGTGGTCGTCTACTGGAAAAAATACAAGTCATTCAGATTCGAAATACAGTCAAATGTCACGTAAGTTTGCATGCCTGCCCCCACCCATTCCTTTGGTATCACAGTATTTACATATTTAATAATAGTCTAAAATTTACCAGGCATCTAGAACTTAAAATGGGAATACGTCGGGGCTTACAGGGCCGTTGTGGACTAGCTGACCTGTTCTAACGTTGTGACAGTGGATTAGAACTCCATATAGCAAATTATTTTTACAATTTTTACAGCAACTTCAAAAAACTCCCCACTTTCAAACGTTAAGTGAATAACTCAAAGTTTAAAGACTAATCACAGAATCTGTGTTTCCTTGAGCGTGTGTTTCGACAAACATATTTATAAACGGTGTGAATCTGGCATCTTTTTTCCTGCTAAGCCTATAAGTAAAAATAAAACTTTGCACACAAGCTTGGATCAGTAATATAAAGCAGAGAAAATATTTCAAGCACCACGTGTTCCACCTTCACAGCTTGCTGACCTCAACAACACCCAAAATGCAATGAACTCTGATGGATCAGCTGACAGTAATTGCTTCTTGCGCAGCTCTCAGCAAGTAAAGACAAATATTTAGACATGATGCGGTCATCAGAAAACCCAAACAAAAACAACAACAAAACAAAAACACCAAAAAAAACCTCAGCAAACCCCTGAAAAGGAAATTAATTATTTAAATTACACTGAAAGTATGAAAATGAAGCTCCTAATGTGCTTTTTCACTTCTGTGCACTCAGTCTAAACAGATTTGATCCTGAGTGACGAAGGTACTTTATATAGAGTAATAAACATGCTTTATGATTTTGTAAAAATATAAAGAGTGGGCTCGGCAAAGATACTTTCTCAGCACAGCTCTCTCTAGAGGCCAGAGGACTCTGGGTTAGAGAAAAACCACCCTAATGTGTTTTTAGCTGGCTGCATTTCTCAAGTATTGATTTCTGTTTTTTTTTTTTTCCCCCAAAAAGCTAACAGTATCTGTTAGATCAGTCTTTAATTTTAGCAATTAGTGCAAGTATTACAGGAGACATTAAACTCATTTAAGTAATACACTTTCTTTAAAATACTCAGAATGATCCTGCTTTACTTGTAAGAGCCCGTAACGGTGTACTCATTCCACTTTATTAATTCAGTCTTACTCAGATTTTACGTACGACCTCCCAGGCTCAATGAATATGTCCTTGCTTGACTTTACACCCATGTTTTCAATTTTCAAGATTTTTATTCCCACCATCAGGTATGTCACAGTTCTGGGAATTCAATTTCAAAACCTCCTTTTTCAAATTGAAGTATTCAAAATGCTTGTATAATTTGTGATTAAGAAAAAAAAAGAAAGGCGCATGGCTTATACACCCAAGACATCAACTTTAGTTGTGGTTGCAGCACTAATGGAAACAATTCTCTGAACAATTTAATTTTACGTACGTGGAGCTCTGGTGTAAATGATCTCCTTGGCAGGAAAGCCTATTCGCAGGCTGCAGAAAGGCCCCATGGGACCACAGTAATTAAATATTTTTGCTTTAGCCTACACCAAGAAACATACTGCCTTATGGCTAGTTGTACCTGAAACACTTCTTCAGCCGGCCCCACTGTAGATGTGGTACACTGCGAAAGGAGAGGGATAAAAGCTTGGCCAGTGCAAAGCTCACATTAGCCTTCTGTCCCTGCAGCTCCGATTCTAAGCAGAGAGAAAATCTTCACTAAGAGAGACTGCATTCATATGCCCTGTGTGGCTCAGGAATAAAAATTAAAAAAAAAAAAACAACCCAACAAAACCAAAACACAAGGCAAAACCAGGAGCTAAAAGGCGCGTATTTTAAAACCATATATTCACTCTCAGCCATCACTTGTGGATTCTTTTATTTTTTATTTATTTCCCCTAAAAGCAACTGGAAGATCTACAATAGGCGGATGGTAGGCTGATTTTGGATGCTAAAGTATGCATCCAGGTATGATAAACCGCAAAATATTCTAGTAATTCAATTTTTATATATATATAAAAAATTGTTCAGAAGTAAAGGATGCAGTAATGTATTTCTAGTTATTTCTCTATTTCAAATAGCAGCTTTTGAGCAAGAAAACGGCTTTTCAAGCACTTTCATCCTTACAGACTTTCTCAAAACTCTGAGGAAATGGACACTTCAGAGAACGCTCTTAGATGCTTCCCTATGGAGGACATGGGATACGGATCCCATACGCCTTTCAACTACTACCACACCTTGAACACTTTTCAGCCTAGCTGGTAGGCAAGCGGGAAAGCGTTAGTGCAGCACGCGGGAACACGACAGACACTAATCGGTGTTTTGCTCTGGTTTTTTGGTGGGCAGTATTCCCAGAGGGGTCTTTGTTAAAGGAGCCTATGGTATCCCAGAGCCAAAATAGCTCTGGAACCGCACAGGGAGACATCACTGAACCCTTTACTTGCAAATATTTCTCGTCTTCGTTGCCTCTAAGAATATTAAAGTTATAAGTTATTTCAGTGATTTTTTTTTTTTAACCTAAAGAAACATTAAAAATAAGGGAAAAATATGTAAAACCAGGTATTTTAAAGAGGAGACATCTGGTAACAGCAGAAACTCACACTTCCTCAAAATTATGTCAGAGCTTTGAAAGGATGAAGCAGCTCTGCAGAGAGCAGAAGTCAAGCCACAGTGCAAGAGCTTAGCAGAAGAATCACAACAAATAAAATAAGAAACCGACTTTTTCAATTTGGTTTCAGGAGCACATTAAAAACCAGACACTGTAAATAAAGAAGAACTACTACGATGAATTTGTATCACTTTTACAAAAATGCCAGATAAGACTCAAATATTTTAGCCATTACACGCGGCAGTGTAATTTTAAAAAAAAAATCCTAAAAAGAACATGGGCTGTCTTATGACTGTACTCCAACATATTATCCTTAACACATGGACGCACTGGCCAGAATTATAAATTATTAAAACGCAGAAAGTTAAACTTTACTGAGAACACGGCCACAGGCGTGCGTGCCGGCTCCCTGGAACGCCTCCGTGCATCGTGTGCCCCACGGCGCAGCCTCACAGTCACCTTCAGCGGCTCGAGGGCGGCGACGCTGCCGAGGGGCTCCCCTCACCCCCACCCTCCTCCTTGTACTGCCACTTCATTGACACCAGCGACTGCGAGGCTATTTGTAGCTGATCCAAATTAAAATCAAATGGACTTTTTTAAATTAATTACTTCCTTGTCAAACTCAGAAGGCAAGGGAGGAGGCAGAAACGTGAAGCCAGCCAAAGAGGCAGACTCGCCGCTTTCCGAAGCAGTGCTGTCCTAGATTCATCTGAGCTGGCTTTGAAAATGCACCCCAAGAGCCTGTACTGGGCCTGCCAGCATTGCCCCGTCCTGAGGAGTACCTCTGTCTTCTGGAAATACCCTTATATTTCACTCTACATGAGCAAAGAAAAATTCAAATATCAAACCTCTGTGTAACTGAAACTAATTATATTTAAATATACAAAATAGTTATGCTAATACAGTGAACTACACTCCAACCCCAACCACAGGGGAGAAGTAGCAACGCTAGCTTGGAGCTGTCTTAGTCTAGGAGAGTGTAAAGTGCTCTAAATTCTAAGAGCAAAGAGGCATACAATTTCAGGCACTCCAACTAACTGAGATGGACTTAGGTAATGTTTGATTAAGAAGAAATGTCTGGACATTTGGCATGCAAATCAAGCTTTTTCTAAAAATGAATTTTCTGACAGTCATTATCAGAATATAAGAATTTTACATCCATTCAACTGTTAAGATACTTTTCTTGATTTCATTGGTAATGGCACTCAAACCCCATTTCCTCCTCAAAACCCATTTGTTTTCCTGTATGATCCAGCTTACGACACCACGCATTAATCCTTTGTAAAATCCAGCTTTATTAAATCAAAGGCTTTCAGCCACGGTAAATAGAGCAAAGTGAGAACATGAGCTTTTTAAATGGCATCAAATGTCATTCTTTCTGTCCGGGCTAACAAGCATGGTACCAAGTACCAGGGAAGTGAAAAGCAGAGAGAGCAATTTTAACTTAAAAGTATATGCAAATAGTAGTACGTAAAGATAGAATAAATACATCAGGATATATCAAGTACCTCAAGAGTAGGCTAATGAGAGAGAGGTGGTAGGAGAAGACCTGGAGGATGCATACACAAACTCTCACGGGCTTCTGAGAGGTGTCATATCATAATTCATCAAAGTCTCCAACGCCCTCACAGTTCGTTGCACGCTGCCGCGTCCCAAGCAATTGCCAGGACAGAGGGATGGGGACAAACAAGAGCCCCTCTGCCTGGGCGCAGAGCCCGAGAGGCAGGACCCAGCTAGGTTTGCAAGCTTCCTAACTGCGCTCGTGATAGCGGAAAGGTGGGAGGCGGTACACACGGCTGCACAGCCAGGCTTACTAGCTCCGGTGCAATAGGAACTATTTAAGTTACACAGTTTGCATTTGCAATGCCTTGTGTGGAGCCAGCTCACAGTCTGGGCAGAAAGAGCTCGTACCGCTCCTATGATGGGCTTTGAAATGTCTGTTCAGTAGGATGTGTTCTTCACCAATATCACCTGGCTATGTGAGACGACAGCACCAGCGAAGCCGACGAAGCCAAGCAGGACCACGGTCTGCCAAAGGATGCACGCAGTGACTGGCGGCCCCCCAGCGGGAGCCGCGCTGCTCCAGCTTTCTCGAGAAGACACGGCCACGAAGAGGAGCTCAGAGTCCCGGTTCTTCCCAGAAACTAGCTGAGTGCAGAGCACGGGGACCGAATTTCAACTCCTTATCATCACCCTGAGGCTGCTTCTCCTGCTTCAGTTCTTCAGAAGAGGTTTTTAAAAGTTGAATGAGCTTTTTAGGTTTATAAACAGATAACTGCCTAACTTCAGTATTAATCATTAGTTTCCACTGTGTAACATTAGTTCCTTTGAAACACTGCCATTCGTTACTCTGAAACATTAGTTTCCCCTTTGTAACATATGTTTAAGTTCCATGGGAATTAGTCACAGCACATTGACTTCGCTGCTGTCAGCAACATTTATCAATATTTTGACTATTGGTCTTACTAAAAAGCCTCATTAAAGACATCTCTGGTGAAATTTTCCAAAGCACTTTTTTTCATTCAAAGCTTAGGCTCTGTTAAGAATAACAGGGATGTGGAGCATTAGCACTGATTTATTCTTTGCATATTTTTAATAGTGGATTATTTCTGAAATATTAATAATCCTTTTGTTTGATATTTTGATGGAATGTAAAGCCCAGATGTTGTTCCCTTCAAAATAATTTGCTTCAGTTCTTTGGGATTAGGATCCTTACAGTATATCTAGAAATATTTGCTAATATAGCAGCTGAAATGTGGCATAGGTCAGCTTTTTACAAGCAGCTCTTGAGAGCATAGTTCTGCATTCATCCCATAGTAAGAAAAAGCTTATTTTAATATTGTCCTGAAAAGTTAAAACACTAATATTCTCTTTTACTATACTGGGAAGTGTGATGGTTATAGAATCCTAGAATAAAGATGCATCTCAAGCCACAAAGGGGTCATTTCTCGTTAAAATAGCCAGATTAGCAAGTGCAAAACACACCATTTAATTACCCATAATGGAACTAAATTGTCTCAGCAGACTTGAAACGGGGCACATTCAGTAACTGCCAGATGAAGATAAAGGACTGTTTCACGCCAATAAGTCACCTATGACGCAGATACTTGTACTTCTGTGCTTTGAAGTGAATGTTCAAGTGAATTTGGTGAAAAATAGGTTAGAAATACAGGCACCTAACTCATTCAGCTCTTTCTGAAATGCCAGGCCATGTACCGGCACAGCACAATCATTTATACACATGCTTGGGTTTGATATAAAATATGCTAAAACCCAGCCATAAATAGCAAAGTGCCTTCTGTTTGTTCCCTCCAAAAAGAAACAGTTTGCTGACCTGTCAACATATTTTTTGAAACAACCGTTCACCGTTACAGCAAGTGATTCAGCTAGTATAGTAAGTGGTCTCTTCTGGAAAAAGAAAAACAAAACACAAAACCAACAAAGCTCTGAATGTCACGGCAAGACCGTTCTCTTGTGCAGAGAAAAACCCTGACCAACCAAAACCAACAGAACGGCCTTTCAAAAAGAAGCACTGCAAGGAGCCGCTTGCTGAGAAACCCCCATCCTTCAATGGAAAAGTTGCTCTTCGTGGTACGAGCTACTAAGCTTGGCTCTAGAAAAGCCTGTCTCGGTAACAGTTCATAATTTAACATTGCTCCATGGCTCCATTTAAAGAGCATTGCCAAGACCTCCTCCCAGGCTCCACTAGCTCCCAGAGGCAGCTGCCAAGCTCAACAATCATCTCTCCTAGGAGTGGGTCACGGTTATATCCTCTTTTTCACCTACTGTGAAGGACCAGTCCCACCACCTCCCGGCACACTGCCCAGAGGTCTCTCTGCAGACTGTCAGTCATGTACAGACAGTAGCATCTTCACCTGCTTGGGTACTGAGAGGGAGGAATCAGGTGCAGAGGAGATGCTCCGTGCACAGATCTGCCAAATCCACGTCTTGCCTGTACGGTTCTGCATGTCAGTGCTCTATCGTACATCACAAAACTGAGCTTCATTTTCATTTAAAGAAAACGTGGGTGACAGAAGGGTCTCTTTTCCCACAGTTTAAAAAAAAAAAAAAGAAAACAATATTTGAAGACTTTTAAAGTTGTTCTGCAAATATCTGGATGGCTGCAGTTGGTTAATGTAGCTACTTGAATAGCATTGACTGGCTGTTTTCTAGGGACAGTTTTCCTTTTGGAACGGAGACAGTACTGCGCTAAGAAGCTACATCAATAAAATTAGACTGCTACTGGGTCTGCTAAGGCTCCGATAAACCACTACCATACGCAGATAACCTCCAACATGGCACATCCAACACCTGACTCTTACTCCCTACAGAGAATATGAATGTAGAACCTACAGGCTTTTCCCACTGCTTCAGAGCACAGAGAACAACTCTGACCTTCACCTATTTTCTCATTCATTTTTATGCAGACAATTCTGAAGGTGAGATCTAGTATGCCCATGCCACCACAACATAACCTGCATAGGGTTATGCTCAAATCACCTGTGCATAGGCGACGGCTCACTACCGGATTTATTAATATGGTCTGCCTGCAAAGACATTAGTGACTTTCAAGAGAATATGCCAAAAACCAGACTGGAAGTATTTAACATTGAAACATGTATCTGTGAACTGCTGACAGTTCTTTCTCTTGTGGTTTCTTCTGTCAAAACAAAACACAACCCCTCCCTCCCTCTCTCTTCTTTGGTAACACCATGCATCTTCAGCAGAAAAGCATTTTTGACATAATGGCTCAAGTATCACCAATGTTAGAATGTCTTAGGTTACAAGCGCTATTGCTCGTAGGCAGTCGCTGAAATATACTTATGCAACACAGAAAGCATCTTTCCAGTGACCCACTAAAAGGATGCTCCAGCATGGTATAAAAAAACAGTGCCATTTCCTTCCTTTAGCAGATCTGTAACAACCCCTCATCAAAATCAGTGTCGCAGGGCACATTAAGCCAGAAGAGGGCAGAAATAAAAGAAATAGATGTTGTTATATAATTTGTTCTTTGGTGATTCAGCTGAAATACTGAAAAGAGAGATACCTGCAATACATAACATCCCTGATAAAGCTAACTTCCATCATGAAGACAAGAAGCTGTGTTGCTAAGGGAAACAAATGAGAGGCTAAAATCAGCACAGAGGTCTGCAACACTTCATAGACTTCCAAGAAACAAAGAAAGCACGACTCCTTGCAAATCCTCAGGTTCCACAAATTTTTCTGCCTGTAGCCCAATTTCTCTCGGAGGCAAAGTCCCACTAAGACGCGTTAAGAACTTTCCTGTTCTTCCTATAAAAGATAGTGATTTTCTGGCAGTATTTGCTTAATAGAATAGTATAGAATTAAGTAATTCTGTAACAGGTTCAGACTCCGTAACCTCTAACATGGACATTTCTTAATTGGGTGAGTAACCTCTTGCAACAATCAATTGTTATCTGATGACAAATTCCTATTCTGTCTTACTTCTTATGTTCTTAATGGGGGTGACAAAAAAGGATAATTGAATTTAATTGACATTTCTGACATACAAATTCACAGTTCATCTGAAGTCTATTAAATTAGCTATAAAGAGTGAAGCTTGTCTTGTGGCCTCGAATCTAGAAAAAATAATTCGGGGCTTTAGTTCAATGGAATCTGACTAGTTTGTACACTAGTGGTTAAGTAAGCAAAGTGCAGGGAAGGAACTGGTAGTGGTATTACCTACAGGATGGAGCGTGGTCAACCAGTACAGCTAACTACCCGTTAATCTGGCATGTTTATGCAGTACGATGATTATATTAAGATAATACAGTTAGTTGATTTCATAATAAAGTCTTTGACCTCCTGCCCTATCCTAGATGATTCAGGATGTCTCATGCTATGAGCAGATGGGAAAAAAACAGGAATGTCTGGCTCCGCAAGGAGGATTCAGTGTGCTTTAGACCATTTTTTTTTCTCCTATTTGGGTAGTTAAACATTTAATTTCTCTTTTGTAAGTTTGCTAAGACTGACAGTGGCAAGCACACGTTTTATAGCAGCGCTGACCGTAACACGGTCAGCTCACAGGGCTGCTTTAAAAAGTCAGCTGAATTATCCAGAATATCAAAGCTGAGCACTATGATTTGTGGCTAACGTTTTATACACTTGCAGGCCAACAGGCTATTCGTCCCAGCGACTACCTTTGAGCCTATTTCCAAATTATTTGCTTTTCCCTTCAGGATGAGTCTGATGACCTTTGCAGCCTATCCAAGCTCCTCTCCGCATCAATGGAGCGAGCTAGGCGTCTCTGAAGGCCTTTTGACAGCTGTTCAGAGATGCTAGAAGAGGAAGATGCTTTCTGCATTGATTATGCAGTGAACCCACAGCTTCCCTAATGCAGTTCTGTATGTTGTGTGCTGAACTGTGAGTCATCTAGAGCTGCCCGTAGGAAGTGGTAGGCAACGGGTTGTGTCTGAGCAGGTGCCTGACTCACCGCATTACCACGAGGTATCATCCTCCATGAAAGGCTGAAAAAGCTGGGTTTTTTTTATGAAAGGGATGCCTATGCAACAATTGTACTAAGCCACTACACACAGATCATTCAGGAACTGTGCAAGCCAGATCAGTTGCTTTCATGGACTTGTCCTTCTATTTATAATGGAAAACATGACCAGAAAACGTATTTTCTGGCACGGCAATCTAAATGTAAAATATTTATTGAAATGACAAGACAAAGACTTTTATTACACAGTAGTGAAATAAGTTTCAGAACACAAAATGGAAAAGTAACCTTTGATACAGAAATAAAATCTCAGGAGCCTGATAAGAACAGAAAAAACCACTATGCATACGAGCCCAGCAAACGGAGACCAAATATTTATTTTTATACAGCATTTGCTCAGTGTCTTCACGTATAAGTCACCTTGCCGCTCCCTCAGTGGCTGAGGATTTCACGCCACCCCTCACCTTCAGCTATACTCTTCTTCAGCTTGGTGATTAACTTCCAGGAAATACATTAAGGCCTGACCTTGAGCATACTTCATGCACATAAAGAAAACCACATGCGAAAAGGCTTCGCAGGATCCCCGTAGCAATATCAGTGATACACACAGGCGCAGGATTGATCAAGACGCTGAACCCGATTTTTAAACATAATCCTACAAAATAATCCCCTAAATTTACAACCATTTAAAATACAATTCAAAACCTGTAACTATGAAATTTGCACGTACAGAATTATACAGGACTGGGGAGGAAGGCTTCCTACGCTCTCCTGTGATCTATGAAGCTCGGGACTTGTCAACACTGGCCTTTGGCTGAGTTATCCGTACCTTTAGCACCTAGACGCGCAATACACCAGGCAGAAATGCATTTAGCACCTCAGGAAACCCAGCTGTTATAGAGTAACACAATATATTGCCTCAGCAGCACCCACAAGAACAACCCTGGCCTCCAGTCTCCTAGGAATAGTTCATGCTGTTCTGAGCCTGTATCCTATTTTCTAGGACCTGATGGTCTAAGGCAATTTATCAAATATATGCTAACTTCGTCTTTGGACAGACTTCAGCGCGCAGTGAGGAGAAAACCTGCTTCTGTGGAGGCAGAACTTTCTCAAAGCCGGTTTTTGCCTGAGGAATGAACTCTCTGGGAGCTACGCTCCATCCAAGACCCCATAATCTCACCGCTTTCCATTCTCAGCAAAAGGTGGGTTTTTTTCCTACCCATGACTTCTCAGTCAAGCATCCAGAACCACGTGCATATTAAATAAAAATCATCCCAAACCAAGAGAAACTCCCCCAGAAGAGACTTTTTGCCACCCTTCTGAAACAGGACAACGCATCCATGGGTGAGAGAGCGAACTGCGTTCCTCGGTGCGCATCGGAGGGACAACTTAGGCCCTATGGAGGTCAGAACAAGGTAGGTACAAAATGAGGTACGTGAGCAGACAGAGCTTACGAGGGAGCTACAGACGCCCAGCAAACGCAGTTTCTTCTTTTTTTTTTTTACGTTCTTTCACTTTCCATTCCTATTAGAATGTTTCGCATGCATATGGAAATTATTTAAAAATAGAGTACCGCTCTAAGTTTGATTTCTCTCTGAAACATGCTAGCATTCTGGACTCCACCACAGTATAATCACCTATTTTTGCAGGCGCAGTGGAATCAGCAGCTTTTCCCAGCGCCGGCTCGCTGCTTCCCCGCACACCCGCGGGTGCCGGTGGCTCCGCGATGCCCAACGCTGCCCCCGGGCACCGGGAGCTGCTCCCTCTCCGCCCCCCCCCCCACCCCCCCACCAGCTCCGGGCCCGTCCCGCCCGGGGCTCCGTGCATCACGTTCCGCCCTGCCTGGAGGAGGGCGATCTCCGAGCGACCGGCCTCCCGGGACGGCGGCACCTGACACCCGGGGCGGGGACGGGCCGCACCGACCGCGCACCGGGGACGCTCGGTGGGGGCAGCGGAGCTGATGGAGCTCGTAGCGGCTCCCCGGCCCCGGAGAGGGCAGAACGCGGCACGGAGCCACCTCTTTCTGCCTCTGCCCGCAGGGAGCATTGGCGCAAAGCGGCGGGATGGAGGCGGGGGAGGCAGCTCCCCGCCCCGCATCCCCACACCGGGGGGAGGCGGCGGCCGCTTACCGGATCCGGCGTCCCTCTGAGCGGCCCCGGCGGCCGGCGCTGGAGACAAAGCGAGGGGGAGGCAGGAGCGGCGGGGGGGCCTGGGCCGCCGCCTCCTCCTCCTCCTCCTCCTCCTCCTCCTCCGCCGCCGCCGCCGCCGCCGCCGCCCGGCCTCGCCCCGCGGGGCTCCGGCGCCCTGGGTGCCCCCCGCGGGGGCGGCGGGCAGGACGGGGCGGCAGGCGCCGGCCGAGCCGAGCCGAGCCGAGCCGAGCCGAGCCGAGGGCCCTGCGCCGCCGCAGCCGGCCCAGGTTACGGTGCGGGGCGAAGGGAGGAGCCTGTGCGGCGCCGGGGCGAGCGGCGTGGCCGCGTCCCGCTCCGCGCCGCGGGGTCCCCGCCGCTGCCGGGGGCGGGGGCGAGGGGTGCCGGGCCCCAGTGGAGGCTGGCCAGGGCGGCGGGGCCACGGGGGCGCTCCGCGCTCACCTGGCCCGCGTCCCCTCCGCGCTTCCCGCGCTCCCGCCGCGTCAGTCCAACCATCGCTACTGGAAGTCCATACCCGCTTGGGTGCGGGTGTCACGCACGCCTCGCCGGGGCTGGTGTGCGCCCGGGATGCGGCTAACCGGCGGGAAGCACAGCTAGCACGGTGGCTGAGGAAGGTGTCTGTGGGTAAGGAGGAAGAGGAGGGAGGTTTAAATGAAGGTGCAGTCGACAGTATGGGGCTGTGGCACCTGGGAAGAGGGATCGCTGGGGAAGAGGGGGATTGCTCCCCCGAGGCAGAGGAGGTGGGGGGCTGCGGTAGGGGGGCTGGCAGCCTGGGCTTCTGAGGGGGCCGTGCAGTGCAGTGCTGCGGGCTGGCCCGCATCTCTGCTAGGAATCTCTAGCCAGCACAGCAGTTGCTCCATGATAAGCTTGGATGATGACCTTGGTGGCCTTCTGCTGAACTTGCTCAGCAGATATTGATCATATTGATGTCTTTCCTGGGGCCCAAACCGCGACACAGAAGGCTAGATGTGGGCTAAGATACTTGCATTTACCTCGTCCTTACCCCCAGACCCTTTCCTTCCATTCACAGGGTGTGTGGCTGTTCCGGCTGCTTGGCACCCCAGCCCTCAAGTACCGCTCTTGGTGCTGATGGCTGTGGTGTGGGGCAACAGGTCTTGGTCCTGGCTTTAAGAGCAGGAGGGGCTGATTTGGGCGAGCAATAAAGTCCTGTTGGTTTGAACACTTACTTTGTTATCTTTGATTTTTCATGCAACGCTGGTGGTTCACTGAGTTTGGCTGAAAGCGTTGTAAAATACAGGCTCCAGTCTGTGCCATGGAGGGGTTTCCCTGTGCTTAGTGCAGCTGTTCAGTTAATCTCACCCTGAAGCAGAGGGGCAAGGGACCCTTACAGTGCTGCAGGGATGTCGTCTGGGTAGCTAACAGTCTTCTGAGGGGAAGTGTTAAGGGGTTGGTGTTCCTGTTGTCCAGACACTGGCCATTCCAGGACTGCATTCCTGAGGAATGGCAATAAGAAGATAATGTTTGGTAGCTCGAAACTCTGGCAAGTGGAGAGCCTATCTGATGAGCATTTGGAAATTGTTGTCTTCCCTTAGACTATTTGGCAATCCAAACTCAGTCAGATCGGGGGTGATGTTAGGTTGAACATCAGGCTGATTTAGGTGTTCAGTATGGGAGACACGTTCTTTCCCAAGCAGTGTTGGACACTGACCTGAACGCTTCCCTGTAACCTCTTGCAGGGTGTCTGTGGCTCGTTCTTGCACAGCACAGGAAGGGCCTCTAGAGAAGTTTGAACCTCATGTCCTGGATGCCCCTTGGTGGCTGCTTCCAAGCTGTGAGCTTAATCTCAGACCTGTGTTCACACAACCAGGTTTGAGGAACTGCTGGATCCCTCTTCTTTCATGTCCCCAGAAAGGGCAGTTGCCAGTGCCTGCCCTTTGCTTTCCTCAGTCGGACAGAGCCGTGTGCTCTGGTTCATGGAGAATCTGAGTTAGCTCATGGTTAGCCCTGATTCTGTGGCAGGGGAAAGGCACCACTGGTGAGGGTAGGAGGAATTTGGTGTTGCGATTCTTTATTTTCCTTCCCTTCCACTGTATGTTTTGTACGGCCTCATGCTGTCAGGTCCATCGTGTGCATCTTGCCTGAATGTTAGGTGGTGCTGCAGGCGTGTGAGTGAGAGCAGAGGTGAAGGGTTTTGCTGCCAGGCCGTTCAAAGCCGAGCTCAATTCCTCTCGCTAGGTCTGTTCTGGGTTCTCTGGGCTGCTCAGGACACTGGGGTTTATAAATATTGTGGTGTAAGTGAAAGTAGCCACTTCGCAGTCTCTGCCTCTTGGACTGCGAACCTCTCCAGAAGTTGTAAGCTCAGTTCCCAGCGGTACCACAGGCTGCTAGACAAGATGTGTCACCTCCTTAGCATATGTTTTCTATATTGTGAGACAAACATATATATTGATGTCTATCTCCCAGATTATCATCAAATGGGTTTCATTTGCCACAAGTCTTGGTCAAAGAATCTGGGCTTAAGCCCCCACCCAGAAACACCCACGGTGCCTGAGCTACCCTGTCTTGGCCTGTAATGATGAACCCTTCACTCTGTTTGCTCACACAAGACAGCAGCACCCACATGCCAGAGAATTTGCTGCGCCAGTTTCAGTGAGGACTGATCCCTCAGGCTGACGACAACTAATTCAGCAGTTAGGCAGAGGTCTCCAAAGATGCTATGTTTTCATAGAGTTCCTGGAAACAAATTGGAAGAAGCCAGAAATCTTATTAGCATCCTCTCTGAGGCAAATTTCAAATTTAATTCAATACCTGAGAATCCCCACAGGAGCAGGCTAATTCAGAGCAAGCTGGTCATTGAGTGTTGTGGTATTCACTGAGCAACAGATTTAGGAATGTGTGGGTGATGATAAACGCATAAACACACACCTTTCAAATCACTTGTATTTTTATACCAGGATTACCTAAAAAAGAAGAATTGTCTCTGGGCAACCTGCAAACAGCAGTTCAGAAAACAAGTGACAGGTGTGGAACCGGTGACCACACCAGCTTCTGTACAAACCACAGCAGCAGAGACTACATTCTTAGGTAGAAAGTGTTGAGAAAACTGGAGTCTTCCTCATCATCATCCAAAAATAATGTGGTCACAGCACTCCCCAAGACAGGCAGCAGTACAGATCAAGATCTGTCACAGCCTCAGGGGACAAGAATCTCCCAGGTCCCTGCTAAATATCCTAACCACAGGTTTGATGCTTCTTTACCTCTCCTGCTCCATGGTGCAATTTGGTCTTGCATCAGCGCTGTTCATCACAAAATGACTCCTCTCTTTAAATAGCGCCAAATCAGTGCTTAAACATGCTCTCCTATATGTGCAGACATCACACAGCACTCTACTGCTGCTCGTAAGTGAATTTTTGTTTCCTTTTATCGGCGCAGGTTTCTGCCAGCGAATCAGTCTGCTAGTGGAGACAGAGCAGAACTGCGGCGGAAGGCACACGCAAGGCAGTCAAAGCAGAGGTAAGTTGCTTGTACGTATGTGTTCGTGGTCTTTTTCTCTGTTGCCTGCCTCCACAAAGATGTGCAGCCTTGCTTTTGTGCAGTTGCTTGTCAGACTAGACAGCCTGCATCCCTTCTGATCTGCAAGGCTGTTGCTACGCATCAAAGTGCATGTTTGCTGAAGTTGAGGAGAGGAAGAAGTCCTGCGCAAGTGGGAAAAAGGAGTAACTGTGCCTGGAGTAACTGATGGTTCCATTTTGTTCTGTTCGTGGTGTTGTTTTTTTCCTAAGGATGTCACTGTGGGTGCATGAAAAGCTTGGTATTGAAAGCATGTGCATAAATTGGATATTATGCTTCCACAGTTTCAAATGTGTTTAAGCTTTTCTTGTAAGTTAACCAGGAGATTCTGGTATCTGCTAGCCACGTTCACTGCCCTGGTGCCGTCCTGTCCCATTTACAGTGTATGTGAAAAAAGTATAATGACTCTTGTAAGAGTACATTGATTAATTTCTAGAAGGTGTAAAGCCTATTTTCATTAAATATCAGAAGTCTCCAGAAATGACCTTTCGAATGTGTCTTTCAAGTGGTCTCTTCCTCTGCTTTTTTACTTTTTTGATTAAATATTTCCATTAATTCCAATTTGCCATGGTAAATTCTGCTCTTTGGTGTTGTTTCATTAGATAAAACGAGTAGGTGGCTGTTCATGGTTCCTACAGTCAAGACTTCCCCACTGAAATTAATGAGGCAGTGCGTGCCAAGCCTTGGAGTTAATTGGCGTACTCTCTCTGATTTACAAGCATTCAGCTGGAAGTGCCTGAAAACATGCCAGCTCAGCCACGTGACAATATGGTAGATAGAAAAAAGTATACCCTAAAAAGGGTAACAATTTAGGTACCCCATTGCCTCACCTATTAGTACAAAACCAAACTGGACTTAAGCTGAACTTAACAGTTTTGTTCCAAAACGATATTCCACATACAGAAATAGAAGAACATGTTTTACTTCTCTTTGAACTGAATAAAACAACAGAGAGCAGTGGAGTATCTACTATAAAACTGTGCTTCCAGAGCACACAGGTGGGAAGATTTCTGTTCTGTTGACATGTGCTGGTTTCAGCTGGGATAGAGTTAATTTTCTTCGCGGTAGCTAGTATGGGGCTGTGTTTTGGAACTGGGCTGAAAAGAGTATTGATGACACAGGGGTGTTTTAGTTCCTGCTGAGCAGGGCTTACACAGAGCCAAGGCCTTTCCTGCCTCTCACCCCACCCCCCAGCGAGGGGGCTGGGGGTGCACAAGGAGCTGGGAGGGGACATGGATGGGACAGCTGAACCAACTGACCCCAGGGATGTCCCACACTATACGGCATCATGCTCAGCGTGTAAAGCCAGGGGAAGAAGGAAGGGGGGGATGTTCAGAGTGATGGCATTTGTCTTCCCAAGTCACTGGTTACGTGTGATGGAGCCCTGCTGTCCTGGGGATGGCTGAGCTCCTGCCTGCCCGCGGGAAGGAGTGAATGAATCCCTTGCTTTGCTTTGCTTGTATGAGCATCTTTTGCTCACCTATTAAACTGTCTTTATCTCAGCCCGTGAGTTTTCTCACTTTTACTCTTCTGATTCTCTCCCCCGTCCCACAAGGGGGGAGTGAGCGAGTGAGCAGCTGTGTGGGGCTTGGTTGCTGCCTGGGGTTAAACCATGACAGGACAGAAGAATGGAAGTATTCTCCTACAAAGTGGATGGACTAGAGTGAGTTTGGATGCCAATATTAAAATCAAGGGTATATCCCAGTTTTGATTTAATCCAAATGTTCTAGTGTCTCAAGGGCTTTGATAGATTTAATCAAAAATGAGAAGAATCGAGAACTCTCTCCCTCATGAAGAAGTTCAGAGCGAACAAGTCTCTTGGCTATCCTTTCCAGGCTCTCCAAATCTTAATAATCTTCCCTATGACATGCCAGATAATATACTCTGTTTTTATGACCTATATGTTTGCTGTATGCTGATTACAAAGGTGGCTACAGCCAAGAAGCAGGTCACTAAGTAGGTAGAATGTGCACTACAATTTCTATTCAGAAAAGCTTCCCTAGAACCATCAGTCAGCCCCAAAAACCCATGAAAATTCAGTCGTTCCTCCAGGTGGCCAAGACACAGATTTACAATAGGGAAGAAGACCATACGTGAGAGGCACAGGAACAAACTCATGGCACAAACTATCACCAATATCATACAAGCACATTCCCCCAGGTCTGTTCCACATCTTCCTGGAGCCCTTGGCTCCCACTACACGGTGCAAGCTGTGGAGAGTCCCTCCTCACACAGGTACTTCTCCTGGCAGCCACTTGGGGAACAGACCTCGGGCAACCTTCAGGAGACTCTCCGCTTGGGTCTTCCCGTGGAATTCCACACCACTCTCTTCCTATTGCAAACACCCCGCGTGTGCTCTTTCACACAGCCCCAAGATGTGGTTCCTCCTCTTGCTGCTCTGCTCCCAAGGAATTGCCTTCTTGGCAGGATTCACAGCACCCTCCACTCTGAATTCAGACAAAAGCCAGAACAGGAAGAAGACTCGCAATCCTGAATGCTTTATGAACGTTGTAAGTAGGGTCGTCTTCTCCCTTTCTTTCCAAATTGCCTCTCCCCGTATCATTACCACCACCCCATCACTTAGAGTCTCTGCAGCACTATGACAGGGAGCACCCACCTAGAAGAAGCCTTGATGCTCCTATCCAAACAGTCTGAGCTGCCAGAGAGAAGGATTCCTTTGCAGTGGAGGCAAAGGCTGGTTTCGAGTCTCAAGGGAAGCAAAGTCCTCCCCTTTCTGTAATAACCTGTTTGCCCAGTACAGTGGCAAGGGAGGATGAATCCCTTTTCCAAACTGCATATTCTCACAATACAAATTAATCCAAGACCCCTTGCTCTGAATCACCAAAGATTTCCTCACAATAGTGACAAGAGTGTAATAGGTGGTGCTGCGAGCGAGTCTGTTTTAGGAGATCCACCCCACATTACTTGCCTAACCACACTTTGGCAAGAAAGGATTCATTATGGACCAAATCCCACATCTTTTGGCACTGTCTTACACAGGTACTGCTGCATGTTTACTCTCTGGAAAGGTGTGATCTGCATCAGCCTTGCACAGCATGACAAACTCTCTCCCAATAGGTTAGTCACTCAGTACAGTTCTGCTTTGTTCCATAGCGGGGCCAAACACCAGACAGCTACCACCTAAGCAGGTCTGAAGAAGACTTTGATGTACCTTTTAACAAGACTATGGAAGACAAAAACCCCAAAATTACTAAGTCTCTTAATGCCAGAATTACTATTTAAAGCATAGTTCATGTATGGCTATAACTTGCCACATTACTGTTTAAAAACAAATTAGCGGACACTGGAAATTAGAAAAGAAAGATCAGTGCTAAAAGCTTCTTTGCTATTAGCACCTGCATATCAACATCAATTCACTTACAGTCTTTGAATGTTGTTAGTATATATGATTTACGTATAAGATCCGTGCGTAGATACTGGGTTTTATGCCATGCTGTGTCATTGTCCTTTTACAAAAATAAACTTGGAAACAGAGCAGAAAACAGGGGGAAGTGACATGTGGCCACATTCTTAGACAATTATTTTCCTTTCTTCTCTTAAGTGCATTCTAAGGGTCTTTTGGCAGAACAAATCCTTCAGGCCAAGACATCACCTTGTTTGTCTTTAGGTGCTTATGTTTTAGGCAACCAGTTAAAGTTCTCACCAAATCCATCAGTGGGGAAATTTGCACATGTTCAGAAAACAGGATGGGATGCACCCCTTTTGGTGTTCCTTCCTTCCCCGTATGCTTCCCTTATGTGTCCAGTCACTCTCACCTGAGTTTCTGCTTAGTTACAAGTAAAAAATTCTGCTCTTGACCTACTAACCTTCAGATAATTATTCGGTTACTGCACGTCAGCATAAATGTATGCAGTCTTTTGGAGACTGCAAGCTGAAAAACTCATTATTTTATTTCAATTAGGGGAACTTTACAGGGAATCTGTATTAAGAAAATCTGATTAATGCATCTTCTCCCATAAAAAATGGCCTTAATGCAAAATTACCGGTTGTTAGAAAATCAGTATCTGGAGATGCTCTTATGAGCCTGTGCCTTTAGAATGAACTCTTTCTCCCAGATAAAGGGTTCAAGAAAAAAACATTTTCCTTAGGTCTGCAGCACAGAAATGGACAACAAATAATGGGCTGCTAATCTAGTCTCGCTTCTTCTTTGCTGCCTACTGCTTTTTTATTTATTTGATCTGTAGAGATCTCTTCACTAACTAGACTTGTGCCTTCTGTGTTTGCAGGCTTCATAGCATTTCCTACGTATCCTGATCTGGCCCAAAGGGTTAAAGTGTTCTTTGCTTTGGGACAAGTAGGCACAATCACACATGCTACCAGTCCTCTGGTAACATTTACACATCTTCCCCGATCACTGATCAGGGTATGTCACTCCTCTTTCTAAAAGACATAATTGTCTGCTTCATCTCTACTGGATTCCCCCAACCTGAACTGATTTTAAGGGGGTGATGAGTTAAGAATGAATTCAGTGTATCAGACTGCTGAAAGTGCTGGTAGACTTCAGGCTTTCCATGGAGCTAAGCTGCAAAGGCTTAGCATGGCATCTCTTTTGGCATGGCATGGCATCTCTTTTGGAACTTCTTTAACAAAACAGGTATGCTTTCACCATTATTTGTTTAAATCAAATATTTCTGGGGGGAGCTCACAGATACCAGAATGAAGAGGGTTGAACAGAGTCTACTAAATCTAGCCTTAAGGACTAGTAGAAAACCATAAATAAGATATTACACAACTTAATTTTATTAGACTTGCAATTCATTTACACTTGTGAAATATTTACTTGTAAAATTATAAAGGAAACACCTATTTCACACCAGAATTTGCCAGTTTAATAGAATTTGCTGGGAATGGTGGAAATCCCACATGCTGTACTTTATGTCAAACTGCAGGACCACTTGCTGTTTCTAAGCTGTACCCATTATGTGACTGTAGAGCACCCAGCTCCACACCCTTCTCATTTGTCTGCTCCCTCTTAGTAGCAGTACTCATAGCATGGTTTGCACACCTGCCGAGATGAAATATTAGGGCAAAAAGGGGCTTCCTATACCCTGCAGTCCGGAGTGCAGCCAAGTGCCCTTTCTCACTGATGTCAGCGCACTAACCCCAGATGGAGAGTGACCTCCAGGGCTCATGCCCAATAAGAAGCAGGAAGGAATGTGGTGTGCTCTTGGGAAGAATAAACTTCAAAGGATACTGGGATGGCAAGCGGTTTCCGCAATCTTAGTTAAGAGGCAAGGCTATTAGAGGAGAGGGAATGACAGTTTTCTACATGAAATATTCCTGCAACAAGGGGGAAAAGAGTTTTGCATTTTTCCTCTCTCCAGTTGCTGCTGGGCTGCAGAGGAGTTCTTCACCGGAAGGAGCTGTTGAAAGGGCCTCTAACGCACATCTGAGGATCTCTGGGAAAAGTTTGTTACAGTATGTTTGCTACGTAGCTGGGGCAGAATACAAAATCTGAACATGCTGAGCATGTCCAAGAGCACCTTAATACAAGTAAGGCTAAAGTCATTTTGAAGGCAAACAACTTTTCGGTCTTATGTCTACATACAGTTGCAGGGACGTAGAGAGATGTGTTGGGGTCTTCACGTAATGCCAACCAGGACCCCAGCTAATGGTAAGATGAGCCACCTGACACATTGAAATCACACAAAGAAGAAAGGCTGAATTCAGGAGGGTCCCATCTTGCAATGATGTCCCTCAGCGTCCCCTCTTCTGGGGCTGAGACAAAGAAACATTGGACAGATAGCAAAGCTTTTTGAAATGGATGGAGAAAGATCTTTTTTCTTTTACACAGTTCATATTTTCCTTCCTAAATAGGAAGACATCCAGGTCAGCTGAACGTAAGAGATTGTTTCTTTTTGGTTGCTCCACATCAAAACATTTCCAGCCAAAACTCAAAGCTGTTTCTTCACACTTCTCTCAACAGCAAGATCTCATTCCTTTACTCTGGCTGCTACCTTTTTCCCATGCAGACCTTCCATGTGTCTGTTCTCCAGTGGTATCTGATCTCTCATACTCAGACTATTTAACAAGTGTTCCCATAAAAAGTCCTGAAACGTGTAGCCTCATTACACTCGAGCAGACAGTCTATTAACAATCCTCTTCTACTGATTAAGCGCAGCACTACTTCAAAGCATCACACAAACTGTAGGGACTGGGAGAAACAAAGGCCAGACACACACCCCAAATAATGTTTTCCATATGACTAAGCAATAAGGTGGTAAAGAATCTCCCAAAGAGATTGAATTCTACATACTCATTCCTACCATAGAATCACATATTTGAGAGTTTCCTCTCAATTTTCTGCCTGGTATTTGAAGAATATCCTATTAAAACAGTGTTTTAGCACAGCAGCTGTACGTTGCTCAGGTCCTTCACAGCTTTATTCTGTCACAGCACTGCATCCCTGCCTTTATAACACTTCTGCTTTCTCTCCAGAGTCGAATAGACACATACGTAGGACATTCCCCTGCTGGAACATCAGTACAGAACATCATCCATTGGCATCAGGTATAACCGCGCGCTGACGTACAAACCAACCCTTACGACTGCTTTTTACGCAGCCGACAGCCTCCAGGGAAGCGCGGAGGCGGTGGCTCTGGGAAACTGCCCGTCACAGCACCTCACATGCTGCCGTGAGCCCCTGGCACATGGGGAGCACTGTTTCCCATGGCTCACCAGAGCATTACCTGAACTGTCCCCTTGGTATCAGGCACTGAGATTTCCCCAGGGCACGTCAGGCCTCTCTGCAGGTTGGGCTCTAATGGCTTCCAGCCTGCATCTTTATTTACGAAGACCTTTGCCTTGAAAAGCTGCGGCGGTGAACACGAGCACGGTCTGGGCCCTTGGCAGGCAGCAGGAGGATAGTGGAAACTTGAGCAGCCAGGGGATGAGGCAGACAAAGGAGTGACCCAGGGTAAAGCTTTTCTCCCAGAGGGTTAATTGCAGCCTGGATCACCTCCCAAAGCCATTTAATCGCACAAACGCGCTTCTGCTGGCGCAATGGCAAAGTGGGGAACTGTCTCTCCTGATGGCATCTTGAGCCACTCAGACCTAAACTTGTTCTGCCTAAGCTCCAAATCAGACCAGGGCAAGAGAGGGTCCGCTCAGAAACATGTCACTGCAAAAATACACTCCAAGTGTGTTTTTCTGCTCCTGATGTCTCCAACACATGTTTAGAACCAAATGTCTAGTAAATAAATTCCAAACCAAAACTCGTCCTGTTCCTCAAGAAAGAGAGTGTGTGAGCATGTGAGAGACATTAGCCGTGTTGCTCAGTGCACCCGAAGGACATCCCTGGGCGTATGTAAAAGGCGTGTATATGTGGCGCGTAGGGACACGGTTTACTGGTGGACTTGGCAGCGTTAGGTTTATGGTTGGACTTGACGGTCTTAAAGGTCTTTTCCAACCGAAACAATTCTATGGTTCTATGACATGCTTAAGCAGAAAGAGCTTCTGGTGGAGTCTAGGGTTCTTCGGTTACTGTATGTCCAGGTAACTTAATTTCCATTTCACCTTCTCTGTTTGCTTTCGGCCTTTTTGCTTATGGTAATTTGCGACAAGTCCTTTTGGATTCAAGGGATGGCACTTGACAACTGGGAGGGAGATGGAACAGATCAATAGTGCACTGGGTGCTTTGAGAAGGGCAGCTGAGTTGCTGGAGCTTAGCTACAGGGTGGGCTGTAACAGGAGCAACCCAGGAGTGACCATATGAGCATCAGGAGGCGAGGGGAGGGCTGGGAACGCCTGCATTTTTCTTATGACACTAGTGGTTCCCTGAGTTCGGCTTAAAGTGTTATAAAATGCGGGATCTGGTCTGTGCCATGGAGGGGATTCTCTGTGCTCAGTGGGGCTGCTGAGTTAATGCTGTCCTGAAGCAGAGGTGCACGGGACTCTTGCAGTGCTACAAGGATATTGTCTGGGTAGCTAACAGTCTTCTGAGGGGAAGTGTTAAGGGGTTAAGGGGTTAAGGTCTCTTGTCCAGACACTGGCCATTCCAGGATGGCATTTCTTGGGAATACGTGTTTCTGAGAGTGGTCTTGCACACATAACTCCAGCAGGCCACAGATTTCTTTCCTGAAAGTAGCGTAACTCATGGCATTTGAAGAAATATCACTTATAATGCTTAGAAATTCAAAAGATAAATGATCTTCCATGCCTTTTTTTGAGGGTGCTGTTCTGAAGTGTAATGGCTATTTAATGTAAAAAATGAGTTGCCCGTATTCCTTCTCTGCTGAAGGTCCTTCCGATAAACTTTCTTTTCACTTCTGGCTCACATGAAACTTTTTAAGTGTTGTTAAATTCTTTCAGGAAGTTAGAATCACATTTCCTACACAGACTGAGTAGGCGACAGTTTGCCCATGCACAGAGACTTGGCACCTTTTGGGGAAAAAAAGCCTTATTCAACAAACTAATTAAAACTTTCTGGATTCAAATCCTCACTTATAAGCGTGGTAAAGAACACTAAACCAACATGTAAAGCAGAAGTGAACCTGTAGTCACTTCTGTGCCAGAGATGTGATGCTGGATTAAGTAGTAATTTACACCATCTTGGGAAAGGTGATGCCTGAAGCTATCATTATACTTTGTGGAGGAGTTTGGGGTTTTTAGTTCTTCTTTTTTTCTTTATTTTTTTTAATACCTTTCCTTGTTATCACGCATTTGTATATTGGTGTTGGGAGAGGACTAGGTAAACTACTGAGCTGAGTGATTCGAGGTTTCTTTCAATGGGTTGCAGTTTATAAACTCTAACAGCCTAGCCAGTTGCTGGAGGAGGATGTCTGTTCCTTAGGATCTGGATGTGAAGAAATACTGGCAAGGAATACTTTTTCACCTTTGAGGTGTTACTCACTCCTCCGTGTCTTTAGGCCAACAGAACACCCACTGCGTGCTGAAAGATCGATCTATTGGGGGAATCCTAGTGAGGTTTGTCACAGGTAGGTGTAGTGTACGTTTCTGTTACAAACCAACTTAATTTTCTTCTGGTAAACAGCCATTGAAAGGGTTAGAACTGGTGCCAGCTAACGAAAGCTACAGTCAGTGGAGTTATACTACTTTAACCAGAGAAGGATAGAGACAATATGAGTAATTTTATACGACCTCCCACCTCGCTGGAGAATAAATATGAAAATTGCACGGAAATAACAGTTCTCAAATATAAGGTAGAGGGATTGGACTTAAAACGGACAGTTACACACATATGTTTTAAAACGTGTTTAAAAATACGCTCGAAATATAGGAAATGTGGGTTTTGAACTGTAAAGAAAAAAGAGACTTTGGGGTGTCTGCAGACACTTGAAATATGCACGCCTTACTCAGAAAGACTATGCGAGTGTACTACAGAAATACTATCAGCATCTTGTCTTCAGAGCCATGAACACTTGAAGGGGACGGTGACACCAGTTACAATTCTCTTCCCAAGGAAGCTCTACTGCAATTAACGTATAAAGTTAGCAGGTTAAACATGAACCATATTCGTTGTTTGGGCTAAGACGAGAAGGCTGAGCAAAGGTGATGAAAGCGGCTGCCTACTTAATAAGCTAATTACACTGGGAACTCTGATTGAAGGTGTGGGATCTAGGTACTTCCCTTTTCCTGGTAGGCGTCTGAGGTGTTCTTGCAGAGGGTTTGGGACGTGTTTTAGTCAGAAGTAGCTAGGGTGGTAAACTAGCTACCATTTGTAGTTACTTGGTTTAAGGTCTAGGTTTCATGCTTTTTTTTTTCTTTCTCCCCCCCCCCCCCCCCGCCCTTTCTTCACTTGTGAAATTTTCTTCCTCTCTCTCTCCCTCCTCCCCTCCTCAGCCTGTTCTGCTACTTTCCTTTTTAGGCAACTGGAGGCTGTTATTGCAAAAATGACAAAGGAAAATGCTCCTCTGTTGTAACTTGTTCTGTCGGTCTCCTGCAAGCCGCTGTTCTCATGTTTACCTCCCTGGGTTGGGTTTCTGAAGACAATTGTTTCATGCTACCAAGTAGAAATCACTTAGACCTGTCGCTTTAGAAAGAGGGATACTTTTAAGTTAAATATTAACCAGATTCAAACAAGCTCAAGAGCATTTCAAGTGTGGTTAACTTGTTGGGCTGGTGAACAAGAACGAACTCAAGCAGTGAAGAATAGGCATGGGGATACTGTATTCAGAGGTACGTGACTGTTTCGTGCACAGTAACCGAAGCTATGGAAGCTATGGATATTCACTGGGTTTGTTCCCTTCGCAGCCTCCCATACGCAGGCTTGTAGAGGTCTGGAAGTTCTTTTCCTTTGGGAATGCTGTACTTCAGCTATTACAGACAGAAGTACTCGTTGTAGGAGTAAAGAAAATGCAATAACCAATGTAACTATTGTGACTTCACAGAGCAAGTACATGTTCAGCATTATTTTGTTGTTCTGTGTTGAGATCAGAATGACAGGTTAGCGGTTGGACTCGATCTTAAGGGTCTTTTCCAACCTTAACGATTCTATGATTCTATGGTTCTGAGCTCGGTGCAAACAACAAACAACTTTGCAAAGTGCGAACAACTCCTTGGCTTATGTTGAATGCAGATAATAAAGCTAATGCCTAAAGAAACATCCCCCCCACCTCACAATTGTTTTAGGAATGCGACTTTTTTTTTTTTTAGCTCTTATCTTTATGAGTTTGTCCCAGACCATGGTCCATTTAACATACCCCTGGATTTTAGCATAAAAACTACCTAAACGTATTCATTATTTTATACACTTTCCGTTTGTACCCTTGGGAACAAATTAGGATTCTAGTCCTTTTTGACTGTGAATACAGTGGATTGCACTGCTGTTCCTTTTTCTGGAGATAGCATTACATAGCTGTTCCTTGAAAAGGTTACATTTCTGTGCTGAAAGCCACCCTTTTATTTTTAAAAGGCTATTCAATGAAATCAAGTATCTTCTTCTCTTTCAGTATTATAGGGAGCTTGAATCTATGCAGTCATAAGGTGGTGGGCTGGGTAGACTGCACCTTATTCTGGAAGGATTTGTTGCCTCTCTCCAGGTCTGCTACTCTGAGATAGTGCTGTACAAGAAACACGTGTCATCTAGCTTAATTAAAGCAGTGTTTAGAGAATGTTCAATTGCTGTCCATGTCTTCCATGCTTGCTAGTTAATATTTTCATATACGTGTTTTCTTCCTTTAAAAATTTTGAGCGAGGTATAGTTTTCTGGGTAAAGTATGGTTCATTTATACAAGGCAGAAATCTAGAGAAGTGCAAATAAGAAAGGGTAAGGTGCCTTTTCTGAGGACCGTGCGTTGGATACTAGTGCATTCCTCAGCATCACAAACATGATTTAGACGTTCCTGTCCAGTTTGTAGCATGCCTCTGGGTGAATTTTAGTGCACAGGGAGAGACTGTGGATTGATTCAGAATACCTGGGTGTTATGATGTGATTCCTTTTTGACTGAGCAACTGCAAAGATTGATGTAACTTAGGCAACGCCCTGCAGTTCTCAAAGGAGGAAATAATTATAACCTGAAATTGCTCTCCCTGTTGCGAGATTGGCTTTACCTTGGCCTCCTCTCTATTGGCTGAATGGTTTGTCCTTAGTGCCGTGCCTTTAATCTTCATTTCACATGTGGTAGAACTTGCTGAGTAGCTTGTGGTTTGTGACGGCCTCGGTAAAGCTGAGCAGAGGGAGATGCAAGAAGCTCTGAAAACAAGCAGACAAATTCAGATGTGGCAGTTTATCTGGATCTTAGTAAACTACCTGATTTCAATCGCATGCCCCACAACTGATTAAAAACAATTTTTAAAAAATCAGTTGTGTAGAGGTATTGTCCTTCTTCCTAACAGTGAAATATTTTTACTTTTCTTGCCCCCTTTATCTGGTGATCTTGTACTGAGTGCTCTCAGCCATGAAAACCCTTGCCTGTCCTATGACTGCTTCTCACCTTTCCTGAAGCCTCAGATACTGAACATTGAGATCCTCTTCTGAAGGCCTTGTAGAAGTAGTATTGTAGAGAGAGAGATTCTAATCGAACTATAGAGGTTTTGCTTTAAAACTGCATATTCAATTTTCCTTTGAACACCTGACTTGTGTGGGTATCACTCGGTCATTGTCATATCTAATCTTCAAACTCTAATTTCCAGTCCCCAGTGTCTGCCCTTTGCTCTCCTCAGTTGGACAGAGCCATGTGCTCTGGTTCATGGTTAGCCCTGATGCTGCAGCAGGGAAAAGGAACCACTGGTGAGGGCAGGAGGAGTTTGGTGTCGCGATTCTCTGTTTTCCCTCCCCTCCATCGTATGTTTTGTACGGCCTCATGCTGTCAGGTCCATCGTGTGCATCTTGCCTGAATGTTAGGTGGTGCTGCAGGCGTGTGAGTGAGAGCAGAGGTGAAGGGCTTTGCTGCCAGGCCGTTCAAAGCCCGAGCTCACTTCCCCTTTACCTAGGCTGGATTTTTCCCCCTCCCTTCAGAGCTACAGCCCGTGTTTGTATTGGGTGTAATGTCTGATACGCCTATGCCACGTCTGCCCTGCTACGTCGTGGAGGTGGGCTAGGTCTGTTTGGAGTTCTCTGGGGTGGTCAGGACACCGGGGTTTATAAATAATGTGGCTCAGGCGAGAGTAGCCACCCTGTGTCTTGGACGGGCAGCACCCCCAGACGTTGTGAGCTCAGTTCCCGCTGATGCTTTCTTCAGTGCTTTCTGTTGTGGGAGCACTGGCCTTTGTTTCCCACATGTGCTTAAAGGAGGTGCCATAGACTTTATGCCTGTGCTCCTGTTGCCACTGCATCTTTAACGAGGGGAGGGAGCTGCAGGTGTTCTCCTGGCTGTCCGACGCTGCTGTGAGACTTCTGCGCCCGTAGTCCTGCTCTTCTCCACAGCTGAGCCTGGGCATGAGATGTGAACTTTGGATTCTTCTGATGCTGCTTCCATCTTGCATGTGAAGCCCAGTTATCCTGAGTACGTATCTTACAGGTTTATTTCCCTCCTGTGTGTGATGGGTGGATAACAATAACGTAATAACCGTAACATGAATCAGAAGCTGGTTGTTAAGCTACATCATTGCTGAGACAGTCTTCTAACACTGTAGAAAACTCACTGAGGGTTTCCAGACTTTTAGCCTCCATGCTTTTCTGTAGAGGTAAAGGAAATGTGTGTTCTCGGGTTTTAGAAGGAATCTACTGTTTGTACGTAACGCTGTCCTAACTCTATAACTGGCCTCGCTGCTGATAGTCCAGTTAGGACTAATTTAGACAGAGCTGCCAGAGCGCCAACCCAAAAAAGTGGAAGGTGGAATAGGGGTTTGGGGCCGAGGCTTCACAGCCACAGAATCCCTTGCATACTTCTCAGGCTCCAGCCTGGAGCCAGCGAGGTTTTGTGTCCATTCTGCTGCTACTGGAAGCCTGTTTTGGAGCTTTACTCTGCCCGTGGCTAGAAATCTCTAATTTTCATGCTAAGCTTCTTGGCCAGATATATTACCTTTTTTACCTTGTTCCTTGAAATTAGTTGGCTCTTCTTCTCTAATACTTAACCTTTAATTTATTTTGGAACACTTACAGCCCTGTCTTTTTTATTCCTAGCCAAGCTAAGCAAATCAGTCTTTCTTCAGGCTCTTCATGTTCCTCAGTTGTGTAGAGGTTTTACACTCCTGCCATAGTCTGATTTCATTTTTGGACCCACATGACAAGAACTGTACCCACTATCCCAGTTAAGTGCCTTCTATAAAAGCTCTCTTCTCTTTCTGTGGGAAAGACTGCCTAATGTAACGCTTGCCACTGGTTGCTGTTTCCGATGCCTTTCTTTCACAGGTAACTGACTGCCACCTATTTGTGATTTTTCTTACCTTTATTCTTTCCTAACACATTTTTTTCTGAAGCCCTGTTGTTATTGATATCAAAATAATGAACTTATAGTTGTTTGGATTGCTTTGTTCCTTTTCTTAAATATTCTGCTACTGTGTTTGCTCCTCCAGTCATGGAGTTGTGTTCGTCAATTTGGGCAGTATATTACAAGCCTGATCAATGGGACTTTTCACCTCTCTTTGACTAAAAGAGAGATTTTCTAGAATGCAAACCAGCAGAGTGGGCCTCAAGAAAATCCCATAAAACCAGGAAAAAATGTGGTGTTTTTTTTTAATATGAATGGAACATACTGATGTGTGAAAGAATCAATTCTACAAAGAATCCCCACTGCAGTGGAATAATAATGATAATAATACAAATACTTTGATAGCCCTTGTATTAGCTGTTAGACTGGATGAGAATTGCTTCCTTACATTCTCTGTGCCCTGGATGTTTTCTGAGAAAAGCCAGTTTCAGAAGGTAAAAGAGCACAGGTGACTCATGTGCTGGTCTCTGTGCATGACTTCAGTCCCAAATAATGTAGTCTCTTAGGGAGTGGTAAGTGCTCCATTATTATTCATGGCTCTAGAACTGAGTTCAACAGTGGTGTAAGGTTTAGGAAAAGATCCCACAGGTCAATGAGAGTATCAGTCAGAAATGCCTTTGACTTACTGACCTAGCAAGTAAAACTCTTCGAGGCAGTACAGAAAGAAAAGCGCAAAAGCACATCATTTGGTGCCACGGGCTGCTGAACTAGCAAGAATCGATGAGAAAGTAATAAAGTTGTACGGTAAATGGCTGGGATTTGAGCACGTGTTCAACCAAGCAGCAAATCTCCTGCATCTTTAAATAAGCAAAGCAATACCTAAAAGCAAGAACAGTAGGGAAATCAGAGGTGCAGGCAGACTCCACTTTATCTTCTCTTTCCTGGACATGAAGATACAGTACCAGACAGTGACATGACAGAGGTCGAGGGTCTAGAGCAAACTGGTCATTTCGATGGCACCGGTATGCAGTCACTTACATCAAGAGGGGTTTAAAAGAGGGATTTCTCCTCAAAATCGTTGTCTTGTAGATCAAAGTTTGTCTGAAGTGAAAGTGTAAATAAGATGAATCTTTTTAATGTTAAAAAAAAAAAGAAAAGAAAGAAAAAGCTAACTGCAAGGGGGCTGAGGAACAGGCTCAGAGTCCAGGGCTAGATCTTGTTCATGTACTGTAGTTAGGATGTCATGAAAGGAGGATGGGAAGGAAAAGCTGCAGATAATATTTAAAGAAAATGCTTATCTTGGAAAATGGTGACTAAAAACCTCGGTATCGAAGACAGAAGAAACTTATTCTCCTTTTGACTGGAGAATTTGAAATGCTACCAGTCTGTCACACTTCCCACTGTTATTTTCTGCCTGTATTAAGCCACTAGAAACTCATAGTAATCGTATCATTCTCAGCCTCTCCTTAGTCTGAGATCTTGCTGCTGGAGAGGGAAGAAATTGCAGGTTAAGTCAGGGGTGTGTAGAAATACTGAGCGAAGACTTGAACAGCAAGCCATTCCTAAAAGCCAAGCAGGACCTTAACCGTGGGCATACGTACATGTATTTTTTAGGTACGTGCAAATTTAATGTGAAGCCCTAGAAAAGAAACGTGAAGTTTTTAGATTTTAGTGGAGTTTTGGAGTGGGTTTTGGTTTGGTGGGTTTTGTTGTTGTTGGTTTTTTTTCAACATTTCTAGCTCAGCTTTCACCCAAAATGTGGTTCTGTTTTGGGAACTGATGAGTCAGAAGTGATGCCACTTGTTCAGCTGCGCTCATCCAAAGGGAAAACCTGCTGTAAGCTTAGAGAGGTGTGGGCTTATCAGCGCTCGTTGCATAATACAGTGACCAACTCCTCTGAGATCAGAAGCTGTTTTTTAATGGCTGCAGGTGAACCGGGTTTATTTCTTGGATTATAGACACATCATCCAAATGGAATAGAAAGTTCATTCCGCTGTGCAAAGGCTGTGATTTCCGAGGCTGAGGGCTGGGAGCTGCTGTGTGGCAGCTATGGGAGTATCTCTTACCACCATCTTCTGGAAGCCACCTAGAACTACAAGCTCGGTCAGGAGTGCTTGGCAGCATCTTAGGATGTGCAAGTAGTAAGCCAGAATGGGTAGAATGGATGTCTTAGTGAAATGTGTGCTAATGAATATTATCCTCTCTCTTCAGCCCATTTGTCAGGCAGCTTATAATAACAATTTCAACGAAGTTCAGCTCCTTTTGGGGCACAACAGCAACTGTCTGAACATCCAAGACAGCTTCGGTGGAGACACCCCTTTAATTTGTGCATGCAAACAGGGAAACAACAGGATAGTTAGTTATCTTCTGAAAAGAAATGCTGATGTCAACCTCAGAAACAAGGTAAGTGGACACTGACTCCTTTGCAGTGACTGTTTCTTTCAGATTCCTGGAGAGTGTGTGTGGGGACTCCGGCAGTACCGCCAAACCTGAGGTTTGTTTCCGACGGAGGCATAAGTACAGCCCCCCATATTATAACTTAATAAATATTTATGATTCTGTTTGTCTCCTCATTTATTTTCCCGACTTGCCATTGCACACAAGGTAATAAACATTGGCAGCCTGAATTTCTCTCTGCGTTCACATTCCCAGTTCAGGTAATACCGCGTGCCACCCCCAGCCCCCCCGGGGGCCCTGCCTGCTTACCCATGCAGCACTCGCGTTCCCCCCGCCCTCCTGCTTGCATCTGTCCGTTCTGCAGCTTTTCTTTTCCCTCTGCCTTTTCCTTCACCCCGGTTAAAAGGAAGGGCTGAAGGAGAGCCTGTCCATCGCTCACAAACGTATCCCTGATGAGAGACTGACTCTATGAAAAACCTTCTTTATTCCTTCTGCAGACCTGCTCTGTCACATTATTTGACACATAATAGCCTGCTGGGGGTTAGGAGGGAAGCCTTTGTCAGCTCTTCACCTGTGCCCTATTTTAAAAACCCTACCTGCCTTGCACAACAGCTGTGACTGGCTGTCTTCCCTAAGGTGATGAGGAAGTGTGTTTTTGTGGTAGATTTCCTTGTAGGCTACCAATAAAAAGTAGCCAAAAGACACAAGTTCTGGATCCATTACTAATTTATTCTTATGATGTTAAGGGTGATAAATAGCCAGGAAAAAACCCACAACATAGTAAATTCTGCTGTATCATCTCATACGCCAAGGCAATGTTTAGCAAGTCTCTACACGTTTGTGGGCTGTCTTATATCTCTGGTTTCCGGGGCATTTAATTATTTTGTAGGAGGGCAGCAAATATTTGTGAGGTCAGAGGCATGTTCTACCCTGTCTAATCCTCCTGACGCAGAAGGCTGTCCCTCTTACTTCAAAGTCCCTTTGAAAGTCCCTTTTGCAGTCAGACCATTCTAACTGCACTGGCAGCCATTCACTAGCTGTGCCTGGCTTTCCTGAATGCTTTTCTGCTTCGCCTTCACAGATGGAATCAGGCCCTTGGGCGCGGAACTTGACCGTAGTGCTCAGGACTGAGAATGGGGAGCAGAGGATGACACAGAAAGGCGTCTCTGCTTATTTTGGGCCCCAGTGTAACACTGCAGCCTAGTTTGTCAAATTCCAGTTTGACGACCTGTAGGAAGTTTAGCACAAGTGTTCTTTAACACATAAGTTAAAAGCTCTACCCTTTAGTTGCTTTGGTACACTCAGTGTTCAAAGACTTTTTTAAACTCTCTTCTCACTAGGAATCTGCTGGGAGTGTTGGCACTTGCCTCTGTCTCTCACCTGTGCTAAAGGAGATGCCATAAACTCTCTTATGTCTTTGCTTCCGTAACCAGCACCTCTGTAAGAAGTAGAGCTGTGGGATTCTTCCTGCTGATTTAACTTGCTGGGCAGCTGTAGCAGCCACATGAGATCTCCACTCTGCCCGCTTTCCCTCTGCAGTCATGCCCAGGTTTGCAGACACGCGCATGGAATCCACGGATCCCACATCCTTCTTGCGTGTGTAGCCCAATTCCCATGAGCCTGGATGTGTTAAGTGTGCTTCTACCTGAAGGAAGCAAAGTGTGTGTGTCTGTTTCTGCTTGAAAATCAGATAAATATTTCTAACAGATAACCTAAAAGAATTTAAAATGGTCTATTGTTGTCAATATTCGACAAACGTAATCACATTACTGAATCTGGTACTAACAAGAGATGTTTTGTGTTTAGAAAGACCGCACATGTCTGCATTACGCTGTGCGAAAACGGTTTACCTTCCTTGACTATGTGCTCATCATAATCCTCATGCCAGTTATGCTTCTTGGATACCTTCTTATGGTGAGTCTGAATGAAAGCAGGAAAGCCCCTATATCTTTCCCTTTCCCCTTATCACCTTCTTATCTCAGTATTTTGGACCTGGAACCTGTACAGGATATGGACTGCTGTTTCTAAAGCAAGGACTGATGGAGAGCAACAGAAGACGCAGGGATTTTGCTGTGAATACAGCTAGTGAAGGAACAGAACTGTATCATTGCATCAGTCTGGCATTTGCAGAAGCCAGACACTCTTCTGTTTGGAAAAAAAAAACCCAGTATTTAGCCAAAATCTACTTAGTACTATATGAAGATGAACTGTCTTACTGTGTTGCTCTTTCCTTTGCACCAAACAGGTCTCAAAGACTAAGCAAAATGAAAACCTCATCAAGATGTTGCTTAGAGCTGGAGCGGATGTTAATGCTACAGACTTTGTAAGTGGGTTTGTACAAATGCAAATGTGGTTTGGTTGCATGCAACATTACTAAAACCAGACTCAGAATCCTCTAACAATATAGCCCTGCTTTCAGAGTAAGATCAGGGACTAAACTGACTGTGAAGCAGCATGAAGATTCAGTGTTTTCCCTTGCCACTTAGGCAATAGTTTTGTAATGTAAACAGAAATAATTCTCCACTGATCAACTAATTCTCCCTTTCTGACCAATGTCCTCCTAAAATAATCCAGGCAAGCTGGGCTGAGATATTTACGTATTAAATACCCATAAAGATTCTAGTGATATAAGGGTCTGAGTTTGCCACTGTTTATTTTCTTGGACCGGAGCAGGCTTGTGGGCAAAGGTTGTGCCATAGTGCTAGACCCCGTGTCTTCTCTTGATCTTCAGACTGCACTGGTCTGCCACGCGTAGGGGTCGGTATCTGCTGTCCCATTGGGTGTGGTAAAGAGCTCCTGTCCTCTAAGACAGAAAAGGACAAGCCCCAATTTTAGCACATTCTAAAACACTGAAGCGTGAGGAAACAGTATTGCTTAAGACACAGTTGTTGAGCTCAAGATCATGGAATCTTCTGAAACTAGTAAAGAATTATTGGCTTCCTGATAAAAGTAGCAGACCTGTTTCAGCAGCTGCATCCTCGGGGAGGAATGATTTTTTTTGTTCCTGTTGCCCTTATGAGAATGTATTTGTTTTACTGTGTAGTGTACTGTGACAGGAAACGATACGTGTCTTTTGCATCCAGCTGTTAGGGGGAAACTGATAAGGCTACAAGTAGTCGAACTTGCCTAAGGTCTACTAAAGAAGTACTAGAACTAAAATTCATCTGCTTCTGTTTCCCTTCAGTCTGGCAGCACAGCCCTTCACTACGCTTGTGAAATGAAAAACCAGGCAGTCATTCCTCTGCTGCTTGAAGCTCACGCAGACACTTCTGTAAGGAATCAGGTAAGGAGCTGAAGCTGATAACTGTATTTCCTTATGAGGGTGAGCCAGTATGTCGTAGGCCTTAGCTGGTGTACAGCAGTTTAAAAAAAGGGCGCCCATCCTCCTGGCAGCAGACTTTTTGTTGTGTGGTATGAAGCAACGTTTGCTCCATTCCCTGTGTTGGCAAGAGGAACTTTAAAGTCCAAATCCTTCACTGTGGGATTTCTACCAGTAAACACTGCCTGCATGTCCACTGGATGGGCAGATCTCTTAGCTATCTTTGTGGTACCTCGTCTTAACTCAGAGCTGCTCTACAGTTGTACCTAAGGTGCGGGCTGCAGGGGAGTGGTAAGAGCCTTCCTAGGTGCTCTATGTGCCGCTGGACACCATTATTCTGAGAGGTGTTAAGTCCAGCTGCTTCTGTCATCGGAAAAGCTCAAAAGTTGTCCGAATAAATATTGACCTGGGAGTATCTGCATTATTGAGTTGAAGTGAGCAATGTATTGCCCGTGTTGCTCTTGAAATCAGCTCTTAGCTTAGCTCTGCACTGACTTCAGACGTTAGCCCCAGGAAGCAGTGGAATGGCTGTCACTGCTGGAGGGGAGGGGAGGACTCTGCCCCTGGCTTCAGCGAGTATAATGTTAGACCCAGAACATTCAAAAATCTTTGTTTTAGAGCAAAGATGTGACAGTGAATCTTATGCAGGACAGCACTGTATGTGGGTGGCAAATTTGGGAAAGCTCTTTGTACTTGACCCCTGTCCGTCATATTCAATGTATTTAATCTGTTTCTTTCAGGATGGAGAGACTCCCTTAGATATAGCAAGAAGATTGCAGTTCCACGACATTGAAAGCATGCTAAGGAAAACTTCCTAGTCATCAAGGACTCTTGGACACGCAAAAAAATTACCTCATCTGGCAATCCATCTTGCACAGCAGCGGGAGTTGTGCAGAGGGTTGAGGGCCGTTACTTGATAAAGACTTGGTCCAAATCCACCATTCCTTGCCGCAGATTTTGACTCTTTTGTGTGAGACTTGTCAATACCCCCAAGACCA
The DNA here is from genome assembly GCF_949628215.1 of Phalacrocorax aristotelis. Classification (NCBI taxonomy): domain Eukaryota; kingdom Metazoa; phylum Chordata; class Aves; order Suliformes; family Phalacrocoracidae; genus Phalacrocorax; species Phalacrocorax aristotelis. The sequence goes on along the minus strand of NC_134287.1, from coordinate 3,805,463 downwards.
CGTGGGCTGAAAGGAGTTTGTTTGATTTTACTAAGCCGTGAATGATTACAATAGCTTTCAAAATATGGCCCTGCGTATCTGCTTCCCTGGTTTCAGTACTTGATTGCACAGACTGTGGATTTTGAAAGCCAGCTGTAATATCCTGGAAGCTTAAACATTGCACGTGACAGTTGGCAGCCAATGCAAAAATGAAATATTCTTTAGAGTGTGCGTTACTTTTTCTGTAGGGGATACACTTGACAACTGAACAATATGCCACAGCAGTTTGTACCAAGTCCAGTACCCATCCTCTTTGTTTTTCCCTTCCTACAATGGGAGTGACTGGGAAAGTAGATCTCTCAGCTTAGCACTTCCTCCTTCCATTCCTGCTACAGGTCTCACACACCTTAATTCTCACTGTGTTGTTACAAGAGAAGGATTATCTTATTAAAAAAAGAAAAAACCAAGAAACAAAAGAAACAGCAAAAAGAGATTCAGTGAGTTGCTGGGGACCACAAAGAAAGCCAATTCCCAGGTTGCTTTAATGCATTAAGAAGTAAAAATGAAAATATGTTTGGCCTGGTAGAGAAATAAGTCTCTTGACTACCTTTCCGATAGAAACAGCGTACTAAAGGAAAAAAAAAAAAAATCAATAAATGAAATGCTGTTGTTGGGAACCAGGGGTATCCTTCCGACGGGACTGGACAGGATAGCATGCTTTGCAGAGTCATGCATGCAGCAGGGGATGCATATACCTAATAATAGTAGATTAATGAGTCTTCTCTTGCATAGGTGGAGACAGAAGAAAACCTGCAGTGTAAGCTATGTATTAATGTGCCTGGTACTTTGTGATTTAATAATGCAGAAATAAAGGGGAATCACCTTTTAAATGCTTCTGTGTCTTGCTTTCTTGGTTTAATAGATCTCTGTTATTGTTGACAGTTTTGGGCATTTCCTGTAAGCTGTCATAAGTTCAGAAGACAGATGCCATGATCAGCACGGCTAATGGCTGCTAGACTAAGTGCACAGACGAGCTGGTGTATTTTTCCTGTGTTGCAGAACACAGACATCTTTTTCAGCCTAAATATTCTATTGGATGCTGACTCCAACTGTGAAGGATCTTGGCTGGGCAATATGAGCTTGAGATCCCACCCAGAGGCATCCTGTGAAACAAAGCTACCCTGACTGAGCCTGTAATAATGGACACTTTGGGTGCAACCTGGGGATGGACACTCTTACCTACCAGATCAACTTGTAGGTGAGTAGATGTGAGGCACTTGCATGGATAGTAAAGATGTTTTACCTCTTTGGCCTAATGGCTGGGAAGGGAAAATAGCTGACTGCTTTCCCATGCTGTAGAAATTCCTTTATCAAAGAATGGCCAAGACACAGAGCTATGTAAAAGTCAAAGCTGATAGCTCAGAGCACTTTCAACAATTTCATTGCCAGTGTCAAGAATAATTCATGGGGTGGAAACTGTATTGCTTGGAGTGCAGCTTGCCTGATGGGTCTATATCTCCTCATTCCTCAGCTGCAATCATGGTCTTTGAAGTTGGAGGGTTTAGAGCGTGAACAAACATTTGGGTGATGTGTAGGCACAGAGGGCAGGAGAATACTTCTATGAGTTTTTCTGAGGTTGGATTCCTTGATGTTTGGAAATTATCTATTGCCTGCTCAATTTCTTGTGTCTGAAGATCTCAGACACATTTGTGTCTGTGTTGACACTATAGGTAAATGTGAGGATGGAAAAAGGAAAAAAAATATCCAAGTTCTCTGTCAAGTGGATAAATGATTTAATTTAAACAAAGTTCAGCTGTACTTCAACAGAGAAACGAGCAAATCCCACTTTTGGGTCTTTGTGGGAAGACAGGCATAGGAATGCCTCTGTGGGGTACGTAAGATATACATGAGAAGAACAGAGTTTAGGCTTAGGAAAATCAGTCTTGTAGAAATAAAAGTTGTCCAAATTAAGTGATCCCTGCAGTGTGTGCTCAAATATGTTCATGTTTTCAGCTTTCATTCCTATACACCTCAAACTTCTCAGGAAGACGGCAGTCACAGTAACAGCATGGAAAACCTCAAACTATGAGGAAAGCAAGAAAAAACAAGTACGGATAACTACCTATACTTGTATCCATTATGTGTGTTCGTGTGTTTACCTCTTCCCCAGGTATCACCCTTAGTGCCAAATAGAAATTCTGGAGGTTTTTACTGAGCGAATCAACACTCCGTATGTGGTTTCAAAGGTATTTTGTTATTAGTTCAATGATTTTCTGATACATCTTCTCAGTTGCATCAAGGCCCCAGATGAAATCGAGGTGTCCCCAAGTAGGAAAATGCTCATGGTAGATGAGGTTAGTAATCCGAGGAAGTAGCCTTGCTATGTCTTCTGGATCTGCAAATGTGTCGCGTCCACCGCTCCAAACAGCAGTGGGTATGCTTATCTTCTCGATCTTGTATGCAGGAGGAGTAGACTGTAAGAGAGGGAGGAGAGCTGAGCGAATGCCGTTATATCACAAGGTGTGCTTAGAGAAAGGGTTCTGTGCAAGCATCTCTCCCTTCTGCACTCACTACACCAAGACCATAAGGATGAAGGTCACCCTCATAGTGTTTCTTGCCCTAACCCCATTCCCTGTCTACCGTGAAAAGGAAAGATGAATCCTACTCCTGTGTCTTTCCTTAGTGCGTGGCTAAGAGTTGTCCTGCAGTTTGACACCTGCTTGTGCCCTTCAGAGGTGGCGCTACGGAAAGAGCGTCTGTGTTTATCAGAGGAAGAGAGTCTGTGTTTATCAGGCAAGGACCGTGGAGCTTATTCATGTGCATATTTAGGGTGGTAAGACCTTTAAGTTTTGTTGGGGCATGGAGTGCAACTGTTGGCTTTAGTTGTTATGCTTGGGACTTAAATAGCAAAGAAATATTTTGGCCATTTATGATTTTAACCTAGAAAATTTCTGAGATGGTATGCATGGGTAGAAGTGACTGATTATATCCCTGGAGCCTTTTTATCTGTGAAAAGCGGCCTGCCCAGAACACTGCAAGTCAAATGTGCTGGTTAAAAGTGAAATGATTCTCAGCCAGTTGGAGAGGTCACCGTAGCTGTGAAATTCATTTCCTGCCTTAAATGAAAGGCAGACCTTGAGTATTTCCGGGGAAGTGAAGAGCTCCATAATCATCCAGTCCTAGGACGTGAGTGTAGCTCGTAGCCTTTGGGGAATGGCAGGTAAATGGACATGTCATTGGACACATCCCTGCGTCAGCAGGGGAGGCAAAACCAACTGCTGCTAGCTGTCTGCAAGGAACTGTCTCTGCCTCGTCTGTGAATAGACTTTTACACTTACAAGTGTTAGGTTCAGGCGAAACGTTATCTCACACCACTCTCTCCCTCTTCCTGTAGCACTTGAGGTGCTAAAATGGGTATTTTCCTGTTCTTACTTTTGCCAGGACCCAAGGATAAGTTCTCAGGGAAACCGTATTGCCTTACCTGGTTGTATTTCTTCATGTTTTCCTTGGAGCCATAGTCATAAGCCTGAAATTGGTCTGCATATATTAGCTGTTAAAAGAAAAGAAAATGTAAGTGTTGAGAGACCAAGAAGCAGAACGCAGGCAGCATTTTCCTGCTCGTGGCTGAAGCCAAGGCTCAGGCAGCGGGCTGTGAATTACTCCCACCTCTGCCTCTGGTTGCAGGCTTCCAGGGGCACTGAGGATGGATCGTAGGGTGAGTGGCTTCGTCGCCTTTCCCCTTGCTAACGTTCTCTCCTGATCCTCAGCCACCACCCTTGGTTTGTTTTGTTATTAACATTTTGCTTGACTACCTCATTAACTGAAGTTGGGGTCCCTGTTCACGATGCAGAGTTGGGTTCAGTTGTCACATGGAAAGAAGATCTGAATGTCTGGAACGTGCCAGGGCTATTCCTAGTCTAGGGCAACACAAGATCTCTCCTTGCACTTCTTGTCTTTCATGTGCCAGTTTTGCCTGGTCTGCTCTGCTCCAATTGTGGTGACATGTCCAGGAGCTCTGTACTTACAGGAGTTTGGCCATACATGAATTATACTCCGACAGCAGTTTTGAGGTGGAACATTAGGCACCAACGTTCTTGAGTCTGTGCTGTCTAAAAGACTTGATATATGCCCTGAAGGACTGATGAGTGAAGTGTTAAGTACACATCTGTTTGGGTTTTTTTCTTTGGAGTCTTTTTTTAATTTTTTTGTCATTTTATTTTTACTTTTTGCACACACCTGACATGTAATTTAATTTGTGAGTGGTTGTATGTAATACAGGGTGAGAGAAACTCAGTCTCTATCAATTTAGAAAACCTTGACTTCAAGGGTTCAAGTAGCTGAGAATGTGCTAGAAATGGGCCTTTGCTATTTTCTTCTATCCTGCTGTATCTGTGTTTGCTTTGTAGCTACTTCATTAGAGGCTGGCAAAATAGGCTGTAAAGCCCCTGGCTATCAATGGTTTGTCCCCATTTCCTGGCTTGTCCCCAGTGGTTTGTCCCCATTTCCTGGCTCTGGGTAGGTGTATCCTGTGAGACTTAGTCCTGAGAATTTTTCTCACGGATGCCCTCAGGAGCACACCTATATTCTAGACCATATTAAGTGTTTGCAGAAATGAGGGGTCTGCCTATTGGCTGTATGCAGATATATTCTGGCTCAGCAGGTGCACCTGGACAGATGCAGTGATGTTTCTGGGCTAAAACTGTCTTGCCATGGTCGGATTCAGACCATGAACAGAACAATCTCAGATGTGCCAGTGCATAGGTAGAAACCCACCTTTAGAGAACTGGAATCCAGGATCTGGACAGTAGCGAGAATGGCTAAAAAGGGTTTTGGAAAAAACTGGCTGATGGGAACATCCCTGTAGAGCAACATTGCTTGCCATGTACTGGAGTAGTATAAGGCAGTTCCCCACTTTGCCATTGCGCCAGCAGAAGCGCGTTTGTGCGATTAAATGGCTTTGGGAGGTGATCCAGGCTGCAATTAACCCTCTGGGAGAAAAGCTTTACCCTGGGTCACTCCTTTGTCTGCCTCATCCCCTGGCTGCTCAAGTTTCCACTATCCTCCTGCTGCCTGCCAAGGGCCCAGACCGTGCTCGTGTTCACCGCCGCAGCTTTTCAAGGCAAAGGTCTTCGTAAATAAAGATGCAGGCTGGAAGCCACTAGAGCCCAACCTGCAGAGAGGCCTGACGTGCCCTGGGGAAATCTCAGTGCCTGATACCAAGGGGACAGTTCAGGTAATGCTCTGGTGAGCCATGGGAAACAGTGCTCCCCATGTGCCAGGGGCTCACGGCAGCATGTGAGGTGCTGTGACGGGCAGTTTCCCAGAGCCACCGCCTCCGCGCTTCCCTGGAGGCTGTCGGCTGCGTAAAAAGCAGTCGTAAGGGTTGGTTTGTACGTCAGCGCGCGGTTATACCTGATGCCAATGGATGATGTTCTGTACTGATGTTCCAGCAGGGGAATGTCCTACGTATGTGTCTATTCGACTCTGGAGAGAAAGCAGAAGTGTTATAAAGGCAGGGATGCAGTGCTGTGACAGAATAAAGCTGTGAAGGACCTGAGCAACGTACAGCTGCTGTGCTAAACCCCCATTTTAATAGGATATTCTTCAAATATCAGGCAGAAAATTGAGAAGCAGACTTAGGAATAGCTGGCTAATACTATGCATTGCATGCTTTCTCCATGAAAGTGAGTGTGTTCCGTGAAGATAGTACTACTGTGGGATCCTGTGGTTCAGCAACAACAGGAAAAACCTTCCAGTCCTTTCAAAGTAGATTCCTCACCTGACACCAAACCCCCATGCATATATAAGCCTTTTGAAGACTTGTTTTTTTCTCTTCACTTTACTCCTAATACTAAAGAAGCCAGCTTTCAAAACAGGTTGCTTTTTCTTCTGTTTGCAGTGTCATAGTTCTGTTAGGGAGATATTCCACCTTGCAGATTCCTCCTCAGACTTGTTATCTTGCCCTGAGAACCACAGTAGTGGCTTAACCCCACTCAGGAAAGACCTTAATGGTTTAGCGCTGCAATTCAGAAGGGCTGCAAGGCCTTTAATTGCTTTTGCATTGGACCTTTGATTCTTTCCGCTTTCCCGTATGTACTTTTACAAGTGGTTATAGATGGAGGAAAGTGGGCCCCAGTCTTTCCAGATATTGTGGTAATAAACGTCACATAGGCTAGCTTCTGCATACTTTGGCCGCTGTAAAGGGGATTTAAGACACACTACAGTGTCCATACGTTGGCAAGCATAGGGACAACTCTCCTGTCTCTCCTGTCCCCTCTGACTGATGCACCAGTCTCTGTGAATCCCACGGTAGGTGTGTTGCACTCCTCAGGCACAGTGCAGGGACTTTCTGTAGCTCTACATGTTGTGGATTGAGCTGTTGGACCCAGTTCTAAGGATAACAGAAATGGGAAAATGCCCCTTTCACTAGTTCTTTGGGACCCAGTTCTGGTAGTAGTCTGAAAAGTGGGAAAAGGAGCGTTTTCCTGTCGTTTAATTAGTCCAGTGTTCAGAGGACCCTGATGTCTGCATACTGAGGAATGAAACTGGGAACTGTATTACCAAGAAGAAGTCGGACTCCATCACTGATTGGCTCTTTTTAAAGAGCAGCTGTGTACAACCAAAATCTAGCCAGCTTAGCCCCAATAGAGGGCACATCTATTGACATGTGCAGTATAGCTCCAGACTGAATTCAGTCCTTCCTTTCTGGGATTGGACTGTGCCTAGGTGTTCGTCCCATCCGTCGCTAGCTCTAGTCCCGTTTGGCACTGTTCGCACCCCACAGCGTCCTGACATTCCTTCAGTCTGCTGAGCACTACGTTGTCGTTTATGCATGTTTACAGGTGCGACTGTTACTACATAAGGGCAGCGGGCACAAACGTAACTTCCAAAATCACCTTCGTTTTGAGTAGGTGTTCCTGCATATACTTACTGTGTTCAGATTTTTTATGTTGCCTCCAGCTATGTAACAGAGTACATGGCCACAAAACTTATCCAGGCTTGTACATAACTGTGTCATCGGTCCTTTCAGAAATCCAATTTGGTGCATCGCTCCTTTGCAGCCAAGTACTAACTGAGGGAAGGGAAAAGCACAACAGGTTTTTGTCGCGTTACAGGAGCGTTTTATGCAGGAGATTGTTGCCTGTAGCCTCACCTCCTAACTCAGTATTCAAAGGCTGCTGAAACAGCTTGCCTTCCCAGTACCCCTTAAAACACTTTCTTCCCCATAGCGCATCACATATCCTTCCTTCTTCATATTACTGGCATCAGTCCTGGAAGAAATTGTCCTTCCATTTCTAGTGTAGTGACCTCAACGCTCACTCACTTCTGAAGTCCCAGAGACTGTCATGGCTGTTATTGCAGCAAAATATTAGTTAACAGCAAGAGTCCTGTGATGAGACAGAGTTTCACAATTCTCCTACTTCACTGGGACCTGCTGATACAAGCCCTGTGTTTCCAGTGTTTTCCCCACAGGGTTTGGGAACAGATTTTTCAAGAGCACTTGATTCATCCCAAGCTCAGTATGAGCATGTCACCTGTTTGGGAACACCTCGTTTCAGGTTAAGTGAACCCTGTGAAGGTAAGTCAAGCCTTGGGCCGCTTAGAATGAAAAATGACACACCCTGAGTAGTGATTCAGGAACTTTTGTTATCTTAATCAGAGGGCTTGTAGCATGTGAGCACATGGTTACTGGCCCCAGAGCACAGAACATTTTCACCTGTTTAGCCAGGTCAGGGTATGTAGAAAATGCTATGAATCCTGCAAACACAGAAGAGAGAGCCTGAGTTAGTGAAGACATCTCCCACATACAAACTAAATAAATAAGCAGCAGGTAGCAAACAAGAAGTGAAACTAGATTTGCAGCCCATTATTTGTTGCCCATGTTTATCTGTGCTGCATGTTTTACCTAAGGCACGTGTGGAAGCTAAGCCCTGAAATGAATTTTATTTGGGAGGCAAAGTTCATCATGAGGTTTAGAGCATGTCTGGACATTGCCTTATCAGGAGAGTTTTTGTAGGCGATATGTCAATGAAGCTTTTGTGATAAAATCAATTCCCTCTAAACTTCAGAAAACTCTCATAAAAGATGAGTTTTCCAGATTATAGTCTTTAAAGGTCTATGTATGTTTATGCTTCCATGAAACTGTAGAATAATTAGCTAAATTCTGGGAGCTTTGAGTGTTTTCAACTGAATGCCTCAAAGGCAGCTGAAGAAAACCTAGATGATTAGTTTGTTTTGCCATGAGGGTCTTTAAATACTCTTACGAGAGAAAAAGAAATAAAAGGTTTGGAGCTGTGACAACATATGATTTTCCCATGTTTCATTCTCTTGTTTACGGGTTGTTTACACTAAAGAATTGGCAGTTGCTCGTTTCTAATTAATGTCTATTCAGGGATCTTACACATAAACTTCAGAGCCCTTCAGCTGATGCTAAAAGTAAGTTAATTGCATTCAGGGGCCATGAAGTGAGTTAACGCTAAAGGCTGGTGCTAGGAGAAAATAAGTTAGAAATGTTTTTTCTTTCCCAATTTTCATTCTCTGGCAATATGTTTTTAAATAGTAACGTGGGCAGTTATAGCCACTCATGAACTGTGCTTTAAATCGTAAGATTGCCATTCAGTCATATGACTTAGTAATGCTGAGCTGCTTTTTCCTTGTCTTCTGTTATCTGAAATTATGTATTATACGTGCTGTTTTATCTTTTTAGTTTTTCCTTCCTGTTCACAAGGAAAATAATATTACATCTTAACACAAAAGATGAACTTAACGAAAATTCTGTTGCTGAGAATTTAAGAAAAATACTCAGTGCCTGAAGTATCCAGTAAATAACCACATTTATGTCTCTAATTATTTAAAAAGTTGAACTATATTTGGATCCGCTATTAGGTTTCTTTGCTTATTAAGGGTAATCAAAGCTGGTTTTAGAAAAGTTTTGCATGTTTTCCAAATCTCAACTCAGAAGACACTTCTGAGTTTGCTAGCTCTCCACAAACAAGAAAAACAGCTGCATGGGTGGAGAGACCCACCTACTGATCAGAGAGGAACAAGAATAGCTGTGACCCGTGAGTGTACATTACCTATTGTCGTGCCTTCAGAGTGGCCAACATAGTATACATCCTTCTGTCCAGTTTTATTCATGACGAAGTACAGCTCTGCTGGAATATCATATTTACCCATTTCATCAAAGCTACAGGGGAGAAACACAAAGAGCTAGCAGACAATTTGGCTATCACAGTGTGAGTTACTGAACGTCAGTTTTGTTCATTGCACCAAGCAGAGCCCACCGAAAGACAAAGTTGCATGCTTTGCCTGCATTCTTGCTTGCGTTGGGGGGGGGGGGGGGGGGGCGGAGGGACGCAGCTGTACTGCCAGGCTGCCTTGATGCCTTGGGCTCTTTGTGGAGGAAGTGCCAGTTTTGCCTGTCAGCTGCAGCCCTTGGGGAACTGAATTTAATGAGTGCTTTTGCTAGCATGGGTTACAAAACACGTTTCTCTCTTGGTTGAATTCGGCTGTGAGAGATGAGCGATTTCTGGACAAGGCTGCTCAGCCTGTTCCAGTTGAGGTTCTTGCTCTCCCTCTCACAGTACTGTCTCCCTTTTCCTCAGCATCCCATTTCTTTTCTCAGCGTCTGAAATCTCTTCCCCAGCCAATGTTCCCAACTCTGTAGCAGTGAGCATCCTTCATCTGGTTCTTTACTCTCTCGTTCTGATGCTGGTTTAGGTAAAAACCGTCAGGCAGAAGCTATCTAGTCCCCTTGGAGTTTCTCTCTTGAGTAATTCTCCCTCTACAGAGTACCTGAACTGCCAGAACTCTTTCTGGCTGGGATTAAGGGTCTTGTGTTTTAAAGACCAAGTGTTCCCTCGGCTGTTTCCCATCCAGACATCATAGCCAGCATCTGCGAGGAGGAAGCCCAAGCTGTTGTTGGGCAGGTTAGAAATCCAGTGGGTAGCATCTCCTAGAAAAGCATGCTGTAGGAAGACTACAGGCTTTTGCCCTGGAAAAGATGAAAGTATTCTTATATTGGAGCAGTACTTAGTGTGTATTTAAGATTGGGGTGCAGAGTTTAGTGTGTGAGAGATTTTAAATTTTTCCTTCTTCAAGAAGCTCCCAGGAGAACTATGCATAGATATTGGTCTGAAAAACCTGGAGGATTTGTTCCATGCAAGCAGGAACCCTTTCGTGATATTTCGTAACCATTTCATGACAGGACTGGCAAATGAAGCATTTAATGAGGAGGCCTGTCCCCACCTCCTCTTGCACTGGAAAGCCAACTTACAGGTCCCTATATTGTAACCATCTACCCACAGCTGAAAACTGCTGAAGGCATAACAGTGTACGGAAGACAAAGCAAAATTCATCCAAAGAAGCATATCTACCCTTAGGTCTATTCAGTAACCAAATGAGCAGGGCCGAGAGGCCCCTGGTCTAACTTTGGTTAACCTTACTTTGAGAGTGAAGCTGGGCCAGATGATCTCCAAAAGAGGAGATCCAAATAGGAGGAGGTATCCAAAATAAATGGTTCTATAATTCTAACAAAGAGCAATAAACAAAGTAACAGTATCCAGGGTGCCTCGAATTCCAGGCAGAAATTTTTATTCCATTCAGAAAATGTGATGAAACAGATGAAATGCATTTGCTTTTCACTGATGACCTGATTTCTAATGGTCTTCCTTAAGAATATCTCTGTCTTCCAGAAGGATGGGAATTAATATTCATATGCCTAATCTGAGGTGCTTTGTTGTCAGGCTTCTATTTAAAATGTATATTACTTAGGGTGTTAATGCAAAACCAGTCTACCAAACCCTCCCTCAGCCTACATGAGAGAAAAAAACCTGGTATGTGACAAAATTAGTAGAAATGTCTGAAATAAGGACAGAGACACTGAATGTGTGGGCTTCAGATGGATTATGAATTCAGGCCACATTCCTGCTCTTACTGAGATGGAAAGGCGTGGAACATGCCATTGCACGTGCAAAGGGGAAAGATTGGGAACAATTTAAAAGTTGGGCCTCAGAACTTCCTTATATCCTGTGATTGTGTCACACCTGTATTTTCGCTGTTCCTCCCAGCAGGAATTCTGAAAACACCAAGAATGTATCCATCCTTCGTGGTAACTTGATATTCCTCACTGGGGTATCCATGATATCTGATAATTTCACTCTGTGGGAAGCCAAAGGAGAGTTTGTTAACATGCAAGTTGTCCTGTTTTGGAGGGTTACCAAGCTCAGCGGTGTGGATGTGGGCTGTTCTGGGATGGCAGTGCAAGGCCCCTGACCACAGGGACCATGGCTGAGGATAAATATTATGGGTCTTGTAAAAAGATGCATCAAAAATCTTAGACCTGCTTAGGTGGTAGCTGTCTGGTGTTTGACTCCATATTATGGGACCAAGCAGAACTGTACTGAGTGACTAACCTTTTGGGAGATAGTTTGCCATGTTTTGCAAGGCTGTAAACATGCGGCAGTATCTGTATAAGACAGCGTCAAAAGCTGTGGGCTTTGGTCCATAATGAACCTTTACTTGCCAAAGTGTGGTTAGGCAAGCCATGCAGGCAAGGCAAACAAGGGTGGAGCTCTTGTCGCTAAGGAACTCATGAGACCACCTACACCTAAGTTGCACGTACTGTGAGGAAATCTCTGGTGATTCAGAGCAAAGTGTCTTGGGTTATGCTGTGTTGTGAGAATCTGCAGTTTGAAGAAGGTGTTCAACATCCCTTGCCACTGTCCTGAGCAAGCAGGTTGTTACGGAAGGGGAGGACTTTGCTTCCCTTGAGACTCGAAACCAGCCTTTGCCTCCCCTGCAAAGGAATCCTTCTCTCTGGCAGCTCAGACTGTTTGGATAGGAGCATCAAGGCTTCTTCTAGGTGGGTGCTCCCTGTCATAGTGCTGGAAGGACCTTTGTCCTCTTGCCAGGATTGCAGTCTTCTGCGCTGGGGAGTTGCCTGGCCTTGGAGTTCAAAGTAGTAGCCAGCAGTCTCCATTGTAGTGCTACGTGTGTGTCCCCATGCAATGTGCAAGAGTCACGTCTGACCCTGGCACGTTCAGAGCTCGCCCTCATTGCAGCAGTAACTCTAACGCAGTAGTTTTGGAAAAGGCAGGTTAGGAAAATGGGGAATGTGGATGGGGCCCTTCTTAGCCTCCTGACAAAAACTGTTAGTGATGGGGTGGTGGTAATGATACGGGGAGAGGCAATTTGGAAAGAAAGGGAGAAGACGACCCTACTTACAACGTTCATAAAGCATTCAGGATTGCGAGTCTTCTTCCTGTTCTGGCTTTTGTCTGAATTCAGAGTGGAGGGTGCTGTGAATCCTGCCAAGAAGGCAATTCCTTGGGAGCAGAGCAGCACGAGGAGGAACCACATCTTGGGGCTGTGTGAAAGAGCACATGCGGGGTGTTTGCAATAGGAAGAGAGTGGTGTGGAATTCCACGGGAAGACCCAAGCGGAGAGTCTCCTGAAGGTTGCCCGAGGTCTGTTCCCCAAGTGGCTGCCAGGAGAAGTACCTGTGTGAGGAGGGACTCTCCACAGCTTGCGCCGTGTAGTGGGAGGGTTGCAAAACAGGTGAGAAAAACACTTGGAGATACCCTGTGAGAATACGCCTGCGCACTCTGCCGATGACAAGGGAGCTGTGGTTGGTAGACAGGCCCAGCTCTTGGCATGAGTCTAGCAGAATTTTGCAAAGAAGCATGGGTACCTGAGATGACCATAACCCAGCTTGTCTTCCTTTATCTGCCTCCACTTCTCTGCCAGCAGGAGAGGTGAAAGGATAAGAAAGCACTGTCGTTTCCTGTCTCCTCAGGAATCAGGTGAGAGAGGTTTGGGATGGGCTCTCTTTCCCCCTGCCCTCTCTTTGTTTGGGATCAAATGCCCTTCTACGTGCTGGTCAGTGGTGTGCTGAGGTTGGGGATCAGTCAGTGAGGCTCGTGAGGGTTTGTGGAGGGGCCAGGAGTGATTCAGGGGCTCTGGGGAGAGACGTAATGGGCTTAGGGGAACATGCTTGTACCAGATCAGTGCCAGCTTGTGCTTCCACCGTCAGGTGATGTGCCCCAGGCCAGATTCGAGTTCTGTTTGAAATCAGTTCCTCTAAGAATATGAAGCGAACAAGGTGACCGTGTGTCCCCCAAAGCCACATGAGTCACTTCCCAGTCAGCCTTGTCTTTCAGACTGAAACTGAATCATCTAGGTCCCCATTTATTATCCCCTTGGGCTTCTTCATGTGCCCTTTGCTGCCCACCTCTTCCAAGAACCTGCTTTGCTATCCCTAGATAATTGCATTTTTGCTGCTGCTACTACTCCTGAGCCCAAAGTTTGTGTCTCTCAAAATCAATGGATGCCACCAGCTGAGAAAATGTGGAATGATTTGGTTTTAGAGCAGTGAACAATGGATCCTGAGACTGCCTTCATGTTGCCAAGGGCCTTACTCCTTCATCTCATAGAAATGTCTGTCCTTATTGCAAATCTTGTCTTGGTTGTGGGGAGGTGAGATCTTACCCTGAGACCTGACACCTTTGCCCTGAGACTCATGGTACCAAATTAGCTTTTCCGAACAGAAATTGCAGAGTCCAGCCTATCTAGCACCAGTTTATGCTGATTCCACGTACAGTAGATATGCTTCCATGTTTTATTCTTTATTTTCCAGAACACAGTAAATGAGTGCAGGAACACTGCTCTCTGTGAGCTTCCCAGTCTGTTTTTTCAACATGCAAATTTTGACTCAAACACTCCCTAGAAAGGGAAAAGCAGGTTCTCTGTCCCAGAAAGTTACTGGGACTATGAATTAAAACTCTTTGGAGAGCAACAGAAATACTGGCATGTTCAGTGCTCCTTGCCTACAAGAGAGCTGCAGGTAAGTAGGGTAGGATTTTTCTTTCCAGTCTGAAGAACTGTATAAAAAGGATTCATCCATGAAGCTCAGGACTCTGCTTACACATTCTGGAAAGGCCCTTATACATCTAATTGTTCTTGTATATTGTGCCTGCATGTGTGAGGAGAGAATGAGGGCTGTGAAGGGTTTTCTCCACAGTCATTCTGCATGTGGATAAAGACCATCAAGATCAGGCAGGCTACCTGAATGTTCAACAATAGAATCCATGGGACAAAAGGGACATGTAATGCAATGTAAGGCTTCAGCTTATAAAGGCGTATTGTAAGATTGCCTCACCAGTAATGACTGGGGACATTACTGCTCTTTTAGGTTTGGTTTCCTCAGAAGAAGAGGGCATGCTTCTATGACCGCGGTGTGTTTATGTTTGTTCGCCTTTCTGTCCATCCTGTAATTAACTTTTGATGTCATTGGTAAATATCTGCCCGGTTCAGCACTGAGGCACAAGCCTGTAAGGTAATGGGGTTCACAGGAGCTCCTGAGCACTGTTTGCTGGGGGAGGACTATCCAGAGGGGTTAGTGCCTTGCTGGGGCCAGAGATGGCTGTTGTATGTCCTGCAACAAGCTGAGCAGTCAGCAAGAGTGAGCTACCTGACTAGTCAGTGTCCGTGTAGCTTCAAAGCAGCGACAGCACGCAGGGCTGGGCACCAGGGTCTGGGAGAGGATTTCAGAGGAGACCTGACTGTATTATAGTTTGCATGAAGAAGTTCAGCAGACTCAGGAAACAAGTCCTTCTGAAACCAGGCATTGCCAGGCCCACTAGACATGGAGAGTCCAACTTTTAATGAAGAACAGAGGTTCCCATGCAGCCACATGTTTCTGGAGTCTGCATCTAGCATAAGACATCTGCTATGACGAGGCATGCTGCTCTATGGAGTTTAATTGGAATTGGAAATTAAAGCTATAGATCAAGAGAAAATAAGAGAGTATTCCCTGGCAAGTAATGGGGAAGATGAGCAGGATTTGTGGGAGTGAGGGAGGGGTAACCAAGAGATTTTTGCACTCTCTCAATTTCCTTGTAGGAGAAGGTGTTTCAATTAATTCTGATCTTCAGTTTAACCTTTAAATTTGACAGAACAAATTTAAAGAAGTCGAACCTCATGAATCATCAGGCAGTTGGAATGAAGTAGTGTTTGGAAACACCCAAAACTTTAAACTTTACATCAAAACACACTCCATTTGATTCCCTTTGTATATCAAATACTTCTTAACTTTTGTTGTCAAAACAGGAAGACTCACAACTACATACAGAGTCAGCACAACACTCTTTTTTGCTTTCTGCTGTTTTATCCTCTTCTAAAGGAGTAAAATATGCCTTCCTCTCCCTGCACAGGGAATCTCATTTGGGAAGAAAAAGTTCTGCTAATGCCTCAGCTTGTTTTCAAATCACTACCAAGACTAGTTGAGGCAATGCAGAGGCTAAATTATTCCCCTTGTTAGGGCAAACTTTTCTCAATGCACGCTATGATCACTTGGCTTAGCTGGCATGGCTCATGGACTTCCAGGTATTCGCCTTTTAAATCAGATACGGTCGGGTAAGTAATATGAATCTTGGCAGGCCGCTGCTCCCTTAAACTTCAGGAATAAAGACAGTTAGGAGACATGAGCAGACATTTTTATCTAGTGAGATGAAGTCATAAAGAAATATTGGGCATGGTGAACTGTCATAAAAGAACATACTTAGAAGGAAAAAAGGTCAGAGAGAGAAATGTCCTTGAAAGTTTTTAGGTAATTTTAAGATTTTGTGAAACTAAGATACAAGCCCTTCAGAAATTCATCCACCTATCCTTGTGTTTTAAGCAATCTAAAAATTATTTCATATAAGCTGTGAGGCATACACACGCCAACCAGAGGCACAACTATGACTAAATGCATATGAGAATCTGCTGCCTTACTCACTAACGAAACACACATGTGCGTTACACTGCAAGAACAGGAGGTCCAGTTTACACACACTAGTGCAATACTGGGACTTTCATTCCCTTGTTCTCAGACTAAGGAAAACTATTAAAGGAAAATGAAGTAGTTGTTCTTGTTCTTCCTTTTGTGCAGGTCGAACTTCTTCATCTTCTAACTCGAGCGAGCAAACACTTCTGTGCATAGCAATAGATCAGAGAGGCAAAAAGCTGTCTATTCTTATAAGGAACTGCACAAAAGCAAGGCTGCACATCTTTGTGGAGGCAGGCAACAGAGAAAAAGACCACGAACACATACGTACAAGCAACTTACCTCTGCTTTGACTGCCTTGCGTGTGCCTTCCGCCGCAGTTCTGCTCTGTCTCCACTAGCAGACTGATTCGCTGGCAGAAACCTGTGCCGATAAAAGGAAGTCAAAACAGAATGAGCACTTCAGTGTAGCAGCCGTGAGTGTCATGAGTTGGCAGCATGTATTGTAGAGCGTGTTTAAGTGCTGATTTGGCAGTGCTTCAGGAGTGAGGAAATCTTTGTGATGAAAATGATCTTCCGGTTAAATTCACAAACCCAAAATCTACCATGGAGCAGGAGAGATTAAGAAGTACCTACAAATCAGTGGTTAGGATGTTTATCTAGGACCTGGGTGTTCCAGTTCCCTGAGGCTGTGGCAGACCTTGACCTGTACTGTTGCCCACCTGAGGGGCTGCTCCAAAGGTGATCTTTTAGGATGAAAAGGAGGAAGTGTCCAGCTTCTCTCAACATACTCTCTCAAGAACACTGTCTCTGCTACTGCTTTTCATTCGGTTTATGTTAACTTTAACATTACACACAGACCCCTAAGTCTGTTTTTCAGTGAGCAGCAGAACTCATGAACCCTCTCTTATTCTACATTACTTGCTCAGAGTTGACATGGCTTCTGTAGGGACCCTCAGGTGCCAAAGAAGGCTTGAACACATCACATAACCTTTCTTCCAGTGATGGAACAAACAAAGGTTCTTGTTTCTCCCAAGCCATTTTCATCAACTCTAAAAACACTGTATCTTTGGAGATCTTTGCCTAACTGCTAAATTAGCTGTAGTCAGCCTGGGGACTCAGTCCTCGCCAAAATTAGTTTGATGACCATGTGCAGAAGCACGCGGTCTGTGTCCTTAGGCAACTGGGGCTACAAGCAAAGTAGAATCCTCCTATATGAGGACCAGCCTTTCAGCCAATTAACTCCTAAGTGTCTTCAGAAGATCTTGTGTTTCATCATGGACTGACGAGCATTTGGAAGAACACCAGATGAAAGGGATGTGTTCTTGGGAACATCATTGCAAATAATATGATGCTTTTGGGTGGTGGGGGGTGGAAAGGAGTGAAATAAGAACAGGATGTCATTGAAGCCACAGTAACATTTCTGCTTTACATACAAAGTAGAGAACATTGTTTGGGATAGTGAAAGGGTAATTTGGTAATTTCTCAGTGAAAAGCATTATAACTTGGCTGCCCTGATGTCTCTAAGTGACAATAACTTTCATCAAACCATAAATCAGTCACTCAAAAGGGCTTCTGCAACGTGATGTCTCGTCCCTCCTCATGTGCCAAGGTGGGATCAACAGTCCCCATGATGTCTCCAATGCTGCTTGCCCAACCTGTTTTTACTGATTTTCCAGAAAATTCAACACTCCGCCTCCTCTATGGTCTCCCAGGTTGCACGATAGCTGCACAGCCGCAATCTCTTTGCTAGGTGAATTTAGGGGAGGCTTTGGCTTCTTTCAGGTATATTGCTACTGCATTTTCCCTTTTTAAGTATTGAAAACTCATAAAGTAGGTCTCAAGTCCTCATGCATTTCCCCTATAAGCAGTCAGTTAGTTGAAGGGCTGACTCTCTGGAGGGTATTTGTCCCCAGGAATTTGTAGTGGGTGTAAGGAATGCCCTCAAGTGGAGGGGAGCTGTTTTGTTTGAATCAAGCTCTACTTTACTTACATTCATGGAGCACAGGGAAACAGGACAGGCTTCAGCAGTGGGTTCAGGAGGTGAAACAGGCCTGTTCGTCTTGGAAGGGAAAGAGACAGAAGTGGCACCAGCCATGGTTAATTTGTTCAACTGATGAACTGTTTTGTAGAGTGAGACACTGACCCTTTGGTCATACAGTTTCACCAACAAACTCCCTTAGTGTCACAGCTCTACCTGCCCTGGTTAGCATCCCAGACTCAGCCCTTGTTAACATTAATTCAAATGGAGAATGAGGGTGTCATGCTGAAAGAAAACCCCTGAATGCATTGTTTCTTTTCACAGTGAAGCTAATAGCATTTCATTGTGGAGGGACAGTGACCCATAATACTGTAACATAAAAACCACAGAGGCTACCCTTCATGTGAGCGTCTTTGTGTGATAGCTAACTGAAACAAGATTGGTAGAGCCAGAGTTCCCCCAGGAGATTATGTAGGATGACAGTTGCTTCAGCACTGTTTTCAAAGCAGCCCTTCCCACTAATGGGCAAAGTGCTCTAAATACCCATGGGATGGAGATAATGGATTCTTTCTAGCCATGTTTGGATGCTTTTCATTTTAGTGTTTAAACCCCAAAGAGGCTTCTCAGAGCCACGATAAAGGTTAGAACAGCTCAGCTTTGTGGTAGCCAGCAGCTTCCATGTGAAATAGCAGGAGATGGGAGGTTTCTGCGGGGTTCAGAGTGTAACTCTGAAGCAATGTGTCCCATTAAAGTGCTGTCATTGCCAAGATGAAATCAGCTCCTTTCTCCCACCCTGGAGAGTTTGTGTACACAGATCCTGAAAGTGTTGTCAGCAGACATTGAGTCTGCCAAGATTTCTTTATCTCAGGGGGGCCTTGAACCCAAGTTTCCCATCTTCCAGGTGCGTGCTTGAACCACGAGACTAGCTACTGTTTTCCCTGTGTTCTTTGCTCTTCCTCATGAAAAAAAAGTGAGCAGCCCTGTTTCAAATGACGACAAACTGTGTTCTTTTCAGGAGTGAGTTTTTTGTGTGAACTCAGTTTTTACTTTCTGGTCATCACCTCATTCAATAATAAAATTAATCAACACCATAACTGCTAGAATTAGTCTTGGCTTACACTATGCCTTTCAATAACTGCCAGCCCAATAAACTGAGAAATAACATGAAGAATGGAAAATATCTTGAGATCACTGACTGTATCCAGAGAAAGTCAGCGCTTTCATTACTGTTAGAGTCTAAAGAAGAGAGCAGGCTGCAACAAAACCCTGTCTTCTGTTAGCAACAGACAGTTATTGCAGAATCTAGGCTG
This sequence comes from Phalacrocorax aristotelis, assembly GCF_949628215.1. Taxonomy (NCBI): domain Eukaryota; kingdom Metazoa; phylum Chordata; class Aves; order Suliformes; family Phalacrocoracidae; genus Phalacrocorax; species Phalacrocorax aristotelis. Next base: position 3,786,428 of record NC_134287.1, on the reverse strand, counting down.
TATCAGTTAAAAAGTGGTTACTGATCCACAAGGGTGCCAGAAAATATGAAGTGCACCATCAGGATGCAAAAGGCATTACAGTGACATGTGCTGTGAATATAGTGTCAGGAGGAACCTTTTCTCTGACTCCAGCAGAAATCATCTGATGCAAAGAAGGTTTTGTTCCTACCCAGTGAAAGCAAGTGTCATTGAAGGAGTCAGGTACGACTACTGGTTGTGGGTTAAGGATACTTCTTCATCAGATCAATGATTTCATTGTACATGTGCAAAGGTGCATCCAAGCCCCAGATGAAATCCAGGTGTGCCCATTCAGGAATCCTCTTGTGATAGACGAGCCTCTTAATTCGAGGCAGTAAAATGGCCACATCGTTGGGATTTGCGAGCAAGTCTTGTCCCCCAGTCCATACCGCGGTTGGTACAGGCATCTCTTCTACATTGTAGAGAGAAGGAGTAGCCTGGAAAACATGAAGCAGTACAGGAATGAACATCTAGGAAAGCACAGAAAACTTTAAACATGCATTTGGGGATTTCTTCTGTCACTGTTCAAAGTCAAGATCCCTAAGCCAAACGGGAAGGAAGTGCCCTTACTTGTCTTTTCTGTCTGTGCTTGCAAGGATGACCCAGCTGATAGCACAGCCAAAGGAAAAATGCCTCCTGAGTTGACAAAGGGTCACTGTTGACTCTGTGCCCTCTCATCTAGGAATTCATAGGGGAGAAACCTGGAACAAGACAAAAATATCAGGACGCCTCTGGATAAATGCTCACCTTGGTCCTTTTGGAGTACTGGTCAGCCCCAGAAGACAGACATGGTTAGTAACACAACAAGGATGAAAAGGAGCATGGAGTGGCATCTGTAGGAGGAGAGAGGAAGTAGCTTAGGACTCCAGAGTTTGGAAAATAGAGGCCAGAGCAGGGACAGGAGACAGGCTTATACAGTCACAAATAGTAGGAAGAAAGAGCACAGGAAGTAATTATCCCATTACTTCTCATAACACAAAATCCAGAAGGCATCCAGTGACTTTCCAGGGGCAAGTATATTCAAGACAAACCAAAGGAAGTTGCATTTCATCCCAGCCATCATTAAAACATGTAACTTGTAATGACTGGCTGTTGTGGAGACCTAAAGAGCAGGAAGGTCAAGGATGGGGTGAGAGTCTTGAATGGAGGAGAGGGTCCTCAGAGACTGCTTGAGGACAGCCTTTTCATCTCTGGCTGCCAGAATCTAGGGGTAGCTATCAGCTCTCCAGCTGCCCTCTTCCTAATAGTGTTTCCCTGAGCTCTCATACATTGGCAACTCTTCAATCACACAAGTAGGCAAGATGCCTCTTGGTCTTATCCACTAGATGTACTCCTCTTTTTCAAAATTCATTTCCTGTCTTTCCTGCCCTTATTTCCCCTTACTCTTATTGATTGTTTAATTGGAAAGTTTTGGTCTTCCTCTTTCACCCCCCTCCCCACCGCCCTTTTTAAAAGCTATTATTGCCGTTAGTATTTGCATACTTTCTCTGTTGAATTCTGAACTGGAAAGTAATAATACTTTCATTTACTTGTGTTTTAAATATGTGTCTCCTGCTACATCCTTGCTCTTTTCCTATGTGCTTCAGTGTCGTCCAAGGGCAATAATATTGTTTTACCAACATATACCTGTTGGCATTTTTCCATGTTCTTATTTGAACTGCCCCAGTCATAAGCTTGGAACTTCCCCAAATGGGCTTCCTAAGAGGATGAACAAGAGAAGGGTAGTTACAAAGCCATCATTAAGGAAGTTTGTGGGTTCCTTCCCTTCTGAGCCTCTGACTCCTATCTAAAGCCTCAACAGAAGCTCTCCTAAAAGCTACAAAAGAGCCAACGTTAAATTAATTAAAAGTCTTTACCAGTGAAAAGGGGTCAAATGTTATTGTCAGAACCAAAAGAATCATGGCTTCTGCAGAAAGACCCAGGGATGCTCTCACAGTCAATTTGTTCTAGTTTGTAAAGTTGCTACTGACAACTGCCTTCAGCAAGTTCCTCTCACTGATGCTGCCGTGTCCTCGTCTGACAGTCATGTTGCCATCACTCAGCTCTGTGAGTGGCTCCTTCTTTTGTTTTCTCTTCCCTCTCGGGTTTGAACACAGAAATCACCATTTCTAGTACTTCCCTCGTGCTCCTTGGCTTTGCCGACAGCGTGGTTGTTACTACTGTGCGAGACACCACCAATGGGATGTTAAGATTGAAGGCAAGGTGTCTGTTAACTCCTTTAATAGTAATAACAGCAACAACAACGAGGGGTTAGGAGTATTACTCCTTCATGTTTCTACTTGTCAGTCTGTGGCTAGATGCTGAACTAAACCTGAGTCAATTTGTAGAGCTCCCCCCACTGGGTCTTTGTAACCCTTTTTCTTTATGGGCCACGGTTACAAAAGCAATTTAATCAAATCTAGTATGTTATGCAAATACACAGCCAAAAGTATTGTTTGAGTAAACGCCTGTGCAGATGTCACTCAAACGTATCCATGTGTTTGCTGTGCTGAAAAGTGCACGACCACCCGTGAAAGCTCACTGGGTTCGCAGCTGCTTCCTGCTCTGCTCCAGAGCCTGCAGCGCTGCCAGGAAACCCGCCTTGCACCCAGCAGCCTCCCTGGGCACTCAGAGCTTTGACAGCATGTGTCTGCTCATTGCTTGACTCCGCACTGGAAACTTAGCTAATTTCTTAAGGTAAGCTCTGTACAGAACCATGGACATCATTTATAAATGGTACTGGATCCACAGTAAGAAGGGTGATACACGCATCTGCACACACAGCTTCCAGCGTACTTGCTTCTGCACAAATAGAGTGTTTCACTGTTGGCTTCAAATGTGCCTTTATTGCATAGGGTATTTCTATCCTGCTGGCAAAAGAAAGATTGATGAAAAATAGTGTTTTAAATTGAGATCTCAACTGTAAACCACAAGTTGCCTGTGTTTTCAAGAAGTTAGCTGTGGCTTCACCGTGGGATATCAGCTATACCCACTCTACATCATTCTATATTCACCTGCGATACCCACTCTACATCATTCTATATTCATCAGCTATACCCACTCTACATCATTCTATATTCACCTGCGATACCCACTCTACATCATTCTATATTCATCAGCTATACCCACTCTACATCACCCAGCCACTGAGTCATTGAATCATTGAATACCTGTTTTGTCTTTCAGGAGTTTGCTAGTACCTGACTCCAGTGGATCATGTTCTGCACAGAAGTTCCAGCGGGGGGTTGTGCAATACACGCATTGATTCGGTTCTGAAAGAAAATATTCAGTAAGTATTCCATTCCTCCCTTGTATTCAGATCTACATCAAAACATCTGCCACAGCAGCGTCATTCATCAATAAAACCAACAGAAGTTGGAGCGGCACAGTCGGGGACTCCCTCAGAGTTACTCCAGGTGTGGCGATGTGGCAGGTTTGGAGAAGCACCGAAAGAACCCCCATTTTCCAAGATGACTGAGAATCTAAAAGAGTCTACAGGTGGAAAGGACAGAATAGAAAGTCAGCAATTTAAGCCCCAAGCTGGGTGGCTGTTTTTAGGAGTCTAACAGATCCTGTGTGAGAGAGGATCGCGATTGAACAGCTCAGTAAAAGGAACTTCAGCTGCCTGCGGAATGCCAGCTATTTGGAATAAAACACACCCTAGTCCTGCAGGGGTTTCTTAGCAAGTCGCTGTGTGCTCCTTCCTCAGAGAACACGCTCTAAGGCATTTTTTGGAAGATGCTGGAGCAAGACTTTCACGCCCAGGTGCTCTGACCTACAGCTGCATATAGCATGAGGTGCCTAAGTATGTCTTAACCCCCAGCGTCTGCCTGCTCTCTCTCAGGTACCGGCTAGGTATCCTGGGCCTCCGAGCACATCCCTGATGGTGGTCCAGGGCTTGGAGGAGGAGCACAAGGGAGAACATGTGTGTTCCTTTCTCCATTGCAAAGAGCTCCTGGAAACGTGAAGCAGGTAGGGGTTTTATTTCTTCTTCCATGGTATGCCAGCATCCTGAAGATCTCCGACAAGACCAGCAGCCAGTGTGAACCAGGAGACGGTGCCCTAGGTGAGGTCTGGCAGAAGGCAGACTGCAGAGTTCTGTGGGGCTTTGAGCAGTTGTCGATCGTAGGGATGGTGCCAAGTGCTCTTCTGAGGAGTGAGGCAGGGGTCCCATGCTATCGGTGGGGCAACCAGCAGATATGACTGTCTCCTAGTGGGGACTGTTCCCTGCAGCGCTGGCTTGCGCTGGCTAATAGAAACTCAGGAGTGACACCACTGGACAGAAGGTAAGTTTTGGGTGCAGAAGCTTAAACTTGCAGTAGCGCTGGTAAGAGTTACACATACCATGTCAATGTTTTTCAGGTTACAGCCACCAGGACTGAAGAAGACACTTCCACAAAGCCTGGCAAAAGCTCGGTGGCTGCAGAGAGGAACTATTAGCCGCCTTAGACAGTCAGTCTGGGGAAGGAATTCTCTTTTGCAAAGAAACCTGGTGAAATACAAAGGTAACATTTATTTAGGAATGTACACTTGTATATTTTGCTGTTGTTTTTAAAAGGTGTTTGTGTCCTGTTCCTCTTCTCCAGCACTTTCAGTGGTTCTCACTTGCTTTTCTTCATTTGCCAGGTGATGTTCCCACAAACAAGAAAGAAATTGGGTGTTTTTCCATTGCATCAGCCTGCTCAGGCATTACTCAATTTATGTTTCATCACTTTTAATGACGAGATATGTTGAATGTTAATTCCAATTTGTATTTTAGCTCTAAGCCTGCACAGCGTTTGTGGCTTTGTCTTGGAAACCTTGGAGGATCTGCATCTCTGTATCTCTCTGGTTGCCCTGTCCCAGTGCTGCACTATTGCCCTAGATAAAAGTTTTTCTTAATGTCCAGTCTGAACTTCCAAAGGCTTCAGTCCTAAGGTAAACCTACCCCATGCAAATGAGGAGACTTCATAAAGCCCTATATTTTCTGTTTATCCATTTTAAGAGCTGAACAAACAAGTATATGGTTAAACAGTTGAAATCAAGATATCACATACCTTGAGCAATTTTTCAGGAAGATAGAGGAGTTTTGTGGCTGGGCTTCTGGCATACTTAATAGTAGCGACAGGTGCCAGCGCGAAATAGAGTTTGATTTTTTGAGCCAGCTCTGGCATTGTTGAAAATGCAATGAAAGCTAAGAAAACACAAAAAAGAGGAGTTAAGAAAATAACTGTACATTAGACTGTTCTCAGTATTTATAAATGCTATTCTGCAATGTCAAACCTAGAAGCAACCTTGTTAGTTGTTCAGAGGCTGTGGTTCAGCCTAAATTTGTGTGAAATCCCTCTTCTCCGTGTGTTACCAGCTTGCAGTTTTATTTCCCTCTTCAGAGAGAAATTTCTTTCTCTATATTTTGCCTTTACAGCTTTCTTCCAAACCTATTTAAACATAAATGCACACTTCTGATGTCCGTTCATGCTTTTCATACACTACTGGGAGGAGCAGTGGTTTTTTTTTTCTGGTCAAACCAATTTCATATTTTCTTTTTATTTTTTGTGCGTGTGTCCTATCCAAACTGGCCAACTTCTCTTTTTGTACTCTCATCTTCCTATTTTGTTTATTTTGGTCAACCGACCATCTGCTGTTGGGCACACCCATGCATCTTGGAAAGAAACAATTTGCATGGCCCACAGTAATTTCCAGTATAATTCTAAGTCGGCAGCAGTCGATTTAGCAGCACTTACAGCACTGGTGCATTTCACCCATTATGATTTACTGTCTTTATAGTAAATTAAAACACCCTACGTGCTGAAGACACTTTATCCTGTGTTTTCCACACTGCAAAGACTTAACGAATACCCCAGGTACATTCGGCATCTGAAATCACGTTACTCCTGTTTTCCTGAAACATTGGTCTGTTGTGTGTAACTTACCGATTGTTGAACCTTGTGAATAGCCAATATATACAACTTTTCCTGTCCTGTTTTCGCCACAATTAGATTTATCGCTGCTGGAAGGTCAAAATTTGCCATCTCATCAAAACTGCAGGCAGGAGATTGAAAGAGAGGTATGCATAAAATAAAAATCCATTTGAGTTCATATTTTTATTACAGGCTTGTCAGCAAAGAAACAACATGAATGATTTAGTGAATCGTTCAGCTATTTTAGGTTCTATGTTTTTCTGGCACTGGATATGGAAGACACTACTCACGGTTTTCTGGGGTATTTTGTCCCTTGACATCAATAGAAAAGATACTTCAAGAAGTACCAGGTTCAATTTTAGTGGTCTACATAGAAGGAACAGCTGGTGATATAGTAACAGATCACATATTTTGTACAATTTGTCATTAAAGAAAAGATCTATTTTTAAATGTTCATTAAAATAAATGCAAAAATTATTTACATTTTCTCCTTCTGTGACTTTAATATTATTGTAATATACAGACTAGTGTTTCTAAATAACCTCCAAAACTGCCTTCAGAACTGAGGAGTGGGCTGGACGCGACCTGTGCAGGTTCCTCTGAGTTGCTGTCCTGCTCTATTTCTAGTGTGAAGAACCTTTTTCTAGCAGTAATTAGAGGAAAGTAGTCTCCACCACAGCTAAAGTTCACATGCATGTACGGGGCACCACAGCAAAAAGTGAATGTAAAGAATGCTTTTTAAAAGGTTGCATAAGTAAATCCCTGATTTAGCCGGCTTAAATAAATAAATAAATATATTAAGGGTGGCGATGGAGATGCCCTTCAATGGTTCAGTCTACCTGAAAGCCCAGGATTCATCTTGATCAATGGAATAATTTTCATGTTTTCTGGACCAGCGATTCCCTCTGCTATTTCCCATCCGAACATCAAAGCCAGCATCAGCTAGTATGAAGCCCAAGCTGTTGTTGGGCAGATTTGTGACCCAGTTACTAGCATCTCCCAATAATCCGTGTTGGAGAAATACATCAGGTCTCGAAGCTGAAAAGCAAATCAGAAACAAAACAACAGTTTATAAAATGTCTTGATTTTCTGGTAGTTCAGGGAATTTACTGTCCCATGTTCAATATTGGGGTTTGCTCCTGCACCAACTTAAAGGGAGACAACTAAGCACAAGAACAAAGCATCCCTTTTTGTAAAGAGAGAACTTCTTCTAAGCTTCTGTAAGGATTTAGGGAAAGAGCTCTGCCTGACAGCAGCAAAAACTAGCTTGGCACCCTCTGGTCATTGTTTGCGTAGCTCTACCACATTAGCTTGAGATTCTCAACACTGATATATAGAATAAAGGTGTGGGACTGTTTGCAGAGGTTTCCATTACCCAAAATATTAATCAGTCATGGATATTAACCAGGCGTAAGCAAAAGCAAAGCAAAATTTGAAGCAGGAATAGCTTTCTCAAAGCAGGCTGATTGGACAGGTTACAGCCTTTACCCTATTTTGTTTTCTAACTTCTACTCATCAACTCTTATTATGAGGATATATGCTTCATATTACAGTGGATTTTTATTGTAAATAGGTGTGCCTGACATAAATCATGTTATTCTTGCAGGCTGTTCAGAGCAGCCAGAATTCTTTATTAAAATTTGACTTAGGTATACAAGCTTTAATGGGCATTTTACGAAGAGGTTGTCTCTTTCCAGAATGCGCCCCATGTAGTCTGGTTTTGTCTCATATTAAAGAACTGTACCTGGATTTCCCCGATTCTGTGTACCATAAGGGATTCTGTTAATGGTAATGATATAACCATCTTCTGCCACCACTTCATACTCCTCGCTGGGGTACCCTTTGTAAGTAATGAGCTCATTCTAGAAGAGAAAGTACAAATGCATTTGCTTGCAGAAGTCCATCTGACATATTTTATGCATAAGATATTTTCTATGAAGCGGTGTTAGAGAGCAGATACAGCTGGGGATTTAGTCCACGTATATTAAGCACCTGAATAAAGAAATATCAGATTGGATATTGTAACCCTAAAACGACAACAGATTTCCTTCATTCTTTGTGTTATATCCAGGATTTGACTATTCAGTTAAAATCTGTTATAAAAAACTGTATTATACTGCTGCCAAACAATCAGAAGCCCTTACATCCTGTTGGTATAAGAATCACTGTAACCTCCTAGCAGGAGATTATGATTCCCATGGCTGAGAGCAGGAGCCGCCTGGGTGCATGCTCCTGATCTGCTGCAATGCAAAGTGAAACCGGTTTATTTAAACTACCTTCAGAGAAACCCAGAGAGCTTCACAGCTGGGCTTTTGTGAATGGCACGTATGCAATGAGTACCACGGAAAAATTGACTGCATTAAAGAAAAAACGGGATCAGCCACTTGCATAGTCACAAGGGAAATCACCAGCACAACAACCTTAAGCTCTGAAATAAATATTACTTTTGACCCGTAACATTCAACCTCTTTTGTTATAAAAGAGGATTGTTTTTTATAACTTTTACTCAGAGAATTACTCAATATAATTTGTCACGCAGGACAGAAACCCCAAGATTTTAACAAATTACTAAAGATCTAAACAAGCTTGCTGGGCAAGAGGCGCTCTTCTGAAAATCTGGCATTTCTGAGCTATGCTGGTCATTCAAAAAAGGAGAAAAAAAAAGCCGCTAGTTATTTAGAGTCTTCTTTGATGATGAAATGCTGACATTACAGATGGTCATCTTTTCAGATAGGGGGATAGTGCCAGCAATAACAAACTGGTAACGGAACTGATATTTAAATGGAAATTAACTCTGGAGATTTATTAAGGAAAGGTGTTTGCCTTAATTTCTGTCTGCCTTAATTTCTATCAAACACAGAATACGTTGTTACGCACACAGAAAGAAGAGAAAGCAGCAGTGTATAGAGTGATTAGAAAGGATGGGTTAAATAAAGGCAGCTTATCTCCCTTGTTGTTTCCAACACCTCGAAACGCCTCAGCTGTGAGACATGCATTCCTTCCACTCCAGGGTCACTCTATCGAGCAACTTCCCGTATTCATAAATGCTTCGGGATCGGCAGCTCTCTTCATTCTCCTGAGTTTCTCTGAATAAGCAATTCCATGAAACCAGCGTGTCACAGCAACAAAGAGCCATATCTTCTCTCTGGATGAAACAGTATTTTCATCTGTTAGTAGTCCTGCTCTGCATGTGCAAGCCAGGCAGGTTCTGTGCTTTCCTGATGAGGGAAGTGCTGCCTGATACTGAACAGAGCTAGCCTGGTACTCCCTGCTTGTTAATTAAATGGAGCAAAACTGACTTTAAACGCTCATCCAAGGGAGTATGGCAGCAATCTGGATTCCATGCCAAGGCCTGGACTAGGACGTCGCTCACAATCAGGCCAAAAGTATTAGGGAATACAAGGAAACGAGCAAAGCTTTTGGAGAAACAGATTTCACTCATTCTTCTGAGAAGCAAGTCACTTGCATTAACATGCTCACGCATTAATCAGGAAACGTTTCTGGCTAACTCTGGGGAACACTGGAGTTACTGGGCAACTCGTAACTAAATCAGTTGTTGTCACAGTGAAGCTTTCGAAGCGGAGACAAACATGTTGCCGGGTAATTAACCGAAAAAACAGAGATGATTGCAAATAAACAAATTAAAATATTTATAATTTAATTAAGAACTTAGGAACCTAAAGAAAGTACTTATTTATAGTTGCCTAACGTAATTTATACAAAGCTGCTCAACGGCAAAATTTATCCACTCCAGAGGACGAGGATGGTGAAGGAAAAGAAAGCTTTGCTAAATGTAGTGATAGGTAGAGACTGAGGGCAGGGATGTCCAGTTTGGTTCGAGAAATGAGGAACAAAAAGCTGGACAGAAACTAGCCTGCTTAGCTGCACACATAGCAGCCCCACAGCCTGCGAACACTTACACACTCCTAGCTCAACAAAAATGTGCTTGAAGTACCACTCTATGCCGCACAAATGCCTGGAGACCATGCCTAAACTTCTGTTGTCCCAGAGACACAGCTCTAAGATAGACTGAATTAACCAACAAATCTACTGCATTTATGGTTTTCCAAACCAACAAGACTTTGTAATAATATTAATAGCTTATTTTTTCTTATCATGGAACAATTTACGTTCTAACATTCTAATGTTACTTTCTGATATAATCCGTATCTTGAAAATACTTGGCTCCTTTTGCAATAAAAGGAACAGGCATCTTAAAAAATTCTTTTTACTTAGCTTCGGCCTCCTTTCTTCTGCCTGAAAGCCACTGCGATCTTATTCCCACACCTGGCATTTTCCCATGCCTCTCCAGTTATCCCAGAGTTACCTACGTTCAGGCTAGATTAATGATGTTGCTTCTCTTAAGCCAAAAGGAATCTTTCAAGAAATAGCCATTTTTCCACCTCTGTGAGTTATAAACAAAACAATATAACAAAATACATTTGTTCTCAAATAATAAAGCAGCTCCTGAAGCCTAGGTTTGATACCATCTTTTGCAGCTTCCACAAAGCCTTCACCAGGTTTGGGTCAGAAAGAAGTTAAAGCGTTACCGACCTTGTGCCAGAAACCATGTGTTCGACCGCGCAACTGAGACGACAAGAACGGAAACGCAATTCCCAGGTGTTTGGAAGCGATGCAAGGTGAGGGGGGCAGCAAAATGATGGCCATGCACTGGTTTTTCCCCAGTCATGCAGCACCTTGACAATAAGCATCTGTTTCTTTCCCACTCCTCATTCCTTCTGCTATCACTTTTCCCCAGGGTAGCACTAGGGAGAGGCGACTCCTCTTATTCTCAGACCTCATGCTTTTCATCTCCTTCGCCACCACAGCTGTAGCAAGGAGCTTTTAACCATCACAGACTGCTGGATTTTTAAGGGGAATACCAGCCTCTGTGGAGTAGCAGAGCAAGATCAGGAATTTTGAAGACGAATATATTCATAGATACACCTTAACATGCCTAATGAAATTGTCAATAAACCTTCTCTTTTACTAACAACCTGCCTATGCCAGCTTTCTGTGTAATGTGGAAAGCATGGAAAGAACCCTAACTCTCTGATACTTCCATAGATGTTATTGCACATATTTTTCTTTTATTCTTTTAATGCTCATGTTGCTGTCCGTGATTCTACATCGTTGCAGGAGTGGTTACAGGAGATATTCCTTTATTCGTATTTCACCTCTAAAATGGCCATAGAGTGAAATGGATATTCCCTAAAGGAGTAGTTATGAAACTAGAATGCTTTTTCATAACCTGTATGGACTCAGGAAACATTACCATAATGGCCACTTGTCTCAGTGGTCTCAAGCGTAGCGGGAGTTGTCCAGTATTGCCCAGCAGTAGAAATTAGGTAGGTTTGAGTAGATTGTTGGGTCTTCAGGACAGTGACCTCTGTGAAGCTCTTCTCTTTGTGGAGGACAAGCGTAATGCTGCCATGTTCCCTAACCGGCGTCCTAGTTACTCCTCTCATACAGAGTTTGCAGAAGTACGATCGAGGCTTTTTCTTTCTTCTTTTTCACCTGCATGTTCTGGTACGGAGCTGGCAGACTTTGCATTCCGCCTGCTCCAGCTTGATATTTTTAAACCTTGAAACTAATTATTCTTTCTTGTTCCGTTCCCCACACTTGTTTCTCCAAATATTCATTCTGCCTCATAGATACCGTTCGTCCACACAGAAGAGATCAGCTTATACACTGAGACGAACATCTACCCAGGTTTTGAACAGACTTTGATATTTCTATTTATATTATAGCTTGCATACTTTCTCCTTGCAATACTGCCTCTGGTTAGGAACAGAAATATTTAATATATCCTCAGAAGATATTTCCTTTAATATTTACAGACCAGAAAGAAATACGAAAGAACATCTCAGAAGACCTGTTCCTACAAGATTTGCTAGCAGGCCTTCAAAGAGAAATATAACGGTCCAAGTTCAGGTTCTGGCAGAGAATTAGGAGAGGAAATTCTTTTCAAAAAGCTGGTTTAGAACATGAAGTGTTTCCAAATATTGACTATACACATGGGGTGGGCTTTTTTTAAGATCTTCTCTTTATTTGCTTTCATATACCCTAACTTTTTAAATCTTCCCTCTAAGAAAACCAGGTTTTCTCTTTTTTTAAAATCCCAGTGTCTTTCGAAGCTCAACATGAGTTCCACGAGCGAACTGTTTAAACACGTACTTGCCTCGAGTACCTAATGCTATTCTGACACATTAAGATACGCTACTAACTCCCTGTGAACAAAGCCAGCTTCACTCTTTATTGTAATGCCGTGCTTCACTGACAAAAAGAACTCAATAAAACAATGTTGAGTAAAAGGACAACGTATAAGTGGCATAGTACCATAAATAGCAACCTGGGGGATAAAGTCGTCACTGCAGGTTACTGGCAGCAGGTGTTTGAAGTGAGCATTTGAGATGGGGAAAGAAGATGAGCAAGGGTGAGCGTTGGGCTGATTTTTTTTTTTTTAAACTCGTGTGTGCATTCGTTAGTTGGCAGGTTTCAGGGGAATTTACAGTGTAAGCAGGTGCAGAATTCAGTGGAAATGCTCAAAGGTTGAAATGTTGCTCTCAGAGGTGTAGCTGCAGCTTCACAAATGTGGTCATATGCAAATGAACCGGCACCCTTACACAAATAAGTGTCTTTGTATACATTGTGGACTGTGCGCTTAGTTAATAAAACATCAGCTCCTGCCCACGCTCTTTCCGTTTAAGAACCCCAACAATGCACAGGAGATAACCCCAAGCATTTTGGTGTTTCCTGCAAAGTCTTTGCTCTCCCCGTTCCTCCCTGCTTCGGGACTCAGATCTGGCTCTGCCTGCAAGTGACTGAAGAATGGAAAGTATTTGCAAGCAGTTGAATATAGCAGTTCTTCATGGATCAAATATGTCCTTTTGGCTTCTTCATCCAGCTAGTGTATGTAGTTATCAGAAGTATTTGGCTATTCCGAGTATGTTAAGGAGGGCCTTTAGAGGAAGGTATGCTTTACTGGGAGACGGACTTGTTTTTGTGCGAGTTGCCAGCCAGTAGTCTCCAAGGGAACACACAGCAGCAAAACCAGAAGGAACCCTCTCCATGCACTCATAGAGCTTTCAAAATAATTTGTACCATAGCAGTGTAAGCAGTCGTTTCTTGAGAGGGAACAAAACACTGACATCTAAGGGCAAGGTCTAACAGCATCCCTGAGACAATACCTAGTTGCTGGCAGTGGCAGTGTAGGTGCAGCACCTGCCCTCAGCCACCCCACACTGGTGCCTTGACTCCCAGCACAGGCATGTCTGGGGGGTGAAGGCAGAGCCCCCCCGTCCAGCAACGTCCCTCCACCTCCAAACAGCAAAGACACTTTCCAATGGCGTCCACAGCCACAAAGCCACAAGTGCAGAAGCATAAAGCGCTAGTGAGACCTGGTGCTGCCTGGGTGAGAGATTCTCCTCAGCTTTGTCAGGCCTGCAGAAATATTCCTGGTGCTCCTCATCATCAAGGTAAATGGCATGGGCTTGCCTGGAGGGTTTCCAGCAACGAGGCTGAGCAGCACAGTATTCTTAACTGGTGAGTGGGGTGGCTCTGAGCTGGCGCTTACGTCATTGTGAATCTTTCATGTGACAAAGGTAGAGTAAGACTTTTCAAAAGGAAGGGCTCAGGAGGGACAGAAGGGGGTACATGCCTCTCTCTTCCGCTCACACTGCTGACACCTTGTCTGGGAACGTCCCAGACAGTGCTTCCCCCTTGCCCAGGTCTCAGTCACCCATAGAAGGGGCAGCTTCCCAACAAAAAGCTCAGCACCAGCCCCCCTGTTGACTTATACGAAGGAAACATGACCTCTGAAAACAGTAATAATTTCCAGAGTACTTCTTGGCTGATGCTGAAGTCTGTGAAATGTAAGCAAACCAGGACTTCTTCACCTCTGAGGGTGGATGAAGATGAGGTTTCTATTGCAATTCATGAACTTTGCATACCTGTTGAAATTGTTTTGCCCCACAATCCACTCGTAATTCCTTTTATCCTTCTGCTAATTTTGTAGTAATGATACAGCAATATCTCGTCACCCCATATGAATCAACTGTAATTAGAAAAAAAAGGAAGTCGCACATCTGCATACACCTGCATGGAAAGCTGAATTAAGTACGGTTTATTTGTCTTGCACTTGCTGTTAAATGAAAGCCTTGGGAGCGTGACCTCAAATCTGCTGGCAGAAGAGCTGGAACCAGTATGAGCACTAAGCAGGAGCGATACTGAGCGCACACCGGTCAGCGTGCAGCAGTCAGTCCTGGCGAACGTGTGCCATTAAGCACTGGTGCGCATGGACTCGGGAAGGAGGCTGGGGTTGGGTCAGGCAATTTGCTCAGGTCACTTTTGTGCTGGCATCAGCAGGAGCCACCCAGCTATTTTTAAGGATGTGTCAGAGGGTCTGTGAGCAGAGCGGCCTGTGTTTTTCTTAGAGCTAAGAATTAAAGTAATGGGCTTGCTCTGAGGCAGGAGGCAGCTGCTACGGGGTTATGACATCGCAAAACCTCTGTCCTCTCTTCAAACTGGGATCTTTGCATACCCGTAACTGGGTTCGACTGGGGCTGGGTTGGCTGCAGCCCAGAGTGGGCAGCGAGCCGAGGTCAGGGCTGGGCCCCGAGGTGGCTGGCAGCTGGGACCGCCGCCTCTCTTCCTGTGAACACCTTTCTCCTTGCCTGCTTTCTACTGAAACGTTCTCTTCAGTTATGAATTCCGCTACTAATTATCTCAGTCTTGGCTTGTTGAATTTTTTCATGCATAAAAACCAACTTCCCACTAACTTTTGCTGGGTCAACAGCTTGGATAGTCATAGCTCTGTCTTTCTAAATTGTAAAGCACTTCTTTTTTTTTACTTTTAACTTTCTATGCAGTAGGAATTTCTTTTGAAGCAGTGGAGGCATAGCTAGCCCATAGATCTGGTCCTTTTTCTTTCAAAAGCAAATATACAGTTACCAATACAAATTGCTGGTCTGCTCTGGATACCAACGTTAATTTCCTGACATTAAATAGTCCACCATAAAATAATTTTAAAAATGAAATTAAAAATAATTACAAAATGAAGAGGATTACTTTACACTTAGGACTTAGAATATTGTTTTGATCTTTTCTAGGGAAAATGGAACATGATAAAAGTGTTTTAACCTTAGCTATAGAAATGCACTTTAAATAGAAACTCTGCTTATCAGCTCTAGTCTGTGTTTTCAATGAAAGCTTTCCCTTATAAAGACACAATTTGT
This sequence comes from Phalacrocorax aristotelis, assembly GCF_949628215.1. Lineage (NCBI taxonomy): Eukaryota > Metazoa > Chordata > Aves > Suliformes > Phalacrocoracidae > Phalacrocorax > Phalacrocorax aristotelis. Next base: position 3,771,295 of record NC_134287.1, on the reverse strand, counting down.
CTGCTGACCCCAAAGAGAGGCTTTTCAAAACCAAACTAAGAGTCTACACATTCTATTTTACTTATGTCAACAATATGTCATTCTCTGGCTATGTCAGGGAAGTTTACTTCTAAAAACATTAGCGCCAACACATAGTTTCACAACATCACACAGAAATAGGACAAATGAGACTTACGGACCACTTTCAAGCTCTGCTCCATTTGATGTTGCACTAGACATTGAAAATTTCCATGAAACAAGGGAATATTCTTTCATTAAGCTAAGTAATATCAGACAAGAGAATAATTCTTACCATCACTAAGGAAACCCATGTCTTTTTCACGGTCAGGATGACCTCTTTGCTTTGGAAGCATTTTGTGAAGTGCCCTGAGGCAGGAAGACCCCTTTCGCAGGGTGGTCTCGCAGTGTTTCACTCCCCCTGGAGCAGGTAGCGGTGGCCATCTGAAAAGTGGTGAATTCCCAAGGTCTGTGTACGGGCACGGCATGTTCCTCAGCAGGGATGCCTCATGGCTCCACGCTCTCTGTTAGCAGGACTGCCAATCTGCAGCAGAGAATCTCCAGTGTTAGAGGAGAAACAGGTCTGAAAAGCCAGTAATTTGTATTTTGCTTTTGAAAGCCAACAGGATAACTGGTCACGTCTTCACTGCCCAAGAAGCTGTGGTGCAGTGATCCCCAGGCTGATTCCGATCGGAGCTGGCGGTGCCCCTACAGAGCGGCCCTATAGAGGTACCAGCTCAGACCCGGCTCCGGCAGCAGCACTTTTGGGGTCCATACCCACTGCAACTGCGCCGTGCCCCGCAGCTGGCAGAGCCGGGCTGGCACCTCCCTGCTGCACCCCCCGGCACCACTACGGCACTGCTCAGCCAAATCGCTCTGCGCTTCTCGTATCCGCAGCCTCGCTCAGGTCGTCTCGACATCTTGAAGTAACTGGGGTCCGTGTCTAACGAACAGGGCGTTGAACCACGCGTCACCGTTGTGCGTTTCTGCCCGAGTCGCTATGACCTCCAGGGCTTTTGTTTCCCTCCTGTTGTCCAGCTGGCACCTCCAGCTATGAGGATTTTGTGCATTGACTCTCCCTAATACTTGTCTGAAGGTTGTCTAAGGGACAGTTCAAGCTGTTAATCTGAATGAATATTCAGATAAGTAAAATAAAATCATGGCTGAAATCCTTACTTTTGTGCCCTACGGGATGTCAGAGTTCATTCATACAAGTCCTGAAGACAGACCTGTCCTTATTACAAGTTGCATTGACAGAGAGTTAATAAAATGGACTGCTGGAGATAAAGAAGTCACTGATGAGATTTTGCTTTGGAAAAAAGAAAGGAATATCTGAACAAAAAATTTTAAACAGATTTTTAACAAGCAGATGGATTCTTGGAGCTAGCAATGCTGCCGAAATTTTCACTCGATCCTATCAGAATTCTTCCATGTTGAAAAAAACCAGTTCCCTGAGCACTAGATGTAGCAACACTGGTTTCCTGTTAGTTTGTACCTTAGAGTTGATTGCAAACTCCAGTTAAATATTTCCAGTGATTGGGTTCTCTCTCCTGCACTTATTCTTCCTCTTCTAATCCCCTAATCATGCTGCAGCCTTTACTAGACAGGAGACTTGTAATCTTTCTCTTCTACGTGGTCATCTTCTTTTCATGAAACGCATGAAGCCTTAATTATTTTGCAGAGGACTGTGCTGCTATCAGTGAAAACTGGACAGAGGGCTCAAAATATACCAGGGAACATAAAGACAGAGTCACAGACAGCATAATCTCCTGAGCGTTGTTTCCTTAGGAAGGCAGCTTAACCATGCTCCCTTAAGCCTTTGAATAAAATCCCTGTATCACTCTGTACTGTTGCTGCATTGCTCTTGTGTTCATGCTTTGAAAAGTGACTGTGCCATTTCAAACCAAAATTATTTTTTATACCAGTATAATTTTCAGATTACGAAGACAAATACAAATACGTTGCAGAGTATTATTTTGCATAATGTTCTTCTGACGCTGTAGACCCTCTGATGTTACAGACTCACCCTTAGCGTTACGGGCAACGCAGCCTAAAACATGTACATGGTGCGTATACTGGGTACCTGCCTTTTAAATTTCATAAGAAAGCATTTGTTTCCCACAGAAGGCACCGGCTTAGGAAGCACCCTGACTTTAGTGCCATTGCTTTCAGCACGCTGGGTGTGGTTCAATTTCAATGAGGGAGGAATTGAAATTAGATCTGTTTGGAGGAAACCTCGTAAGGCTCGCCTAAAAATGGACAGGAGGTCCCAGTCTCCAAGGGCTTTGGCACATATACGGAAAGATCCATCGCCATTTTGCATAGCGCGAATTCTCACCTGGCATGTTCAACACCTGGGAGGTTGTTCCAGATGGTACAGCCATCTACCCTGCCACCACGTCATGCCCTTATCACACCTTATATTCTAGCAAGGGACATTGAGGACAACCATTGCGATGGTCTGTGGAGGGAGCCAGGCTTCCCTTCCCTGCTGCAGCACTGCCTAGCCTAGCAGATCTCCCACACGATACCTTCCCCACGCGTGATGACTTTCCCACGTGTGATGCCTTCCCCACGCTGTTTGCCACCACCGACGCCAGGGAGGGGGAGCAGCATCAGGGGCAGGTCAGCTCTGAGACGGCTTCTGTGACCACTAGTCTGTAATTTTCATTTGGGACTGCAATTACAGCCTTGGAGTTTATTTATTAGAAATTAAAATCAAAGCCAGAGCTAGATAATTGCTTATGGCAAACTGACTTCTCTGCGTGGTATACTAGTGGGTGTATAAATACAGGGTGTATGTGCATACCGGGTGTGCACATGCAACCCTCTACTCACAATGGCTATTTTTTCCCCTCAACTCAGCTCAGAGGGAATTTTGGGGGAAATATTTTTGGCAGAATCACAGAATTTCAGCCCCTAATCTGTCTGGGGTTTTTTTTTGTTTGTTTGTTGTTGTTTTTTAATCTTTGGCCACTGCTACCTATGGGACATTGGACAAAGAAAAGAAGTAGCAAGGTAAGGGGCTACTCAAGGTGCCAGTAATCAGTCCCGGGATCCATCAACAAGAAGTAACCAAAGATGGGTTTCGGTGCTGTTTGAGATGCCCTTGGGCAGCCTGCCTGCCTCTGGGCTTTCTCCTAGGCTTTGCGTGTATTAATTTTGGCTGAACCAGTTTCTTGCTGGATCATGTCTGGAGGGTGTGAAGTGTTTTATCCTTATCTGTTAAAGATTGCTTTATTTACAAAAATATTAGTAAATAACGAAGACTGGATTTTCAGGTAGCCTTCTCTTGGTTTATAACAAACAGCAGCCAGATTTTCAGATGTAGAAGAGGCTGCCCGTCTGCGATGACCGATCGGCACAAGATGGTTAAACCTGTGAACATCTGTTGCCTGCAAAATGTTCGCTACTTGTAGCTGCTCTATACTGGCAGTGTAGAAAAAAAGAAGGATGAACGAAAAGCGGGAGGTTGTTTACAGGAAGAACTCTGAACAGTTTTCCCTTTCACAGGTGATGCGGACTAGCCAGTTCTCTGCATTCAAAGCTCTCCAGGATCATCATGAGATCCCAGTTTTCAAGATTTTTCCTCTATGACTGAAGCATCTCTTTGAACAGGAGCTGAGCCTCCTCATGTGACTCCAAAAGCAGCAATTTTAATGGAAATGCCAACCAATATTTCAATCAAATCTTAGTAAATTTATTAATTTATAACACCATTATAATTTAAATTATGGCTTTTCATAGCTACTGCAAGAATGGCGGGTATTATTACGAGCATATTGGGTTGGATATTATCCTTGGACTTCAGAATACTTGAGAGGTGACTCCGTAGTTTTTTATCCTGTTCTTTGATGTTGTGCAGGTTAGAGGTTTGTGGGTGGTTTTTTTTCCTTTTTTTTTATTCCCCATTGCTGATATATTTGGTTTTGGTATTAGCTCTGGTGGTAAGGCTACTTTATGCCCAGACTTTTCTAGTCATGGTATATTTTTTTACACACAACAGGCCTTTGGGCTGGAACAGATCTGTACAACACGTACCGAATGTGCGTGTGCAGCTGAAAAGCCTGTGCTGTAGAGGTTAGCTCTGTTAGCGTGCTAATCCCAGAGGTTTGCTGCCCCTGAAACATCAAATGCACTATGCGTCAGCTGCCCAACATGCACACATGCATTTCTGTCTGTGAAATCGCAGTCAGTAATAGTGTAACTGCGCCTAATTGGGGACAATCATCCTGATATTTCCCATCAAAGCAAGGTGGATTTACCGGCGTGACACAAAATGAAATAGCAGGCTCTTACTATGCAAGGCACATTTGTCTTCTTTATTAGTAATAGATAAGGGAGGTCATTTAGGATGAACCTGGTTTGCTAAATAAAATTGTAGCTGGAAGAGGTGTGGTATCTTCCATATGAGCTGAGGAAAAGCTGGTTAGCTGCAATCATGGTGCTATAAGAATGTGCCATTCCCGTACACACCCTGGCGCGCCATGTCTCCGAGTCCCATCCAGTCATCTCCCTCTGCACTGCGAGGTGGTTGCACATTGTCCCATTGTTCCTCCTGTGAAACCACGTAGTTATGTTGCAAGAAGCAGAGTATTGCGTGGCATGTTCAAACCACCTCAGAATTAAAATCTGATGGAAAAGTTATAGAGGGTAATTAATCATAATGTATCCACATGTTTGCTTCTTTCAGTCTGCCTTCTGGTCTTTGAAGGGGAAGGAACCACTCCTGATATATGTGACAATTTGAGTTCCAAATTCAACTGTATGTTGCCATACTTCTGCTCAGGATGAATGAAACCAATCTTCATTTATCCTCTCCTTGTTCATGCAATGAGGCCTGCTCCTAACCTAGCCAGTGTCCTATCCCTTGTCTACTCTTCTGTATTTCTGTCTTCTTTGCAGTCCTGTCAATGTCCTCTGCTCCCACTGTTTTCTTGCATGTCCCTCTTGTTTGCTTTCATTTCAGTGTCTTGTCATGTTTTCTTACCTGCCTGTCCTTTTTCAGCTCATCAGCCTTTCATAAATTCCTCCTGTTTCTCAGCTTTCCTGCGCACCTTTTTCTATACAGATTTTCTTGCTTCACAGCTGTTTCCCTGCTGTCCACCATACACCTTTACATCCCATCAGGTGCTCAGGCATATCAATACCCCAAGTGAAATCCCAGTGCTTCTAGTCGTGGAATTTCTTCTACTGAATCAGATTGCTGATTTCAGGAAGTAACATTTCAACGTCATACCATTGGTCTCCTTCTCCAGAGTATGCAGCAGTTGGCACAACATTTTTAAGTTTACAGAGGGGAAAACAGTTGTGGGAAGAACATACGTTTAAGAAATTGTCATAATTTTAAAACAGAATCACTAACTTAACTTTGGACTTTAGCCCTAGTCCATTAATGAACAGCCCTTAACAGTTACACTTTTCTAGTAGTGGCAACTCAAAATTACACCTACACTGGAATTAAATTTATATTAGCTGAAGATTTTCCTTTCCTTTCCTTTCCTTTCCTTTCCTTTCCTTTCCTTTCCTTTCCTTTCCTTTCCTTTCCTTTCCTTTCCTTTCCTTTCCTTTCCTTTCCTTTCCTTTCCTTTCCTTTCCTTTCCTTTCCTTTCCTTTCCTTTCCTTTCCTTTCCTTTCCTTTCCTTTCCTTTCCTTTCCTTTCCTTTCCTTTCCTTTCCTTGCCTTTCCTTTCCTTTCCTTGCCTTGCCTTGCCTTTGCCTTGCCTTGCCTTGCCTTGCCTTTGCCTTGCCTTGCCTTTTGCCTTGCCTTTTGCCTTGCCTTGCCTTGCCTTGCCTTGCCTTTGCCTTGCCTTGCCTTGCCTTGCCTTGCCTTGCCTTTTGCCTTGCCTTGCCTTTGCCTTGCCTTGCCTTTGCCTTGCCTTGCCTTGCCTTTGCCTTGCCTTGCCTTTTGCCTTGCCTTTTGCCTTGCCTTGCCTTGCCTTGCCTTGCCTTTGCCTTGCCTTGCCTTGCCTTGCCTTGCCTTGCCTTTTGCCTTGCCTTGCCTTTGCCTTGCCTTGCCTTTGCCTTGCCTTGCCTTGCCTTTGCCTTGCCTTGCCTTTGCCTTGCCTTTGCCTTGCCTTGCCTTTGCCTTGCCTTGCCTTGCCTTGCCTTTGCCTTGCCTTGCCTTGCCTTGCCTTTGCCTTGCCTTTGCCTTGCCTTGCCTTGCCTTGCCTTGCCTTTGCCTTGCCTTGCCTTTGCCTTGCCTTGCCTTGCCTTTGCCTTGCCTTGCCTTTGCCTTGCCTTGCCTGCCCTTGCCTGCCCTTGCCCATGCCCTTGCCCTTGCCCTTGCCTTTGCCTTGCCTTGCCTTTGCCTTGCCTTGCCTTGCCTTGCGTAGTCCAGCCCATCTACTCTATTCCCTGACCCATGTACCCTCCTGAAACTCAATATATTTTTCCTTATAGATTAGACTATAATGCAACCTGTTGGCTCAGGACTTTTTCGCACTCTCAGGCACGTATAGTAGACGCGATATCTGAGATGTTACCCATAAAACTGCTCCCTGACTGCTTTTCATACATGTCCATTCGTGAGTGATTCATCCAAGGCAGAGTCAATTTATAGACTTGTGAACTCAGAGGTCTCTTAGAGTTTCTTATGACTACTTTGAATAAGTCAGATTTTAAACATGATTAGACAGATCAAATGAAATGTAAACCACAGTACAGTAAAACAGAAATTCTTCTTAGCTCCAGTGCGACTCCGTAGCACCCATCCTGTGCAGGTATTGAGCCTTATATACACCTACTCAGCTTCATACAAAAACTTTTCAAAGATGTCAGACTTTTTCCTAAAAGGACAGAATAAAGGCAAAATGCTATTAATAAAAAAATATATTTCATCTTAGTAACTACAGCATTAAAAGACATTGAGACTGCCAAAAGAAATGAACGTTTTCAGAAACATGATTTATCTTGTAATTTCTAATTACTGTTACATGAAATCTCTGCAAGACTTGATTACAAATTATCATTAATGATTTTCTACTTGAGACTGGCTTTGTTCACATCCCGTTCAACCTGTAATTTTCACTGTGCTTGCCTGAGATGTACCATCTTGAAAGAAAACCCATCTGAATGGCTCATCTGAATGCCAGTAAGATGGGAGTTACAGTCTTATAAAAGAGGTTTAAGGCATTGCCTAAGCTGATTTTTCTTACATCTTTATATTGTTTTACTGACGTAGCCGCTTGTGGGACAATAACTCAAATAACTACTTTTTCTCAATAAAACTACTGAGTAACAAAACTAAGCTTTTGCTTGGTAGCTCCATGCAGTCCTGCATGAGCATTTCACAGGTGTCAGCCCTAAAAGAGTGGAAACCACAGAAAATGCTGGGGCGGGCGGGCAGCTGGAGCTGAACTCTGGGTATTTCTCTGCTGTCATTTACCGCCCCAGGCAAGTAACGAGAAAGGAGGGAGTCTGTCCAGACTGGCACGCAGGACGCTGCTTCAGGGCAGAACCAGCACAGTAACTGTAATAACAATTCCATGCAATATAAATTCTGCATAGCATGTTTTCCTTTGCTTTGGCTGGTAGTTTGTATCGCATGATCTGTCATGGTGGTACTTCTAAAGACACGTTCACTACTGATGGAGTAACTCATACATGTGGGGCTGTTCCAGGAAAGAGCAATGCTGTAATTAATGGGTTTGGGGTATTCTTAGTTGTAGCTGCAGGGCACAAAGCAAAAAATATTTTGCCATTTTGTGCCAGCTTTTCCATGGTTGAAAGTGCTAAAACAGCACAGAAAGTGGAAAACAAAGGCATACAGTAACAGCAATCTTATGAATGACATCAGGATAGGAAAACTAAAGATAATTTGTATTTATAACTATCTGATAAAGACATTAGCACAGGGACTAAGTTGTGCTTTCATTTAGAGTTTTGATTTAGGAGGAATCGGCTTGAATGAGGGAGGGCCTGCGACTGCTAACTGGGAGTGAAGAAATCATAAAACAAGTTAGCATGGGGTTGATAAAATCATTATAGCATAAATACAATAGTTCAGTACTGGGTAAAAGCCAGGAGAAGTAATGACAACAGCAGAGCCTTCTTCGTTTCCAAACCAGTCAGCAGGAATGTGTTTGCAATTTCCTTCTTATGGCACTTCCACATGAGGGATGTTGACAGTAAGAGTCTCATATTTTTACACTGTGACCGTATGCAGCCCTAATGTGAAACACATAACAAGTCTATTGCTGGAGAAGACACTTTGACTTCCATTTATATAGATGATAATTTCTTCTGAGCTTGCAGAGGCTTGCATGAGGAACAGATGCTGAGAGGGAATAATAATTAATTGAGGGGAATAAGATAGAGTTCACTTTCATGCCTGGAGCAGAGTTTTTGATGGAAAGTGTGGCTAAAAGGTGTAATTTCCTTCCCAAGTCCTTCCCCTCGAGGACCTCCCAGATCAAGCTTTTCTGCCATGCTGCTACAAATATATATGCCCAGGGAAGAGCTTCGGGTTCCCTGGCCCACACGACTTCACCCTCCAGATCTGGGAGCACGGCGAGGATCGGAGCATTGTAATACACCTGTACCTTCATTGGCAGCCTCAGCCTTCCCGAGCAAATGAAACGGGGACACAGCTCTGTGGTGTGACAGAGTGGGATGTGGTCCCTTCACCTGGTTGGGCTTGCTGCCGTGCTGGGGACTGCCTCCTCAACAGGCATGACAAGGAAAGAGGTAACCAAGAACCCAGACAAAGCTTTCCCACCTCGAAATGGAGAAATCTAGTGCTAGTATACAATGTCAAAAAGAATGTCAGTATAGCAGATTACCCCACAAAATTCTCCCTGAGTGTGGCTGAGAGAGCAGCCAATGTAGAAGCGCTTCTTCAGCTCAGTTTTGTGCACAGTAAAGTTCTTTTTGTGTACTTCTGTTTTCTTTTGTTATTGAAGGAAGTAATACAGTCTAGCACAAAATGTTACTGAAAAAGCAAACTTGCTTTTTTATGGTGCAAAATTTGTAGCACATCAGCAGGCATTGAGATTTGGAAAGCAAGGTTTGCCCAGAAACAACAGTTTAACAAGTTAGTTAGGGCTGCAGCATAGCCTCTTTTCACTGGACTTGCCTCCTGTGACTGCCGCCTTCTTTCCTTCTAGGCACAGTTTGGCAGGTGTCACTTCCCCCTGCAGTGTTGAAAGCCTCACCCAAAACAGCAGCTGCAGGTGTGGCTCTCCAGGGAGGGCAAGCGCAGGCGCAGCGGGCGACGCACCAGCGGGTGCCAGCAGGGAGCCAGGGGCTGATAAGCAAGACTGGGCACCTGGGTGAGCCCCAAAACCAGCCCCTCTTACCGGGGAATTTTGGAGAGAGAAGCAGTGGAAGAAGAGTTAGGGCAGGGCGGAACTGTGCAATTGCGTCACAATATGTATAATTTTGTTTAGCATGGAATGATCATGATAAATATTTCTTTTTAAATAGCTCTTCTGAATGAGGCCAGCTCTGGGGTGGAAAAGGTTGGGGTGAAGGAGAGGCTGGGCAGAAGAGATCGGAGTGGGGTGGAGATTAGCATTAAGATGCTGCTCACAACTTCTTCCTGTGCTGTATGAAATCCCCTTTAGGTCCAGGCTGGGATGAGGAGGAGCTGCCAGGAAATATCACTGTTCCTTTTTTTTTTTTCTTTTTCTGAGATCTGCATTCCCTATTTAATGTGTGACCTGAAGATCTGGGTTGGTAAATGAAGTTCCTGGTATTTTGCATAAAGCCTCAAAACAGGGTTCAATAGAATCACACGCTGAGTGAATAGCTGCCTAGAATTAGTTTCCTAAAGGTACCTTAATCATTCACTAGGATATAACCTCAGTGCAGTCATTTCATCAGAGGTGTGCAAGCCGGTATATGGCAGCTGGCAGACAGATTCCTGCTTTTGTCCACACCACGCTGAGAAGATAAGGGAGCGACAGCTCCAAGGAATCCCAGGCAGGTTTGGGACCCTATTTCTGGTTTCTACAGCTTCCTGCACAGCACAAAATGCAGGAATCTGGCCAAAACAGGACCTGCATTTCTGGCCCAGCACATGGAGAATCCCCTGAGTGGGACGGGAGAAGGTGCGGGGCTGAGGAGTGGTAGGGTTGCAGGTGTGTGAGCATCCAGCGTTTGTAATCGAGCGGAGACAGGCCCTCTCCTGCATATGGATTTTGACTCAATCTTGAATTAGGAGCCACCCATGCCACTGATGCCAATGTCAGTGTTTGCTGCTGCGACTGTTGCACATGCAGGTACGAGCTAGGCGTTTCTGCTGTTGAGTACAGACACTGTAGAAACTGACCATTTTTCTCTTCAAATAGACCTTATTTTCCTAACGCAGCTGTTGTATGGATAAAACATTCATATCCGTGTTTCAAACAGGGAGCAGTGCTCAGAAATGGGGGCCCAGAGTCCCCGGGGGGGAGCTAGGGAGTTTGGAGGGTGCCAGGAGCAAGCGGGGGGCACTGTGGCGGGGCACATAGTGTACACGGGCTGTGCAACAGCTCCTCGGGCACTGGAGGCAGAGAGGCATCGTAACCGAAGCCTACACTGAAATCTGCTTTTGTCTTCTTATAAAACTTAAAATGGAGTAATTGTTTGCAACACCCTAGTTCACTAAGTTGTGATGGTGGCTGTCGAGTGGCATTGTAGAAAGTTTCCAACGCACATGTGCATGCAAAACAGGCCAATTTTCCCTCATGTAGGGAAATCTTTGGAGGAAAGTTTGAAGAAAACAATTTCTGCCAGGATTACCTCACAGAGTTTCACCTTACACATGTATTTCTTTTGGATAATTCGTCTTGTTTCCTTTCAGTATGCAAATCCATAGGAGTTTATAGCTTTATACATTCAGCTCTGGCTCAGTGGCTTAATCTCAATGGATTAGCTGTATCATGAATTAACTGTAATGCAGGTAAAAATTACATAGCAGTGTTCATATAGTGCTGTGTGGACTTACAGTTCAGGCAGCTCAAATTCAGCTGTCACTGCACTGCACAGTTAAGAGTGCCAAGTTCTTTTTCTTTTCCTGCCATTACCCCACATATATGACAGTTTTTCATATACAGCCCAACAGCCCCCTACAGTATCTCTGGTGCTTTCAGTAGCCCATGGGATGCCCCTCACAGCTAGATGTAGGGAGAGGGGCCAACACAGAAGTGCACACTTGAGCAAATAATCTCCGAGCCCTCTGCAAAGTCATCTGACACCCCCTGAGGCTGAACATTTCCTTTGCACTGGGATTTTAAAGAAAGCCTGAGGCTGCATTTCTTTAAGCAGTTGAGCTGCTCTAACAGCCTGCTGCCTCTGAAAGGGGTGCTTTTATCCCCCATCCCCTTCATTTTGTGGCCATCCCTTCTTTCCATCAATTTATTTGGCTCATTACCCCAGAAGATAGCCACCCGCTTTCTTTCTCCTAATTATTTTTCCTCTGGGCTAATGAGCTCTGTCAGCCGATGGAGCTGGCAGATAGCACCAGGGGTGGGATGAGTGGTGAGGAGCAGAGTGGGGGTCGTACAGTCTCCTTGGCAGGGGCAGCCCTGGGAGCAGCTCAGTGCCCATGGCAGGAGAGCAGCCATCTGCTGCTGTTTGGGGCACAGCTCAGCTGCCTCTGGAGCATCTTGACCCCAGCTCTGTGGTCCCAGCACTTCCCTGGCACTGGTGCAGGCTCTCGGCAGACTCCAGAGCGAGCCAGCCACAGACCTTAACTGAACAGGCAATTTCATACCGTAGAAAAGATAAGCAGCTTTTTTCCAGCCTTCATCTCCTGCCAGGTAGCTGTAGAGTTGAAGAAGAGCCAGGCCAACTCAAGGGCGCAGGGAAGAAAAGCAACCAGGTCCAGTCCTGCCTCCAGGAAGGCTGAACAACGACCTCACCTGTAGCTTCCCCCAGTCTTGCTTCCTAAGGGAAACTTACAAAAATGAGCCTAAAACCTGAAATACCTAATTCTGCATGCTGTAATGATTACAAGCTCGTTTTATGCACTTCACAGAGCAATGAAATTTGCTCCACACACACTACAGGGTGCCACAGGTGCTCTCACCACATTGCTTCTCCTCTTGCCAGCTGGACTTGCTCCCCCCCCAGTACGAAGTGTGTGGCTGACTGAATAAGGGCTGAAGGATGAAATTTGTTGCAGAGCATCTGTCCCCACCCAGGCTGCCCTGGAGCTTTGCTCAGGGCTAGAGAGGAGGCTGCAGAAGGGTAGACTTTCTCTTGTCAGCAGATCTCTTCATCTACTGAGAGCAGCGCCTTTTAAACAAACCTTATCTCTCTGTGTGTAATTAGGCATGCAATGTTCAAAGAAGAGCCGTGGATGATGCAGAAAGCTGAGCTTGCTGATGAGAGCAGGTCTAATTGCAGAGCAAATGTGAGATCAAGTCAGGGAGCGAGCTCCAAGCACAGCCTTCTGGGGCAGAGTTGGCAAGGGTGGGTACCCTGATAGCATGGCTGGGTCAGGATCTTTGTTGGTGCAGGTATACTGTTTGGTCACCAGCTTCAGAGGAAAATAGCTTTATTTTTATTTCTCAATGTGATGAATGCACTAGCTTGAGGGTGGAGCTGTGGCTGGATCCTGGGTTTGCTGCTAGCAGTCGTGCAGCCTTAGGATGTAAACAGGCACAATTTTCTGGAGACATTTTTGCAGGTGCAAAACCTCCCTAAAGGCAGATGTGTACGTGACTGTTCCCCAGCATGCAATTACGGGGTGAAGGGTTAATTTGTGCAGCCAGAAGAAGGAGGTCTCTAATCCACGTGTCGTGTTTAGAACAGATGGATACCAGCTATCATTTTAAATGTTGGTGATGCAACAAAAAGCTTTTTGTTTATGTCTGTTTGTAGGAATGAGTAGTGTGTGCAACCGTTTATAAGTTGCTTTTGTGGACAGTTTCATTATCAAACACAGGCAGTCAAACACTGTGAGTCAATATCTTCCACCTTCTTCCCCATCCGTCTCCTAAATTAGGAGTCACTTAAAAAGAGTTTATTAAAAAGTAGCACTGGGTTCTTATCTCAATCGCCATCTGATTTTTGAACACTTACACTTTGTATTTTCATACTTCACTTCAAACTACACTTTTCCTAAATGAACATGGTGATTGTAACTCAGAGAGCTGAGGCTTCAAAAAGAAGAAATAATGTATTTTCAAGAAAAACAGCCAGCCCCACTGGCTGTTACCTTACAAATAGTCTAAGCACATCTCAGCGACCTTCTCTTCTTACCACCACCTCACCCCAATGCTTTGTGTCTCGGCTCAGAGCAATGACAGCTCTTCCTCCCAGCAGCAGCAGCAGTGTGGTCTCATGTCCCACATCCAAGCAACCCCAGCCACAGGAGCTCTGTCCCAAGTGCGGCCAAAAGAGTTGCCTGATGCTGATGAGAGGGTCTCCATGATGGTATCTGCAGGCACAGATGGCATTTTCCATCTGGAAGCAGAAAATCATAGTCTTCAGGTGAGAGAGAGCGAAGAGGATGGGTTGAACATGGTTAACATGGGTTAACAGTCCTCAAACGGCAGAAAATATGGTTGGATTAAGCCAGAGGTGAAGTGTTTAGGGAAGAGCTGGCATGGAGGGGACTGGTGGGACAGCACTGTGACTTTATTATTGCCTTTTCCCTCTGGGGCCCACAATTAACACGCATAGGGAGTGACACATGGACTGCTGCACCAAAGCGCTGTTGCACCTCATAACCTGAGCTGCTACATCACCCCAAAGCCCTTCTAACTCAAGGCAGCTGTCTTGGCAGGGGGCACCAGGAAGCCCCAGGGTCCTCTCTGCTCCTGTGTAGGTGTCCCGGAGGCTGGAGGTGGTTTGCCTGCTGGGCTCAAAGCATGGGGGATGGCGGTCTCCTCTCCTGCCTGCTGGTGCCTCATGGGAGGCACGTGCCATGGCTGTGATATTAGGCAGGAGCAGCTGCCGTGACATGTAGTGCCGTAACAGAGGGGTGACCCATGCATGAGGCCATGGGAGCAGAAACCTTACTGTCCTGGCTGAACTACCCTGGCTGAACCACCACTTGTCACCTGGGCACGGTGCTGCAGGGGCTGGGGAGCAGCACTGGCCCTGTCACAAGGTGTGGGACCATGTAGTGCTGGCAGCCCCTTGAAATGGGGGTAGGTTACAGAGTTGTCTCCCTGGAGGCAGGGAGGGCAAGGAGGGCCACCTCTCGGGGCCCCTCAGCTGCTAGAGCAGCAGGGAGGGACCCCAGCGCCAGTGGAAGCAGGTCTGCCCCGTCCTCGTTCCTGCTGAGGGCTCAGAAGAGACCTGTGGAGCTGAGAGGAGTGAGGATGACCGGAGCATCGGGTGGGGTAAGGATGGGTGTTGTGTCTGACGTCGTCTCTTCAGCCTCACTCTCTACATCCTCCAAGCTCTCGCTGACAGAAGGGATGATCTGCACCACCTTCTCCTGGAAGTGAACTTGCTTGCGTGGGGCTGGCAGGGCTGCTGGTTGGGCAGGAGCTACCGGGGCCAGGCTCCTGTCCTTGCTGCCCTTCAGGATGCTCTTCATGTGGCCCAGCAGCGAGCGGTGTTGCTCCCTCTGGGCTCCACAGAAGGTGTAGGTCTGCTCAGTGTCACCAGCGACGGTTGGGGCTGCCACGGTGGCCGAAGGGTCCACGTACTGGCTCGCCTGGGGATGCATCTCTTTGTGCCCTGGGCTCTTCCTCCTCTTGCTCAGCAGGAAGTAGGCCAGGGCAGTGAGCACCAGCATGGACCCTGGGGAGAAGGACATATTGCCTGAGGGCTGGGGCAAAGCGAAGACCTTGCCAAGCAGTGCTTGGTCTAGCTAGCTTAGGTCCATCTGCAACCAGTCCAGTACCCTGCACATCCCCACTCTCTCTGGTCCCTGACAGACCATGCTCCTCTTCCATCTGCACCACTCCCCACCCCAGCATGGGCTCCTCACCAGGGATGGTGACATGCCAGACGAGGACGGGATGCAGGAAGCAAGCCACTGAGAGCAGCGTGTACCCCAGGAATTTCTGGAAGCTCCCTGGGCGTTTAGCTCGCTTCCAGCAGGCCTGTGCCAGGGAGTCAGGCTCATATCTGGGAAAAGAAAAAGAGGTTCTTGTTGGATGGCGCACCCAGCACATGGCAAGGAAATTTGGACCTAACCATCACCCCTCTAGATGTGCAGATCCTCACTTTGGTTTTCCTGGAAACCAGTGTTGGTCAGGGAAGGTAAGCAAAGCCTGACTCTCTCCCATGGGGAGAGGAGGCCAGGGGCTACATCTGCCAGAAGTCAGCATCTCAGGCCATCTTTCCTTGACATGTTTGCCCGCTTGGCTGCTAGTCGAGTGCCTATTAGCTGGAGTAAGGTGTTGCCTCTAAGCTATCACAGCTTTTGAGTTTATGCTTTAGACAGCAGAATTGCTCAGCCTCTGAGCAGTACATAAATATTTTCCACATTTTAACTTCTGCCCTGTTTCTGGGAGGGAGCTGCAGCTCACCCTGGGGACCTGGCTCTTCCCTCAACCCCAGTCCCTTGCTGAGCTTCATCCTGTGTGTTAAGCAGATGTTGCAGACCAGGGTTTGTCAAGCTGATGCTCAGCAAATTATGGCACAAGCTTGGGTTAAAACACAGGTTTAATTGGCTGTGGACATGGCCTCACCTACCCGCCCTCTGCCTGAGTGCGCTTGCCATGGCAGCAGGGGCAGGACCTTTAGTCTGGCACTTGCGGCTCAGCTAGGTCTGGTATTATCTGTAAGGGGCAAGTTGCCTTAGGGAGGTCCCACCAAGGCTGGAGAAGACTGGACAGGGTCTACTCACGTGAAACACATCTCCAGGAACAAACTGATAAAGAAGAAGCCTTCACAGACAGTAACTGCAACCCCTGAAAAACTGAAAGGTGGAGCTGTCAGGGGGGAAGGGCCGGGCTTGAGTATGCTCTCCAGATGGCAGAAGGGGCATAGAGGGCTAAGATTTACTATCCAGTTCGTAACAGAGTCTGTATACTGGGGTCTGAACACCCTCTGCTCTGCTGGTTTCTTGATGAGAGCTCAAAGCCCTTCTGTCCCCGGGGGGCCAGATTGCAGCCAGTGTCACCTCTGGCCTGCCTGAGTCTGCAGTAGCATGGATAATGCAGTAGCATCACTTTCTCTAACAGAAATAGCTTACTTATCTGACATCTAGGGATGGATATCTGAATTCCCCAAAGCCTCGGACACTGCTCCCTGCTACTGTTGCAGTCTAGTCTGGTGCTACATACGGTGGAGGGGTCAAACGTGTCACCCCCACCAGCTCTGACTTCAAGAGCAAAAATACTCACAGCAGATAGAAAGCCAGGCTTTTGAACTGTCCTCGCTGCAGTGTTTCTACACCCACACCGATCAGCACTAGAAAGACAAAGCAGGAAAGAAGCTGACTGCAGGGTTGGTTCCCGACTCTCCAGTGCCCCATCAGCTCCCAGGACTGATTCCCTGGTTTCCCCAGGGGCTGGCAAGGCTGCTCCCCCCGTGCTGCACATTAGGACTGCCAGCACCAGTGATTCTTTCTGACATACCAACCCAGGGGGGTCAGAGCTGAGTGCTGGCCTTGACGTACAGCCCAGAAACCCATCCCAGTTGCATCCCTGTCATGGCATCCGTGCCACGGTGTGGGCTGGGGTGAGGTGCTCTGGGGGTACCAGCTGGCCTTGGACAGCTAGGGGAGGTGAGCAGCAGTGTCGCGTGTCTCTCCCACGTCCTGCTATACCGGTCCATCACGGCTGCCACAAGGACTTCACTCCCTCTGCCACATCCATCTCTGTCCCGTTCTGCTCCGGGGACTTCTCTGCCCAGGTCCTCCCAGTGCCCCCCAGCATCTCTCCCCTGCCCTCCCTGCTTGTCCAGGCCTGCTGCACCCACCATGTGGCTGCAGGGCAGCAGCAGGACAGGGGACTGTGCCAGCTGCCTTCACAGAGGGCTGTAGCCATAGCATCAAGATCCTTTGCTAGCCAAACAGAAAAACATATAACGGGAGCAGGGAGATTAAAAACAGGGAATGAATGTCCCCTCGGTGCCCCAGCCAGCACAGCACACTGGGGAGTCAGTTTAAGGGGGATTAAGAGTATTAGCAAGGCTAAAATCTTCTCTGGACTGGCTGTTGGAGGCCAATAGCTTCAGGGGATGGAAAATTTCCTTCAACGTCCTTCAATCCCCAACAAGCCTATTCCCAAAATGGAGCAGAAATGAAGTGCCTTGCACCAGCTGCAGCAAGTTGGTTGGTCCACAACCGGCTGGTCACGGTGCTCAAGTGTCAGCAGCCTGGGGCTGAGCAGAGCCCACGTTTCATGGCTAGGGCATTGGTCTAGGCGGTCACTACACTCCTGTCCATGCCTGAGGTCTCCGCATCTCACCCAGCGGTCCCTGCCCATCCACTGGTCCTGCTCAATGCTCGCTGGCCAAGGCTTGAGGTGCCGGTTCGCTTAATTTATCTGAGCTGGAGAAGGGTACCAGGCTCCCAAACGGGGACGCAGACCAGTGTCCATCAAGCCTGCGAGGTGGGTCAGTGCTGGGGGTCGATGCCTGAGCACACAGCTCTGCCATCCAGGCTGAACAAGGCCCCTCTGAGGTCTCCCTGTGTCACCCGCAGCTGGTGGCCCCTGCCAGCCGGAGAAACCCATGGGGCCCACACACCAGCCTCCTCCGTGGGGGTTACCTCTCCACTCTGAGCAGAGGCATGGGGAAATCAGTCTCATCAGAGGGCTGTGAAACTGTGCAAGCTGTGTAAACCTTCATGCAAAGTATTGTTCTTTGCTATTTCATGACTGGGAAGCCTTCTTTGTAATCTTCACTACAAATGCGGAATTCATTTATTCATCCATTCATTCCCTGCAGACGGATGCAGAATTCAACAGCTCAGCTGTTACACTCGAGTCTCTGTTCTGGATGGACAGGTTTCCTGATTTTGCAAAGCTTCTGCTTTATCCACAAAGCTGTTTGGCTGAAGAATCTGCAAGAAGCAAAGGGCTGTTTCCGAGGTGTTTGTTTGGACTAGTTGCTGCCTTGATTTGGATCTTATCCAAAACATGTGGCTGAAGGCACATGATTAGGAATTAAATGGTTGAAAGCATGAGAATTCAGAAATAAGTAAGGACTCTCCCTAGATGCAGAAATCACAAGGCCTAAAACTACAGAGATGCCCCAAACTGCAACTAATTACGGGGCTGTTTGAGCACTCTTCATTAACTCACCATGAGGCTCTGCCGACGGCAAGGCTCTCTGATTCCTCACACACAGAAACCCTGTAGCCCCACCATTGCAGACAGCCATTACTGACTCCAGGATCCTGGGGGAAGGGGAGGTATATATTACTTGGGTAACCTTCTGTGTTGGCAAGCAGCTTATGGAGCTGGCCAGGCCTTCTCAGAATCAATTAGAGAGGCTGATGCACTCCTCTCTCCCTTTCTTTTTTTTTTTTCTTTCAAACAAAACCCGTGGGATTCTCTTCTGCGTGGTTTCCATTTCATGCAAAAACCTCGTACACCTCACCAGGCACTAAACACTGCATCAAGCTGTTTTCTTACTCCTTTGAGACACACAGAGGAATAAAACACAGGCACCTCCCTTTATTCACTGGCCTTTTGGGAAAGTCAGGTGATACCGGGAATGCATCAGAGCTATGGAAAAGCACAGAGATCAGTAGTGCAGCTGTCTATGCTCTGTGATGCTCAGCAGAGAGACGGCTGCGCTGCTCATTTCAAGAAGAACTACAGAAAGAGGTGCAGATGATGCAAAATGATGAAAAGACAACAAGCAGGAGAGAGAAATCATATTCCACTAAGACACTTCCAAATTGTAAGCTACTTCCAATTTTGCTGTTCTAACTCTAGTTTTCTCATAGCAACAACCTCATGTTTTCTCCCAGGAAGGTCTGTATGAGTTTCCCTGGAGCTTTAAGAGAGAATATCACCAGCATGGGGCTCACTTGGGCCTGAGGGTGATGGGGATGGAGGAAGGAAGAGATTTGCATGTGCTGGTTAAAGCTGTGTCCCAGCTCCTATCTGTTGCAGGCTCATCATGATATGCACTTATCTACTGGGAGTCTGTATAAACTCAGAGGCTCAAATCTCTGCCTGTTATTAGTCCTTTAAAGCACATTCCAGAGCAGAAACTCCAGTGTCCCAGCTGGGATTTAGGTGTCCTTAGGGACCTGTGCTGCCTTCAGCTGACCGATGTGCTTTCTACTTTGCCCCTGACTTGAGCAAAATGTCTCTTGGGGCTGTCTGCAGTTGATAAAGGAAATGCAAAGGAGGTAGGAGGGCCTGCTGCAACCTACTCTGCCGTGTCTGAAATCTGAAATTCCTGGTGGTCTGACACAAGAATCACAGGCACCACCTCAAGTCACCTCTCACCAGGAACCTCTGCTTCACACCTCCAGCCTTTAGCCAGATCAGGCACTTTGATCTCTGCTGCAGCTGAGGCAGAGAGTGCTGCCTGTCCCGTCCTGTAATAGTGAGTCAGCAGCAGTGCCAGAGGGAACCCCTGAGCCCTCCATGTTAGCTGTTTCCCCACGTCCCATCTGGAGATGCCCCATGTGAGAGGGTTATTCACCACAGCTCGGTCCTTCTGGGTGAGACACGGTGCCTAAAACAGCTGGCTCAAAACCCCTGCACTTTATAAGAAACCAAAAGCTCGGATGTGTCACCAAACCCAGAGGATGCTGGTCCCAAGCAGTTCCTGGTAGCAGGTGAGAGGATGCAACTAGCCAGGTGGGTGAATTTATGATGTTTGTACTGCAGCTGTAACCTGAACTGCTTCCTGAGCCTGTTCCCTGATGGGTGGCTAGAGAGGCAGAGCAGCTCTTCAGCAGTCACTGTGCCGGGAGGGCTGGGACCTCTCCATCCTGCCTGGCACAGGACATCTCGCTGTGCACAGCATGAGGAGCTCCTCCATTTCCACATCCCACAGAACAGCCTGGCAGTTTTGCGCAGCCATGAGTATTTTGCTTCTCAGTTGCATTCTTATCTTGCTCGTGCCCATGTCTGTTTTACAAGGATATCATTTAGTTTTCTTTTCCATTTGTGCTTGTCCTCTGCCATACTGAGTGCTGGATCTTCCTTCCTGATGTCTCACTCTACCTCTCACAGCATTTGGAAGAGCAGCCAGCCAGGCACCCAGAGCTCTCCCTCCCTCGGTCCCAAAGCAAAAGTGAGCAAGTTTCCTTGTCCCCCTCGTAGGATGGGGCAGTGGCTGCACCTGGCCA
Source organism: Phalacrocorax aristotelis (assembly GCF_949628215.1). Taxonomy (NCBI): domain Eukaryota; kingdom Metazoa; phylum Chordata; class Aves; order Suliformes; family Phalacrocoracidae; genus Phalacrocorax; species Phalacrocorax aristotelis. The sequence goes on along the minus strand of NC_134287.1, from coordinate 3,751,144 downwards.
AAGGCAGGGAGACAGATCACGGGCCCCAACACCCACCCAGTGCCTTTTAGTGCCAAAGAAAAAGAGAGGTCGCCCTTACCTGCTGCGGTGGAGATGCCCAGAAAACGGCAGGTGTACTCCAGGGCTCTCCAAAATGCCTTGTGCCGCATGGCGAGGAGATGAAGGCTGCGGCGCTGACCAGGCAGAAGCTCTTCTTCAGAGTTCCCGCGTCACGCGTAGCCCAGCAGCTCCCAGCCACAGGCAGAGCCTCCTGCACCCAGGTCCAGGTGACCTTCCTGAAGGAAAGGGCAGTGGGTGCAGGACCGGCCACCCTCACCAGGGCCTCCCAGGGGAGAGTGGTCAGAGAGAGAGAGCTGCCACCACGGGGGACCGGCCAGCACTGCTTCCCTCCGCTCCCGTGGGGGCTGCAGAGACTTGGCCTTTCCTGCTCGCTTGCCGCTTGCTCTTGTTGCTGGCTGGCAGTGATTAATGATTGGTAAGGGGGGGGGGTGCGGCTTTGGGAGCATTTGCACCCGGGGTGCACGGCCTTTCCTGCTCCTGAGGAGGAGGCTCTGGAAGCCCAAGCTGATTAAATGCATGTGAAGTCATTAGTGCTGTGCAGCCTCCGGCAGGTTAACCATTTGTGAGGATGGCGATGTTTGCTCCTGGTGAGAGAGTGGCACATTTCTGGCAGGTCGCGAGGCTCCCAGGGCACCCCAGCCCCACCACGGCCGCGGCTCACCATGCGGGTTTTACTGGGCTCTGACTAGCCCGGCTCAGGCACTGTTTGGGCTGATGTGCAACCACAGGAACGAGGAGATCAGATCTATTCCCAAGGGTCCTACAGACCCAGGCTGACCACGCAGCAGGAGAGACGTGTATTTCTCTTCCTGGAAACCTCGGTGAAACGTATTTCTGTGTGGTAGCCACCAGAGCCATTTGAATGGCACCAGGGTTGCACAAGTGTCCCTACACGTGGAGTGGGGTGCATAGCTCTGACCTCTTCGTACTGGACTTGGTAGACAGCCTGGGGGTCGTTGGCTTGTCTCTGCAGGACACGCTGCCTCTGGAGAGGGGCAGCCCTAGGCTTGTCAGAAGGCCGAGATGGGACAGCGCTGGCCCGCTCCGGCCCCCGGCCCCACGTGTGCTTGAACACAGTGCATCTCTCTGGGGATCACCGATTCGATCCCCACCTGCTGCTGTGTGGGGAAGAGGCGGTGTCGGCAGCAGCATCTGGTCATTGCAGTCCCGGGCAGGAGGGGCATGTGAGCATCAGGACAGTCCCGGAGGGCTGCGCAGACCTCTGGTGCCTGCAGGGCCACGGGGCCACGGGTCAGCGAGCTCACCTTGTGCTGTGGCCAGCGTCGGGCAAGTCACTGCAGCCCCTGCCCCTCGCTGCGCTTGCTGTGAAGCCGGCAGCAGTTCAGGCAAGGGGCTGGGTGAACCACGCGTAGCTCACGCACAGGCAGCCCCGCGGGCAGGCGGCAGCTGGCCGAGCCGGTCTCCTGTGATCCCTTCTCACCTGCCTGAGACCACAAAGCTGAACCTGGCCAGCATGTGTTGTACTGGCGTGGCCCAGGGGCAGAGGCAGCTTGGTCCGAGGGCACAGCGACAGCTTTTCTTCCACAGGATCTTGGTCTGTATTTCAGACTGGGATTTTCCCAAGACAGCCAAATGCCTGAGCTTACGAAATGGGTCCCTAATTCCTGTAACTAACTGCAGGTAGGTTTTTTTAATGAACACTTACAAGATGGTGGGTGGCAGGGATTTTGCAGCAGGCAACGCTGACAAGGTCTGGGGGCAGAGGACATTTTCCATGCAAAAAACCCACTGGAGAAGGGCTTCCAGAGCATCCCGAGGGGCAGTGCTGAATGGTGCAGACCCAAAATTTGGCTTTGCCTTGCAGAACTGGCGCTGCCTTTCAGCGTTCCCATTTCCTTTTGTCCTCCCACACCACCATGGGTGTTTGAAGGGACTCTGGGTTTTCCACAACAGATGACTCAGTGAGTGATGTGTCAAAACTTCCTTCTCAAGAAAGGCACGAAGAGGGAAACAGAGGAACGCCAGTGGGGAAGGTCACACGGAGGCTGGGGAAGGACCGGCAGGGGCACCCCACCGCCCTGCCCGCTGCAGCTGGGCGCTGCCTGGGTGAGCCCCGTGCCCTCTCATGGCACATCGCTGCAGGCTCCACGAGCACCCGCTGCTTCCAGAAATCACCAAACCGGCTTAAGAGCCCTGAGGTTGTGCAAACAGACTAGATGCTTTTTTTTTTTTCTTTGCTGTCTTGGCTTTTTTAACACTGAAGTATTGAATTTCAGGTGTTTCTTTACAAACATGAAAGCTAGAAAACTACTTAAAAGGCAAATAGATGAAAAGAAAACATAAGAGTCTTTCAGAATCACTTAGAGCCACGAGCTTAGGCTTGAAGAAAAGCAGCAAATGCCACAGAGCAATCCTGAGTGCTGTCAGCACCCACCCTTCAGCAGCACTCAGCGCCTCTCAGTGCAGCTAGCCGCTGCCTCCTCCTGTTGCCAGCATGGGCAGCGCAGCATGCTGGGCTGTTACTCTGGAGCTCTTATTAAACTGCACTGAGCTCTCACCCAGAAACTAAATGACTTTGTCTAAATGCCCTTGACAGCAATGTTTCCTTTCTGGAGAGCAACAAGCCCCAGGGTTTAAAATAAATGTAAATTTATGGGGGGTGGTGGTGGAGGAGGAATAGAATCTATTTGGGAATGGCAGATTAATATGTTAACAATTTAAACCTCCTGTCTCCCTCCCATGTTCCCTTAGCTATTGCCTAACCTCCATCCTCTGAGCGAGCCTACATCAGACTTCCTGAGAGTCCTTGACCCTGCCTGGGGAGACCCTTAGCCTGGGGTAACTTAAGGTCTTCTCTACTTGCTGTTCTTCAGTGCACTAGTGCTTCTTTCACCCCAGTGCCCAGGAGTGGAGCATGGATTGAGCAGGACAGGTATCCTCAGACTGGCTTTGTACCCGCAGTCCTTTAGTAGCTCCTTCCTTCCATTTAGGAGTTTTTTGGCTAGTGCTCCTACAAAGCAACCTCACGTGAACCTGATTTTTCTTGGTAGAGGGGTCTCTTCTTGTTCTGCCTCTTTTCAAGTGGGGAGATGATACCCTCAATAAAACCGTGAGCCATTTGAGTGTGTTTTGGTGAGGTTTTAGGAATGATTTTATGCAGTCAGGAGAGGACTGAGAACTTATGACCTTAGAGGGGTTTAACAGCCTGTAACCAACACTGCAAAACCTATGCACCAGCACAGCCTGTTCTGGGACACGTAATAGCAGTGGTCCCCGCTGCACATTAAGCCACTTCTCTTGCACAGAGGCTTACCGTTTGCACTTTGGCTGCCAGCCAGGGTGCACATTTACAGACTGCTTGCAGTGATATATGGGTCGATTTGAGAGGATTTTATTTCAGTATTAGGGTTTCATGGTGATGTTAGTCCTCATCTTCATCTATCCCTCCTCATTCTTTACTCAAGTCATTTTGCTGTGGCATGGCCACCGTAGCCGTTCTTCTGTGACCAAGGCCGCAGTGCAGCGTCTGTGCCGAGCGGCTGCCCTTGGAAAGCTGCGAGGGAGCAGCACACACCTCGTGCCTTGCCTCTGTGAAACGGTGATGCTGCAAGAGCGCTGCGGTGAGCGGAGATTCCCGTCACGGGGAGCCGGGCAAAGCTGTGCTCTGGCAGAAACCTATGGGAACATGCCTGACTTAGCTATTCTTGCTCCCTGCTCGTTGTGTAAAAACAGTCCCCAACCTGCCTTGCACAATGCTGTAGAAATTTGTTTCTGCTATTTCCCCCCTCCTCCTTTCTCTAAGCCCTCAGCTATAACCACCACATCAAGCAGCCTTGCTCGGGAGCCTTGGCCCCTCTCTGAGCAGTAGCAGCGTAGGTGGGATCTCCTTCCACCGATGTGTCCATCTGAGACAGATAGACACCAATGCTCTCCCTTGGCTGTCAAAGGACAGGCAGCCAGCAGGCAGCTGCCGGAGCGTTCACAGTGGTGCCATGTGCCGCGTCCTTGTGCCCTCCTTCCACCAGGTCACCTGTCATGGAGAGGAAATAGATTTTCATGACTGCCGGATGATAGTAGATGGACCCAGTTGACTGGAAGCACCAATAGGGTCCAGCTGTGGGATCACTCGGTACAGATATCTCCTTGCACTCAGGGGGGGTTTGCTGAAGAGGTGCTCCCTCTTCCTTTGCTGTGATCACTAAATCATGGGTTAGACTCTGGAGCCTTCAAACCTGAGGCAGTGCTGCAAGCCATGCTGGGGATGCCCGGCAGGGGACAGCAGGATCCCACCGCTGCTCCGCCAGCTCTGCTGCTCCCTGAAGAAGGCAGGCTGCAGCCTGCCCTCTGCAAGGCGGAGACGAAAGGGCACCGTAAAGTTTTACTGTCTGAACAAGAAGAGCGTGATAGACGCCGCACAGATCTGAAGGGGGCTGGGGAGAGCCCAGAGCCGCAGCAAATCCGAATCAATAACTGGCCTGTTTTGCTTTATGCTCTGCGATCAAAGGGTGTCCAACATGCTGCTGAACACTCGCCCACTCCTCTGGGAATTTCCCACATTGCCCCCCACCAGGCCGGCACAGCCCCAGTGCTGCAGGCTGAGCCAGCAGAGGGGGTGAGCTTGGAGGGGCTGGTGAAGAGCTGTTGTGCTCACAGTCTCTCCTGGGGACCTTCTCACTGCTGGCACAGATGGAAAGGGCTGGCATTTGCACAGGCTCTGCCTTGTGCCTGGCAGCGCCCGGGGGTGAGCTCTCATCCAGGCACCCGGTGTTAATAAAGCTCATCACGCTGTGGTGCAGGATGGTGTCAGGGTGACGCTGGGGGAAGAGGGCAGAGGTTGGTGCCTCTGTGGCAATCTTCAACAGAAACTGGATGTGGGAACACATCTGATGTACTTGTGGGGATCTCGCAGACCTTTACAGCACCTATGTCACCCTCTGGTGGATGACAGCCAAGGGTCGAAGTAGACTGTGCCTCTGACTTGCTGGTGACTCCTGCTTGCCCTATGAGACCTGCAAGCCTCCTCCTCCCCCAGACCCCAGCCTAACTCCCCTCGCTCAGAAGGGGACCTCCCAGCATGTCAGCATAAACCTCCCTTTTATTTGGTCACCTGCTTGACACCACCAAAAAGTGGACTAACGCTGGCCCCCTGCAGCAGCATGTGGGGGGCTTGTGGCTGGCCGTCCCCCAGGGCCCTGCTCTGCTCAGGCCAGCTGGGATCAATCTCCATCCCAGTGCCACCCCGCTCAGACTGGGTGGGCTGGGCACTGTGCACCGAGCTTGCGGTGTTTTACGTAGTGCTCGGCAGAGAGGTGTGACCAGAATGTACACATACATGTGCGTGTGTATCTCTGTATGCACTGAAAACACGTGTTTGTGTCTTAAACCAAGCTGTCATAACAAGAACTATCAAAAGCACATTTATTTATTATGCATCCGGTCTCCGGTTCAATAGCAGGGCTCCCAGAGGTTGGTGCCCAGCTTCAGGAGCCACGTGATTATGTGAGACTCTCTATGAAAACACATTTCTAGCTCACAAAATTATAGAGAAAAGCTGCAAAAAGAGACTCAAAACCCAAAGAAAAGAAAATTCCCAAGTGAAAAAAAAATTCTTTGTTTGCTATTATTAGTAGTATTACTTCTAACTGCATGATTTAAACTCAAGATCTCTGGGGGGTGACAGTAAAGCTAAACCAGGAATGCCACAGTGGAATGAGGGAAGGGAGACATCAGGAGAGCTGAGACTAAGTTCAAAGCACTAAGTTCAGGGCCAAGCCCCAAGGAAATGAATGCCTCCAATCTCACTGCTTCTCAGCTGCCTGTGAAGTTCCTTTACTGACAGCAAAGTGTGAGCGGCTTGGAGGGATGAGCCAGGAGTGGGGCTGGGAGCTGCGAAGCACCGCGGAGGTGGCAAAGCCCTGACAGGGACAGGGGTGCTCCCACACACTGACAGGGGTGATGCCAGCCAGCAGGGTGCACGAGCCTGCTGCTGTTAGGGCAACGAAGCTGGTGAAGGGTCTGGAAAACAAGTCTTAGGAGGAGCTGCTGAGGGGACTTGGGTTGCTTAGCTTGGAGAAAAGGAGGCTGAGGGGAGACCTTATCGCTCTCTACAACTACCTGACAGGAGGTTGTAGTGAGGTGGGGGTTGGTCTCTTCTCCCAAGTTGCTAGCGATAGGACCTAGAGGAAATGGCCTCACGTTGTACCAGTGGAGGTTTAAATTGGATATTAGGAAAAATTTCTTTCCTGAAAGAGTGGTCAGGCATTGGAACAGGCTGCCCAGAGAGGTGGGGGAGTCACCATTCCTGGGGGTGTTCAAAAAATGTGTAGACCTTCAGAGCATGGTTTAGGAGGCTTGGGGGTGTTGGGTTGATGGTTGGACTTGATGACCCCAGAGGTCCTTTCCAACATTAATGATTCTATGATTCTAAGAAGACATTGAGCTGCCTGTCCAGGTTGCTGCCAGGGACTTGGCTTCTCCTCCCACCAGGGATGTGCCTGGGTCACCAAGCGATGGGCAGGTCTGTCTTGCAGGCATGAGCCCTCTCCAGTGGGACTGCCTCTGCTGTGCCAAAGGGTCTCCACCATCTGCTCAGTCCTTGCCTCCACTGAGAGGGAGTGAGATGACGGGGAAGTCTCAGTGTGATGGGGCTGCTGTGGCATGTGTGGGTCAGAGGGAGTAGAGCTCAATGCTGGGCTTGGAGGTGGGGACTTGGGGGCCTCATCCCTCTTCTTTGGGAACCTCTGGTCTTTGGGAGCCTGATCCTGGCTCTCAGGTGGGCGACAGGAGATCTTGACTTGGCATGTAAAGAGGGGAAGGAAACATGAAGGGAGCTGCATGTGTGATCTTGGAGCATGGCTATACCCTGTGGAAGTCCCTGTGTGTCCTCTTTACACCTGCTGCCCCATAGTTTCTGTCCTTTCTTGCAGGAGTGTGGCCTTTGTCAAACTCTCCTGCTGTGAGCTGCTCCCATGTGATGGCTGTGGGGACTCTGAACACGTTCAAAGATGAGCTGACGTGTCACATACACCATGTTGCCCACACATGCAGGAACCCCCCACCATGAAGCAGTCAGCCTGCTGCAGGACTTGGAGAGACTCGTCATGCTGAAGCTGGCATCAGTGACTCTGCACGGACTGCCACAACAAAAATAGATCCAGCTCCTTTTTCTGTGGAGTCTGAATGTCTGGGCTGAAGTCTAAAACACTCCCAGAGTGTATTGAGTTTGACGTTAAAAAGCCCTCCGAGCAGGTGGGTACTGTTTGAGGCAGCTAGAAGTGATTAGTAAGGCAGACACAGGCAGGCAGGGAGGACAAAAAAGTCTATTCTTAGGATCACTTTCTGCGATATAGACGTGGTACAGATGTACAGCTTGTGATCTGGATGTGAAGGCCATGGATTTCAGCCCCATGGGAGGATGTGATTCATGTGAGCACACATCCACTTTTCCTACTGGCACTGAGAAATTCCTCACCCCACAAGAAGTCCCACAGGACTGGAGTGATTAAACAGAGAGGTGAATAAGGGGCTTTAAAGACCCATCTCCACCTTTAATAATAACATTTTTTTTTCTAACAGTGCACTGTAGTAAAAGAAGTCCAGCCCCACACCACAGGTCAAAAGAAGGCACAGAGCCCAGAGGGTACCAAAGATAACTAAACAGGAGTGCTGTAGGGGCAGAAACATTGCCCGTGAGATACTCCAGAGCAGCCTCAGCCTATTTGTATGTAGCTGAAGAAGGGATGAAATCAATCACACATATTCTCTCTGAATCAGCAGTTCAGCTGCTGTTGGGACTCCTGAATAAAGCTTGCAGTCCACTCTCAAGGCCAGCCAACTCCTTCCTCGGGAGCTGCCAGTGGATACGAACTCTGGGCTGTCACACTAGGAGGTGTTTGAACTCCTGGCCAAGCTGCCTAAGGCTCTGGCTCTTCTTTTCCAACTTCTCCATCCCTTCAGCATCCCACTATGAAAACATTGCTAATATGAGCTGTCACCCTGGGAGACAGCAACTCATAGCAGCAGTGCAGGAGCCACGTGCAGGGGTGAGAGGGCATTCACAAGGGGTTGCTTTCCCTGGAGAAGCGTGACATGCTATAGTGTACTGTAATGCAGGCTGACTCTCATCATTGAGACCTGACAACACGGCCAATAGGAGCACTACATCAACAGAAAGTAAACACTCTCAGTTTTTTTATTGCACTGACCCATCTTCATTTTGAATGGGGAAACTGAAACAGAGTGATGCCTTAATCCGGACAGTATCGCACAGCATGTCAGCAGCACAGCTGACTCGAGGATGATGAATCTGGCCTGCCTGTCAATGAGTCTGCACATCCTTTGTGAAATCTGATGGTAACTCTCAATAAAAAACTACTCAGCTAAAGCGTAACACAAGTCATTCACAGGACTCAGAGTAAATGCTAAAAGTTGTGCTGTGATGATGAAGAGTGAGACCCGTCTCAGTGCAGAGCGGTCTATAACAAGACTGATATACCAACTTAACACCACGGAATAAGGCTGATGTTTTACTATTCCTGTACAGAGAGGAGTTGCCACCACAGCAGGAAATGCAGTAGTGTAAAAGCAGCTCACAAAGACGTAAAATATTCGTGTGCAGGCTCTTGGTGTGGAGTACATTTCATAAGGATGGATGGAGGAGGAGTATTTTATCAACCAGTGGGAGGGGGGAGTGCTAGTAACACTCAGTATAAACAACCTCTGTGCATGACATTCAGCCCACAGACATTTATCCATCCATCAAAACCATTTGACTTTTTGCCCTCTTTTCTGGCAAAGGGGACTGGTAACTTCTCCCTGCGTGGGAGCAAACAAGGTGTGCACAGCAGTGATTGATTCACCTGGTGATAGAGACGTACATCAAAGAACCTACTTGCTGCATTTTGAGACCCAGTGAGCAATTTATAGAAGGGTTTATGCAGATAGATAACCAGAGAGATTTACGTGAAGCAACACGAAACACATGTTTTTGGCTGCAGAGATGTAGAAATGCTCAAGTACTTGCAAGCTGTGGAGCAGAGGTTATTTATGAAAATGTTCCTGTTCAGTAGGATTTATTCTGGGGCTTCATTTTCCTTGTCATTATCTCCAAAAGGCTGCAAAGCAAACAAGCACAGCAGGATCCATCACCTCTTTTACTATGTTGTCTAAAGAGGTTTCAAGCATATAGGTTTAAAACCAGGAAGTTTGTCACATCATCCCTAGCTGGGGCTGGGAATAGGAAGAGGCTGAGAGCAAGGAGAAGCAGTAGCAAAGGAGACACACATGCTGGAGGTGGGGGTCAGATGAGGTTAGGTGAGCCCCTGGAGGGACGCTCTATGCCAAATTTCTGTCCCCCCAGCCTAGGCACCACGAACTGCATCAGAAAAGAAGAAGCTCCCTCTGGGAACCCTGTGACCCTGCCATGGCTAGGGTGATTTGGAAGGAGTAGGCTGTCCTGTCCTCAGCTGGAAAGCTGGGGCGTAAACCCGAGTTTGTCCACCACATCAGACCTCCAGGTGTGAGTCTGTGGGTCTGGGCAGAAGTTTCTGGCCATGTATTATATTTTTTCTGGCTTGGGCATCCCCTGTGATTCTGGGTACCACTGGCTGTGCTGTACCTCACTTTGCACTGACGTCCAGTCCCTGAACTTTGCATGGCCTCTTCTGTGCCTGCTGAAAAGTAGGAGCAGGCTCAGTGCTGTGTTTGACAGTGAGCCAGAGCTTGGGTGTGCTCTCACTGCTGCCCCACCCTGCGAGCTCACCCTCTTAGGTGGCCACATGGCCTGGACCACCTTCCTCCTGCCCCTTTGCACCCATGGGGAGGCACAGAGGACTGTATGAGAGCCAGCACCTTGATGAACACCTCTTCAGCCAGAAGAGACTCACTGTGGGGCAGGTAGCAAAATCACCCTCTAACCTAGCAGAAGGTGTGCACCAGTGAGAGCTTGCAGTTCGCACGCCTAGTCCCACCACACTACCTGCAGTCCCCAGCGCATCCACTCACCTGACAGCAGGTCAGCTCCCCCACTGCCGTGAGGCATTGCACAGGAGGCAGTGAGGCAGCTGGCTGGCAGGCTTCTCCTGAACTGCCCCCTGACCTATTTTTCCAGTGTAAGCTTCTTCTCTTTCGCAAAGGAACAAGGGAGTCACTCAAACAGATTATTCCCAATGTGCCCAGAGCTCCCCCCATACGGCGTGCACCCTGGTCAACACTGATGTACATATATACCAGCAACAATAAGACTGGAGAAATCCTTCCCCTTCTGGTTGCATACCACTCATCCATAAAAATTCCTCCCTGCAAATTCTCCTGTCCCCTGATCCTTTTTCCTCCAGGTCTCTGTCTCCTGGTATTGGAGGCAGATCTTACCACTGCCAGTAAGAGGCATTTCCCACCCCAGCTAGAGAAAAAGATCAGCTGTTTTAAGCAAAGTTGTGGCTGCTCCTAAATCTTGGGCTGCCTTTCTCTGCGCGGGAGCGCAGGGCTTGGGATTTGCTTGGCAATCAGCCTTCCCATCCATGGGAAAGACCGCCTGCCCTCATGTATGCTCACCACATGGGCCATTTTATTTACATAGCTGGGTCCACACATTTATATTTAGTAAGTTTGAGAGGCCACCACAGACTTCATAAGCTAAAAAAAAAGGGTGGAAGAAGATGCATGGTTAGGGAGGGGGGATATGAGTGAAAACTGAGGAGGCTGGAGGTAACTCCAGGGCTTGCTTGGCTACGCGGCCATGAATGCTGGTGTCTCCTGCTGTGAGAAAAAGGGCCAGAAGTTGAGGTCACCTTTGGATGTGAACTCAGGTCAGATTTGGGCCCTTCTTTAAACATTCTCTCAGGGGAAACCACACTTGAATATGACTTGGCTTCACCCTGCCCAGAAATTGCAAAAAGAACTCCGTCTCGTCCACCCAGTCCTATAAACTAAGATGCCTATATGCATTCCTCTTTAGAGACAGTCTTTTTATCATTTTTGGTTTTCACGTAAGTCTGAGCAGAGTCAGGCACGAGGTTTCTAGATGCAGCATTTTAAGTCAGGTCTCTCCTCATGTGAGCTCCCAGGAGATTTGTTGCTCTTCCCTTTGCGCAAACCCCCCTAGAAGGAGAAACCATGTGATGACAGCTTGGGAGCTCATTACGCATTCCTCTTCCTCCCACACCCCTCATGTCTGGTATGCGTTTGCCTTCTTTTGTTTACCAGAAACACGCTGTGGGACAGCATTTGCTTTTCAATTGGGAATACTTATTAAAAATGAAACATCATAAAGGACTGTTGCTCAACTGTTGTGGTCATAGTGCAGCTGCCGGGTTACCCCTCTCCCCTTTCCAGCACCTAGATGCCTGTTGAGGGCAGCAGGGCAAAGATCTGGTCTGCTCATGGGCAACAGGGTTGAGTCTGAGGAATGGCTTCAGACCAGGTTTTGGTACCAAACAGGAGGTAATTTGTCTCAGATTTGCCTTTGTCTTCCTCAAAGGAAATGTTTGTGTAAAGTTGGTCAAAACAAACATTAAAACTAGCATTCATTATTCAGAAGTTCTCACTTAAGATCGTGTGGGAGGTGGACAGGCTGCAACAGAGGATCGTCTCCTGTGAATGTGGTCCTGCTGATCTTACGCTGCAGCTCACAATATATTTTCAAGTCAAAATTGCAACAAAAACCAGAATAAAACCTCTAAAGATGCATGAAATTCTCTTACCTCTTTCTCCAGCTTTACTTCATGCTTTTCTAATTATATACAGCCCTTTAAAAAAAAAAAAAAATCAGATTAATGACTTTCAACCTGTGGATTGTTAACAAGCCCTTTTTTTTGGACTGTCTCCTCTCTGCTGCTGACTCTTTGGGGGATGTCACGAACCAGCTAGCATCGCCTTGTTCTGGATGGCAACTGTTTAGAAAGGAGAAGCATTCTTATTCATTTAAAGCACAAAGTTATAACTCACTTTGAGGTACAAACCCTTTGACAAATTGTTCCCATTAACAGGAAAGCAATGTTTCAGGCACATTGTTATGCAAACCACGCGCCTGAGCACAACGGATTTGTATCTGATCGTGAGCTTCACTTTATGCTGTGTACCACTGCAGCTTGCTCAAGCACAGCTTGCCATCGTGCCCTCCAGAAATGTTCTCAGCATGTTGTTATGGGATTATCCCAACGCTTAAAGCTGTGATCTGGGGCTAGCAATAGGTATTGTCACTCATCTACTGGCTGGCATCCATAGGTTTGTTTCTTCTTCAGCCTTTTTCTAGCTTCCCAGGCTGCACCTGGGGCAATTGTGGTTGGGGTCTTAGGAACCAAGATCAGCTTCACCTGGGGAAAGCCAGGGGGGTGATCACCTCTCAGGAGAAGGGTGGGCTTGGCTGGTATTCGTGGCCTATGGGAGTACAGTGGCATACTTAAATATCAAAGGCAGCAGCTGAGTAGGTTTTGATGGGAGATGTTTGTTCCTGGGGAGGAGGTAGTTCTAGGCTGGGCACAGCCACTATGGTTTGGTAAATGGGCTTTGAGGATACCAGGGGATGAGCCCTGCCCCTCTGTCACTGCTGTCACTTGATGTCTGGGTTTGGAGGTAAGGGTGTGGGTCCAGAGCAACTGCGTTGCCTCTTTCTGGTCTTGGAAGTTCCAATCAAACTGACCACCTCATGGGTCTCTTTTTTGTTTGTTTTTTAGTATCACACCAAAATAGCACCTTTCAAGTAGAACCTGCCTGGCAGTAGGAGCTGGAGACACTTAGGTGAAAGGTTGGCTCTGAAGGGCAGTCTCTCATCCAGAGAAGCACACAGAATCACAGAATCCCAGGTTGGAAGGGACCTCGGGGATCATCTAGGCCAACCTTTCTGGGAAGAGCGCAGTCTAGACAAGATGGCCCAGCACCCTGTCCAGACAACTCTTGAAGGTGTCCAACGTGGCCGAGGCAACCCCTTCCCTGGGGAGATTATTCCAGTGGTGACTGTCCTCACTGTGAAAAATTTCCCTCTCGTGTCCAGTCGGAATCTCCCCAAGAGCAACTTGTGTCCATTCCCCCTTGTCCTCTCCATGGGACTCTGTGTAAAAAGGGAACCTCCATCATCTTTGTAGCTGCCCCTTAAGTACTGGTACATGGGGTGAGATCCCCTCTGAGCCTCCTTTTCTCAAGGCTGAACAAACAGCTCTCCCAGCCTATCCTCGTATGGCAGCTTCCCAGTCCTCTGATCATCTTGGTGGCCCTTCTCTGGGCCCCTTCCAGCCTGTCCACAACCTTTTTGTACAGCGGGGACCAGAACTGGACACAGGACTCCAGGTGTGGCCTGACAAGCGCTGAGTAGAGTGGGATGATGACTTCTTTCTCTCTGCTGGCGATGCCCTTTTTGATGCAACCCAGCACCCAGTTGGCCTTCTTGGCCGCAGCAGCCACTGTTTGCTCATGTGGAGCTTCCCCTCACCAGGACCCCCAGGTCCCTTCCCACAGAGCTGCTCTCCAGCCAGGTGCATCCCAGTCTGTGCTGTGCTCCTGGATTATGTTTTCGTAGGTGCATGATCTTACACCTCTCCTTGCTGAACTTCATAAGGTTCTTGCTGGCCCACTCCTCCAGCCTATCCAGATCTCCCAGCAGAGCAGCTCTCCCTTCTGGAGTGTCTGCTTCCCCACTCAACTTGGTGTCATCTGCAAACTTCATCAGGCTGCACTTGATGCCATTATCCAGATCACTTATAAAGATATCGAATAACACCAGGCCCAATATCGATCTCTGGGGGACCCCACCAGTGACAGGTTGCCAGTTTGAAAAAGAGCTATTTACCACCACATAGCACGTGGTAGCACACTACCAAGTGGGTCACAGCTCCACCGCTGAGCACCCGGCAGGATGAACCAGAGCTTGTACTGTCCCTGGCTCTGCTGGGAATGGGGGGGATTTGGTAGCTGAGCAGAGCCCTGGTGGGGTGTGGGGCCAAGTGATACCCTCATCTGTAGCGAACAGAACCTTGCTGCTACAGCATGTGCATTCTGGGCACGGAGCCCTGCTTGATTATGTTTCCTGCATGCTAGTGCGGTGCTTTGGGTGAGACATGAGTGTTTCAGTGCTTGCTAGCAGGTCTGCTCAGGTGTAAGCTTTGATTAAAAGCAAAATAGAAGCCTTGGGCTTACGGGCTTCAGCTGAGTTACTGCTGTAAGTGAGGCCTGGTGCAAAGATGGGGATGAAATAAACAATTATCAGCTGGTCTTAATTTATCAGATAGGAAATGTATGATGAGTTGTGGGTTTTGGTGCTGTCACTAGCCTTGTATCACAGCTGATGGTTAGCTGGGCAGGGGTGGCTAGTCCCATTTTGCAACAGTTTAAGGCTTCCCATTTGGTTCTGCTGCTAAAGTGGAATGAAAACAAGTTCACAAAATGTTTTGTTCCTACACATGTGGAGGCAGCAGAGTGGATCTGTGTCTGCCAGCACCTGTGGTGTCACACAGCCTGTTGCAGCTCTAGTGCCATTTCTCCTGAAAGGCTTGCTGGAGCCTGGTTTAGCTTTGGTCCCAGCTGAAAGGTCTTTTTCTTATCATAAACATATTTGGTCAAAATGTTGTGTTCAGTGTAACTCCTTCTTTCAGCAGCTACAGAAGAGTAAATGAAACTTGGAAATGATTCTGAAGTACATAACTCCCCTTCCAGTCCCAGGGTTTGTTTTATTAACCATCCTGCAGCAACGACGGCTCTGCTGGTAGTGTTGGAGTCCTTGGGCAAGGCGGTGCTGCTCTCCCAGGCTGGTGGTGTAAGCGGTGCTAAATCCCTGCTCAGTACTCTCGTCCTCAGCAGACGGTGTAGCTGCTGACTGAGGCAATTTGTGAGCGTAGCCACTCGGAGCAGCAAGGGCAGCGTGCTGCTTACCTGCAGTCGCTGGGATTGCTCCCTGCACAAACAAACAGGGCTTGCAGACCACCCGTTAGTCAGCAGCCTGTTTCCATTAGTGGAACACCAGCACCCCCCTCCCCTTGAGGAGGTAAATTGCCCTCCTGCCCTCTGATGAGAAGAGCTTTAATTGTGAAGAGAGTGAAAAAGTACTTTTTTTTTTACAAAAAAAACCAGCTTGTTGATGGTGCAAGACTCCCTGGCCTCTTTTGTGCTTTGCTGGCAAAAAGTAGGGGAAACAAGCAGGGTTTTGAGTTTCAGGCAGGGTCTGCATCTGCATGGTGTGAGCAGCAGTGTTTCCAGGGAGGTAATTGCTGCGTGTGCAGGCTGTGATACTGCAGTGCTCTGGCGAGAAAAGGTGCTGATACCCTCCCTCTCTGCAGGCATGCCTGTTGCAAGCCCCCAGCACCCCACAGTTGCTCTGCTCTCCTGGGAATGGGGTTTTCCCTTCCACACTGGGGTCTCTGAGCCCTGAAAGGAGCTGGGGCTTAGCTTGCCTCTCAGGGATGTCAGCAGCACTTACAGTCACTGGTTCAGTGCCTTAATACCTTTGTGGAATAGCCGTGGCAGCATTTTCAGTTAACAGGTACGGTATTTCCTATGACGAGAACTGCAGGGTTGTGAATCTCCTGTAGCTAAAATTTGTTTCAAGTTTGGCACAAAAGTCAAAGGAAATTAACCTTTTCAGAAAGTCAGACAGAAAAGGGAGGTCTTAGGAGGAGGTGAAATCCTCTTTTATTGAATCCAAGCTCTCTTAATCTGATATTTCCACTTTTAATTGAAGCTATTCTTGCTTTCAATTCATGCCTGCTTGCAAAACTCTCAGCTTTAACAAGGCAACATTTGCTTATGAGAAAACATTGCATTATCCACCTCTAGAAAGAAGCCTCCCAATTTACCCTCCAGACCATGTAAAGTAACCAGAGGGAAGATGATACCCCTTTTTAAGCAATCTAATCTGTGCTGGTGAAAGGGATTCTGGGGGGCTAGCTTTCCCCGTGGCATGAGGAGAGACAGAAGTGAAGGCAAGATTTTGCTTTGGTGCTTTGTGACCTTGATAAATCAGGCACCATATATCACTGCTCTTGACTTAAAAATTTCGCATCCCTTAATGGGCGGGAGGTAGAAGTGCCCTATCTTTTGATAAGACCCTCCTGTTTCTTACTTGCCTGTTAATTTAGCAGCTTCCAAAATAGCAACCTAGAGTAGCTAGATTCATAATTCATAATGAAACCTCCTACCAGTGTTCAGGCTCCACTCCTGGTTTGACCTCTATGCCTCTCCATGAGCATCTATTTCTAGGGACGCTTGACCTCTTCTCAGGGAGGGCCCTGTGACTCGGCCCATCAAGTTAACAGAAGGTCATATAATAGTCATAAAAATATTATGGATCCCTCCCACATTCCTCACCCATGGCAAAATACTGCAACAGGGAACAATCAGAGCTTTCTAGCCGGGCATCCAATAAATCTGGAGAGGTATTAAGCAGAACTGAAGCTCCACAGCTGTTGGGGTAGAGCAGGAGTGCAGATAGATGGCTCAGGAAAGGGGGTCTTTTTTTCCCTGTTGCTGCTTGGAAGCAAACCTATACTTCAGGAATGTTTTTAAGAGGTGTAAATATCTCATTTGATAAAATATGTTGTTTGCCGCTTATTCATCAGCTGTATTGTGTAGCGATCCTCTAAATTCAGTGAGGTTGAATTAGCTTTGCAGAAATGCTGTTCCGCTCAGTTGCTTTCTCAATAGCGGTTGTACCGGTTAAGAAGTTTATTCCACGTGACCCATCCCACAGCAATCTCTCTCCCAAAGCCCTGTGCTGCTCCTTGCTGAAGTCTCACCGCTGTCAGATGAGTAGCTTTTAGCTTTGTCCCTTGGATCCCAGGAGCAATGTATAATTCAGCCTTTCTGTACAAGGGAACTGCAAGGTCTCCTACAGGCTGTCCAGCTCCAGCTAACCTTCTCCCTCTGGCTGCTCTGTCCCAGGCTCCGGTGATGGCTGATGACTGAGTCCTGCTGGCATTGCCAGCCCAGCAAGCAGCCAGGGCATGCCTTCTCCCTGAGCTGCCTCAGCTTGTCTCCTTGACTCATTCCTTACCTTTTCCTAAGCCCCTGTGGAAGGCCTGAGGGAATGGGGCTCTTTCTATACATTTGCTAACTGATCTGGGTCCTGGACCTGGGCTGCTGCCTGCTTATATCCTCAGGCTGGGCTATTTGGTGTGAGAGTCGTGCCGTGTGGAGCGGGGTGATACTGGTTGCTGATGTTTAAGCCAACACAGGGTTACAGTTTTCATGCCATTTGGAGTTCCTGGGGAAAAGACTCAGCTGACTTGCATGTGCAATCTTTTCTTCTTCACAGTCTGAAATTTTCTCCTCCCTAAAGTTTTCTGGAACCCTTTGGTTCTCTTGTGCCTCTTCCTGGCATGTACAGAGACACTGTTTGTGCCTTTCTTGGAGGACTTTGCCACCATCCCAGGTCTTCTGTGCAGTGAGTTGGGCCTCCACCGTGTATTGCTTCCACAGCCCTGCGTGTCATACCTCAGACTTGACTTTGACAAAACTTTTATCTATGAATTGCATCACATTTTTGTTAAAAATGCCACACAAACCATGAAAGGAAGGACGCTGCTGCCGTGCGACTGAAGGCGTTTTCCCACTCCCCCAGCCCTGGCAGATCATCTCTGCTTTTGCTGTTTTCCACGGTGTCATTCCAGAATTGCTGCGCTGACCTCCACAAAGCTTCAGTACAATTTAAATGAACCTGCCTCAGTTCAAATGCACGGCAAATCGTTGCTACATTGGTACTGAAAAGTACAAAGTAGTCTCAAAGCGTATTAGGCTTTACTGTGTATGAAAGCCCTGGAAGGCATTATTTACTGTTCTACTTACCAGTTTTCTGTTATATATACATTTTACTGAAGTCAGTCAAGTTAAAATATATGTAAAAGTGAAGTGAGTTGCCCAAGATAACACAGGGATAAATAGCGGTGGCTTTTCTGCAGCCTGAATTTCACCTATCTGCATTCTGAATCCTTTGCACAACTATGCTCCTACCACCTCCCTGCGGTTGAGTGTGCGCACTGTGCTGTAAGCTTAAGAGGGCAGCAAATCAAACCTTGTCTAGCTACTGGGCCCACCTGTGTGATAGTCAGGAAACTCAGCCAGTAACCAATATCGCCTCGACTGTGACACCTGCCATGATACCAGCTTTCAAGCTGAAGGTCGATCTTCATAGTCTCGCTTTAAGTATGTTTCTCCCAATAAGGGGTGGTCATGGCTGTTTTACCGAGTGATTTCTCTATGGGTGGCAAGAAGCTGGAAGGTTAAGGGTATCAGAAGAGTCTACAGACAGAATTAACAATTATAAGAAACTGGTGTGTGTTCTTGTCGTTCACTCTATTGCAAACTTCATGTGAGCACTGTATGAGCCAAGGAGCAGGGTGCCAGGCCACGTGGCTAAGGAAGGTCTTTCTGATGCTGGAGGTCAGAATCTATTAAAATTTTATCTTGAAGTGAATTAATGTGTTGACAGTGTGCTGCATGGATAAGGTCACACACAGTCACTAGATTTTTCTCAGGGGTTTATTTTGCTGCTCACAACAGTTTTCAGCCTGAAATGATGTATGTGGAAGAGGGTAGGATGCGAGGTGACTCCAGCTCCTGCCCCACAAGCCTTTTGGCTAGCTTTCAGGTTTTGGGCTGGAGGTGTCAGCCACACTATCTGGGAGGGAAGGAGTCCGATTTCCTACATCTGTGAGGTGGTGGGGAGCCTGCGTTGCAGCTTTGGGGTGCGGCATGTGCATGAGGTGTCTCAGCATCACAGGGACTCTAGTCCAGGCTGGCACCTCCGGGGTATTTGTGCTCACTGCCTCACGAGGATGCGCTGGGGCCGGCTCTTGTCCTCGTGTCCCTCTCTGGAGGGAGCCAAGTGGGGAACTGCAGATCAGCTGCTGTGCAATTGCCTTTCTTCGAGGGTGTCTGCCGGCAAGACGCTGCCTGATGTAGAGCGAGGCTGGTTTCTGCAGGCATCCTGGCCAGCCTCAGGCTTGGAGACCTCCTGGAGGTGGGGCTGGGGCCCCTCAGTAACCCTTGCTCAGACGAAGGCTGGGCATGAGGAGAAAGTAGACCTCAAGGAAATAGCTTCCCTGGGGAAGATCCTGCAGGAACAAAAAGCCAAAGCCTGTGGAACAGAGCCAGACATTGATGAAGGAAAAAACTAATTTCCCCTTCTTGTGGGGCTTGTAGTACAGGAAATGTGGCCCTCTGGGACAAATGTAAATTTAGGCATGTTAACCTAATGCCATACTTGTCTGAGAACTCCCCAAATCCAGGATCTCCCGATCGAGCAGTCAGTCAGCTGGCTGTAAAGGGAGCTGTTGAGCTGGAGACTGTGTCCACTTCTTTCACTCCCTCCCCACCAGTCTGTTCCTAGTGTGGTAGGTGAGGTCCAGGGGCATTTTAAAGTAACTAGCACGAGTTATTTCACTGGATTCCTTTAGCTTTCCATATAACGTGCTGATGTCTGTAACCTCCTGACTGTTTCTTCTGCTCTTGCTGGATGGGGGGTGTAAAATGGAGCCCTTCAGGCTGTGCTTCAGGTGTGGGAAACTGCCCTGAACAGCAGCCTGTCTGTCCATGCTCCTTTCTAGCACTGCTGCTCCTCATCTTCAGCTTAGACCTGCCTTTATTTGAATAGTCTTGAGCTGCCAGACTTGGGTCTCTTGCTTTCCTAGTGACTTTGCTTGTGATCAGATGGTTTGTTGGTGAAGCCAGAGCCTTGAGAGTTGGCAGATCTGGGTTGCCTCTTCCAGCCTGCCTTTGTGAGCGGGTGGGGTGGCCCTGGGATGGTCAGTGCGGGTCTGTGCCTCCGTTTCCACAAAGGGGTATAAGAACTATTGCTTCAAACTGCTGGGAGGTGGTTCAGTGTAGCCACATGAGAAAAGATGTTGGAGTGCATCAGACTATGTGCCAAAAAACTATTATACTGTCACTTATCGACTGTGATCTCCACACCTGTTGTTACAGTGCAATACAGAGTCACTCGGCAAGGGCTTGTTGCTGTTAGGAAACTGCTGGATGCAGCACTGAGCAGAAACTGCTCAAAGAACACATACTGCTAATTCAGGCGTTATTTGGCTATTCCCCAAAGAGGTCTGTGTCTTTAGGAAGTAGTTTGTTGCCTGAGGTGTGTCAAGAAGATCTAAGAAGAGTAGATAAGTTTTTCTTGCATGCAGAAAATGTGGGGTGGAAACCCAGAAGACCCTGGCTGCAGGGATAGCATTTAGCATGCATGCAAATGATTCTGTTTCCATTTCCAAGTGTCTTTTGTTGTGTTAATTGTGTGTTATTCAGACAATTTTTCTCACCCTGCTTTTGAGGAGTGGCCTAGCCAGATGCAAAGCACTGTTCTTTCTCAATGAAGGAGCAGCTGTGTGTGCTAGCTGGGTCTGCTCAGTTTTTAGTCCCAGGGAAAGGGGAATCCAAGTGCTCAGCTGTTCCTAAAACATTGCCGGTGAAAAAAACCCAAACCAACCGACCCAGCAGGGATTTTGAAGCAGACAATTGTGGAGCTGCGATCTTTTCCCCCAGCAGAGCTCAGCACCTGCGTGCTCACAGCCTGCTGGCGATGGGCGCTGGGACAGAGCCTCGCTCAAGACTAGCCCGAGGGAGCTGCCTCCTTTCCTTGGACAAAGCCTGCTGGGGGGAGAGGGGCTGGATGGACAGTAAGCCCCCCGGCAGCCTGGGGGCACAGGCTGGGGTGTAAGGGCAAAGAGCAGCTGAGTCCGGCCAGGGCTGGCAGGGAGCGTGTTGCTGCTGAGGTTAGGCTTCGAGTTCATAAAATGAGGGAACAGAAATCAAGACATGGTTTCATTCCTGTAAGGTCTGTGCAGTTTAAACAAGAACCTATCCCGCCTTGGTCTGTGTTGCAGCGCTGTGTCCTGTCCCTCCGACAAGCCGTGAATCATCAGCCCGCTGCTGATGGCAGAAGATGGAAAAAAAAAAAATACACGATGCCCAGTTATGAGGTCTCGTTTCATTTACTGCTGAAAAACTGCCAGTCTGCCTTCATAGCCTTGTATCCCCTGGGGACCAGTAATGCCAGTTTATGCAGCTGTAGGAGTCCCCACTAGCTTCATCAGGCTGGAGCCCTTGGCACAACTGCTCTGCCACACTTAGCTGAGGGAGAGCAGAAGTGGGTGAGGTGATATTACCCAGGCTCCTGTTGTTTTGGGAATCACCCAGCGATGCAGGCAGCTCTCTGTGCTTAAATGAAGCTTTTGGTAGCAGACTGATTATGTCAAACCCTCAGTGCCCTGGCAGCACTCTTCTGAAAGCCAAACCCAGAGTGAATGACAAAGTGTTTTTCCGTTCCTTGGAAAGTACACGCTCCCAAACTGCTTTCCTTTTCACTGCCCCACCGTTCACTGCACATGGAGGATGTGTTTATGTTAGGCTGTGTAAAAAAAAGTCTCCATGTTATCTCAGAGCTGGGCAGATTAATCCAGAGGAAGATTTACTTGAGTGTAAATCAAAGGCTTTGTTTTCTTGGATAGTTCTTCAGTGTCTTGAGTCTAAATCCATCATGTTATCCCTGCAGCACTTGAATATTTCAAAAGAATTTGGAACCTTTGCTGTCCACCACAGTTTGTAACCAGACTGGAAGCACTGGGTGTATTGCTGCCCTTTTTTCTGCTCTTGGGGCTTCTGTTCTGCTATCTTTTGTCTAATTTATTTTTATGTTATGATTAATATTGAAGAGCTCTGAAGCCCAGATGGGGGCTGTACAAATAAAAGCTACCACCCGAATCCATGACATGCACTTCTAGTTCTGTGTAAACAGATTCTGAGCTAAGCCTATGCAACTGCACGTAACTGATGTGTCATGGGCTGTACTTAACCTCTCTCTGCCCAGAAGCAGGAAAATATTACCATGGTCACTATTAGTTTTCTAGTTTTCCCAAGTGTTTTGGGCTGGAGTTATAAGGACAATTCCATTTAAATTGCATAAAATGTGTTTGTCCCCTCGTATTCCTTGCTGCAGCTGTTAGGTTATTTCCTGCATTGTATTCTCAGGTTGCTGGTGCCCTGCAGGTACCGGCCCACCTGGTGTGCTATGCTGCCATGTCTGCACCAGGCACTTTAGGAAGTTGTTGGGAGCAACACACTCTTCTCCTGCTCAACAGGTTTGTTCCCTGTGCAATGAGAAAGGTGGTGAGATGCTGCTTGTTCTGACACCTTGTAGGTACCTCTGTGCAGGGAAAGCTTTAAAAATGGGTGATGCTTTCATTCCCAGCTTCTGCCTTTGAAATATGAATGTACGGAGAATATGGGTCTCAATATATTGACAGCTGGAGGTGGGCGGTCCAAGAAATATTGAGAGATCTCTAGACATTCAGTAGAACAACGCTGTGGGTTTGGGTTATTTAAAACATTGGGCAGGATCAGTCCTGGGTGTTGACAGATAGTTTATGGTTTGCGTATAGCAGCTTGGCTTCCTGGACTCATTCTTGTTTCCAGTGTGATTTGGAGGCATTCCTGTTGAGTAACTGAGTCCTGGCTCCTCAGTTGCATCCACAGGGCAAGCTGGAGATTCTATGTTGTCTGCTTTTCCCAGCAGCTGTGAGCACTTTTCAGTTGGTCACATGTATGCAAGTCAAATGGTTAAAAAGATATAACCAAATAGCTTCAGCTGCTGATGCAGCTCTTGGTCTGAGAGAAAAGGAAAGTGAAGGAAAAGGAAAGGCTGAGCTCCACATATAGCTGTCAGGCTGCAGGGGAGCCAAATGCAAGGGGCTGGCCTCGAGGAGTCGGGACGTTAGACCCTCAGCCAAAGGCATGGGGATCACAGGGAAGGATGGAAAACCAGGTGCAGGAGCAAGAGCGGTGTTTTCATGATGTAATTCCAGAAAAAGGGCAGAGAGCTTAAGAGAGAAAAGGTTAATTAACTAGAGCTCTGGGTGTTGGTTGGTATGTGTCTTGTAGTGTAGGGAAGCCAGCATCTTTAACGAAGTCTCTTCCTTTGGGATATAAATGCTGGCTTCAAGCAGCCGCCAGGACAAGGAGGAGTTTTGTTTCCCATGTTGCAGATCAGTTGGCGGATTGCGCTGTCAGGTGCAGAAGGCTGAGAATTGCTCGCCAATACTTTCCTGGGCTGTTCCTTTAATTTCCTCAAGTTGCTGGTATGTAAAGTTGCAGTCTCCGTCACTTTTGCTCTGGGCCCCTAAGGATCAGCTGCTTTTCCTTTTGGCTTGGGGAGTGCTAAAGCAGAGCTCAAGTGATGAGCCTTTTAGTACAGCAGCTTCGAAACAAGGCGGCTTTCTCCTCTGCATTTTGCGCAGCTGTGGGCAGTCATGCACACTCCCGGATTTTTTCATTCTTTTTCTGTCTGTATTTCTGGCTCAGGCACAATAACTGAGAGCTGGATAGAATATTATCCTTGCATTGCTGCTAGAGATTTCTGTCTTGGTGCTGACACTGTAGTAAGGTTAAAGTTCCATGTCGGCATGAGACTCCAGAAATCAGCACTTACCTTTGCTTCACAAAACATAGTGTTGGTGTATTTCCAGTGCTAATAAAAGGTGTTTTCCACAAAAGTGAACTCATGATCAGTTTGTAAGATGCCTTTCTCTGCTATAATGGGATTGCCCGTGGACTTAATGTCTTCTAAAACCTTTATCAACAAAATCACAGATTCCCAGACTGGCGGGGGTTGGCAGGGCCCTCTGGAGATCACCCCGTCCCACCCCCATCTTGAGCAGGCACCCCCAGAGCAGGGGCACAGGGCCACGTCCAGGCGGGGGGTGAATGTCTCCAGGGAAGGGACCCCACAGCCTCTCTGGGCAGCCTGTGCCCCTGCTCTGGCACCCGCACAGGGAAGGGGTTTGTCCTCACGTTCAGGTGGAACTTCCCGTGTTCCAGCTTGTGCCCGTGGCCCCTTGGCCTGGCGTTGGGCACCACTGAAAAGAGCCCGTCCCCATCCCCCTGACACCCGCCCCTTTATAAGTGTTGACAATATCCCCCCATAGTCTTCTCTTCTCCAGGCTGAACAAACCCAGGTCTCTGGGATGGATCCACTGCTGCAGTTGTCAAATCAATTCCACATATTTAGAAGACAGACTGCTAGTGTATTCAAAACCATGAGGCAGTTGTCTCAGTGATTTCCTTTTTCCACGGTACGTGTCTGTCCTGGTGAAGTCTATGGCAATTCAGACAACTAGTGTGAGCAAGATCAAATCAGTTAATTTCTGCTTAGAGATTAAAACTTCTTTGGCAACTTTCTAGAAAGCCTAGTTAAATAAAAAACCTAAAATCTGCTACAGAGGCACTTTCTACTTTGTCAAAGGTTTCTTGGAAGCAAGGTAGCTCTGTTGGTGAGGGTCTAGAGAACAAGTCTGATGAGGAGCGGCTGAGGGAGCTGGGGGCGTTTAGCCTGGAGGAGGGGAGACCTTATTGCTCTCTGCAGCTGCCTGAAAGGAGGTTGTAGCGAGGCGGGGGTCGGACTCTTCTTCCCAGTAACAAGCGATGGGACCAGAGGAAATGGCCTCAAGCTGCGCCAGGGGAAGTTTAGGTTGGATATTAGGAAAAACGTCTTCACCAAAAGGGCTGTCAGGCATTGGCACAGGCTGCCCAGGGAGGTGGTGGAGTCTCCATCCCTGGAGGGATTTAAAAGAAGGGTAGACGTGGTGCTTGAGGATATGGTTTAGTGGTGGACTTGGCAGTGACAGGTTAGCGGTTGGACTTGATGATCTTAACGGTCCTATCCAACCTTAACGATTCTATGATTCTATGACAAGAGGCAGCTCTGAGCTATCCAATTTTTTTATCAGCATTGTTGAACTGGGTGAAAATGTTGCCCATGCCAGAAGGAGCAGATTAGTTTGATTCTGCCCATAATTTGCTGCCAGGTCCACTGGGGACAAGGACAGTTAGTGTGACCCTATGCTCATTGCTATCTCTCAGATATTGTGTCTTAGGTAATAACAAGCCAATTCCCTTGTTTCATTTTTCAGGGTTCATTCTTTTTCCACAATATCTAGGGATGATAGGTTCAGAACCTTACATTCTGCTTTTATCATCTTCCAGATCCATTTTATCTCAGCCCAGATCTCTCTGGCATAGTTCTCTCTGTGCCCAGTTTTTGTTTGTTTTTTTTTTTTTTTAACCTGGCCCAAGGGAATATTTTTTTAGTGAACATCAGGTGAAAACCAATTATTCCTGTGAAGTCTGCCTTGTTTGGAAAGGCCCTGCTATTCCAGTCTGATGTAAAATTCGTTGCTCTTATGACTGACTCAGCCTTTCCTTCCGCAGGCTGCATCCTCTATTTCTGGAATAAGCTACGCTGAGATGCTGCTGCTCTGGATGACTTCTTACACAGTTATAAAGCTAAAAGGGTATTTGCACTTAAAATTGGATGGCATGTCATGGTTGGCTGACATGAACATGTATCTGACCTTGTAGTTGGCCCGGTTTTAAAACCACATTCCTCTTTGTAGCTGCCAAAAACTTAACAGAATAGATAGTATTCCCGCTGTTGGCAGAGGTATTTTTAACAGAGGGTAGGATGGAGAGCTTGTTGGTGTCTGTAGCCCTTGTGATTAGCAGCATTCATGGTCAAGTGTGGACATTTACAGACCCAATGTGAGAAGCCAGACTAAGGATTTCATGAAATCTGTAATCCTTTGTCACTTGCCTGCATATGTATGACTGAAGAAAAGCAGCCACATGGGATTTGCAGGTATTCAAAATTCTTGGAAAACTTTACCTCCAGGGTAAGATCTATTTGAAGAAAAAAATTTTCCTGTTGTCTTATATTTGAATTCTGGTGAAGATGGAATGCTTTGCAAATGGCCTAAGCCACTTGTATAAGTCGCAATAACAATCGCAGTGCTGGGGCTGACTAACCTACAGCCTCAGTCCTAGCCACCATCTGAATTTACTGATCTCTGCTTTCCTTCTGGTTTTTTCCAGCTGGTCTCCTATTCAGCCTCTGGCTTTGTATGCTCTTTCACGTCACTTTGGCCCAGCTTTTGACTTTTGCTGTTAAGGACTGTCCAACACTTTTAGGTAAATTGAATTTTCTAGGGAATTTTAGAGCTCGAAAAAGTTATGTTGCCTTGACATTCCTTTTTGAATGCTATGCTGTTTGTTGTCCTAGTTAGTGCTTCATCAAATTCCCTCCCAGAGGTTTTCTCAAACTTCATCCCCTAGGAGGTGCTCTGAGATAATTTCCCACTGCTGATGATAACTGGCAAGTGTTTTCTGTTTGCTCCTTAAATCTTTGTTTAAACTATATCAGGATAGTGTGCTAGTCTTCTTTTTTTGCTGTCATCTAAAACTTGACAGCTGAGAAACTCTCGCTATGAAGGAGAATCTCTTCAGCTAGTCATTTTGTAATCAAAACCTGGGAAGGGAAAAAAAAAAAGCTTTCTGGAAAGAGTGGAAGTTGCAGCCTGAACCTGCTAAAACAAAGGAGTGTATAATGTACTGTTTAAACTGTAAATCCAGGCAAATATCCTTTCAGAATTTGCTCTGGGATTGATGCTTGGCAGCAAAACATGACTGGAGACAGGGATACTTTTGGCCCCAGTTAGGGTTTCCCTTCATTTTTTAGCCAAGTGCAAAACCATCATCCAGCTGCATCGCTAGATATAGCAGTGACCTTTTTACCTTATTGGACCACAGTTTGTCTCTTAATTGAGATTGCACTATAATTACACCTTATATCCCAGTGGCCACTTGTCCGTCTCATAAAACCAACACAACATATTGGAACAATCTGTTCTCAAGTGATACAGAGCAGGCTCTGAGGAGCAACTGCCTCTCATCTCTGCTGGTGGTGGTGGCTCCTCCAGGACAGCATGGCCAGAGCTGCTATCGAAGGAGGTGTACACCTGGCTTTTAGAGAGTCATGGCTGGTTTCAAGGGAGTTGGCTTCTCCCTATAGCTGACCATCCAAAACATTCCCATGAAGTAGAAGCAAAACCCCAAGGTCATTGGGAAAAATTTGCTGGAGATCTCCCAGCAAGAGGAAGTTGCCTCTGTGGAAATCGTGTTCTCCAAGTCTGCTGTGACATTAGCACAGGTCCGTAGAGCAGCGTGCGTAGGGTGTGCCAGTACAGCCTGACGCTGGCCTCAGGTCCGGAATCTTTGTCCTGGTTGCGTTTCAACCTTGTAACAAGAAAAGCACCGGGTCCCATCAGCCCCACTGCCCTCTCCCTTGCAAAGGCATCCTGAAGGACAGAAGAAGGCTGTTACACATTTGGCTAAGTTCCTGGTCTCGGCAATTAGAATACCAGGCGCATGAGGACATAAATGTGCTGGTTGTTTTAACGCGTTTACTTTTGTTTCCTGCAGCTCTGATGCTTTCCTGATTGAAAGAAAATGCAATTTGCACCAAAAGTCTCAGTGAACTTTGTGCCAAGGAATATAGCGATATTTATATGGAGGCTCACTTGCGTTTGCACTCTGTACCTTAATGCTCTGCCTAGGAAGAGGGAGCAGAAGGGTTTTGTAACACTGGCTGCAGACCCTGTCAGCAGGGAGAGGAAGGGACCTGACTAATTTTGAAGGTCAGGTGCGAGCGGGATACTGCCTTGTACCACCCACCAAGACTAAGGTGAATAAAAAATAGCTTCTCTGTGCAGCTGAAATGATGTCTAAAAAACCATGATACAGAAGACAAATGCTATAGCAGCAAGCCAGTTCTGCAGTATAGTGCTGAAATAATAGTTATTATTTGGCACGTGATACATGTGAAAACTAAGGGCAATTATTCCTTCCTGAGCTCTGTCCAAATGACTTTTAATGGTCTTAAGTGATGGGAAATCCGTCACTTTCCTGGACTCCTTGGTCTAGGAGCCATTTCTTCCTATCAGTCTCTGTTCACCTTCTCTTGGTCAGATTCATGCAGCTGTACCTACTCTGGCCCTTCTTTCTCTCACAGATTCCTCCTCTTTGCTTTATACGTGCCTATGAGAGCTGCACAAAGAGCCTGTACCCCTAGGAAAGTTACCTGTCCCAGGAGGAATTTCCCGGTGCTGAAGATGGGCCATCCATCATGATAAAAATGCCTTATGGAGACAAAAGGAAGTGCGGAGTCTTGGGGACTTGCCTGAAAAGTTGGGTAATTGGTTGCATGTGAGGCTGGTTAATCACTGTCATGAGCTTGTGTGTTGAGTGTACAAAAGGAGGGTCGAGTGGTGCCTTGGGGCTGTCTGGGGGGGATGGCCAGTGTTGCAGAGCAGCTGGGGGTTGCTGTTACAAGATCAGCATGGCTAAATGGCTAATGCTGGTTAAATCCTAAGAATACAGTGTCAAAATTTCATGCAAATCATGTCCCAAAACACATGCATGCGTTCAAGATGGTGTAAGACTGACAGACACACACAGGTAGATGTCTGCCATTGCTGTTAATTTGGGGGGAGTGTGAAGGAGCTATGTTGACCCTACTTCATGTGTGTGTCTAAAACCAGGCAGAAGAACCAGGGCCTTGAATTCTCAGCATGGCTACTTTTGGCCTTTAGCTCTGTGCCTCGCTGTTTTATCTGTAAATTGGGGGTTATTCTGCCCTACCCTCACAGGAGCTTGTTAAATTTAGTGTTTGTGGGGCACTGAGACCAAGCAGCACTGAGCAGGATAAAATTAAGGGAGATGAAAATAATAGCATTGCGCAGACAGCAGGGCTTAGGAGCCCATGCTGAGTAACGGAGGTGGAAGGAAATAGTGAGAAGCTGTTAAATGAGTCCTGCCCGTCCTTTGTGCTAGCATCTGTGGAGCAATAGCCCACGACCTGTATTTTAACATTGGCTACACTGGGAGTTTTTCTCTGCTGTTATAATGGTTATTTTGGCTTTCCTTTTTCATTATAGCTCAAGTGTATAGGGTGATGGGCGTATAAATTCTGTGTGATGAAGCATATGAGGAGGATGCTGGGGAGATGGGAGGTGCAGCTGATGCTCTCTGCATGTTGACTGCTCCAGGCGTCTTTCCTCTTCAGCTGGGCTGCAATGAGTCAAGCGAGCTGGGTGAACACAGGGACAAAGTGATCAAGAGTAAATCACTTCCTAAGAAATGGCAAGCCCAGAGTGATGGGTGTTATCCTCCCCCGTGAACTTGTGGAGCCTGGTGGCAAACTGCTGTTTTGCCCGTTGATGGAAATAGTTTCCCTGATAAACTACGTGTATTTACTTGGTTATCAGCTTCCTCCAGCTCATGTCATGCCATCTGGAGATGGCCAAGGCCTGGCTGTTAACAACTGGCTTCTCAGCTCAGCAGGAAGACTTTGGGCTCCTGATTTGCTAATCAGAGTATCAGGCAGTCGCTGCTGCTGTCGTGGGCTTGCAGTGTGAAATACAGCATGCGTACAGCTGAGGGCAGGATTACTGTGTATCCCAGCAGCAGACTATCCCCCCTCCTGTCTACGGAGCATGGTCTGTGAATGAACACCTATCCAGTGAAACAAGCAGGGGTTGGTTCCTCCCACCTTCCCAGATGGGGACCATTTGTATTTGGGATTGTCCCAGAAGCTTGGGGAATGCAGCCCTCTGCTCCCACAGCAGGCTGGTGCTGAGCTCTCCTGCATAGAGTTTGAAAGATCCAGGCTTTCCCATCTAGAGGATTAACTTTTCTTGAATTTTCTTCTTTACAGAGAAGAGAAGGGAGTTCAGAGTTTTCAGTTAAGAAAAACTTGTAGCAAACAACTGCAGAATCACTTGCAAACTTACACACCGCTTTGCCCAGGAGTTCCCTGTGAGGGCAAGCGAATAAAAAATGTGAACTTCTAAGACAAGATATTTGTAAGCTGTGATTTCCCAAGGAAAGCAAGGATGGCTTTTCCAAATGTGAATGATTTGAATGCCTTGTCTGATTAGCCACAAACTTCCGCTATAAAAGAATTTGGACGGAGACCACACAGGATAAACTTCAGGCAAAAATCATCCACTTGGAGGGAGAGGTCTCAAAACAGGACTTCTGGTGGGAATAGAGTTAAAACTGTAACAGG
The DNA here is from genome assembly GCF_949628215.1 of Phalacrocorax aristotelis. NCBI lineage: Eukaryota > Metazoa > Chordata > Aves > Suliformes > Phalacrocoracidae > Phalacrocorax > Phalacrocorax aristotelis. Next base: position 3,721,245 of record NC_134287.1, on the reverse strand, counting down.
ATAGGGGACTGCTTTTCCAGTGCAACTCCTCCATAACATAACTGACAGGAGGGAACGATCCCCTCTGCCTTGTTCACTGCACTGGGGAGAGGTGCCAAAGGCTGAACGATGTTTAGGGCAACAGACACACAGAAATCCCTCTCCTCTACATTGACCTCACCCACAGACTAGGTTCTTTCAAGGACGCTCAGGTGATGTTGAAGACCATAGGAACAGGAAAACATCATACGTTAAAAAAATCTTTATCACTTGTTTGGGTGTGGAGCCAGGCGTTTCTTCCTTTGTCAGAAGCATTGCACGCGTTTCACGGGGAGAGGTTGACTCAATTCAGCTCTTGTTCAATGAAATGAAACCTACTTAGTTGTAAAGCTAGTGTCTGTTGTAGACTATGAATTCATAAGGAAGGTGAGAAATAAATCCCCTTTGCTCCTGGCTAATAAGTGCATTTTCAAAGAGAAATGAACATTGTTAATCCTGCACCTTTGCTAATCAGTCAGCCACCTGGAGCTCAGTTTTGTCTTCAAAATCATTATTTAAAAAAAAAACCAAAACAAAAAGGCCACAGTTGTTGCCTTCTCTTTATCCACCTTCTGAATTTGTGTGGGACAAATTTTCTAGCTTTTTGATTCACCGAAATGGCTGGACACGTGGAACAAAACTTGTTTCTGTTCCACGGTGTTTGGTTCTCTTGTTGGTTCTCTGTAATGTGACTAGCACCGAGCCTGGTGTTCGTGCCCGCGACTATGCCCGCAGCAGCTCCACGGTCCCAGTTTGCACGGGTGCAAACCCATCTCATCTTCCCCCTCTGGAGTGTCCTTTCTGCTTGGCCGCCCCTGCGCTGCTGTGCGGGAGGAGGCAGCAGGTGAGGAGGTGGGGTGCGAGCTGCTCACGTGCTCTTATACGTTGTTATAGGCTCTTATAGGTTGTTTTTTTTTTCCCAGTAAGTAGTAAGGCTAAAAAAAAAATCCAAGATTCCCATTTCCTTTTCTTAACACTTACTCTGGACGAAAAGTCCTGTGTGTTGAAGAGGTAGGATGAAAATCACAAGACTTGGCAATGCCGAAGTAATTTTTCCTCAAATTTGGCCTATGCTTTGGGTTTTTGAAAAATTGCCTTTATCAGTCTTCCTGAGAGAATACTTCTAAGCAAATAAATGGTTTTTCCACTGATGTTTACAGTCAGAAGGGGCAGCCAGAAAATTTGAAACCAGTGAAGAATAAATTGGTGAGTCAGTATCTTGCCAGCAGGGAAGTAGGACAAAATAAACAGCCTCTGTTATGGAAATATCTTTTATTTTAAAGGTGTTGTCCGGTCCAGACTCTCAGACTATTAGCACCAGCGTTGAGGACTCCCGGATTATGTTTTTGATTTATGTTTCAACTTGTTCACATGCATCTAAGTGTTGTGAAATGGCCAGTTTCACAAACAAAGCCTTTTATTCACAGCTATGCAGGGTTCATATTGCAGTTTTGTGCATAGATAATTACTTTGTGTATCTTGACACGATCGTTTTTCATGTTTGCTGATAGTTGCCGTTGTTTGCCAATAATTAGTGTCTGTCTGAGGCCTTTACCTTTGCTGCAGACTGTTGCTTTCTCTGTAATCACCATTGATTCAGCAAAGCACTTATATTCTAATTTTGAGGATATGAGACCAGCTATTGACGCCGGAGGTCTGCCTTAAAGTTTAATTTTGAGTAGGTTTGCGTGGGTTTGAGTAGGTTCGCTGGATCGTGGCCTAATCAGGAAGTGATCTCCAACACAAGCAGTCCTGAATGAATTAGTATGTTATTATAAATATATAAATATAAATTGATAGATCATTTGGAGATCAAAAAAAGTGGGAATTGGTCCAGTTAGATCTTTAGGGCTGCAGCTCAGCAATGCCTGGTGCCCATAGCAGTTGAGGCAAGGCATTCAGCTCCCTGCAGGACCAGCAACGAGTACGAGCATTTGCTGGTAGGGCAGTCTGCCACAGGTACGGGTGTGAGAACTTCTCTTTCGACTTGAAGCCAGCCCCAGAAAGATTCGTGAGGGCAACAGGGAGGCATTAATCTCAGCGAACAGAGTCAGGTAAAACCAGATCAGGCTCTTGGTTAGCTTCTGTTCATCGTTCAGCCCTATGGCATTCAACATGTGCAACCACAGCTTGTCCATTCAAACAGGCATTTGTGTTTTTATAAGGGTACCACTTACCTTCCAAGTGCCTTACAAACATTACTAGCTCACAAGACCTTTGAGGTATAGGAAGCTTGTTTTTACAGACTCTGAATTTGTTTCTCTTCCCCCACTTTGGGGACAGGGGAGATCCTTTTAGCCTTGTTGCAATTAAGAGGATGCCATTTTGTGTTATTTGCAAGTGATTATTTTTTTCTACTTGTTTTATTTGGATAAAATTTACCAAGACGATATAGAAAATTCAGAGGTCTCATCACTGCTAAGTTATCGGTCCACATTTTAAAGTGCATTTTAAGATATGAATTTAGCATCCCTTATTGTGCGAGGTATTATCCCTTTTCACATCAGCCAAAGTATAGGACGTTACATCTTTAAATCTTGTTTTGGGTGTGCTGTGTAGCTCTCATTCTCCCCTTGTGGTGCCCAAAAGTGCCCTGGCATATAATGGTAGCCTCAGGAAAGGAGGGTGCAGACAAACCATGATGTGCTCAAGCAACAGATAGAGACATCCTCCCAACAGGAATGGGTTTTGGTCAGTGAGCAAGAACTGGCCACCAGCTCCTGAGTTGCTTACTGACACATTATCAGTTCAGGACCTTATTAATGGCCTGTGGATGACAGGGTACTTACAGCACTGATGTAAGGCAGAAAACAGTTGCTCTGTATGGTGAAAGAGGTAGCTGCTAAGCCAGGACAGGCTCCCTTGTGATCAGGGGGTCTCCAGAGCAAACTGTGGTGTCCCCAGCCAGAGCTCCTATGCGAGTGCACAGGGAAAGTGAATTCTGTGTGACCATAGTGCTGAACGGAGGTGGTAAATCCACTGAAGGAGAGGGGAACTGTGGTTTAGAAGTAAATACAAAATACCTTCCTTCATTACTATATATACTTTGCCAAAAAGCAACCCATTTCCTTTAAAAGCAACAGCCAGCTGTTCAAAGACCTCCCCTTCCCTGGTTTGTTGGATTTCCATCATGCAGACAATGTACTTACCTTCCTGCCTATAGGAGAGGAAAAAGGCAGTGAAAAGGGGAGATTGCTAGAATCTCTCCTCTTTTCTGATTGTTTCTTGAAAGGGCAGTGTTGGGCCTTGTCAGTGGGGAGGAGGATCGTTCCGGGAGTAGAGCAACCCATCAGAAAATCCTGTCAGAAGTTTTCCACCAAAACTCATCAAGTTTTCCCACCAGCCTGTAGGAGGGTCTGGCAGATAGTAACAAAGACGATTCCTAGCTTAAAGGCCGTTATACTGACAAATAGGAATTTTGCAGTTAATCAAGGCATCTTGGTTTATACCCCAACCATTGACTTCAAATTCGTGCAACAATCGTAAAAACCTTCCTTTGTTGCTGGCAGTGGTTCCTCAACAGTTTTAGAAATGTCTTTTCTCCACATATTTATCTACTGTATCTTGGATAAGACTTTTGCCTTATCACCTTGCCTTACATGGTGTGCAAGCAGGAGAGCTGCATCCTTGGGAAAGAACTATTATTTTTGTCCTTCTAAGGACATGGAGGAAATCTAAGTGCATCTTTGTGTCTTGTGGCTGAGCGCTCAAGAAGGTGATTAGGCACTTCTTTAGGAGCTTAACTTTCATTGAAAAACAATACACGCACGCGTGTTGTACACTGGCTGTCTCGATAAGATGGTTTCGCTTATTTTACCAACCTGAACTCTTTGGACCATTGTTGATTGTGTGTGGCAGTGTTAATTGTGTTCTACATAGCACACTTGATCAAGTTTTGAATTAAGAATTAAGTTTTAACTGAGCTTTCTGCTCTGTGCTATGTAAGGAGAACATTTGGGTAGCAGTCAGAACAGTTTCATCTCAGTTTGTGCTCACTGTGTGCCGTAAAAGGATCAGACATGTTCGTCAACTATCCAACAGTCAGAAAGCATCACTGCAAATGAAAGGAGTTTTGCATAGCTCTGCAAGCTAGTATGGTAACAGCCTAGCCACCGGATTCTCACCTCTTCCCCTATGTCTGCATGCTGCTTCGTGGACAGTATTGGGGGAGAAACTACTTCAGCAGGCCAGCCTGCAGAAAGACCATTATTGAAAAGGGGAGACATGAGCTGCTTCCAAATTGTATGTACTTTCTGTATAGCTAAAAGATTGCGAGCGGTCTCCTTGTCCTCTCCAGGAGTATTACAGGAATATCTCCTACTGACCAACGGTTGAAGATCATTCTGTAGAGCCAAAAGTGGGATACCGACAGGTTTATTGGACTAGCCATATAAAAATAGTCTGAAAATTCCTTTCAACAGGAACAACATTTTTTGGTCTAGATTATATCGCTGACAGAATATTCAGAGCTCTTGGTCAGTTGGGAAATGATTAAGATTTTTTTAAAGGTGTTTTTTGTATTGGCTGCTCATAAATGAAATACAGATGCAAGACTGCTTGAGCTATAAATCTGGCCTCAATCATTCCTAACATTTCAACATCATACTGTGCAAGACGGCCTCCACTTAAGTAATTTCCAAATGACTGAACTTCACATTCTTCTTCTGTTATTGTCATCAGCCTCACCAGATGTCATAATCAAGGAAGAGCCACTAATGAGAAGCTGCTGGTAAATTTGGCTTGTCTCAGTCACTTCCACGTGAATACCTGGAGAACAGACTGAGCATCTACAACTGCCAACGTGAATCGAAAACAAAACTAAGAGCATGGATGTTAGCTCCTCTTTCAAACTGCTCTGTATAATCAAAATAAATAGCCCTGTAAGTGTATAGAAAGGCAACAACTTGACTCATGAGCAAGGTGAGCCTTTCCAGTCTTGTGGTTCCTCAATTACACACTACAACTGGAGCTGGAGACGCAGGTGTCTTTTGCACCAAACTGAGCATGCTGAGTAGTGACTATTTTATAACCCAACCTCAGCCTGTTGTTTTAACATATGATTCATACAGCTCAGGTACACTGTTGGCTGATATAAATCTCTTGCTGCTCCAGTAGATCTCTTTTCTTTTGAGATGATACATATCAACGTGATGAAGAACCATCAATATCGATTGTCCTCTCGCTGTAAATGATGCAGTCACTGGCTGTGTCTTTCCGTCATTACCGAATCATTAAATCTTTCTTATACAGAGCAGGGATTTTCCAGATATTTGCATGGCTAAACACATTTGTTAACATATTTCCTCACCCAGACAGATTTTCTCACTAACTGAATCTGAGAAAACCAATGGAGAGATAGGAATAAAATAGAGAAGAAAATGTGTGTGACATATTTCTCTTGATGTATGTTTTCATCCCAGCTGCTCTTGTGATAGAGATGATGTCTGAGAGCATTTTGGACACAATGAACTGCAATTTTCCGTGACCTGTGGCCCGTTCCCAATATGCAGAGCTAAACTTTCTCAGGCTAAGGATTGCCCTCAGCCTCCCTTCAGTGTGTGAGTTCCCGTTACTGGATCTTCATAATGGAACAAGCCAAGATCCAGGTCTGAACACCTAAATATTTTGGACAAAAATACAGTGCCAGGGCCCCTTGTGGCTGCCCCTCATGATCATACCAAGAGGTGGTTGTAAAGCTGAAACCTGTTTGCAAACGGCTTGTTGAATCAGAAGTTAGGTACCATCTGGTCCCTTTGTGCAGCTTTCCCTTTTCGCTGTTTTGCAAGTTCTTGCACATGGGAAGATTTACATTGTTGATGGAGAGAGATTTTTCTTCTTTTTCTTTTTGTTTGGTTTGGGTTTGGGTTTTTTTTTCTGTTTTGTTTTTGGTTTTGACCCTGTGGTCCGCAAACATTTAGTCAAGAAATAGAATAGATTTTGGTTTGCTTTTTAATTTTGAAACAAATATAATGTATTAAACCAAGTAAGGCCATGCAGTCAGTGATCAAAAATCATGCCATATGCCCCAGATAACCAGGCACAAAGCTTAAGCAGTGAATTACTTGAACAGGGGAGATGTGTGTTAAGAGCAGTCTGGGAATCACTTGGTGCTCTGGTCCCTTGGGAAAAGTTACATTGGGTATATTAAATGAAAAAAGGGATAAATCCCCACAATCTGCCTAGAGAAAATTTGTAAACAGAGGGGCTGGAAAAAAAAATGTCGAAAAATTATTCACTAGTTCTAATTATTTAACTAACACGGTATGGACATGTGTGTGAGAGAAGGCTGGATTGAATCCAGACCTCTAGGATGATTTTCTGTGACAGTTTGGTTAATTATAAGAACCACATGAAAAAAAGGCACATAAACTTCATCCTGTTCTGTTTTAAAATTTTCCCCAGAGCATAAGTCCTTCTTTAAAGATTACCCTCTGATATGTAACACATCCCGTGTTGTTTTACTAAGCTATGACTCCGTAATAAGTGTTTGAAATTTACAGCTTCGGTTAGTCATAGACTTGAGAAGTGTTTATTTTTTCTCAGTTGTTCTTGCTACGTAATGAATGTAACTCACTGAGTACTCTCAGACTGTAGCCCTGGACTCTGGCAGTCTTGTTCTTTCCAAGAAATAGCACATCAGCTACAGCACGCTGGTAATATGAGTGAGGTCCTTCTGCCTATTACAGAATAATAATTTGCAGACTGAGGAGGAGAGACGGGAACCAAAGTCACACAAGGTCATTTCTGGCTGAATTGAAAATAAAGTCCATGTTTTAAAGGCAACTTAGGAAAATTGCAACCACTTATCTATATTGGTTTACAGAAAAAAAAGTCTGTCTACCTATTTGGATGTGGTGGTTGCAAAATGGGGGCTTCCTTTTCCATAAGCAACTCATTTGTTTCGGTGGGTTAAAATTCCCTGTTTGGATAAAGGTCTGTGACTGCTGGTAGTGATTGTGATTAGTACCATGTTTCAAACGGCTCGGCGTTTCTTGCGGGCACTTTGGGAGCTGCTGTGCACGGAGGATTCTGGATCTTCTTCAGGAGACTTCAGAAGTATTTGTTTGTCTTTTGAGAAATACTGAATGTGTTTTGTGGGAAAAGGAAACGCCACCATTAATGCAAGACGTATGTTCAGCAAATGGCTAATACAGCAATTAAATTTCAATTAAAACTATGCTTCTGTTCATCAAGACTGATTAGCAAGTGTTTACTGCAAAGTATTTGATTTATTTAGCACTTCCATCATGTTCTGAACAACATCTGCATAGCACGTATATAAACATTTGTTTCAAAAAAGTCTCGGGAGCCTTTTGCTGCGTAGAAAAGCTGTGCCCCTGCCTCTTGCTGCCCCCAGTGAGCATCCCTTCTCTGCGTGGTAGCCACAGGGTGGGCTCCCCAACATACTGCCCCAGGCAAGCAGTGATTGCCCCCGGGCAGTTGTGGTTGCCCTCGGGGAAGCAAAATGCTGTGCCATGCATTGGGTTGCCGACTTAGCAGCACTGCCTATAGACTGCACAGCTTCTCCTCTAAGAGCTGGTTTTCAGTTGCTGGTATCTTTGCCAACCTTTTGCTGTTTGAGCTGACGCTTTTTTTTGCTGGTGCATGCTTCAGACCAATGCATATGTTTTTCTTAATTTAATAAAAATAATATGGGTTTGATTTTATTTTTTTAGGTAGTTAGGGGAAGTTTGCAGTTCTGCCTGTGTTCAAGGGTGGCAGGTCACTGGTTCATTTTTACTGGCATTAGCTGGGAGGTATTTTATTCTTGTTTTTTTTGTTGGTTTTCCTTTGATATTTTCAGTCTGCGCTGGACTTTCTCATTGGTGAGTGAGCCTCTTTTCTGTCTGTCTCCTCATAGCATTACCTTACAGGCTTCCTTTGGAGCCCCTAGAGTGTGGCAGGGCTGTCAAACAGTGCAGGGGGCTGAGGCAGGAGTGTTTGAATTCCCCTGTCAGTCCGAATTGCCCTCAGGAGGAGAGCTGGGCTCAGGGGCTCTGTTTCTAATATAGCTGCAACTCACATGCCCCATGCATGAACATTGCTCAGAGGTGACCAGTGCCCAGTCCTCAGCTCCAGCAACCACTGATGGTGCCAACAAGACCCTTGAGAGTGTTTTCATCCTCTGCCATAGACAGGACCAAATTCGGTGATCTGTGCCTAGCAATGCTCTTGCAAGGAGTAAGGATGGAAATACATCCTGCCTTTTTTTGACTGCAAGACCCCATGGGAGAGCTGCCCTGGACCTGCTGAGGCACCGGTCACTCTGCTGGTCAGGATCACCCAAGAGGCACCAGATCAACTCCTGACGCCTTTACCTGCTGCTAAGCTGACACACAGCACCATGTATAGGAGGATCCTCTCCAGGGACTCCATCTGGTATCTCCCTACACTGGCACCATGCAGGTTTACATGAAGGGTAAAGCAAACCTTAGACAGCCTTCAGTGAAGCCCTTTTAGAAGTGGATTGAGTGGGGTGTGAGCATGGGCCCCTGAAAATGCAGTGGAGGCTTCTTGTAATTACTGTGTGTCCAGACCCTCTGCTCTGCACAGCCTCGAGACCGCATCCGCCTTTGTGTGATATCAGGCAGAAAAAGTGACCAGGGCATTTTCCCAGTAGTAGCTCCACCATGTTCCCTATAAGAGGCTTGAAACCGCCTGCTTGGGTTTTGACAGCAGCCTGAACTGACAGCTACTGGCTACCCAGGCTGTGGGCCGTATGGACCTGGGTCATGGGATCTACCAGGAATTCAGGGCTCTGGAAGTATCCTTACAGGCTGTTTTTCAGTGTAAATTATTTCTGAAAATAGTCCTTTTTTTTAGAGCTTTACTGGGCCAGAAAATGTGGCCTTTAAGAGGTGGAGGCTGCTTCAGGCTTGCCGTTTGGGTTAAAATATAGAGCTTTGCTGTTCCCCCCAAATCATTCGGTACCCAGCTAGGGGTGCTGCGGAAAATATGCACTCACCTTGCCTAGAAGCTGAATAGGATTTCTCTTCATTCAGCAGAATAGAAGAAGAAAAATAGAGAATGATGCATTAGGGACATATATGCTATTTTGCAAAAAATTGCTTGGCATCAGAGCAAAGCCAAGTAATCCCACCAGCGCTCATTCACAACTGGCAAGCAAGCAGGAGGGTCAGGTTCATTACATTCGGGATTCTGCTCGAGTGCGGGCTCCAGTCCAGCATGGAGATGTCAGGAAAGAGTGAAGGCAATGCAATCAGCTCTGAGTGTAAAAGTTACAGTCTGTTAGAGAAGGGAGCTCATAACATCCTACAATGAGTGAAGTGAGACTGGAACTGAAGTAAGGAGGAAATCGGGGGTGGAGGGTTTTCTGGCTTTTGAGGTTTTATGAACCTTGCAAACTGCTTTATGGGTTCGCAAAGCTAGCTGAGTCTGTGAACCATTCTTTTGTAACTGAAACCCTTTTCTTTCCAGGGCCATCCAGGTTAACAATAAAAATAACATCAAGCAATGAATTAAAGCTGAATCTATTCTGCAAAGAGTAGAACATCCCACCAGACTCAGCTGAGCTGTAGAAACCACATGCACTGCCTTTATTCAGTTGATGATATGCTGGCTGCTCATGTTGGCTGTGATCTTTAGCCTCATCCTTATTTTCAGTAACCTTCACTCTTTTCCATGATTCCCCCCTCTCCTGTTTCCTAAGGAAACAAGGGTTATTAAATTAATCAATTTGTACATGTATGAGTACCTTTTGATCTCTCCCATCCAGTGTTTTTACTGTGACAACTAATTTCATCCAAATTTACCAGAAAGGCACAGTTCTCAAAGGCAATTATGTTCCAATATGTTTTGTGAATATAAGTGCCTGACGAGAGGGGCTATACCTTGCTAACGTTTTGAGCAAGCGGAAAAACTTCAGGGGATCAGGGGACTGAGCTCGTTAGGCATCATAAAGTTACCCCCCAAAAAAAAAAAAAAAAAAAAAAAAGGGAAAAAGAGGGAGAGGCCTCAGGAGAAACACACCATGCTGTAACTTCAGGAAAAGCTTGCAAGTACCATGAGACTGAAACCCTTAGGAAACTGTGTCATTAGCTCATGGAGCTCTCTGGGTTTCTGCTTTGCTGAATGTCTCTGTTAAGCAGCTTGTAACCTATAACATCTGAGAACAAATCAAGCTGACAGTCTGAGCAGCAGTGAAACTAGATCAGTCTGTTTGTTATTCCATGGGCAGTCATGAGAGAAACACAGAGCTTGTTTCACAAATTGAAACATCCCGAATTATCAGCAGGCCTGTGACCATTCTGTGTTCCTGTTTTTTATTGGTAGTTACTGAAGCCAAACAGGACCAGAATAAGCCTGTTACTTCATCTCTGCTTGGCTGGAAATGTCGCTGTGGTCTGATTGTGCTCCTAGAATTATCAGACTTGGCTTTGCATCGGAGGATGCTGGATGTGGAGGCAACGTTTTGTGCGCTGATCGCACCACTTGTGGGATGAACTCCCTTTGGAGTCCACTGCTTGCTCTGGACTCTAAAAGACAGGCATACGTGAAAGAACAGTGATGTGAATGTTTTAGAGTTAGCTCTGGATAATGTTGTTTTCATGTCCAAATTTCCACACAATCCCTGCGATTTCAATAGTAAGTTTAGGAAGGAGGAGAAAAAAGTAAAAGACGTAAATATTTAAAAAAGGAGTGGGGGAGTGGTTCCCTCCTAGCCAGCGTATCTGTCCTGCACGAACCATCAGATATTCCAGTGGTATGAGTGACTGTTCCTCTTCCAGTCCCTAAAAAGCAGCTTTGCTTGCTGACAAGGAAGGACAGCAGCTGGGCTGTGGCAGCAAGAGGTGTGTTTTCCCCAGCTTCTCTTAAAAGATCATCCTGAGATTTTAATCCCTTAAACCCTTGCATTCCTGGCAAACACTCTCCCATGGTCATACACCAACACTGCTACCAGGTAAGTACTTTCATGACCAAAAACCAGGGGCCTAAATGTGTGTATAGTGAAAATAACTTGTAGAGGCTTTCCACCACACCTTTTTCTGCACTGGGGTCTAGCATCTGCCCCACCGGATTGAGAATGGCCTCCCATGTTCAATTGTTTGGGAGAATACGATTGCTTTGGGACATGCCCAGAAGTGCCATATATAGGCTCTGACCTCCTATATCCTGCTCTAAAGTGGTACATGCAGCCAGTCACTGGGGCTTCATAACCAGGTGTCTGACCAGCTTGTAAAAAGTGACTTGGCTGTTTATGTAGCTACTGCTGTTGGAGGTGCTCGCCCAAGGCCCTGGTGCTCTGCAGGGTCCTGCCCGGAGAAGGGCTCTGCCTGCGTTAGTTTGCAGCAGGAACAGAAACATGCTGTGGAGAGGAAGCAGGAGTCCCTGTCTCTCTTTGGCCTTGAACGAGTTCCCTAATACACGGCTAGCTGAAAAATTCAGCGGCTCAGGAAAGGCTGTGCTGCAGTGTCAAGGCTGCTTTCTCTCATGGGAGTTAGAAGTGAAGCCCTCTCCTTTCCAGTGTTGCTCTTTACGGTGTTTTGCAAATAAAAAGTGCTAAGCATACTGTTGAAGCATTTTGTTTTGCAAACCAAAAGGCCTGACTTTGAGTGTCCCTGGCTGTAAATGGTCCCTGGTACCCTCCAACCATCCATCAGCTGATGTGGGGCCAGGGATGCTCCGTCCCGGTCCCCTCAGAGTCATCTTTGTGCCACCCAGGGCCAAAGGTGCTCCTCGGCTGCGGTGTGTTGTGGCCACAGGGCTTTTGCTTTTCGGTAGAGGCTGGATCTTGCCCCGAAAACCATAGCAGGGAAAACAGCCTGGTTTTTGGTGTGAGTTTGTTCCCGAGTGAGCCTCCCAGACCCCAGGTAGAGGAGCATCCCCTGTGGCAATTGGTTTCCCATCTGGCTAAGGAAAGATGGTAGGTAGGCAGTATTGCAAGAGTAGGTCGTGACTGTGTGCTGTTCTAGTAAAAATTGCAAAAACCAGCTGTCAAATGAGTAAGACCAGAAAGGGAGGGTTTTGCTGCTTCATTGTTCAGGCCATTTTGGGGGGAGCGAGTAGTGAAGAAGCTGGGCTTGATCCATTGCAGGCTGTCTGCATTCTTTCTCCAGGGCGGGTGCTTCACAGCGTAATTCCCTCATGCTCTCTTATCAGCAATGGGAAGGTGTTTTATTACTGGATTGCTGCTGGCTGCTCACCAAGCACCTCTGAGACAGGAATCGTCACTCAAACTAAATTAAAGAGTGCTTGAATACATACAGAGGAAGGAAAAACACACTGTCAGGAACTGAATACAGAACTCCGGAGGTTCGGAGCTGCCTGGACGACATCAGCCTTTTCCCCCTCCCCTAATCAAATGCCCCTCTTGCAGACAAAACCTGGGTTTCCAGAGCTGCCCAAAGGAGTTAGGCACCCAGCTTCTTTAGACTGAGGCACCTAATGTCAGAGTTCAGGATTTCTGGGATTTCCTTGACTCTGTCACTAGTTCTTTGTATGCTCTGGAGCACATCAGTTAACTTGCATTAAATATCCTACTCCTTGCAGTAATCGCCCCTCACAGCTCAGTGATGCTGCGGGCTGTCAAGACGTGCGGTTGTCCGAGCCTGGATGTGACAAATCATGTAGGCCAGAGCAATGTTATTGCTGCAGGCATTAAGGTATCTTCTGATGTGGTAAGGACACGGGACCTGTGTTTTGAGCCCTACCTTCAAATCAAGAGATTGTGCTAGGACAGTGGCAGTGCACAGGCTCTACCGCATTTGCCATGTGAAGTCCCCAAGGACAGGTAGGGTGAGATTCTGGGGGGGCTGGGGAGAGCCCCAGGGCCCCCGTGGGTCACATCGTTTGCAGACCTGCCCTGTAGGCAGCCTACAGCAGGGCAGGGGCTGCCTTATCTCAGGCACTGTTTTCTGAAGCAGCGCCTAACATGAATATAATACAGGGATTTTTTTTTTTTTGTGTGGGAATTGTAATCTACAGCTTCTGCTTTGCTTTGGGATAAGGACGTATGGCCCTGGCAAGGAAGTGGCCGATTTGGCAGCCCGGCAAGCCTTGGCTGTGAATGGAAACAGATCGCATGATCTGCATCGAGGTTTGGGCCGGGAAGGAACGGGGTCTGACTGGACACCAGCAGTCTGGGAGTATGGTGGGGCAGACAGGCATTCAAGTGTGGGGTGCCTGTGGTACTGCAGAGACTTGGATACCTTATATTCTGCCTGTTGTAAGCCCATCAGAGCTTACATTTGTCCTCTCATGGGAAGGGATTCTGAGTCGAGTTCTCTCAAGCCATTGTTTTGCCTTGTCTCATTCTGTGTGCTGTGGAGCTGATACCAGCCAGAAGCAGGTCTGGGTGTACCATGGAAGAAGCATTTTCCTAAGGGGGGGGAAGGGGGAGGGGGGGAAGTTAAAGCTTTGGTGTGTTTTCCCACAGTTTTAAATTTTAGGGTGATTGGGAAAATGTATATTTATAGCATTATGTCTACAATTGTTAATAAATATTGTTGCAGAAAACAGTATTTTCTGCAAAAGAAAAAAACCTCTCTCAAACGTATTTCACTTACCTATGTAGTTGTCAAAATCAGTGACCTGATCAATAACTGCCTGGGCTGAAGTAGAGGGAGAACTTCATATAGAGAAGTAAGATGTGGGGAGATGTGGATGGTCTATGGAGGGAACTCATTAACATCCCTGGTGAGGGGGCTGGATGGGTCCCTGCTGAATTCTCTGTCACCACAGAGCCTCTGTGGCAGGCAGAGGAATCCCACTCTCCACTCAAAAATGTCCTGCCTCTGGGCATTGTCTCTCCCAAGCTTTTGAGGCATTTATTTAAATATTTGTGGGTTTGAAGCGCTTGTTCTTCATAACCCCCAGTGAACTCCTTTGGTAAACCAGCCCTGACTTTGACCCAGATCCCTGAACCACAAGAAACACCAGCCGGCATGTCTGCAGCATGCAAATGGGTGTGCCATGGGAGAAGCATTTTCCTAAGGGGAGAAGTTAAACGGGACACCCCCGTGGCTGTGGATGGCTTGTCTAGCTGCTTTTCCCTCCTGGAGGCACAAGACCCCTCTGCTGGCGGTGGGGCCCCTGCGGCTGTGATGGCTGAAGGGTGATGTATTGCTGGAGCACAGATAGGAATTTTATGAACGTTGGCTATCAGGCTTTCAGTGCATTTGGTGAGGAGCTTAATACCACAGGATAAATATCTGGGGATGACATCTATCATCACGACAAACCCTCTCTGAACTCCCCCAGACCCGTGTTCTCTGTGAGTAGTATTGGGCTCCTATTAAGATTCAAGCCCACGCTCAGCCCCTGATCTGTTTTCAATTTGCTGATAATAATGTCATTTATTTCTTGGTCTGGGTGTAATTGCAGATCAAGTTGGCTCCCTGCAATCATCTTGCTCTGTCTCTTTCTTCAGCGATACGCTCCTTTGAGCCGTGTTTTGATCTCACTTGTATACACGCATGTGCAGTGAAGGAATGTTATGGACCAGAAAGGACGATTTTTGTTTCTTTCAGGACAGCTTCCCAATTCTCTGCTAATATGGTTTGATTATAGTGTTTGCAATGTGCTAAGTCTGGATGCTGAACAGAGCCCAGGCAGCACTGGGATTGACAGGCCTTTGGCAGGGCGTTTGGAAAAGGCTGCTGGAACAATTAAGGCAAGAGTGAAGTAAAGGCAAGGGTCAGACAGGTTTTCTTCACGCGTGCAGCAGTTGAATGAAATCAGGAATTGATCCCCAGGGACGGGGGCTAGAGGCTGCGCTTGCATTCAAGGGCGCCTCTCCCCATCCCAGCTGCAGCAGAGGGGTGCTGTGCCTCACCTTGTTACTTCTTGCAAGGGTTTGAGCCCCTCCGGGATTTGAGAGGTACAATGAATGTGCCCGGCATTTCTGCCCCAAGAATGCTGGGAGTCAGGATGGGTTCCGCAGTGGTACTGGGCCTCCAGGACATGCCAGGGTAGAGGGAGAAAGCAGTGTCTTCTGCTACACGAATGCCCAAGACAAATGCGCAAATGGCTTGTTGCTGGGCTGTGCAGGGAGGAATCCCCTGAGAAAGGGGACTGAGCTATCTGGTTGTCACCTGGTGTAGAGAAAAAGGCTGTGATTTTTCTCTAATAACAGCAGATGCTCTATTTCCCTAGGTTTACAACACCTTGCAGCTCCTGCTCTCCCCAGGCTCAGACATAATTTGCTGCTTGTTGCCATTCCTAAGCCTTTGCCAGCGCTGTTGCTTCCAGCTCCTGCTCTTCTAGAGCAGATCTTTGTTTCAGGTTATTTTCCCCAAATGAATTTGCTTGCTTTTTTCCCGCTCTGACTCAGCTTGTTCTAGTAAGGTCAGACTGTGTTTTAAAATCTCTCTAAATCCACTTGTGTTTTCGATGTCTCCTCTACTATTGCTAACACCTCTCAATTAAGTTTCATCTGTGAATTTATTTGTTATTTGTTTTTCTTCCCCAAAGGATGCAGTGTTTTTATGGCGACAGAATAAATATATAAAGGCGGATTCCAGGAGCACAGTGGAGACTAATAAACTTTGTAGGGTGGTTTGGAATTCCCTCCAGGGCTGGGCAAGAAACCTGGATATCTAGTGACGGCTAATGGGCCTGAATGTGCCAGGGGCAGGGAGTGTTTGAAGACACTCAGGTTCCTGTCACCTCGTTTTTCCAGAGCTGGACTGAATCGAAAAGGATAACATTTTTCTGGAAAGAAATTTTTAAAAAGTGCATTACTAAACTAAGAAATGGGCTGCAGAAATGTAAATGTAACTCATCGTGATAAAGTATTGCAAGAATATTTTCACTCTACGTGTGGCATTGGGAGTCCAATGGCTCTGAGAAGCTCGGTATTCAGGATCAAACTGTGGTATCTTATGGGCGTAGAGGAAAGTGTGCATTCAAGTTCATTTGCCTGTATGTTATGTATTTATTAGTTTTCATCTGTCAGGCACAGCTAATTCGATTTGTGCTCAGCAGCAAAGGAAGGTGCAGGTAACGCAAGGGTAGAATTTTGTCCCATGTTAAGGTCAGTTTAGCCTCTCTAAAGCTGAATAAGCCAGAGGTGTTGAGATTTTTCTGGGGCTAATGTTAATATGAAAAATCCTAGATTCATTATAGCCTTGTAGTGCTGGAATGGGCCTGCAGAGATCTCCTTCATCACTCTGCACTTAGGCAGGAGGGTTATTTCTAGACAATGCTTATGGTTGCTTGCCTGATTTCTTATAAAACAACCCTCCCTAGGTAACCTGCTGCAATGTTTAATTACACTGATAGTCAGAAAGCTTTCTTAATATCCCTTTAAACATAGCTTGCCTTGAGTAAGACTGATTTTCCTTCTCTTACTCTTAGTGAATATGGAGAGCCATTGATCATCATCTTCCTGACCTTTTAAATGTGGGAAGATTGCTATTACATCTCTCCTTAGTCTTCTCTTTTGTAGACTAAACAAATCTACTTCCTTCATCTGTTCTTCCTGGGCCATATTTTCTATACCTCGATCATTCTTATTACTGTCCTTTGGACTTTTTCCAGTTCTCTACATCCCTCCTTAATTGTGGTGCCCCAAAATGAATACAGTATTCCAGAAGAGTGAAATCATTGGTCTTGTGTTATATACACGTAACACTTGTGCTAATACATCTTAGAGAGGAATTTATCTTGTTTGCAATGGCATCGCACTGTCAACTCATTGAGTTTATTACTTGATCATTTTACGCCGTGCCGTTCCTGTTCAGTCAGTGCATAGCTAATCATTCTCTCTCCCATTTCTGCACTTGATTTCTCCTTGTGATGGTAACACTTTGCACTTGAACTTACCAAATTTCATGTTGGTTAGGGCCATCTCTCCAATTATCAAAGCTGTTTTTTATTCTGATCCTGCCTTTCCACGGAGTGGCAGCCTCTTTCAATTTATGATCCTTTGCAGAGTTTATAAATAAGTTCTTTTGGCTGATATTCAGAAAGTTAGGACAGAGCTGTTTCCTACTCCTTGTTCAGCAGGGACGAGGGAAATGGTTGAGATTTATAATGGGGGAAAAAATGTATACTTTTTTTCCCCACCCACTTGTATGTCACCATTTAAGCAGCTTCTCGTTGTGGTGTCCCTTCATTCCTGAATTATTTAAAACACTGGCTTTTTCAGATGTGCGTTGCTGTTGTACACTGGAGGCAACTTGTAAAAAATGTATGAGTGCTCGTATCTTAATGCTATTTCCTCAAAGAGTTCTCTTTCCTTTTCTAGTCCCATTTGTAGGAGAGATGTATTGACTTTTCAGGCCCAAAATGAGATCAGTTTTCCATATTATTTCTATTTAGGGAAAAGACTTATTCTGTATTTAAGAAGAAGTTACTGCAAAGGCATTCTCTCAGCCACAAGAGAAGAGACTTAGGGACTGTCGCCTGTGATAAGAACTCCATCTAGATTCGCAGCTTGGTGGGTTTTGTTTCTCTTGCCCACTGAAAGTTCACAGGGAGTATTGCCCCAGAAAAGTTCAGTTCCCTGAAATTCGCCCTCCTGCGTGTCACAGATTTCTTTGTGTGCAGCCTCCTAGTATCACTTCCTCCTCCTCTTACTTTCTCCTGGTTCCATACCAATAATGCTTTTTCCTAGGCTGCGCACTGCACTTAGCAAATGATAATGGAGTTCACAAAAAAGTGAGGAAGTGGCAATGTTGTCAAGTGAAGGAAAAGGGATTTCCTTGTTCTCGTCTTTACAAATGGCTCATTACAAGCGAAGTTGCTCCAGCAGGCTCTGCAAGCATTGTGCGTGACAGGCTCCATCCCTGCAGCATATCTCCCTGTCAGCGTGCTGATGGATACTGCTCCGACCAGCAATTCCAGCAACGTCCCTGTCTGTTCAGCTGTCAGAGGACTACTTGAGTATTTTCAGTAAAGCAGCTTTAAGAGTCTCACCATTTCATCTGTGTAAGGTCTTTAGTCCCCAGTTAACTATTGAGACAAACTGTAATCACCTTCTGTCTGCTGCGCCATAAATCCTTATTTTCACTGGAGCCAGTCTGCAGCTTTCTCATGGTGTGGTGATCAACTGCTGGATTGGATCACATGGGGAAAACTGTCAGCTCGCCAGTACTTCTGAGAGAGGATGTCTTTTCTGAAAGCTTCACCCTCCCACCTAGATTTTACCTGCCTAGACATAGGAGTTGCTGAAGAAAGCCCTCTGACCAGGACATCAGTGTAATGAAAGGTACAGAACAGCCCCCGATGGCTTTACTGTCTGTGGACCCCATCACTCTTTGACCTGGATCTGTATTTAGGGTCTGCAAAGCCTGCTGAGGCCCAGCTTGCTGGCACCAAGCTCTGGCTTCCCAGCTTTCTGCCATGCCGTGGCAGCTGAGGGTGACAGGGCTGCCCGGCCGGGGTGACTCCAGGGCAGTGCGGAGCCACGGTGCATCCCCAGCTCCTCGGGGTGCCTTTCCTACACCTCTGCTTGCGAAGCAGTAAAACTGCGGTCTGCCAGGGAGGCATGGTGGTGATTTTTAGCCCCTGGGCTAGGCAACCAGCTGTGAAGGGATACAGAAGTTGCTGCATTTAAGAGGATGGAGGAAGCTTTCGTGTACTAGAAGCAGAGGCTGCCCTGTAAATCTAGGAGAGCTGTGTGCTGTCAGAGGGCCCATATGCATCTCTCTTTTATTTCCCTCGCTGCAGGTTTTGGTTTCCCAAACATGCTTTCAGCAGGAAGGACTTGTTTGCTCCTCTCTTGTGGCAAAGTAAAAGGCGGTTTCTTGTCTCACCTCTGGGGCAGACCTGAGTTCTTACACTTTGGTAGGTCTTTATTTCCTTTCCCAATTTGTCATTACATGCTGCCTACGTCCAGCCACATACTCTTGCTTCTCTCTGCAGGGGAAGGGACACTGTCTCCTGCTATGTCTCTGCAGCACCTGGCGCACAGGTTTCCCAGCCTGCACCAAGACCCTTAAATAATTATGGTGGCCCCAGATTTTCTACTGAGCCGATGGGATTTCAGCACTCCCCTTCCCCAGGAAAATCACTCAGCCTACCCATGGAGTAGGACACGGCCAGGTGGGATGAGGCTCTGGGGGAGGAAAGGTGATCCCTCTGCTCAGCTCAATGGGGTGCAAAGCTGATTGCACCAGTCCCTGCCTGCCTGCTTCAGATCACTAGATGGTCTCACGTGGTCTTTCCCCAGAAACACTAACATGTGCTCCTTGCTCCACCCCAGTTAAGCCAAGTAATGTCAGGGGATTTCTGTAGTGATAAGGGCTTTGTGTTTTTTTCTCTTAATCATTTGTATGATTACTTTAAAAGCCATGGTGACATGGGTTGAGTGGAGGCCAGATGGTTGGGATCCTTGCAGAGCAGCTCCCCTCCACATGGCATTGTCCCAGGGGACCTGAGAGGTGGCAGAGGCAAGGATGGGTGGAGCTCAAGCATTTGCCTGCTCCCAGGGTCCTTCCTGCCATGAAGCCTTCCCTCATCCCCCAGAACCACACTTGGACCATTCACAGGTCATTTGCCCTCCCTTGGATCACTGTCCACAAGTTTTTTTCTCCATCCTGTGGGTCCTGGAGAGAACTCCTTTGTCCCTGCAGTGAGAGCTGAGGGAGGGAGGAAGCTGAATGAGATGTTCTACCTTGGTTCCCAGAGGTTTGTTTGTGACACACCATGGATAAAGCTGATGCTCACATTTAGTAGGGCAACTCTGAAGTTTTGGAATGCACTTTAAATTGGTGGCTGGATATCAGATATTAGATTTGGTAGTAGTCATGTTTATATAAAGTTTAAACAGTCTCTGGAGCACAGGTGGGCTTCTCCTACCAGAGGGTCCTCATCTCCACAGCTTGAGTTCCTCTTTCTGGTCCAGCGGATCTTGACTTTTTCATGCTCTGTGGCAGCCTTCATCAGAAATGATGAGTGCTCCAGCTCATCCTCTGTATGCACTCATGCTTCTCAGCCTAAGGAGGGTACAGTCTCCTCAGCCAGACTGTGTGACAAGTGACCCAGCCCACCGCTTGTCCCATCAGGAGCCACCCAGTCATAGGAGACACTGAACAGACCCACTTTCGTCCCCTGCTATATGAAAGTAGGGCACCTGTTAGAATGAAGGTCCATTAAACAGAAAGCAAAACTGCTTTCTGAACAGTTTCTTCAGAGTTTTCTGCCAGACAGGACAGAGCTGAGAACACCTGCCCTGGCCACCTTGCTGGTCACAGCTGCCCTCAGTTCTCTCTCTGTGCAAGTACAAACACGGCACCTCCCTCAAGTGATCCTGTGCGATGTATTTGCCTGGCTGCCTTGACTGGTTTTGTGAAGCAGCAATGGTGTTTGGTCATCTGCTGGACTTGATTGACAAGCGGAGGGAAGACAGTGCAGGATGGTGCTACCTTTGTCACGCTTGTCCAAGGATGTCTTGGCTCATGCACAGCTGAGAAATCTCGTGTTGCCCCAGTGACTGAGCTGCTCCACCTTGGCTCATCCTCCTCCTCCAAGGGCAGCTCCCTTTCCCTGCCAAGGAACATCCATACTGGGATTTGTACGTGAGAAGCAATTGTTATCTGCCCTGCTTAATCGCTGCGAACCACATGCATTTGGAGGCACCTAGGGCTGGGGGAGCCTGTTGTACAAGTCAGGATGAATTAGGAGGATGTCAGGATGATCTCTGTGCATAATATGGGGAAAGAGACAGGCTGGAAAACATTGGACAAATGAAAAAAGGGAGCAATCAAGGAGAAAAGCTAGTTCTGGGCAGGGATACTTGGCTTGGCTGCCTTCCCTGTGGGCTTGTTCCATTAACATTTGGATATTCAGCAAAAGCTGTCTTTGCAGGGGTAAGGAGATAAGCAGAAATGTACTGATGTTTAGTTTAAAAGTAGCAGAGCTCCAGGTTTCAAGTGCTTTCTGGCTAGCTTCCTCCTCCCATCTCAATGAAATTCTCTGGCTTTTCTGTACCAAAATATGTGAGCGAGCCTGGGACATGCCCGGGTTCCCTGTGCACATGTGGTGCTGCTCCTCTCATCTGATTTCATCCAGATGTCTATTATTATTATTAAACTCTGCTGTTATTAATAACTTGGAAATAGGCTTGCTCCTCTGAACAGCAGCTGGATGCAAAACCAGCACTGCATTTAGTCTGCAGTGCTGGCTTCTTTCTTCACCTATAGTATTTATCCTAGTATTAAAAGATGCATTCTCAAAAACAGGATGATATCAACCCTTTTTTTCCCCTCTCTGAGGTGATGCCTGAAGGTTGCCGCTATAGTAACTGTACTGTTATGATAAAGTCACTAAGAGCAAAGTCTTTACAGGTGGATTGGTTGGCTGGTGGGGCCAGGCATGTGAAATCAATGTGTGTAAAGTCAATGTTTGCTGAGCTGAGGTCAGAATATTCACAGAGACTGTCTTTAATTACCCATCTTGGTTTGCAGAATGCACGCAGGGTCTTGACTTCACTCGGTGTGCAGAGCTCTGCTGCCTGGTCCTCAGTACAAGCAGCAATGTGCTTACATTATTTTTCTTAAATATCAGTTTCACTGACTGCAAAAGGCTGCAGCAGAGTTTATATTGCAACTTTCAGGGCATGTCTGGAGGGATGCTGCCTCTTTCAAAGGGACGTCGGCTGCCCCTGGAAGTTTTGCTGTGGGAGGAGCGCTGCTGGGTTCATTGCCTTGCCAGGAAGCCCAAAGGTGGCACCTTTGTCTGAAGTCACAAGGTGGGGGAGAATGTAAGTGGCAGTTTGGTTTTGTGGGTGAGACCGCTGCATGTCAGATCTGAGATAGGTCCAGGGTTTAGTATTGGCTACACTATTATTTTCAAACTTTGGAGATGTATTTAGACACTTAAATAGGGACTCTACCATTCAGTTGTATGGAGCATCTGCAAATCCCTTTGACTATAGGCTGGTGCCTTGAAGTTTGGGGGTCTGTGTGACTGTAACCATCCACTGCCAATCTTTGTGAGGAAACTAAACATGAGCCAAGCCTCTAGGGACTATACTATGTGGTTCTATGAGACATGGACTCGATGATCCAGCAAGCCCTTTCCAGGCCTGTATTCCCCTGGTTTTGAAGCTGAAAACATGAAACGGGGTGATTTCTGAGGAGCCTATTAGTTTGGGCATGTGTCTCCTGAGAACCATTCATGACATGAAAAGTCTTTCTTTTTTCTTAATGATTAAACCTAAATACTTTGCTGAACACTGATTTAATGAGCAGAATATTCCTGTTGTCGGGGTCTGATGCTAATAATAGGCAGATGCCTGGCAGTTCGAGAAGCAGTAAATACAAAATATTTGCTATATAAAACTCAAACCATTTTGACTTGAAAAAATCAAAGTGCTTATTCCCAGGTCAGATTGTAAATGAATTTGCAGTAAATACAACTTACTGACAAGATGTGTTGGTACTGCAGAAGCCTTGAAAACACAGATAGCATAAAACGGTGCATCAGATGTTAAGTGAACTATATGCACAGAAAAAAGGAGGTGGGAGGAGGGAGCCTGACAGAGGATAGGAGCAAGCTAGTGATGGGAAACAGAAGAAACAACAAAAAGGGAGAGGTGAAGGTGAAATTTACTGGCTTGTTTTTAAGAGACAGTTCTTCCAAATTCAGAATTAGGTAATAGTTATAATGGTGCTCTGTATAGCTTTGAAAAAATCACTAAGAGAAAAATCCTTACTGGTGGTTTGGTTGGCTGGTGGGACCAGGTTGAGCATCAAGTACTGTTAGATGTCCATTGATGTCCCTATTGTTTCTTCATTGAAGTAACCCACTTAGCCATCTCGATCTCGACAACAGTAATGTCCCAGAGTCTGTGTGTTCTGGGGAAGCTGAGGGAGAAGTTGCATCTTGAGATATTTCTAAATTATGATGGGTTTGGGTCATTTATATTTACCAGTTCTTTCTCAGGGCTAGTCCTCTGCCCTCAGTTCATTCCTCGCAGTCCCAAATTCTGGATTTCTCTCCACCCTGAGATAAGGATCTGAGATGTAAAAGCACAGACTCGGTCAGGAGCCCAGTGAATCCACTGCTCAGGATTTAGACTAGCAGGAATTCCCACAAAAGCAGGAAGTTCCCTGGCATTTTCCACTGCTACTTACTGCCTGAAACAAGGCATGAAGAACATGCGGGGTGTGCATTATAGCCCATCTTCAGAGGTGTGTCCCACTGTCTAACAGCCCTGATAAAGCAGTCCCACCCATTAAACTTTTCTCCAGATGAACACAGGAGAAAGGCCCAGCAATTTGAAGATCTAGTTTGCATATAGGAAAAGGGCAGGAGCTTTTCATTGCCACGGAGAGCTCAAGTTGTAAAGGTTAATACACTAGAGCTACTATTGACTGGCGCCCACAATAAATTGCATTCCCATACTGGTGAAGGAACAGTGGAAAATACCATATCGGAAAAAGATGTTTGAGGCAGAGCAATAGACACTGATACCTACCTCGGTTTATTAAACAAGAAAACAGTGTGTGCAATAGCTCTGCTTTGCTTGCAACCACAGTAAGGGATAATGAAGAGCCAGAGGGAAGATGTAGAAAGACACAAACAAAGCAGCCTATGGAAAGGTTGCATGCAGTCTCTTAGGAAGAGGATTTGTGCAGTAGAATATTATTTGCCATCACCTAATGAAGAAAATCTTTCCATTTTGAAAATAATAGCAATGATTAATCCTTAAAAGGGAAAGGCTTCAAACACAATCAATGCAAAAAAATACAGTGATTCTTTATTCTAAAGAAGATGGAAAGAATCTGTGAGCTTAGTAGTATCACTGGAGATAAAGAACTGCAAAACAATGGCATGCTATACCTGCTAAAGATTAAATCTTAAAATTAACCTAAGTGCGATGCAAGTATGAGATCTACTGAGAACCTTTCAGAAGAGTCACTGAAAATAAGTAAGGTAGTTTGGAGGCAGGTAGGCAGTCTCTGGCCTGCCAAGGAAAAAGAATTAATTCTTAGCTTACAATGAAAACCTCCAGTTTAACAAGGGAGGTATGATTGCTTCTTCTATAACCTAGAAACACAGATCAAAAGGTAAGGAAGACATGGTTTTGTGTTCCTGAGTCTAGTCCTTTCAGGTTAACTAGAGTCTCTGCAGACAATAACAAGCTGCCCATTCCAGAGACATCTAGTAGAGCCTACATGTAGGTTACAGTACTGAGCAGATACTAGAGGGAGAGTTTGGAATTTTACATACTGCTTTGATCATGGATCTATTTACATCTATTCTTTGAGTCACGGATCAGTTTTGACAAGTTTTTTGACCTCTAATTGATTACACTTTTTTCCTTACAAATATGCAATACAAAATATTCGAAGTAAACTGCAAAAATAGGTCCACTGGTAGAAGCATTGCCACCTTGAACACAGGCTGTGCAGTGTGTCTGTAAGGCTTCCTTGTCCCCATTTGGATTTCTGGAGTGGAAATGCTGCACTGACCATAGCTGGGAATAGCCTTTTCCTAGATGCCGTACTCTCATGCATTTCCAGAGTTTAGTTATACAGTTCGGAAGTAAAACATAAATTACAGCAGAGGCAGAGAGCAATTGACAGGTACGGGGAAAATGAGAAAGAACCTATTGTGTGAGGAGCAGACAGCTCTGCTGACCTGAAAATATATTATTCTATGGAAGTGCAAACCAGGGGGGCTGTGGAATTTGTTCTCAATTCACCATGAAAACCCTGGGCTGGGGCGACCATCCATTTGATGCGGGTGGTCCTTAATGCATGTAATAATTTACACTTAAGGCATATATGATCCCTTGAAATTCCCTTCTTAGGAGGACCATAAAAACAGTGTTGCATATGGAGCTCACTGGAGGTTTCTGCAAAGCTCCCCCATTGTCAGACATAAACACATCCTATTATTCTAGCTTAGGTCAGAGTTCAATGACTCCCCAAAGCTTATTTCAGTCCTAAGCTGATCCCACCGCAGTCCGGGTGGGCAAAATAGAAGTGTTTCCAACACAACTACTTTCCTCTGGCTGCTCCGCTCTGCAATCGGAGCAATGATGACTCCTCAGGCTGTAGGTTAATGCACAGCTTATCGGTGAAATCACCCTTGGTCATCCTCAGGCTGTTTTCTGAAGGATTTTGCAAGCATTAATGAAGTTTCCTTTTCTCTGTATAGGACATCCTAGGACTATCATTAGCCTCATCTTCAAGAACAGGAATCAGAAGTTGAAAGACTTCATGCAGGGAATCCTTGTTAGCACAAGAAATAGATCACAGATGTGCCTTAGCCTGTGTGCTGCGAAGGCAGAGCCTGGCCCCTTGCTGCACCCAGTGGGGTTTGGCCCCCTGCTCGGACGCAGATGTCAGCACCGTGCCTTTGTGCTGGGCGCTGCCCTGGTCCTGCACAGCCGCTGCCAGAGGGGCTTGCCGTGGGGCTGGGTGGGCCCGTCCCCCTCCCCTGAGGCATGGTGCCTGCTCCCGTCTCTGGCAGGGCAGCAGCAAGCAGCCAGGGTGAACAGCAAGGCAAGTTCCTGCACAGTCCTTGCAATGTGGCAGTTCCCTAGACCAAAGCTGTTGCTTGCTCCCTGGTTGCCAAATGCACTTTCCATGGTCATTTGTTTCTTGCTTGTGAGCATGGGAGGCACCTGGCTTGGGGAGCGCCACAAAGCGATTCCTCCGAAAAAGACCCCGCTGCCTTTGCAGCCAGTGACCCAAGGGCTGTCCTGGGTCACGGATGGAGAGTAAGGAAACCCTTCCTCTGCTGAAACGAACGAGATGGAGCTGCAGAACTGTTTGCAGTTGGACTAGAGCCCTGTGCTGTACGAGCTGGGGAGAAGGTACTGCGTCCCACCCTGGGAAACTAACGGTAAATCTCAGCTGACAGGAGGTAATGCTATCTCTTTATCTCTTTGGACTACATGGCTCTCTGGTACGAGGGATGGCTCCACGGGAGCAGGTGTGAAACATTTTGTCCATAGCTGCAGTTCACAGACTTCAGAGCCAAATAAAGCAATGATGGAAAAATAGATTAAAAAATGACCACAGAATGTAAACAGAACGAAAATGCTTCTTGTTAGGCATCTTATAATAACTGGACCAGGTACCTGGGGAAAAACCCAAGCTATTTGACTTAAAATTGCAATGTGCATCAGTATTTATTTCTAATATTATTTTTATGTCTCCCAGAATCAGGCAGTTTGTACCCTTAGATGTAGTCAGCAAAAGACCAGAATGGCAACTCAGACTGAGAGATCGGATGGCTGGACCTGGTCCTTGGTGGTATTTTATCTTTGCCAGATCTTAACGGAGAGAAAATATCGGGGACAGGGAACGGACACGCACAGCCTCTTTCCCTCCTGTGGACTTTCTGGGCCAGGGGGGGTTCCCTGCTAAACTCATGACCAACAGGCTGCTTCCCCCCTCTGAAATATTGCCCATTCCCTTCACCAGAAGTTTCCTGTGCTGACTGAAATATTAAAAGGGCCAAACAACATGGGGGGAAGTTTGTTTATTCATAGGGTCACATATTCATGCCTGGTTTAGGCCTGTCCTACTGAGGAATTTCAGCTATTTTTTCCAGCTGGTGGGGGGGTTATGGCCCTGGTGGGAAGCGGGGCTTGTGGTGATGCCTGCAAAGGGAATCAGGCCCAGCCGGCCCAGTGATGTCCCCATAATACGACCAGGGGTTGGTGGGGAAAAGAAACTGGTGGAAACTGGGCTGTGCCCTCAGTAACCTGCTGCTGAAGGGGGCGAACTGGGCCCAGGTCCATGGCCACCTCAGGAGTTAGCAGAGGGGTATGCAGGGGGGCTGCTTTGCGCCCCTTCCCTTGCCCATTCAGCCTCTAACCCCTCGGTAGCACCCAGGGGTCTCCAGGGAGATCTGTTTTCCCTTTGAAGACCCCAGACCTGGCCTCCACTGGGAACTCTTTGGGAGCCTCCCTGCAGAGGGAGGCTGCGCTGGGACCCCCCTTTCCCTCCATGAGGGCCTTCGGGCACAGGCTGCGAGGAGGTGGTGTAGGAGGAGGGAAAGCAAGCGAGCCGCTTGCATCCCAGGGCAATTATTTTTAAAACCAGTGCAGCAGTAATTAACGCTCAGCCTGGCAGCTGGGCCTCTCTCCGGAAGCCCGGCTGGGGCAGGCTCCTGTGGGGCGTTTCCTCATGTCCTCCCCTTGCGGTGGCGGCCGCAGTGCGGCCATCGCTCGCAGTGTGGGGAACGACGGCAGCGGCGGCTGCTCTGGCGCCTGCCGTTAGGAAGTCTTCATCTAGATCTTGGGAAGCATCTGTGCTTCCTGCCGCTGTGGGGTTTCAGTGCGGCTGCCTTGGGCAACAAAGCCCTGAGCTCCATACCCGCCACCAGCATGACTGGGAGCAGGGAAGTGGAGAAGACCAGCATGGGCTAAGCATTGATTTGCAAAGCCCTTGGGAGCATGGGGTGCCTCAGGCAGCTGTTTTTATCTCTGTAAGCAGTTGGCAGAGCAAGCTGTATCAATCCATTTCAAAGAACGGTTCTTCTCCACATCCAGTGGAAATACAGGTTTAAAGAGTTGTCTTTAGGTAGACTAGTTAAATAAAAATGGTAGCAGCAGAAAGCTGCAGTGTGCACCAAGATTGTGACGAGTGAAACATGGGACCTGGCAAAGGTCAATGTCCTCTCATGCCGAGGGCTGCAGGGGGCCTAATAAACAGCTTCCTCCTGAAGCTGTAGAGAAAGCAGTGTAGCTCATTAGCCAGTGTAGTTCATTATTTACTACAGAACCAAACTGGGGTGGTGGGCTTACTGAGTCAGGTCCTATGAAGTCATGGTCCTTCTGCAGACTGGACTGTGTAGGTGCGCACTGAGAAGAGTCACTCACTGCGCTGCAGATGGTTCACTTGCCTTGTGAGTTTGAGATCCCTTTGTCTACGTGCTGGCCAGACTTGGGATGGTGAAGATATTGTTTTTCCATGTTCTTTTCCATTAGTATTATTTCAGTGCTCTTTTTTTGTTAACAGTTTCTACAAAAAATATGTTTTCATTAGAAAATGCCGTGACCCTTCCTGAATTTCTAGTGTTGGATGACATTTAAGTTTGTGTGTGCTTTGCAATCAAAACCTTAAATGGTTCTCAAAAGAAAAGAAAAAGAAAAAGAAAAAAAACCCCTAATATTTGAGAGGGGGTGGATGTTTCCGAAAGAAAGATTAGCTGTTGCTTCTGAAAATTGATTTTCTGGCAAACGATTATATTACAGCCATTTTTCATTAAAAAATAATCTGCTGACCAGCTGTAGCACATTCATGTTTCAAGAGAAAGAGGGAGACCTCCACGTGCTGCAGTTTGCCTTGGACAGTCAGAAGACGGGAGGGGAAACAGTAGTCCGGAGGTTTTCCCGAGCGCTGGTGCAGGCAGCGTGTGGAGCAGTAGGCAGGTCGGACACCTGGGGCATCCCACTGGGCTGACCGTGTGTGTGGTCGCACACTGAGCAGCTGCATCTACCTCTGGCACCCCAGTATGACACCCACTGCCCCTGGAAGGCTGCAGGGATTCAAACCCAATAGCCTGTGGATGGAGGAGAGAGGTGCCTGTCTGGTCTGTGAGGCTGAAGTTGGGATGTCTGTCCCTCCAGGGGGGAAAATCTGGTGAAGAGGTTAAAGAGCATTAAGCCATGGAGAGGGAAAGCATAACTGCAGCCCCTGAGCCCTCCAGTCACTCTTTGGAAATCACCATGACCATGCACAGGCTCGAAATTGTGGTGCAGCCTGCAGATATACGATGCAAGGCGGTGCATATATGACTTTTGATGCACCACAGCACCAGAATAACTGCTGTCTGAGGGTGAAGAGGGCTGTGGCACTCTAAGAAATTTCTGACACCCAGGTGACACCCAGGCACTAAAAAGCAGCTGCAATCCCTGCAGCGTGCTGCCAGAGCCAAGCGCTGCAGAATGTCCTGTGATCTAGGCCGGCAGGATCAGTGCTGCAGTAGTGTGGCTGGATAAT
Organism: Phalacrocorax aristotelis; assembly: GCF_949628215.1. NCBI lineage: Eukaryota > Metazoa > Chordata > Aves > Suliformes > Phalacrocoracidae > Phalacrocorax > Phalacrocorax aristotelis. Next base: position 3,692,353 of record NC_134287.1, on the reverse strand, counting down.
CGGCAGCTTTCTGCTTTGTGAAGGTCTTGCTTTATGTTTGGTTTCTTTTTCTAGAGCCCGCTCTCCTTGTCCGTCTGAATGAAAGTAAGCATGTGTAGCTAAGGATGCTAAGTTAAGGGCTGCTCCCCTGAGCATCCCAGAGCTCAGTGGATGCTCTGTCCAATTTTCCCGTGCACAAATTTTCCTTGTTGCATGCAGTGGGATTTTAGTCTGCACCGTGAGCATCCAGGGATCTCTGGGTTACAGGCTTACAGAAGAAAAAAAATCCTGACCAGGGCAATTTTTCCTGATCACTTACAAACCAACAACCAGCTCCACCTCTATACCTTTGTAAACTAACTTGTGTTTGCCCAGTGTGTTGTAATTAACTGCTGCGTTAACAGACTACTGACTTCACAAAGCCAGTGATTATGCAGCCATTAGAAAGAAGAGTAGGAGGCCAGTTTGTAAACTTGTTCTTTTTTGCTATCCTTTCTTAGAAATCAGAAGGGTATTTATTTCTGTTGTGTTTTTGCATGGGAAGGCAATGGGGTCCGGTGGGCCATTCTAACTGTACAGGGGGTTGAGCCAGTCTTGCCTTGGCAACCGTCTGCTAAACCTTGGCAAGGAGCAGGTGTGAGAGTTGGGGTTAAGGGAGCTGGACCCTGGGCTTGCAACTAACAGCAAGCCTTTAGCAAACTAAGGCTTTAGCCCCGTGTTCTCATCTGGACACAGCTTGCAACGTCAGTGCCAGGGCCTTACAATGAGGGAGCACTGCCTATTGACAGCCTACTATAGAAGGTACTAAGAAATTCCAGTCTTTCAAGTGAGAGGTACAGTAGTACAGTACTGACATAATACCAAGCAGTTGTATTACTCTTTGCATCTTGCAACTGAGAGAAAGTTCCACCACTTCTTTGTGACCTACTTACCAGACTAATGAAGCTATCAGAGGAGGGAAATACTGAAATATGAGTGTGATGGAAGATGGGAAACCATGCTGATGCTATTCCCCCACACTTAGTTGCTCTCCACAAATACTCCTGCAAGTAAAATTCAGACCACAAAAATGCTTGTAGAAATCTCTGAGCTTCCTACCAGCACTCCCAGGAGTTTCTATCGTGGCTGGTTGTCTCCGGTGCTGCTTGCTTTGCTGAGAGCAAATGGGCACAAGTAAGTGGGGTTGAAGCCAGCAATGTCACAGTAAGAATCTGTTTCCCATATACCATCACACTCCAGCAATCTTTTTGATGTTCTTGGTGGAGTATGCTGAGAAAATAAGTGCCCTCTGGCTATGTGCAGTGGTTGAGTGCTGGCATTGGACTACCGGCATGAAATCAGGTATTGACCTGCAGCCCACCTCCCACTACGGAGGCTCTCTGCCAGCAATCCTTACTGGGTTACACGAGGTATGGGCTTGGTGCCAGAAGGTCCCTGTCATGGCTTTAGCTGGGAGCTGCTCAGCAGATTTCCCAGGCAGCAACAAAAAGCCTTATGTCCTGTCCAAACCTCATCTGGAAGATGGGGGGAGCTCCTAGATTGGGCTGTTGCTGGGGTCACCAGCCCTTCTTCCCCTATCCCTCTCATCAAATATCACATGAACTGCCAGTCAACAACAGAGTTTTCTACCTGGTCCCTTGCTAGCGCTTGGTGCATTTCAAGTGTGGCCGAACTCATAAGATGATGGTTTTGCCAGTCAGTCAGTATATTTGAAGCTTGCTGGTGGTCTCTGTGCCCTGTACCTTCACCTGGGGTAGGAATCAACACTCCATTCTAGGAGGTGGCAGTGTCCCAGGGGACACTGGCCTCACTTGTGTTTGCTGTCATCACCTCGTGAGGCAGTGGCTTTTTCTTCCTGTTTCTGTACAGCATCGAGCACAGAAAGCACCCTGGCCTGAGGCTGGTGTGCCATCACAGTAATAGTAATAGTAATAGTAAACAGTAATAGTAAACATGGAAGAAAAGCATGTGATATTTGTCAGGGAAAAGCACAATAATCTACTCTGATTTTTTGCTTTTGGCTATATATATATTGCTGGAAAATTTGCAAAAACCTAGCCAAAGGAGTTGTATAAACTGCCTTAAATGTAAACCAGATACTGTCAATTTAGGACATTTGTAGTGGTGGTGTAAACTGAGCCAGAAATGCTGAGCCGTGGGTCCAGGAGACGGCCAAAATGCAGCTAAAAGCCTTTTCCTTGTGTTTAATTTAGTACAAGTGTGACTGGATAGGTACCAAGCCATGGTCCTGGTCACGCTCTGTGTAGGGAAACCTTAGGGGAAAGTGACTGGGGGACTCTTGGTGAGAAGTTGCAGATCTTCAATCAAGTTTTAAGATGAGATAACAAAAGTGGGTGAGTTGGTACCTGGAAAAGCTTCCCTGAGGGATCATTTGTTATGCTTATCTAAGGATACGCCTGTGAAGTGCTGTGCAAATAGAGGTGAGTTCAACCTGCTCATGCCCAAGCAGGCTGGAAACCATCCGAACACAAACTGGGTGACCCTATGCCTCAGTGGATAAACCTCATTACCACCTTCAGCTTGGTACCTGTAAACCCCTGAGGAGTGAAGCTCAAGAGATATGTCATGCAAAGGGTCACCCTGCTTCCCCTGCGTTATATATTTTTATTTAAATACCTGTGGCTGGGGTGCTCTTTGGGCCTGACTTAAGCATCTGCTCTTTTTTTCTGGTTGGCTCAGCACATGTGGCGATGTGGAGGTTAAGCCTTTTATAAAAAGACTTTGCAGATGTACTGCGAGCAAAGCTTTACAGGTGACTGGGTCCAGCTTTACATGAGCCACCAAGGGAGAAAGCTGGATGCTAGAGTGCTTCTCTGGGAGATGTGGTCCAAGCAGATCCAGGGAACTGGAAGCTGAAACCAGACCAATTCAACGTGGAAATAAGGTGCAGATTTTTTTACAGTGAAGAGAATTAACTACTGAAATAATTTACTAGAGGCTGTACAGGGTTCTCTATCACATGTAGTCTTTAAATCAAGACCAGATGTCTCTAAAATACAGCCTTCCTCAGCAGAAGGATGGACTCACCCCACTACAGGGGAATGATGTTCTCCAGCCGACGTGATGCCAGACACCAGCTTGTTTGACTGTAACATTTCCTTCTAGACTTAAAAGCCTATGGATCCAAAGAACTGTGTAGTCCATACCAGGGAATGGCTCTTGCATCCACTAAAAGCATCTGGGAAAGTCTGGCAGGTTTATGAAGAAAAAGGACTGGAGTTGCCTCTGCAGTTTATGGGAGAAGAAGGTGTGGCCCCGCATGTGAAAGCCCGGAGGCTGGGCAGTGGCTGGCCAGGGCTGTGGCCTGCTGGGGATCTGCCTGTTTGCAGTCTGAAGGAAGAGCTGAGAAACTCCGATGCCGATGTACCCTGACTGCCTGCTGCTCCAGCAGCAGATGGGATTGAGAGATCTGATGGATTTTATGGACGGGCTTCTGTACTGGCACTTGTGCCAGGAGCTACCATGGTGCTGCAAGGCGATGGGATAAGGAAGAAGAAGGCTTCTTCTTGCCTCCAGGTCAAGTTTGCAACGTGCATGCGCGATAGTGTGGGTAGGGGAAAGAAAAGAGAAAAGGAAACACAGCTCAGAGATGCACTGATATCGGGACTGAGTTTACATGTAAGGTTTTATTTTCTTCAGTGGCATCCAAACCAGCTTGGGACGTTGGCATTCAAGAAAGTGTGTGTATCTGTGTTCCTCTAGACTGGATAGCCATTTGGCTGCTGCAGGGACTTTATTAAATTCAGACTTATTAAGTGAAGCTGTTCTGGAGAGAAAATAAAGAAAAACAAGGAAGAAAAAAAGAATCTCTCCCCATCAGAAATTGGGCTTTTCAGAGCAATCTCATATGAGCTGCAAAATCCATGTACTCAGCAGTCCTGGTTCCAGCTGCTCTGACGCCTGGAGAGGTGACGCTGCGCAAACAGAGCTGCAGATGAGGTGAGAGGTGTCGGGGCACAACACGTGCTGCATTTGCCAGGCACTGGCAAACCCCTTTGCAGCACATACTGTGCAGTCAGCAATGTAGCCATGGTGCTCTTATTGTGTCCCTACAAATTGTGCTTCTCTTTCCAAGCTGATTGTTTCTTCCCTGGCTGGCTGAGGATGCCCATATAATCCAGAATAAATCTTTCTGATTCAGTGAGCAACCTCTCACCTAACTACCTCTCCCAATCACAGCCATCACATTGGCAAGCTTCGCTGACAGATGATGCTATATTTGGCAGACAAACACCTGACATTTACAGCTTTGCCTCCGTTCCACTAGAAACAGTCTGCATGGCAACACAATCTGACCCCACCAGGTTCCTGGCTTAGCTCATCATCATTAGCTGTTTTCAAAGCAGCCTTTAAAAATCTCTGTACTTCCCCTCTCAGCACCTCATAGCGTGAATGCTGCAGCATGCTTACAGAGGGGGAAAACAAGTCACAGCAAAACATAAGCTGGTCTGGGAAGCTTCTTCACAGTCATCACTCATACTGAGCAAGTGTCCATAAGATTTGTCTGAAACTGGGGTTACATGTGAGGACACGTTGTCCTCACTAACTCCAGTACACTGCCCCTACACATGAAGTGAAGGAAGTGCTTTACCAGCTTGCTGCGCTGACTTGGGGCCAGTGGGCAGAGCATGGCTGAGCACCTGCAGATCCTGCGCTGGAAATGCTGTGGTTCTGCTCTCCGGGTGGGCAGTGAATGTGTACTGCTCACTACAGCTGGTAGCTAACCTCTCTTCTGCACTCCAGCACCTTTCTGCTCCTCCCAGGGATCCATCGCCAGGCTCAGGAGCGCTGCCTCCGGTGTGTACAATCCACAGGTGCCCATGGGCTGGCCCCGCTCCCCCAGGAAACGGGGAAATCAAGGTACATTGGCTCTGACGTTAATGCTTCTGCCTCATTCGTTTAATTGCTTTCCCTGGCTCTGGATCATTGCTAAGTCTTAGAGATCAAGACGTTCAAGTGCCTACAGATGTAGGTGGGCTCCTATTGGGATCTTCATACATTCCCAAACTGGCAAGCCAGCTATCTACCCTGCAACATCTATTTAGTTTTTCTGCCTCTTTGGGAAGGGGTCAGTCTCAAACGAACCAGACAGTTCAACATTTGCACGAACTGATGAGCAGCAGGTAAAAGCTGACTCTCTGTCCTATCCTCTGACTCATCTGTACACCTTATGGCCAAGGCTATCGCCGTGTTATACCGTATTTGCATCTAGATGCCTTTATTCGGCACCTTGGGCTGATCAGTGCCTGATGTTGAAATCACGAGTACGAAGAAAAATGTGTATTCAAAGAACATCCTCATGTAACCTGCGTGTGCAGTCTGTGCCTCCAGACCCTGAGCCTTCTGAACCAACAGCCTCCTTTAACCTGCATAATTTTTCTTGCCTTTTGTGCCATTAACATGCTTGCTTAATTTTTAAATCCCAAATCAAATAAGCAATCCCTGTGTTTTCCGATTGCTGTTTCTGAGCTCTTCTGAAAAGCACAATTTTCATTTCACAGAATCACAGAGTGGTAGGGGTTGGAAGGGACCTGTGGAGATCACCTCATCCAACCCCCTGCTTGAGCAGGCACCCCCAGAGCAGGGGCACAGGGCCGCGTCCAGGCGGGGGGTGAATGTCTCCAGGGAAGGGACCCCACAGCCTCTCGGGGCAGCCTGTGCCCCTGCTCTGGCACCCGCACAGGGAAGGGGTTTGTCCTCACGTTCAGGTGGAACTTCCCGTGTTCCAGCTTGTGCCCGTGGCCCCTTGGCCTGGCGTTGGGCACCACTGAAAAGAGCCCAGCCCCATCCTCTTGACACCCGCCCTTCAGATATTTATAGGTATTGATGAAATCCCCCCTCAGCCTTCTCTTCTCCAGGCTGAACAAACCCAAGTCTCTCAGCCTTTCCTCATAAGGGAGATGTTTCAATCCTCTGATCATTTTCGTAGCTCTCCGCTGGACTCTTTCCAGTAGTTCCCTGCCTTTCGTGAACTAGGGAGCCCAGAACCGGACACAGTGCTCCAGTTGTGGCTTCACTAGGGTGGAGTAGAAGGGAAGGATAACCTCCCTGGACCTGCTGGCCACACTCGTTTTAATGCACCCCAGGACACCATTGGCCTTCTTGGCCCCAAGGGCCTGGTGCTGGCTCAGGGTCACCTTGTTGTCCACCAGCACTCCCAGGGTCTTCTCAACAGAGCCGCTCTCCAGCAGGTCCCCCCCAGCCTGTGCTGGTGCGGGGGGTTGTTCCTCCCCAGGGGAAGGACCTTGCACTTGCTCTTGCTGAATTCCATGAGGTTCCCCTGGGCCCAGCTCTCCAGCCTGTCCAGGTCTCGCTGGATGCCAGCACAGCCTGCTGGCGTATCAGACGCTCCTCCCAGCTTGGTATCATCAGTGAACTTGCTGAGGTTACACTCTGTCCCATCATCCAGGTCATTGATGAATATGTTGAACAGGACTGGACCCAGCACAGACCCCTGGGGAACACCACTAGTGACAGGCCTCCATCCAGACTCTGCCCCATTGATCACGACCCTCTGAGTTCTGTTGTTGAGCCAGGTCTCTGGCCACCTCACTGTCCTCTCATCCAACCCACGCTTCCTTAGCTTGCCTGTGAGGATGCGATGGGAGACAGTGTCGAATGCCTTACTGAAGTTAAGATAGTCAACATCCACTGCTCTCCCTTCATCGACCCAGCCAGTCCTGCCATCACAGAAGGCTATCAGGTTGGTCAAGCATGATCTTTCCTTGGTGAATCCGTGTTGACTGTTTCTGATAACCTCCTTGTCCTCTACATGCCTGGAGATGACCTCCAGGATGAACTGCTCCATCACCTTTCTGGGGACGGAGGTGGGGCTGACTGGCCTGTAGTTCCCCGGGTCCTCCTTCTTGCCCTTTTTGAAGACTGGAGTGACAAATTTCCATGGACTTCCCTTGCTTCCTGTGTTCTCACAGGTGCTGCCCTATGAGGATGGCTGAGTGGAGAAAATTTGCATGTTGTTCGCATTTACAGGAAGGATACTGGTGTATTCAGAGGTACAGCGAGTTCCTCAGGCTCTGAATGGGCTAGTGTCTAACCTCATATGAAAACCTGAGGGCACTAGAAGCAGCTTTTTCTTTTTTGCGTCTTGTTTGATCCTTGCCTGTGATCACCTGATGCAGATCAGAGTAGAGCTTTTCCTTCTGTTGCACAAGTTCTTCCTCTGCTTTGCTCCTCATGTCTTTCCTGGCTGAAGTGCTCCTTTGGAAGGCAGCAGACCAGGAGTGCCCACGTAAAAATGTCAAAGGGTAGGAAGTCCCAGATTGCTTGCCCGCCTTTTCTTTGTGCACCAGCTACGCCCAGAAATATTGTCGACAACAAAGAAAAAGTCTCTCAGTTCAAAACTGAAACTCTTTTGAATCAAAAATCATTACTTTACCTAGAAATCACTCAAATAATAAAAGCCCATCTTGTACAGAATTATTTTTTTTGCTATTAAAAATTGTCACCTGAATGGAGACTATCACCAGAAATGAAACTTCTGTCTCTACCGCAAGCATTCGCCCGCTCCAGCTCCTGGCCATGTCTAACTCTGCCCTGGTGTTTGGAGGCGTGTGTTGGATTTGCTTAGGGCATCTTCAGAGGGGAGAGGTTTGTGTGCCCCCATCAAAATGGCACACATTGTGGTGGGGTGCCTACGTTGTGGCATAGGACAGGGATGCTTCTCTGGCTGTCCCCGTGCTCAGCGTGGCCCCTAACGCAGCAGTCTGATGAGCCATATTTTTTCTTCTCCTGAGGCTTTGATATTTGCATGTTGGTGTTTTTATTATTCCTGGGATCTTTCCAGCCCTCTGCATGTCCTCTGGCAGAACAGTCCCTCCACATTCCTGCGTTTACACCTTTTCCTCCATTTCCATCCTAACTCTTTGGGTGCCAAATGTTTTTTACAGAGGAAATAAAACCTGCGTGCCCTGGAAGCTGCAGAGTCACGGGCTGATCAGGGAACACCACAACATGGTGATGAACATCCCTGCACAGCACTTCCTACTGCGTATGGGCCAAAACCAATTGACTTGAGAATGGCTTTTTTATATGACTTGTCTCAAGAGCAGGACTAATAACATTTTTACTCGGCAGATGTGTTATGGTGCTTTCATTCTGTTTACACGGCTGGGAAAGTGACCCATCTTGTTTTTTATAGCTGCCATCTGTTGGTCAAATTCATTCCAATGCAATCAACCAAGTCATGGTTTTGTTTTGGGTTTTTTTTTTTTCATTTGTTTTGTTCTGGTTTTAATTACCATTTTCTCTGGGAATTTAATTCTGGGCTGTTGGATCAGTGAGTAGAACAAGCGTTTCTCCCAGTCTTACAATGGCTGCTTGAAAAGGCTTACTGATAGTAGAAAATATTCTATCTTTCTGCTTGCTTGCAAGTTTTTCAAAAAAATAAACCAACCAAAACCAAACCTTTGAACAGGTGAGCACTCAGTTAAAGTAGTGGAATGATTGATTTGAAGCCTTCTCACAATGCTTTGTCCAGGTCAACAGAGGACAATAATTAAAAGATCTGTATCAACATGGCTCAGGTTTCAGGCAAATTAAGAGCCAAAGAATGCCAAGAGGCTCTTTCTCTTGAAAAAGAGAAAGGTCACATATTATTCCCTAAACTAAAGCTTCCTTCATTAATTCCTCTACATTAAGATCATATCCAGTCCATTCTTATTAAGTAATGATTTGCTTTGTTTATTTTCATCAATAGTCCTTGCTTCTGCCTTGTAATTATGCTTTGTAGTGACAAGGAAGCAGAAATGGAGAAGCTTTCCTGGGCGACCAGCAGGGAGGTGAGCTGTGCTTCTCCTGCCCAGAGAGAGGGTATGGGGATGGGCGGAATCCCAGCACATGGGGGCAAGCACTGCTCTTTTGAAGTATTCATTGATGGTGTCCTGTCTCCATGTGTGGTGGGGACCCTGGCTCAAAACGCATTCAGACCTTGACAGAAGACAGGAGCTGGGAGCCACTATCTTCATACAAGTATCTCACTGGAGGTGCTGGGCCTCCAGACATCACCCACACCCCTCTCCTGCTATTCACTCCTGCCTGGGGGAAGTGATGGAGGCTACCAGCTCTGTGTCCAAGGCTCAGGGAGCCTCCTTGGAGAAACACTGCCCTCAAGGACTTCACTTGCTGCCTAGCCCTGCTCCCCAAATCCCTGCTGGAGGTCTAAGGAGTTGACATCTGAAAGCCTGGCTGGATTCACAGCCATGTATGTCTTTGCACCTCCTGCACTGAATGCAAAACCAACTCTGGTGAAATGTCTCTGCTCTTGGGAGCTCCTCCACACTGGCAGTGATGACAGTGGTCCAAGGCCACCTCTGTGAGAGGGTGAGAGAAACTCCCAGGCTTCAAAGCACCCAGGCAGTGCCTCAGCTGCTGTGGGGTCTTCTCACCATTTGCACGTCTGCATACAGCTCGTCTCTCAGTTGAAAGCTGTGCGCTTCCGTAGCCACATCTTCAGGACCCAGCCTTGGAGCGGGGTGGGCACAACCTGTTAAGAGCAGGTCCTCTGGGAGGAGGGTGGCACCGAAGCGATTCAAATCCCCACAGCAACTCTGTGGGCTTCTACAGAAGAGCAAATGACACTGAAAAAAAATAAAGTCTCTCTTTGTGGTAGTAAAAATTCAGGAGTGATTCTACTGCAGGCAACGAAGCTCTTCTGATACAGGCAAGAAGCAAACCAAGTCCTCTCTCTTCTCAAAATGGGCAACAGAATGTGCTTTCTGTCCCATGGGGCACTGACAAATGGGATGGAGAGAATTGGTCTTTATTTTGAAAGCACTGGAAATCAGAGACTTTCAAAGCATTTGCAGGGAAATGCCTATAATTTAAGAAGATTGTAGAAGAGTTTGGGTTAATGTAACTATTCAATTACCTATAGAAAATGGAATTTACCATGTAGGAAAAATGGTTGAAAGAGATAAAAAAACCCTTCTTAAAAGAGCCTGAGGATGGTGTCACTCTGTTGGTTTAGAGTGATCTTATTTTTAACTTCTCCTGAGAAATTTTGACTGTATCTGTGTATTTTTACAAAGTCCTTAGGGATCCACTGCAAATTTCTTGTACTTTTTGGGAGGGAATGTGATTTTTTTTAAAGTTTTTGGGTGTTTTTTAAACTAGAGACTAGTCATATACTGCTTATTAGTTTTTACCTGCATTTATATTTCCATCAAACAAAGTTCTGATAATCACTGTAATAAGGGCTGTGTTTATTTTGCCAGAAAAACATCTTTGTTATAAAAAAAAATCTCACAGGAAAAACATCTGTTTTGGAAAAAAGGGGCTTTCCTCTGACAAAAAAAACAACCCTGCTTGTTTAAAAGTGTTTAACTGTTTTTCAGAGCAGTTTGGGAAAAATAAAATGAAATGGAAAAAATTGTGGGCAGCTGAGATTAAAGGTAACAACCTCTTAGACTGGCTACACGTGGGTGGTGGTGGTGACTGTGCTTTTTCATGGCAGTACAAATGACTTCTGAGATTTCATATCTTTATGATCTTTGTTAAGGTGGACCAACTCTTCAATGGGAACCTGCCAAAAATACCTAAGCACTACATTTCCTCCTTAAACTAAATGTTCAGTGAAGTGAAGCTGAATTTCACACAGCCAGGGAAAGACCAGTGGAGAGCTCACACTGCAGAAACAGAGGTCAGGTTAAACAGGGCTCTGTCTTGCCTTTCACCTATCTCCCCTGTCTGTAGCTTGGCAGAGGTGGACACCAGATGAAAGGGGAAGAGATGAGATGGTGAAAGGGGTGATGACAGATGGGTACCACCCATACATTCCTCCTCAGATGCGTTTTCACATCTGTTTGGCATTTCAAGGGTTGTTTTCCTATGAGCATCGCTCAGAGACATCCAAGCAGGTGAGATCCTGCACTTGAAAGGCCAGGAAGGAGAAGAGTTTACCAGGAAGGTACATCTGACACGTGTGGTAAAGTGTGGCTGTATAAATTAAAGGGCTGAATGAGCCTCCAAAGAAATACGGACTACCCAGCCTCTGTCCCAAAATCAATGGGGTCTCTGGGTTTTCCTTTTCCTCCGAGGGAGAGGGTATTTTTCCAATGGTCTGAACTCCTGATACAAACTTTTGCAGATCCATAAGTAGATGTATTTTGTTACTCCCCAGATGCTACTATTTTTAAGGTCTGGATCATCTACAGAAAATAGGACTCAGATGCGTAAAAGTCTTTGTAGGAACTCTGCCTGGTGCAGCAACCAGTCTTCATCTTCTAAAATCTCCTTTCGCCCTGTGGGTTTTGCTCACCTGTAGCTTCACAAATAAAGCTGTAGCCCTGTGCATGCATCCATTGCCTTCTGTCTTGCCAGCAATGCAGTTTGCCCAGGCATGAAACCTCCAGCCCCAGAAATGTTAGTGGGTACCGAATGCTGCAGGGTTCCTCCTCTGCAGTCAAGGGGAGAGGAGCACAACCACCCTGTCTCTTCCCCCATCTGCTGGCATCTGTAATGTAGAGGAAATGACAGAGGCATCCATTCAGAAACTGAGCCTTTAAATTGCCTTTAAATACCTTAGTTGAATATCTTTGTTCTCTGACTTACCAGTCCTGCTGCAAAAGCAAAAAGTGGCAAAGATATATTTGTGGGTGTTTCCAGTGGATTTTGTTTAATGGAATAAACATACATGTGGAAAATTCAGCAAACCCAGCTCTGAGGCTACTGCTATGACGGTGTTAAGTTAGTACAATAGTCAAATCAATGTCATAACCGAATCTGAGGCAATGAGCCTCAGTGAGGCATCAGTGAGCTCAAGCAGCAGGTGTCCACTACAAGCCATGGGATCCCCACACCAAGGAACACAAGTGCAGGTGCCCAAATGAGATGTTTTCCTTCTAACAGGTGTCTCAAATATTGTTATGCTCTTCACAGGCATGGGACATGATTGCCTGTAGTGGTTTTTGTGCCTTTCACCCAGGGAGGCAGCCCAGAGTGTGAAAACCAGGTCAGCTCTGGTTAGGGCATTAGAGAAGACAGTGACAGTCTGATCTCGCAAGGAGGCAACCTCTGATTTGGCTCCTGTGTTGATCCAGCAGAGCAGGATCTTCTTCTCTGTCTTGTATTAAAAGAAATCTGTTGCTTTGACTTAGAAAACATCTTTAAGCTTTGGGATCAGTTAAGTGGCTTATTGCTTTTGGAAACAGATATGATCTATTCAGCTCACAGGAAGGAGGTGGGAGGCTGCTATAGAAAGCCCAGTCTTCTGACAGTTTCCTTGCAAAATCTGCTACTGAGGTGTCATGGACAATATTTCTTCTGTATCACAAATGCTGAATGTGAGTTTGGTCCATGGAAAAAAGAAAAAGCCATCCATCTGGAACTTCATATAAGGTTTTTTTACCTATTAATGGATTTTCTGTCATTATTTCATTAACTCTAGAAAATTATTGCCTGGTGGGAGATTAGGGAAGCCGCTAAAGTTTAGAATTTTTTCCCATGATATTTAACATGTAGACAGGACTACCTTTCCATTTCTGTCAGGATGAGAGCTACTTAGGATAAAGAAATTCAAGACTGCCACACACCAGGCACAGGCCTTATTTGGGTAACTTTCCTCATGAGAATCAAGTACGAGTTTCAGACTAAATCTTCAAGGCACGCTGTGGCATGGATCCAGTCTATCTAAAAGATTGCCTGTAGCTCTGGAATGAGGACAGTGAAGGAAAATCCTTTCCCAAACCACAGCGAGACTTTCTGATTCCCAAATAAAACTCATCTGTGTGGTGACGCCTTCTCAGGGGTGGATGCTTATGCTCTCCTCCATGGTAGCAGGGCCTCAAACACTGCAGTATTGCTCTTGGGTACTGTTGGGCTTTAAGAGGGACTTCAAGCTTTTAACTTTGGGCTTCATGCACTGCAGTCCCTCTTGTTTTTCTTTACATGGGAAAGTCATCTCTTGTAGGTCCCTCTGCCAGGATGCAGGGTGGATGCACTTGCACAGGAACACAGCCCTCCAGCCAAGCCGTGGGATCTTTGCATCCTTTCTCAGCCAAAATTTTGCTTTATTCACTGCCTGTCTATTAGCCAAGCTCCTCCAGAGGGCAATGGGAAGCGCAAATGAGACTGGTGGGACTACTGGCTGCATTAGATGGCTACCTCATTGACCAGCATCGTGACCACGGACAAGTCACAAGTCTGTGTTGAAGAAGCATGTTGCATGTGATCTTTTTAAATTATAGTTACTCCTTTACTCAGGTGGTCTTTGCTAGGCGGTAGCAAGGGCTGCAGTGTCCTGCTAGGGAAGAAAGGCATAGGAAAGTCGGTAGCTAAGGTGCCTTGCTACTATCTGAAGGAAGTGGCACTGGACTCCTCGGCAGATGAGATCTGGGGGGATTTTTACAAGGATGTCTGGAGTTATCAGAATGGTTTTAGTTCAGTCACCTGATGAGTAATGTAAAATCTGGGCTCAGAAAGTAACAAGCATTAAAGGTGAACAGGGATTTACAGTCTGCATTCCTAAAACTCTTGAGGGCAAGGTATTAGGTGGAGGCTAGAACCATTTATTTTAGTTATATTAAATGGAAACTCTAGGCACTGGCTTGACTCTGCCTGTTCCTACTGCTAACAGCACCTGTCAGAAAGGTTATATTATTATTATTATGATTATTATTATCATCATCATCATCATCATCATCATCATCATCTGCTCTTTACTTTTCTCCTTTTAAAAATCTCTCAGCCTCCCAAACAGGCATGGGCACAATGTCATGGGCTCTAAGAGAACAGGCTTAGATGAGGAAAAGCAAACAGATATGTAAAGTGGTTGCAAACATTTTTCATCCAGCTATCTGGGCAATCCTCGGGAATGCCGAAAAGATCCGGATGAAGAATCTACTATCTGTAAAAAAGGATGACAAGCAATATTTTTCACAAAGATACAGAGGAGCTGTACTCATGAATCTGTAGTTCAGGTAAGTGCTACCTCACCCACTCCCCATACCCCGCCAGCAGCTAACCAGGACCATGGGAAGGACCATTGCCTGGGCGGTGGGCACCAGGCCCCCATGGCTCTGCCAGCAGTCTGCCGTCTTCTCCAGGGCACTGCAGACTCACCAAGAGCCGTGCCTCGCCTTGTTCCTTTGCGGTATATTTTGGGTAGTTGGTTGTTGCGTGGGGTTTTCCCAGGCACATGGCAGCAAGAATGGCAAGAGTCCAGTAGGGCTGCGTTTAGGATTTTATGAAGTAAGTGAGAGTTGGAGGAGCAAAGAGCTACTCTGAAACATTTCCTGGGGCCTCAAAACCCCACTGGTCCCATACACTTCTACCTCAGGACCACCTCTGATGCATCTGTAAAATTTGCCACCCGCAAAAGTGCAGATGAACTGGAAATTTTCCTCATACTATTGAAACACCTTGAGCCAGTTCCCATGTTCAGCACCTTGGGAGAAAAGATCCTTGCAGGTGAATGATTCTTTGCATTTACAGCAGTACAAAGTGAAAAAATCTTGTTTCAGAAGCATTTATGCTCCCTTTTGAAGGCAGGGGAGTGAAAGCCTGCTCAGGGATGGCAGCTTATGCCCCACGTGTCTGTGCAGAGGATCGCTATGATGTTTCCAGGCCCTGTTGCTCTGTCTGTGCAAGGTAGAACCAAGCTGCTGACCTCCACCCCATTCAGTAAACCAGGGAAACTAAACCCATTTTTCTCCCTGGCTCATCCCGTAAGGATGTGACACTCATGACAGTTCTTCTAGCAAGGCAACTGCACCAAACACACCAGGAAGAATAAATTAGTTCTTAAAAATAAACAGCTGGCCATAAAAGAGTCCAGGAAAACCCTGCCTTCTGCCCTTCTGATAGCCTAGGGGTCCCAATGACAAATCACCCTTGCTACCTACCCCCAGTGAATATTCCCTGCTTGTCAGGCCAGCTAATTGTTTTGGAGTGGATGTAATACATCTCCTGCCAGGAGAGGTTTGCAAGGCACATGATGCTGCAAATGATCTCCTGTTTATCTAATCTCTTCTCTTGCTGCTATCTTTGCACATATATACAAACTCCCTTTATAGCTTCCCTCCAGCCACTGCTCTGGTTACAAGCTTAAACAAGTCCTTGCTCATTTTAGAGCTATAGGATTATTTAAGGAAATGAATGCAATAGCACTAGGCTGTTATTGTCTCCTCGCAGGTAAGGTGGCGTGCTGTCCTTACGCAGCCTGCTTTCAATAGCAAGGGAATGGTCTCTGCAGAAATTTCTCTCCTCTCGACAGCTGCTCAGCCAGGACAGAGGTCTGCTGCTCTTTGCTCATCGCACGTATGCAGAGACGACCCTCGTTTGATTCAACATACGGAAATAACCCATAAAACAGATCAACATGCCCAAATCAGAGGAAGGCACAAGTATGTCACCCGAGAGCTGGATCCTGGTTTCTGCTGATGAGATGGCAATGCAGCTTCCTAGAAGACACTTAGGCAAAGCCAAAGACAGACAGAACATGAACACACCATCCAGCACCCAATGCACACTCCTAAAGCAAGTGCTTAAGCCACAAGATTGCAGTAAAAGTGTGGTTTAGTGTATAGGCCAGTACTAGAAGTGACCTTTCCTCTGTGTTGCTGGAGAGAAATATGAGACCAGGAAAGGTTTTATGACAGCTTATAATCTCACTATCACTTCTGCGGTGAGTGAGCAGACAGGTGATTAAGTTTTAATTGAAAAATTGGAGAGAATGGAGGAAAAAATCAGAAAAAATAATTCTTGAGTCAGCAAGTCACATTACTGACAGCAGCTAATGTTTCTAACATGAGCTTTAAATCCTTAGCCTCCCTCCAAAGTAAACATATTATGCATTGTTCGTAACGCTTTTAATTGGAAATATTTGGCCATCCAATTAGCAAAAGTACATTCATTTATTTGCTCATAGCCCGGATCAATATTAAGAGGTCATCTCAGGGGAGATGTATTTAATTTTCATTTTAGAGATCACCTGCACAAAACAGTCTGAGTTTTAAGCTGGGCATCTTGGTTTCCTGAAATCAATCTTTGAAAACAAGAAGCTGGCTGACGGCATTAAGGCTTGCGATGGTGGGGAAAATGGATCAGGACTGTCCTGGCAGAGAAAGCACTGCTTCAGCAGCGAGGGTCTGCCTGAGGCTACCTAAAAGCTGTCTCAGGAGGGCCAGCGCCTGCTGGGGTGGCAGGATTTGCTCTCCTGTGGTGTACAAATGGTGCAATGGTCTGCAGCCTCTGCTTCAGGGCACGGGCTGCAGCTGTGTGCTCCGTCCCAGGGTCTGGCTGTGCCCTTTGCTCCCCCAGGCCCGTCGCCGCCCCTGCCCCAGGTGTAACCCCAGGAGCGGTGCCCAGAGCTTCCTGAGTGCTAAGAGACTCTCCTGATGTGCTCGATCTACCGCCTGCTTGTGTTTCCCTATCTACTATATACAGCTATTAACTGTGGAGAGACTGTGAATAATACAGTGATGTACAAGAGGGGTAAGCCTCTCTTTAAAGCATTAAAAAAACTGGTGTCAATGGTGACAACAGGAAATTACATTTTCCACGTAAGAGGAATATGATGCAGTCAGACATCCGAGTCCCCAGGAGGAGGGAGGCTAGTTAGTGAGCACGTCTCGAAATATATCCGCTGCCAGTGAAGACACATTTGAACAAAATCCAAACGCAGCAACCAAGTGGCTCAACCTTTTTCTTTCCAGGAACCAGCCCAAATGCAGCTCATGCCGGAGGTTTGCCATCTGAGAGCAGCCTGTGTGAGATCCCAGCCCCTGCCCCACTACCAGGCGTCGGCAGCACTCACCTCCCATCCGTGGTCCCTGCGCTCATGGCTTCAGACCCCGGAGGACCCGTTGTGGATGGAGTTTGTTTCTTTGCATGGTTCGTGTATGATGAGGGTGGTGGGGACTGGGGCTAGGGGCTGAGAAGAGAAAATAGTGAGCTTGTCATAGGCTGTAGCCCCCTGATAGTCAAGGAGTTAACATATTTCTCGGTACTTTTGTGTTAGGTGACTCTTACATTATGAAATTACCAAGGAATTTAACAGGAAGGCTGCTTTTGTACTGAAAGTATACATGAGAAAATCTTGTTTTAGCTTTGCATTACAAGCTCATTTTTAACTCCAAATGGTCTTTTTTCCACTCGCTTATTCAGGAAATCTGGTGATTTTTCCCACCATCCTGGGGAAGGGGACAGGAAATAAAATGGATATTCCTACTTTAATAAAGAAAAGAATATGGCAAATGTAATTTCAAGCTATTTTATCCTTTGCTGTGAATACTTTCACACTGCCCCTCCGGGCGCCCCAGATCCAGATGGGGTTTGCATCCTGCTGCTGGGACCCCTTATCCTTGGCAATACCGTTATCCAGGGTTAGGAGGTGCATTTGCCGTAGCAGCAACTGTAAAGAGGACAGGGCCCATCCTGGGCAGAGACTGGCCTGCCATTTTCTGCTGATAAATAAACATCTCTGTTCCCTTTTGCACTATGCAACTCAATGGTAAAGATTTCAAAGAAATGTTGAGCTGACATCAAAAAAAAGTGTCTCCAAGGCAAATAAAAGGAGATTTATTTTCTTATTCAGGTTTCTCAAAGGCTCCTTCTCTGTGCCCTTTCTGTACACAATGGTATTCACCATTCAGGAATGCTTTCATTTAATGTCTGAAATAGCTTTTTGTATCTCCTGGTATCTTTCTTTAACTGTAAAATACTTTCCTTAACAGGTCTAAGGATTTGGGATTTGAGGCAGCATGTAAATAATCGATCCAGAATACAATTTTTTTACTCATTGTACTGTTATACCTCATTTTTCACTTGGCCACTCTCTATGTCTTGGTCTCCTCATAAAAGTTTGGTCAGTAGAAAGCTGTAAAGAAGTAATTTTTTGCTTAAGCCGAAGTAGTTGCATCAACTCAGCTTTAGTGGGGAGAACGTGATGCCGTTTGTATTGGTACAACTTCTCGTCCTTGCTGTACAGGGACAGAAATGGCTGTACGTGTTCCCTTACACCGGTGTCAGGGCACCTGCAGTGGATGGGGCTGTATTTATTCAAGTTTTCTGGGATGGTTATTGGGGCAGGTAGAGAAATCCGTATCACCGAGTGGGATCTTCTGAGGGATTATCTCACAGCTGCTTTGCCAGGCCCATGCTGCTCTTGGGAACAAGCTGCTGGGCCAGAAGGACCACAAAGCAGATCTACTCTGATTGCAACTTTATAACCTCTCTGGAGTCTATTTTTTTTTTTCCTGAGGAAAATGAAAAGGCACTCCCAGCCCCCTGGCACAAGCAGCTGCTGCTAGCATTATTGAACAAGGCAGAGCGTGCCTCAGGCTGCTGCTGATTGTTTCAATTTGGATTTCTAAACTAGATGAATAAGATGTGGCCACAACGATGATGGGATTTCAGTGTATTACACTGTAGACACTGGTAGGCAGGGATGCCTGTCTGTGAGATGAATTCCTGCACAGTGATCATGGGTTATCGGGATTTCCTGCACGGCTGTGTGGATCGGGGCCATCTGTCAGCAGCCTTCTGTGGTGACAGGCCGATGCCGAAAAGACGGATGGAGGGAATCTGAAGCGAGAGACCTTCCCAGCTGTAGGGGAGGCTGAGCTGGATAGATTTACAGTCTGCCTCATTCTCTTTAGGAGTGATGCTTTCCTGAAATGATTTTTACTCCATGCATGTGATACTTTGGCATTAGGTTGTTCCCCAGGTACTGCATTAGCTGCTGGGAAAGAGAAATGCAGGGTCTCAGCTCAGGTAACCACTGTACACCCTGGGCAGCTGTATGTCAAAAACTGCCTGAAGGGGGAGGATGTTTTACCCCAATCCTAGCTTTCAAAGACTGTGGAGAAGACAAATAGGGAAGAGGCAGAGGGAGCTCACCCATTATCTGTAACAAGACAGAGATTAAAGATATAGCTTAAAACTAGCTGCCTTGTGCTCTGACAACAGCTTATCAAAATATTTACTATATCCCCCTTGACTTAATGTACTTTTTGGTGATTCTCTGTGCTACCCTACATAACTAATTTATTGCAATTGAAATATGCCGTTGTTGGTTTTGAACTCAAACAAACGGTTTTAGTGGTGATTTATGTTTAGAAATAGGAGCTGCCTAGTTCTGGTGAGCTATCCTACAACAACAAACCAGCCCAGGCAGTGCAGTCCTCATAATAATGCTGTTTTGTGGCAGTACAGATTAAATGTCCAGCCTGTCTAAGATTACTATGCTTTCTTTGTGGTACTGGAATTGCTGAAGATGAGATGGTTTAAAGCTATAAGCAAGGCAGGGACACCAGAGAAATGTGGTATCTTTCATTAGGCAAAACTCTTCAGTAACTGAAGGCTTGTCTAGTTTTTCCAGCTATGTCATTTAGTCTAATAAAAGATAATGCCTCCCCTTCCAAACCTTTGTTGTGGACATTTTAAAACAGGGCTTACTTTTAAAGAAACGGAAAAATTAGAGAGGATGCAGGGGAAAGCCACACGCGCACTCCAAAAAACGGTCCGGGAGTTTGGGATTGCTTTGCAGTATGGGAGTTGGAGAGCTCAGGCTACTTAGTGCATCAGGGGAAAAAAAAGAGAGAGGAGCCTTGCTCAGACTGGTAGGTGCCTTCATGTGAAGAGCTTACCCAGTTGTTAAGAGCTTTCTACTCTTGTGGAGTCACAGCATGAACCACAGCTGGAGAGTAAATTTGAACTAGAAATAATGCCGTCATTATTTTTCATGGTACGTTGCTTTCTATAAGCTTTCCTCTGCATTTAGCTTGCAGGCTCGATTTGACAGTAACAAAGTGAAAATATAGGATATGTATATCACATAGACCGATCCTTTCCCTTCTTATAAAGAGTAACTCTACAAATAAAGAGTAAGGATTAGCTCCAAAGAGCCTGAATCCTGCAGTGTCTCTGAGGCTAAGGAGGACCCAGAGACTGCCAAGTCTGTGTTTGCTGCACTCCTCCAGAGGTAATGAAATACCATACAGCCAGGCACAGACTATAAATAATGAATGACCTAAAGAACCAGTTAGAGACCACTGAACACTGGAGGGATTTAATGGCTAGCCTAGGATTTAAGAGACCTGCCTCGAAAGATCTGCTCTGTCCAAGGGAATTAGTAGCTCTTCCCTTCCCTCACATTTATCTGCAAAGATAAATGCATCAAGGCTTGCAGGAAGCTCATGTGCTGCCCAATGAAGGCCAGGTGCCTAAGAACTAATCAAAGGATGTGGACATACAATAATCAGGTTGGTGGCTGGTGGGACAGGCTTTCAAGAGAACCCAAAGTCTTTCACCTGCAAAAAGTAGAGTGAACATCAGTCTTACTGCCTGTTCAACAAACATTGTCCAAGCAGCTCTGGCACAGCCACCCAACGTGCCTGTCTGCCCTGCCACCTGCTCTGGCTTGCTTCTCAGTGCACTCGCTGCAGGTGGCCGCACTAGCCTGGTGAGAGCTTGGAAATCACAGGCAGAAGCAGTGGAATGCTGGCTGATGATATTCGATCGTCAGCCTGTAGTCTTGCACCCAGTTAGCAAAGCCCAATTTAAAACCAATTCAAAGTGAAGCAAGAACAAGAGTGTGCACTTGCCAGTTTTTTCTCTCGTCTCTTTGATTCTTCTGTGCTTCTTGGTTTCCCTCATCCACAGGATTATTTTGCCTTGAAAAAAATCGAGGTCCTTTAGGCCATACACATTAACAGCCTTGCAGGGACAAATCAGTTTGCCACCCACACGGGCTGAATTAACCAAGGTGTACCAAAGGTCAGCAGCCCACTTAGGGACCCCCCTTCCTTATGGCTGTGAAG
Source organism: Phalacrocorax aristotelis (assembly GCF_949628215.1). Classification (NCBI taxonomy): domain Eukaryota; kingdom Metazoa; phylum Chordata; class Aves; order Suliformes; family Phalacrocoracidae; genus Phalacrocorax; species Phalacrocorax aristotelis. The sequence continues at coordinate 3,671,576 of NC_134287.1, read as the reverse complement.
TTGGAAAGATGATATTGCCTGACCCACTTGATTCGCTGAGGACCAGCAGTGCAGTGGATAACGTGTCTGACTACAGAGAAGAGTGTGAGCAGGTCTCCCTGCCCAGGTTAACCTTTTATCCACCTTGTAGGCATGCTGCTGCTTGAAGATTCAGTCTGGGTGAGAGATCTCACCTGGGGAAGGAGACTTTTGTAGACCCTGTTTTGTACCCTCGTAGAGGGCAGAGGCACCAAGCAGGAGGGGTGGGATAATTAACAGGAGGTGCTCTCAGATCGGTTTGTAGCACTCAGCCCCCAGCGCAGCTCGTGCTGGTGGCTGCAGCTCAGCCCAAAGCTTTGCTCTCCTGGGCTGCTGCTTCCATCCTATTCAGGGGAGGTCTGATCCACAGCCTCCTGAAATCAGCAGGGGCCCCCGCCTGACCCCAGTGGGCTGTGAATCAGGCTCACGGTCACAGGTGCTGCCTCTGCAGAGACTCCAGCAGAGTCATAGGGAGCTCAGAGAAGTGGGGGGTGATACAACAAGCCACAAAAACTGGCTTCCCACTGACCTTCTGCTATGCAGAGGCTCCTCTGCTGCTGGGCTTCTGTTAAGGGATGTCAGGTGCCTGCTAATTACAGCTAATGAGGAACTTAATTGCCCTCCAGCACATGGTTGGTGTTGAGGGTACTCTGTGGTTGGGGGTGGCTGAGTGTTTCTTTGCCCTTTTCTGGCCCACACACGTGGTAGGAAGGAGCAGGAGGCCTTCCTCTGCCCTCAGCATGGGGGGCTCTGTGGGGAGGGGTTGTCCCAGACCCATAGTCCCCAAGCACATGCACGTGCCCTTCTGGTCCGCTCACTTGCATCTGGTGGTCCCTGGATGTGGGAACCCTCCCTGCTGAGATCTGCCTTCTCTGCTCAGCCCGGGGCCTCGTGAAGGCTTTCTGGCAAGGTATGTCCTTCTGGAGGGGTGCAGTGGCTGTTGTTGTGGGCTGTATGGGGGGGCGGCAGAAAGCAGGATCCTCGTGTTCTTGAGTGGTGAGGGGCTGGTGAGCTCCTGCTGACAGGCTGGGTCCCCCTGCCTTGCAGTGTGCTGGGTTTGCTTTGATCCAAGTTGTCCGGCTCTGCCCGTGTGTTTGGGGGATGGAGCCAGGTGGGAAGCAGGTGCTTGTGGAGCATGCACAGGAGGGCAGGCACTGGCTTAGATGCACTCTATGTACGAGCATGCTGCCCCTTGCAGTGTAGGGGCAGCAAATACCCTGTCTTTTGTGTCAGCATCTCTCCCCCAACTCCCCATTATAATGCCCTGCTCCATGTGCCTCCCCTTTTCTCTGTTATGTAGCACATTTAGCTCCTCTCACCTACACATCTGCACATAGGCTACATCCCTACCCCGAGAAAAACTGGGTCCATGCCTCATCTGGTACAAAAGATGGTGCCTAGGTGCAGGTAAAATCCAGGTAGGCAGGGAGATGTATAACATATTGCATGTTTTAGAGTTGTGTTATACCCTAGGAGAAGCCTAGCTTCTCTCCTAACCATTTAAACAAGTTAAAATTACTGTATTCCAGTTTACCAGATCAGTCATCTTTTTCTTTATGAACAAAGGCAAAACCTCGCCCAAAGAGCATAAGTCCCAGACTAAAGTTGCCCTTAGACTATTTACATTCAGCACATAGCCTTTTCTTTCCTGAAGGCAGCTGATGAGTAACCAGGATTTTATTAAAAGGCCGTTACTGAACAGCCTAATGGGAGGTATAATGGGTTTGTGTGTGCGCGCTTGGTTGTGTGACTCGAGGACAACCGTGCTGGCTGGAGACCGTGGCTGTGAGTTAGAGCTGGGTGTGATTCACCCTCGGCAAAACCGACCGGCTCCAGCAAAATGTCCTTGCTTGTTTGATTTCTTATCAATTGAATGTGTTCTCAGAAACTTGTTGAAAACTAATGAGGTTTGGATTTAGTTTGACAGGACACAGCCGAGAGCATTTCAGCATTTTTAGCAACAATTTTATTGACTGCTAAGAAATTTTGTGAACCACCTAATAAGACTAGGTGACTGAATTCTTTTTTTTTTTCTTTAAACAAACAAAAAAAAGCTACTAATAAATGGAAGAAAATGGGATCATTTCAACAGCTACCAGGTGGTGGGTTACAGGAGATCCAAATGCCCCTGTGTTACAGTCTGATATACAGCAGGCAGCTTCCCCTGAGGAGAAAAGGCTTCAGGCCAAATTATGATTCTGGTCATGCTTGTGTAAGACTAGAATAAACCTTTCAGCCTGGAGAAGTTTGGAGAAATGGCTGTGTTTTAAGCAAGTCGAATGCACTCTTTCAAGAACCCTGTTTTACAGGCAAAATATTACAAATATTAAACTATAAAGCCTGTATTGAGTCTTTGCTTTCCTGTAGAAGTGCTTCTTTCAGTCCTGTTTTTAAGCCTCCTTTGAGGCCAGAACCATGCTGGGGGGCTGTGCAATGGCCCAGTCGCCGTTCACTTCTGATCGGCGACATGGGCTGACACTGTTGTGACACATGGGCACAGAGGGAGGCATAAGCTTTTATATGCTCTGAATGCAAGGCTCCAGGACGAGTCTCAGCTGAATGCACCTGCAAAATGCAGGGGCAGCTGAGAACCACAGCCCAGAAAAGAAAAGGAATATCTTCCCCATCCCTTGCTGAACAGTGGGGTTGGCTACCTCTGTAGCCCGGCTGGAGTTAGATCACCTGCTTCAGTCCCTTGTGTTAATCCTCCCCACTGATAACTCCTTTGAACTCATTCTGCAGGCTGGCCTTGGCCCCTTCCTGCTCTGGGTTGGGTTCACTTCATTTTTAGCGCTTCCATTTTTACAGATCACCTGTGGTTTCTGCCTTTGATGTGCGCAGTTAGTGGAGGTAGCACTGGCAATGCACAGGACAGGGCAGGAGTCTGCAAAGGCGGATGCTTCTCTGGCCTCTGGAGGACCTAAGGCAAGTCCCAGAATTATTTGGTGCCTCAGATTTCCCATCTGTGGAATAGAAATTGAGAAGGCAAGTGCATATATGTTACAGGCCATGTAATACACAGTTTCTTTCAGGCAATATATAGCTGGTACAGCTTAAGGGAGTACCTAAGCTGTGCTGGATCACTTAGGGTAATGTGAATATGCCTGCAGTTAGGGAGAAGTTCCACAATAGCCCTTTCTCAGGTGAACTCAGCCCATGAGAGCTTAGGTGAAGTTAGACCCTTGCAGCCTCTCTCAGCAGACGTCTGACAGCACACTGCAAATTGAGGAGCGAAAAGCCAGCCTACTGAAGCAAGTTCATTTGCTGCTGCCAAGGCAGACAGCAGGGACGGAGGGTACTCAGTGTGGCAGAAAAGGTTGCACCCCAACATCTCTGAAGGCTTTTGGACACTGAAATGTCCATGGTTTCAGTGGGAGAGGGGTCCTGGCCTTATCTGGAGGTTGAGGACTCTGTGACCACTTCCTTTTTCCCACAAGGGGTGTTTGAGCCTTAACTCTCTGCATATCTGCAGGAGATGGGAAAGCCCACAGCCTCTCAGCACAACCATCAGCACCGGCACTGACCCATAGCAGCTCACCCGTTGTGGCTGGTGGGTAGCAGCAATTCTTTTTTTAATGGCTGCTATATCCCAGAGTATCTTCAGGCTTCTCATGATCCTTGGCACGCCAGCAGGCTCTAAGCATCAGAGGGGTGGTAACATGGATACGTATCTGGGACATGCCTTGTGGGCATCCAGGCCCTCTGGCTACGCTGGCTATTAAAGGAAGAACAAACAGTTTAGCAAGATAAAGTCAAAGCTAGGTTGACAAGCGAACAGCTGTCTGTGGACATCTGATCTGAGCAGCATGGGCCTCCCTTTCTGTGTTGCCCTGGGGCTCTGCACCCTGTCATTGGTAATTACGTTACATGTAGATCTAGAAGCTGACCCTGTGTAACACGGCATAAAGCAATGCAGGGAATATATTGGGACAGTGGGGTGGATCCTAATCAGAAACGTATGCAGAATACATTTGCTCTAGTCAAAACTGTACTGTCTGGAGACATGCCTGTCAAAGGAGAAGGCAGTTCATTAAATACTGAAGTATCCCTGGGCTGGTGGGTCCTGGAGCCTGAGAAATGCAGGACCTGGTTTTGTTTTCTGGCTTACAGCTGTGGAAATGGTGCCAGACAAAGAGCTAGTACCAGGGTAGAACTGCAGGGAATTGGACACCAGGATGAATGACCCTTGCGCAACCGCAAACTACTCTTGGTACTTGGGATCACAGCCATGGAAAGAACTTTTATTCCCTTTTGCCAGCCAGAGCGGGGGGAACTGTGAGACTGCAGTGATCCCTTGACTGCCCTTGCCGTGCTCATCATGGACTTGCAGAACGCCTTGACTAGGATTTGAATATCTGTGAGTCTATCAAGACAGAGCTTTTAAAAGCAAGAGAAGGTACTTATGGTTACAGGGATTCACAGAGGCCACGCTTCCCTTTTATTCAGGTGATAGAACCCCAGGCCGCCTCTGGGGAGTGTATGAGCTGGTTGGGAACGTTTCTTCCTCTAAATGACTCCTCTGGCAAAGCAAACTGTGCCTTCCTGACTCTCAAGTTCAGGGGATTTTCAGCCAACATCATTCTACTTAAGAAAAAGTAATTAGCAGCAAAAGCTTTCCTGTGAAAAGGGAGTTTTTGCATCTGTTTTCAGGGTGACATCTAGAATACGTACCTTGAAAAACAACTGCTACAGCAGAGCAATGCTTAAAACTTCCCTATCCAGCAGCCAACAGAGCACCCTCAGACAGAGCTAATGCCCAGCATTGCTTTAAGAGAAGAATATAATCCCAGCAGGGGAGACAGGTCTCTCTAGAATTGTGCCAATGCAAAGCGTGGGTCCCCACATTTTGGAAATTGCATAGCAAGCTTTGGGTTAAGGTCCTAAAGGAGATTAGTTTCACTGTGTTGGTGTCTTTTGCATCCTTCAAGTCCTCCTGTCAGAAACACGTGCTGTTCCTTGAGCTGTTTCAATGGCCAAACTGTTGATGCCATCTGTTACAAGCGATTTGTGTATCGTTAGCCATGGGCTCCACTCTACTCACAAACAGCTGTTTGGAAGTTTACTCTGAAATCTCCAGCTCCTCCAACGCCCCTCCTGGACTAAAGGCAATGTTCTCATAACTTAGCAAGTCCCCAAATATCAACCCGTAGGAGCCAGTGCTATTTTATCTGTAAACTCACAACCCTTAGATAAGGTGGCATCATTGCTTTAATTCACTTGCCATAGTGATTTTTCATATATTTTAAACTTCTGAGATAAGCAGATCTCAGATGCAGGGGTGAAAACTTTGGATTATTTGTTGCATGGGGAGAGGAAAAGCATTGTCTTGGAAAATACTTCATCTAAAGACTTGCTGAGCTGTACAATTGTGAGTTGATTTTTAGTTTTTAGTGTCTGCTGCTGTTAGTGTATCACAAAACTATGAATATATATATAGTGTGTGTACACTCTGTATTTTATTGATTTAAACAGAATTCAGGGACTTGATTTCTTCTGCTGAGCTAAAGTGTTGCAAATGTGTGCAGTGGAGTTGCTAATGAGCTGATCCACACACATGTAGAGGACTTCTGGCTATAGAGGTAGCCCTGTAGGAGTTACTGCACTTGCATGGAAGTATTTGACCTGCCAGTATATCAGATGTCTGCACAGCCTGGTCAATATTCACCCTGATAAAGTATCTGGCTGGAAAAACAGTTCATTTCCAGGGAAACCCAGGTGCGTGGTAGTCTCAATTGAAATGAGAAGTTCCATTTTCATGGAGCTTTAAAGATTTAAATTAGGGTATTACTTTATTTTAGAATGTTTTCAAAATTAAACCCTTTATAAGGAAGGACACAGAAGCCACTGTGAATTGGTGTCTAACTGTATTTACTCAGAAACAAAATCCTTTTCCTTGCCTCCAGGGGTTTTCCTATGTTCAACTGAAAGTACTTTGCAACTAGTCAGTTTTGGTTCTTTAGACCTGGAAGCACTTTGCCACTCTTCAGAGTCATTGCTTTATGGTTACCTTGGATTTTTAAACTCGTAGGACTTTTATATCTATTTTCTTGATTTTGAAGTTAATGCGTTTCCTTACGTCATTAATACAGAAGAAGAAATTATGAAACATGTTCCTAAAGTACTGGTCAATATCATGGAATTGGACAAGATTTTTTTTCAGATGGCTCTGACGTTACGTATGTCTCTCAAGGGTGTGAATAAATCATGTGTTAACCATATGTTTCATCTGTTTCAAAGATGATTAAAACAATTGTTAAAGAGTAAATAGTGTAATGAAATTAGCCTACAATGTTGTTTCTAAATGTATATGCAAGTATTGATAACAATATTTCTCAAATGCTCCTTAGGTGGAACTGAGGGTAGCTTTTGGTTTTATTTTCAGGGTCTTGAGTATGATTTTGCTATTTGAGTGGCATCATTCATACAGTGATTAATCCTTAGCTTTCTGTTTCCTTGTTTTTACAGTTAGTAGAAAAAGTAATCTTATCTAACATTTTCTTATTTGCAGATATTTGTCTGGAGTGTCCTGGACCTTCTTAAAAGTCTCAGCTGAGCACAAAGCTATATTTTCTTGAGTGTGGGACAATGAGGAGATAGTGGGCTACAGGGGCTGGGCAGCGCAGTGCGGGAGCTCCTGTTAGCTGGGAGCGAGCCTGTGCTAGGTGTGTGCCAGCGTGTCCCCGTGTTCCGGGTCATTAGCTCTGCTGAGCATCAAGGGCCGTTGGCTGGCGTGCAGCACCGTGCCGCTAGGCTTGCCCTGCTCCCAGAAGTGCAGCTGGTTTCTCTGCCCAGAGCCGTGACCTGCGGGTACACCAGTGTCCAGAGTTAGGATGGTTATAGACGATATCTCGCGCGCAGTCGCGATCCCTGCTCTGATGTCTAAACAGATGCAGTGAGTTGACGTGTTGCTAATTCAGTCTTACTGATGTGGACCAATACGAAGAGGGTTTCTTCAAGAGTAGAGCTGAGACTGAGTCTGGCTGTCAACAGCTGCATGTTTGAAGCCCCAAGCCACTCTTTCTTGTATCAGGGTCTCCTGCCTCGTATCACCTTCCCGTCCTGTGGCTGGGACACGGCGTTACCAGCCTGAACACCCACACGTCTTTGCTTCTTGTATCGGGGTGGGAGCACCACCCTGACCGAGGGCTTGGCGCTGAACTCCCGACGTCCTCGCACCACTTGCTTTGTGTGGCTGGACACGGGTCCCGTCTGCCAGACGGGACAAAGTGATCACACCCACTAGTGTCGTGAAAGAAAGCAGGCGGTCGTGTAGAGGAGGAGCAACAGTGGGAGTGCGGGCATATTTACGGTGTCCCTTTGCTGGTAGCTCAGTGTATTTACTTACTGAATATATGAGTCCAGTTAGGGGGTGCTCGCTGTGCACTGGAGGGTAGGAGGTGAGCACTGCTCGGGAAAGCTCCTGGAGAGCGGGCAAGCTGCCGACCCAGAGGGGAAGGAGCAGGCGGCGGGTAATGGATCGCAGGGCAGCCTCAGCAGAGCGTGACGAGCGAAATGAGTGATCCGACCTGCCCCCAGAGCATCAGGGAAGAGAATAGACCACTCAAGTCTGGAAGAGGTTTTGGCAGTGTCGCTAACATGTGGAGGCCTCAGCGGCCTCTCTTCCTTGTAAACCTTCTCAGAGTCGCACGCAATGGAGCAAAGGAATTGTGCGCAGAGCAATACCCCTCCTTATCCAGTCATCTTCAGCTAACAAACGCCTTCTGTACTCTTTCTAACCTCTTTGCTGCCTCTCCTTTCCATGGCCTGTTTCATTTCTAGTGGACCCTGGATCTGGCCGCCTTTTTCCCTAGTCTTGCCAGTGCTCTGATCCTTCTCATGGTCCTTCCACTACTGCACTTGCCACTGTTTTCCCTCTCCCCATCTTGTTTCCTTGCTATTCATCCCTGTTTTTGCTAGCATACTGATCAGATTCCTGGTAAGCCTCTCTCTTTGTGATAATTCAGCCATTTCGGCTGCCTTGGACTCTAGTGTACATTTTATTTGCATGCCAATAAGCTTTACGGGATGAACTTATACTTATGCAAAATGCAGAGCCAGGAGGTTGTGGTGACATGTAAGTTAGCATTAAACCCAATGTGTGTAACACCTGGGAGTGTCAGCTGCAGAGCAAAGTACTTTCTTCATTTCTAATTTTACCTAGACAGCTTCTCAAAGCAACCCACCTTTCAGTTTGCAACCCCCCATTTTCACTTTTCAAACAAAATATATTTTCTGTCCTTCATGGAAAAAAAGAATCCATCAAAAAGAGATTATTTTTACCAAAGAAAATGAACCCTGTTATTATTTCCATATCATGGAGGAGAAGACTGAGGCGCAAAGAGGCTGAATTACAGTGAAAATATTGAAAGCCTCAGTCCCTGCCCTCTGGTAGGAGAAGCACTTTGTCTCAGAGAGCTTTCATGTTTTTAAGTGTTTAAATTTCTTTGAGGAAGGACTTTTTTTAAGTAGCCAGACTTATAGTGATGTTTTTGCAGATGGAAAGGTGTTGAGCTCGAGGTTTTGTGTGGCTGCTCCTTATGCATCTTCTATAGCTGCTCAAATATTTTTTTTCTTCATAAAAATTTAATACGGAAAATTAATGAGGAGCTGGTTAGTGAAATGATACAGTGCCTGTAGCCAGGCTAAGAATGAGTTGTCAGCTCTGGACCTCCCCAGTCCAATAGGTAACTGCAGAACTGTGTGAGTGAGATACAAAGGGAGGCTCCGAAAGGTTCAAAGAGATTTATAGAATATTTCAGACCACAAAAACACATAAAACAAAGTCCAACAGGTTCCAGAAACAGGACAAGAGGGACCTGCTGTCAGAAGCAGATTGTCATATAGTTATGATTTACTGTCCTCTTCCAAGCGATCTGTACAATCTCTGTCAGCAACGTGGCAAGCAAATAGCATTTGGGGGCTTGAGATGAGTGTTTGGGAGAGAAGGCAGCAGTGACAATGACCACCGCAAACTTAGGCAGGGAAGTCTCTGCAGAGCTCTTTTGGAGCAGAAAGCGCAAAACACTCTTTTCACCTCTTTTCACTGTGAAAGGACAAACCTGGGTCAAGTAAAGGAAATATCCAAAAATAACAAGAATTCAACTTCGAGGTTATTCAAAGCCTACTAGGGAATTTAGATAGTTGTTAAAATTAGTGTGATGGTGCATCTAAATCCCCACCCTAACTCTGAAAATCTCACTCTAAAATATTCAAAGCCATCCCTTTCTCCATTTCCAAGTGTCATTTGTTTCTCCTCCTAGTCAGATGTGGACTTGATCTTGGACACGATTTGGACGTGAAGCAAAAGTCAAGTCTGTTTAGGCTGAGTACTTTGGGCTAACACTTCCATCTCTGCAGCTTTCAAAACAACAAGAGTCAATAAACTATTTTGCTTATCGTCTTCCCTGTGCGCGCTGCAGGCTACATAGAAGATTTCAATTAATGTTAATAGCATAGAAGATTGAAACGCATATATTATTTTTTTCCTGATGTAATTTGAAACAAAGAAAATTACCCAGATAGTCTGTCACTCCTTAAAACAAAACAAACTCACTGGGGTTCCGTTAGGGTTTTTGTTTGTTATTTGTTTGGTTTCGATTTGTGTGTTTTGGGGTTTGTTTTTTTTTTTGTGGTGTGTTTTTTTGTTTTTAAGTGAACTCCAGTTCAGAAACTAGTAACTGAACAGACTCATGAATTCTGAAAAAGTCCATTCTGTGCCCACAGAGCTCGTGCTTTGTACTTGGCCAGGCAACCCTAGACTTTCCACGATAGCCCCTGTCACTTAAGAAGAGATATTAATTATGACATTAAAAATAGTCTAGAAAAGCATCCTCCCTTATTTATGGCTCATCCACAGGTGTGTTTCCACTGGTGGATAGCTTGACCCAGGTGTGTGTGCATGTGTGGTTTTTGTGATTTAGGTTTTGTTTAGGTTTTTTTTGAGAGGCTTCTGCATTTGGGTATCATGACATTGTTGTCATATTACCAGCAGTGCTGCTCTACTCCATATGTGCTCCTCCACATCCACTCCCCCACAAGCTCTACCTGCCTCCCTGTTTCATGTCGATGTATCTCTCCGTACTGAATTCCTCCTTTGGCATTCCCATGTCCTTTCTCTCTGTCCTTCCCCCCTCATTCTGTCCTTCTCTTCAAGCCTGTTCTTTCCTTTGTCTTTCTGCACCTTATTCTATTCTCAAGCATCTTTTTCCAAGTCCTCTTTCATCCAAACACATTTTTCTAAATCCTGGGCTTCTTGTCTCAGCCTTCTCACAGATATCTGTCATCACTCTCTCCTTACTAGGAAGCCTTTCTTTTCAGGCCAGCTTCGTTCTGCTAGCAGGGAGGTATATTCCCATTTGTACCTATGAATGAGTCACAAAATCCCCAAGGAAGAATGGGGACCTAGAACTGCCCCAGGCCTGTGCGCACAGATTCACATGCCCAGCTAATCCTGTACTGTCAGTTCTTTGCCCTGGATTGCTGTCATCCTGTCTGCCTGTGCTTCCAGGCAGTCTTGTCAGGCACCCTCTACGTCAAAGAGTGGGTATTACTGACTGTAGGCCTGGCTGAATGATGGCCAACAGCAGGAAGAAGGGATCTGAGGACATAGGCAGCCTTGTGACTTGACTTTGGTCTTTGTAAGGACTTTACTGCTGTTTCCAAGGGAGAAACCTTACTCCTCCCAGGAAAGCTCCAGGAGGAGAGACCTGTTTTCCCTGATGGCTCCTTTTCCCTCTGTGGAAGAGCAAAACCCCTCTCTCCTCTTAGATTTCCAAGCAGGTACTGATAACCAGCTCCAGACAGTACATCCAGCTCTTTAAAGGTGGATGCACCACTAATATCACTAGCATCCCTGCTCTCTTGCTGTCATGCAGCACGTTTTGCTTTTGGCACAGGAAGCCGTTGTGGGGAGAAAGCTGGGGCTGCTAATCCCTTTTGGAGGTAGGCTTGGTAGGTGCAGTCTCGGCATTCCTGTCACCAGTTTGAGGTGAGGGCAGGGACTCAACTGCCGGCAGGACCCACGCCGGTTGATTAGCAGTGCAGCATGCGTGAGATTCCTTGGCACAGCTCAAGGTTATTGAGAAGCTAGGCTGCATCCCAAACTTGCCCCAGGCAGAATTGGCAGATCATGTAGCTAGTGTCACTTTCAAGCATTTGGCCAGGCAAAACCCACCCCTTCTGCATCCCTCAGCTCCCCTGAACTTGGCTTTGGACTAGGTCTGTTCAGTGGGTTGGCTGCCTCCCCACCCATGCATTCACAGGGTTTGAGGCAGGGTGGAGTGCATATCTCTACAGTAATCTAATTCTGTCTTTCCATGACTGGGTCTCAGAAGCTGCAGCTTCCTTTAAATTGATTTTTGGTTATAACTTTTGTAAGAAATAAGTATCCAGTAGACTTAGAGCAACATTAAAGATAGCAAAGCGTATTTTTATTTACAAATAGAAGAGCTAGAAAAGTTCTAGTGATGATAATTCATATGATTGTGGTATGACTGAGGCAGGACTGTTCCTGGTGCCACAGCGCAGCTCCATCCTCTCTAGTATGCAACTTCAGCATAGGACTGGCATTACCCTCCCAGGCTGTGCTATTGGGAAGAGAAGGTCCTTAGCAGAGGTGTCTTTGGTCACACCAGCAGTGCTCAGCTAAAGAGGCTGGTGCAGCAAAGACCCCTAACTCTACTTTTCTCCTCTTCAATCCCAGATGCTTACTACATTTCTTTTAGCAGAAGAACAGTAATGCTGAGCCTTGCAAACCAGAGCCTCTCTGCAACCCGAGAGGTCCTCGGCAGCCATCTGAAGGACATTGACACCAAACAGCTGTCCCAGGGAAAGGCTGTGTGGGAACAGCCCGCCAGGCTGCCTCTTTCCTCCCTGTAAGATAACGCTTGGCAGCGCTTAGCTCTTGTACCAATGACCCTGGCTGATAGGGAGTAACATAAAGACTCCCATCAGTCTGGGTGGCACACAGCATATGTACCCCATACCAGAGCTACCCAGTCAGTTCTTGGTCTGAACACGTGCCATATAGGGGCTTTTGAACATGCGCTCTGCATCCACGCAGCGTAGCACTGCCATCCTCCTATCTGTCCGTGCAGGCTGTGAGCGAGCGCCAGAGCTGGCCCTGCCGCGTCTGAAATAGAAGCGGCTGCTCCAATATTTGGAAAGTCCCCAGTGCTGAGGGTGAGGCTCGCGATTGTCACTGTCAGAAAGCAGAGAGCCAGAGCTAGCTGAAAAGTTTGCAGTTCACTAATAACTTGTTAGAAAGCTCCAGAAGGCTCAACCTAAGGCTTTTCTTGGAAGTAAGCCTGATTTGATTGGTGAGTGTCACTGGGCATCACTGATTCTCCTGCCTCCTGGAGACAGAGTAGGTCCCTGGGGGCACTTCAGGGCCAGCCTGGGTGCACGTGATCCAGCTGGATGGCACTTTTTACACAGTAGGAACCAAAACTCTTATCTGAATTCTCCTTGTGATTTTTGTGGGTCTCAGGTGATGCTACCATTTCTAAATAAGCAAAAATGCAAGCGCCAGCTTGCTAGTAACTCGCAGGGAGAGCTTAAAAGGTTCTGTTTTACAATCAAAAGAGCTTGTAATTAGCTACTTGCATTTGCATTTCAACTACAGAAGTGGAGAAACTCCAACCCAACAGTAATTCCTGTAAATCCTTTTATCAGCAGGCCTGTTACAATCTGTCACCAAGCCTGTCTGAAGAGCCAGGCTCAGGGCAGTCAACATACAGTACTATTGAGCATCGCGCAACTGCAAGATAAAAGCAGATGGCTGGCGAATTTTTATCTTCCTCAAAAGGGAGAGATGCCTTTTGTTTCTGAGGAGCAAAATGTTAGTGGCTTGGCTCTGTTCTTAGTTTTACTAGACATTTGCTGTACGCTTTCCTTTGAAATGCCTCGTTAAATGCAGAGGCAAGATGACAGCTGCACCACTTTGGAGTGCATAGGTTTCATATAAGAGGTTGAATGACAGTCCTAATTGCAGGTGGTAGGAGATAAGAGGTGATGGGGAAGCCTGTTCCCCTGACTCCTTCATGCTGAGGTGGTCACCAGCCCAGGCACCAACATCTTACCGCATGCCTGGTAACAACTGCTATTTGCAGCTAACCAGGCTGCTGAGTATTAAGGTCTTCTCTTAGCAAAATTATTATTATGGTCTTGTTTTGATTCCTGTGGTCCCTTGAGCATCTGGATCTGGCTCATGACTCAGGAGGCTATTTTTCTGCCACGTGTTCTCGAATAGAGTTGTTTAGCACAATTTTATCCACTTGTGGCTGTGAGCCCAATTGGAAACACGTGTGCTGGTTAAAGGCAGGTGGAGGGATTTCTCTTGTTAATTAGGCTTCAAATTCCATTGTGTTCCCTGTAAACAGTGGCCTGGGCTTGGGACTTGGTAACACCAGACAAACCCCATTAGTGAGGGAATAACCCTGGATTTGCACTGCTTATAAACCTCATAAGTTTGTTTGGGTTTTTATTTTTTTTTCCTTTGTTTAAGACAGTTCCACATGGCACTGATTTTTCTAAAAATAAAAGCCTCTTCAAGCCTGGATGGGATAAAGAGAAGCTTTCTGGGACCAGCAGGGCTGCGTGGCCAAGGCCGAGGTGCTAGGATCAGACAGGAAAAGCAAGGGCTCCTTTCCCACCAGCATGCTGTCCTCCCTCCCCGCGATCAGCCCATTTCCCTTCTGCTCTACACCCAATTGCTAATTCGATCTCTGAGTCAAGGGGCTGCCCTTTTGCACTAGACTGGGAGCTGCTATTCACCCCCTGTGGCCTCCACGAGTAATTAGAGTAACACCTTGTGTAATGGTTTAAGCAACAAATGCCTGTAGCTTCAGCCCACCCCAGCTCCACCTCAGGTTCATTATCACCTGAGGAGCTCTGACAATAAGTACAGTGGGTCAATCTTGTTGCAAAGGAGTTATTCTTGTGGGCGATGTGTACGTGTGTCTTGAGAAGATGGCACAGAAAGAAATAGGAGTCTTTACAGAAAATTAAATGGAATGGGAGACTTAGGTTTATTTGCTCCTCAGGGGCCTGGGTGAAGGCATGAATGGACCGCCTACCTTAGCTGTCCCGGTCTTGTGGGCAGAAGACCTCAGGCTTAACTCCCCAACCAGATTTACTCCCTGCATCACAAGGGGTTTCACTGTGAGTTAGACACCTTGAATAGATTTACCGATTTGGTACTTGCTGCCCATTCAAATCAGCACATCTGAAGAATGTAAACACCTCTGAGGTTTTGTTCCTTTATCTTGCAGGTTTTCACTATGACGCTGCCTGCCAAAGTTGTTGATTTTGCAGGGAAGCTGCTGCAGCATTGAGCCTCCAGGGTTTGAAGAGTTTCGTGGTTGCCTCCCTTCCTTTCTGCGGTAGGGAGCTGGTGTGTGCGCCTCTGCTGTGGTGCCTCTAGCATGCTCCTGACACATTAGACAGGACTGACATTGGCTGCCACCCCTGACAATGGAGGCAGGGGGGTCTGGAGTGCCAGTGCAGGGAGGAGGAAGGAAAGGAGGGGAGAATGAAACAAAAGCTTCTTTTTTTGTTGTTTTTTTCCTTCTCCAAATTAAGGTTAAGATCTCTTGGAAATTTGCCTGGGGGCTACAGGCGTCCTTGCACTGCACCCACTCCCAAGTGCCATCTGGAAAGAGGAAGGGAGGAGGACAGGAATTTTCAAGGGTGGATTCCAGTGCAGGAGGAGCCAAGGGAGAGAGAGAGGGGAATGGTCACCGTTAACACTGAGATGGAGAAGGGGGTACAGCTCTGCCATTTGAATACCAGACTCCAAATGCTGAGGCTATTTGCAGATTGGACTAGATAAAAAGATAGCTAAACTAGCAAAGTTTTGTGATGATTCACTGCCAAGTGCCAGCAGAGCCATGAGCTAAGCCTGTTTGACAGGAGAGCAACCGGGCAATAGTGAAAGGAGCACAGATGTGCCAGAATTCACAGTAGATGTGACTTTTGTTTGCTGGGTCAGTTCAGAGTGAGATTCCCTAAGAAGCCTAGATAAGCTGTGCATTTAACTGCCCTGACCCTCAGGGAGTTCTTGGCGGGGTGAGTCCTGTTCCCAACCTCACGGTCAGGAGAGGAGAAAGGATGCTGAAGCCAACAGCTGAAACGTGCTGTTCCTCCCTGCTGTGTCACCCAGTTCCTTCCCAGGTTGCTCCCAAGCTGTGGTCCCCTGGCATTGCTGTTAAACGAGTAATCACCTTTCACAAATGTGTTGGCTCTCCAGTGTGAAAGCTAGCATCCTCCCCTCACTCCCCTTTCTGTGCAAACTGTGAAGGGCACAGAGCTAGCAATCCACACCACATTTCCAGTACGTTGTACCCAATACAAGGAGATGGCTGAAAGTTTGCTTCAAAAATAGTTTTCTATGTAGAATTTGGGATGTAAGTAGAAGGGAACTTGGGGCGGGGGAAGTGGTGGTGTAGGAAATGGTCTGCTTCCTGCAGAAATCTCCAATTCATTTATCAAAACCTAGCATGCCTGAAAACTGAAGAATTTCAGCGAAAATATCCTAGCTAGAAGACAGAACTCCACTTTGAAATGCTCTTATAATGTCTCATGGGAATTATTTTCTTCCCATCCCTGTGCGGCTCTGTGGTCTAGGCGCTGTGCTTAGCATGCGTACAGTCAGACGTTTGTAGGTGTAAGAGTAGAACATACCTTCATCTAAAGGGTCATCTAGCCCACCCCACTACCTTATGGCAAAATTAACCGCACCCATCCTCTTCTTCACATGTATTTATCAATCTTTTCCTAAAAATCTGTAATAACGAAAGCTTCAAATTTGCCCAGGCCATATATTCCTGTATTTTTTAAATTATGACTTTTGCAAAGTTTTATTTTCTTGTTTTTCTTTTATTTTGAAGATTAGTGACCTTCAGGCTTATCTCCCAAAGATTAAATGTTAGTTTTAAAATTATTTTCCTCATGCTAGGTCTTGGAGTTTTTTTTTGTTTCAGGTTGTTTTGTGGGGTTTATTTTGTTTGGGGTTTGGTTGGTTTTTTTTAGTCCTCTAATAATTATTACTCTTTTTAGAGAAGTCTCCCAGACTGATCTGTATCTTCCTTGAAGTTCAGTGCCTAAAACTGCACTCCTTACTCCAGTTGAGACCTTGCTCTTACTGAACAGTCTGGAAGACTTTTTTGCAGATTCTTTCATATGACAATTCCGTTTGCTTCAAGTTGGCCTTTCTCACAACCGGGTGGGATTTTTGGCTGATTTTCAGGTTTTTATCTACTGAAATTCCCCGAACATTTTCCGCAGACCTGTTGCTTTCATGGTCATTCATCATATCTTGATTTTTCTGCAGTTGGTTATTACTGCCTAAGGATAGTATTTGGCCTTTGTCAATATAGACTTGCAACCAGGCAATCTCAAAACTTTCTTTCTAATAATTGTTTCAGTTGGCCAGGATTGTTTTTGTTTTGTTTGTTTGGTTGGTTTTTTAATTTTTTATTTATTTAAATACAGTGTCCAGCCTCCATTCCCTTTGCTCCACCTCATTACTTTGGTACTATATCCAGGCATTTTGAGGGTAATCTCTATTGCCAAAATCATTAACAGAACTGATGAGTAGTGCCAGAGCCAGAACAGACCCTTGAGTAGTCCCTCTCAATATATCTTTCTAGGGTGAGTATAAGAAAATGATAACTGTTCTCCAAATATCTTTATCACTTTGGCATCAAGTCTTGGAGTTTCATTTAGACTGTGTTTCCCTCATTGTTTATGAAAATGTCACACGGGTCAGTGCCACCAGCCTTACTGAATCAAGATATAGGTCGTCTGTTGCTTCTTGCTTCACCCTCAAGACTTGAGAAAAGAACAAGAAGAGAGAAGAGCAACAAGAGGAGAGAAGGTCATGCATCACAGATCACCTAACCCAACCTAGGAACGTGCCTGGGGGACAATGGGAGTGTAAAGCAGGTGAAATATAGCTCTCAGGAGGCCCCACAGAGCCTCTGTGATGGAGGTGTTACAGTTTCCGTCCAAACGTTTTTAGGTTTTGGAATTTTACCATTTAAAAAATGTATAAGGAACATTTTCTAAAGGGCTGTAACACACCCCCAAACCCTGTGTGTACACGTTAAATAACAACAGGCCCTGCACTAGACCGAGAAGTTAATTAGCACTCTCTAATACACTTGGTCTTTGGTGCCTGATAAAGTGACGTGTGTATCAGTGCACAAACCATACTGGGAGCTGAGTTGCATCATATCAGGAGGTGTCAGTGACAGAGGTGTTTTCAGCTTTTTCCACGCTGTGAAACTGCTAACGTGCATATGTTTTCTGGTCATTTCTGGCTGTTTTGGGATGTAATATACTGCTACTGTAGTGGACTATCAGGTCGAAATTTATTCTTAATTCCCCCATATCCTTATTTAATGAATCCAGGTAACTCTGAAAGCATGTTACCTGTCATCGAAAAGAAGAAAGCATATGCTATAAGGAACCAATTCTGCCCAGCAAGCAGTTAACTGGCTCTTCAGAAGTACAGCAAACGTTCTGGTCCTCAGATGTACTCCTGTTATTCTTGTTCAGTGTCTAGGTTGTGTAGTACTTTTGGGATACTGGCTGTTGCTCGGCCCCAAGTTTAACAGGGAGGAGGCACAGCAGACCCTGGAGGATCCAGTTCTCCATATTCAGGGAAGGAAAAAGGGTAGGAAATGGTCCTCTCCGCTTGAGTGCTGCATTTCCATTTAAAGAAAGCAACTAAGGAAGAACAAATGTGAGAGCTTCACATCAGTAGTATTATTTCCCATCTTCATTCTGTGTGCCTCAAACAGAGGTGGCCAGGAAATAGAAACAATCTTGGCTCCCCATCAACTAATTTCTTTTCTCTTTTAAACTGGGAGGAACACCAGGTTAAAAGAAGGGTAGGATTCATATGAGAGCTTTCATACATGATGTCCTGTATTTAGCTAGTGGACTTTCAAGGTGGTTTGTTTTAACACATGAACGTGCAGAAAGAAGCAGCTCAAAGACAAGAGCTCTTGGCTATTGTCTGTCTGTTTTGACTGTGTGGGGCAGAAAAGCACTGGTTGGAGAGGAGTGCTAATATCTATACCTCCTAAGAACGGGCAACTCCTCACTGCAAACTGAAGCCTGGGGTTTCATATTTTTCAAATAAACCTGCAAGGGAAATGACCTGCATTGGGAGCACAAGTGGAGGGGGACACTTCCATCTGAGTTTATTTTGCTTAGTGGGTAAGATCAGAAGAGGCCTAAACAAGGCTCGTTATTTTCAGCAACGCTGATCATCTGCTTTGAAGTAAGGCCCAAAGAAAACATACTCCCTCCTTCATCCCAATTAAAAAGCAATAAAGGTTATTTTCATTTTTTTAATATTGGAGGTAGGATATCTGCCAAGAAATCCTTTTCCTTCATAGAGGGGCAGATGTCAAATATTGTGAGGCCGCATCCTTGCGTGGTGTCATCCAACAGTGCTCCATTGAAGTCAGTCCAAGTGTTTCTGAGCTGTGCTGCCGAAATGCCTGGCTGCTCCGTCTGGCAGTGCCATTCAAAGATGCGGCTCTACAGAGGTTATGTGCAAACACAGTGTTTAGAGGTAACGGCCCAAACTCATTCCATCAGTTTTACACGGCAAATTATATGACCTCCTGCTTTTGGGCGATTCCCTTTTTCATCTCGAAGGCTCCAGCAGCACAAGAGCAGTGCTCTGTGCAGAGCAGGAATTGCTTGCGTGATAGGAAGGGGCAGTTGTACCTCGGGCAGCTCACACTAACTTCTTCCTGGTGCCTGGCACAATTTAGAAGAGGAAGAAAGATCCTATCTCCAGCTAAAACAGGGTAGTTCATGGAGGCAAAAAAGCAGTTTTCCATGCAGGTATTGCTAGGAAATCGAAACCGGTACCTGCTTTATAGAGATGTGATTAGGGGTTCAGATTTAGTTAAAACCAATGGATCCAGTTTACTGCTTTATTAAAGGCAATTGCTCCTTTCTGGCCTGGAGTGTATCTAGTCTTCATCTGAGTTAGTTTCCCTTCTGGCTGCATATATTAGGCTCAGCAGTGAAAGTATAAAGGATTTCGCTGAATAAAGGAGTGTAGAAGTCAATGGGCATAAGAGAAGGGGTCAAGGGAAAGGGAGATAGGAACAATCTACCCTATTGTCATGGAAGACAGACATTCCTTAGACTTTTTTCTTTCTTCTAGTTTCTGTGACTTTGTAATTAACCACAGATGGGTATATAGGACAGGCTTTGAGCTAGGAATGGGTCCCAAAGTAAGGGAACCACTCTCCCACTGTTTCTCCCTTTGCATCTCCTGCCCTCTCTGGAGGAAGAAAAGAGTAATACAGCTGTCCGCTGTGGGAGCGGTGAGGCTCTCGGCTCAGGGATGAGTCAGTAGGGTGGAGCAGCGCAAAGAAGCAGCCAGAAATCTGTGGTTCTTCCAGAGGTCTGTAAATGCTCCTCCCACTTATCCTCATGTTTATCAGTAACACTCATTGGATTCAATAGAAGAGCACTGGGTTAAAGCCAGTATGGCCACTACTCCAGTTTTAAATTAATTCATAACAAGAAACAAGATCCAGTCGGAACCTTAATCTGAAATCTGAAGCAAATTTGAATATTTTCTGAGCCCCTACAGGGTTTTTGCCACGGATCCTGGATCATAATTTGCTGCAGCTTCTGACCTCAGTAAAGAACAAAATGGTACACTAAACACACCTGACCTCATATCACAGGTTGAACACAGCTGTGGGCAAATCAATACATACATAAACCTTGCCATTTTCTAGAATCCAAATCAAACTGTTTTCCAGTTAGAGCCAGAAGCTGTACTAGCGAAATTCTATGGTGGTTTCATCCTCAGTCAGTAGCTTCAAGCAGTATAAATATAATCATAAAATCACAGAAAAATTTATATTGGAAGGCACACCTGGGGCGCACCTAGTTTGTCTGATCAAAGAAGGCCCAACTTCAACATTAGATCAGGTTTCCAAGGGTCTCATCCAAGGAAATTCTGAAAATCTCCAGGCATGGATATTCCATGTTATCTCTTGTCAGCTTGTCCCAGTATTTAACTGCTCTCCCAGTGATGGACATTTTCCATACATCCAGTTGGAATTATCCTTGCTGCACCCTGTTTTCATTGTGTTTTGTTCTTTCACTGTGCACCTCTGAAGAGAGTCTGGTTTCGTCTTCACTACAAGACCCTTTATGAAGTACAAGATGCAATCAGTTCCTCCCTGCTCTTCATATTTCATGTGCTCTAGACCCTTGCCTGTCTTAGCAACATTTCTTGGACTCTCTACAGGTTGTCAGCATCTGTCTTCTATAGGGTGGCACAAAAGTGAACTTCAATGTATTTCAGCTATTGATCCTGACCAAATGATACCTAAATTTTAAGTTCACCCATCACTTGCTACATAAGGAAGTCTGCCAGACGGTTGTCTTTATTGTTTTATTTCAGTTTATGTTCTTCTGATAATAAAATGTTGAGCAAACCTAAAAAAGGTATATCTATGTGATTTTTAAGCTACCAGTGACCTCTTCACTGATAGCACCACTATCTTGCATATCTCTACTCCGTCTGGAAGGGGATGAACTTTGGTGTTGCCCTGAGATAAGGAAGGAGAGTATCAGACCCATAAACTGCATGGGAGACCAGGAAGCCGTTTGGTCCAGGCATTCCTCTTCCCCCCAGGCTAGTTCTTTCTGGAGGAAGCCATTGATCTTCGGCAGGCGGACACAGTTGGACATTCAGTCAATCTATCAGTGACAGGCTAACATAAAACAGTGGTAATCAGCCTCCAGTGATCGTTGGGAAGGGCTCCCTGGCTGGAGAAGCACAGATTCAGCGTTCATTCAAACTAACTTTTGAGGAATTTTTTTATTACAGGAAACAACAGTGATAATAATAATCTGGGGAATCTCTGTCAAGAAAGAGCCTTTGGATAATCTCAAGACAAAGCTATCCAGGCAGGAAGTCCCACTTGGTTTTGTTAATTTAACAAGATCTTACAGGTCTCCAGAAATATCTTTTCATTTTATTCTAAATGGAATTTATGGTAGAATTCACAGTAGTGGACAAATGTTATTTAATTCAGCTTTGCACAAATTTGAATGAGCGCTCCCAGGAAAGCCTAAATTTCAGAGGAACCTGGAGATGATAGACGGCAAAGTCTTCCTAGGATCTCTCTCACTCCACCCTTGGAAGCTGAGTGCAGTTTGCTCTTTCTACTGTATATTTTTTTAGTATTTTTTCCAGTCTAGTTTTTATGTATTTGAAGCAGGGAGGGGATTATTCCTCTGAGTAATATCAGCAAATTCCTCCTGACAGCAATGCTGTTCTGTTAATTTCCTTTCTCTATCCCTTCTTATCCGTCCTTCTGGCACCTCGGTGAATTTGTCCATCCTCCATGGTACTTGCACACAAGCTTTCAGTATCTGTAAATAACTGCAGTGTCTCCACCCCTTCCCTTGATCACTTCGTCAAGCTGAGCAGCTCCAACCCCAACAGAACACTACTACACATCAACATTGTGGCTCCACCAAAGCCACCCCTAAAGGATTACAAGATGAGTGGCTTTTCTAATTAATATGTACGGCTTCCTCTGCTTCTTGATTGCTTTTATTGAAGTCCAGGTCCATCCTTCAGAGTAAAACATTGGTCAGGTGTACTGAGCTGTTTGTGGCCGTACGTTGTCCCCTGCTAACACAGCTTTGAACAGACTGCATGGAGAAAGACAGCAATGCCTTTAGGGACCTGTGTGTCGGTCTGGGCTGAAGGGTGAGGTTGTGTTGTGCCTCCAGATGATACAGCACATGATTCCCATCCCTGGGAAGGGTTGTGGGACAGTGGCTTTAAATCACCTTTGTGCCTCCCCAGCCTCAGCCTACTCCAGGAGCTGGAGAGAACTGTGCTGCAGCCGAGGCCAGAATTAAGGCCGCCTGGCTGAACATGTCTTCTAGACTAACACGTAGCTCAGAAACTCCTCAGCACTGTAGACAGAATTTGCATGCCAGAATATACCAGTCGTCCTCAACCTGAAACCCTCCACAGCAGATCCTGGGAGGCAGCAGGTGTCCTGAGAACGGTCCCACTACTGGGAGTTTTGTTGTCCCAGTCACACCACTGTGATCCTTTGGTAAAGGTTAGCTCAGGAAGATGTCACTCGGTTACTCCTGGATTGGGCAGATGCTGGAAAATATCAGTGTGGACCTCATTATCCTGTAAACTGGCTAAAACCAGTATTCTTTAACATGATCTTCCCTCTTTTACCCCAAAAGAAGGTTTGCTGCTTTATTCCATTGAACTCTCATTAACTCTTTTGTTAGGAGAAAAGGTCATAAACATTGTAAAGGCAGGATAGGCCAAGGATATCTGAGGAATTACCAGTGCCCAGCTACTCTTGTGAGTAGCTGAGGGGCTGCAACGCGGCCCTTATGGCATAGGATGAGGGAAGCTGTCAGAATGTGAGCATGTTGTATGGGCTGCACCAGCTTTTCTCTAGGAAGCAAGGATGGGGATCAGCATGATGAAGGCTGAGGAGTGCCCAGGGTTTCCTTGGCCCAGCTCATTTAATCGGTGAACAGGATATGCACATTGCTTGGTGAACTGGTGTGTAGAAGGGCCTTCATTTTTTCGGTTGTTTTGAGGGATGGACAAATCGGGAGAGAAACTGCTAATAACAAGCAAAGTCCTGCATTCGTGGACAATTTCAGCTGGCGATGCTGGTAGGCAGTCGTTTTATCCCTTTGCATTTTTTCAGCTTTTAACTGATACCATCACAGTCTGTGCACGGACACACAATTACATATTGCTTAATAATCTCTGCCTATGCGGACTGCATGCCTGATGACTCTTCTCCATCAGTTCAGAGCCCAGCCTGTGCCTGTGATCTGACATCAGAAAGAAACAGTATCGTGTTTTCATTGCATATTTGCAGGGGAGGAGCTGGGTACGTTATACAGACCATGGGATCAGACTCCTTGGAACATGAGATGTGTGTGGGTGAACTTGGCCAACAAGGCGGCCAAGAAGACAATTTACTAGCCCACCCCTGAACAACGTGATGAGACTCCAGGGGATGGAAGCAGGGGCCCATACAAATACTTAGAGAAGTTATGGACTTTTTCTGTATTTTGGTGCTAGAATTTTAAGCCTCGTATCAATTATCCTTCGGCAAAGACTGTTTTACTGTGGAAAAACAATTACATGCATAGTGGGAGCTCTCCTAACTCTGAACTGAAGCAGCAAAGGTGTTGAAATTTTAATGAAGGCCTCCTTTTCATGCAGGGTTTCTCAGGTGTTGAGTTAAACCACTACTAATAAAAAACAAACAAAACGAAACACAAAATACAAACTTATGCCAAAACCTAAGTCCACACTAATTGCAGCATGAGTCTAAAGGTCAATGTCTTCTGATATAATACTACCAGCTCTGAAATACCCATGACATTCTACAATGGAAACGGGACAACATTTTCAAAGTTAGTAGAACAGAGATACCTTTTACCTAACTAGGAAGGTAACAGTCAAGCTCCTACTCATTCTGCTTGCCTTAATCCTTAGCTGATGTAGAGGAAGAGAGACAGGGGCAAGAGCAACCTAAGTCAAGTCAAATAAATCACTTTCTAGAGCAGTGCCAGCTTCCATCAGCTGCCACCATGCAGACACAGGCAACTTAGGAAAACATGTTCCTCTAGATGCCTCATTTTTAGACATCTAAATTTTGACTGGTTGAATCTCAGGCTAAGTGGGGTGTAGGTCTTTCATTCACCAGTGGTTTACTTACATTGGAGCTTTGACTCTGTTTTCAGCAGAGTTTAGAAAACGTTGACTGCCCACTTTACCTCAGTACCACTCAGGATCTAGGACTGTAGCACTTGCAAAAATGTGCATTAGGCTCTCCGGTATCTAGTGGAGTCTTTCAACACTGGGGCTGGTGCCCTCTGCTTGCATGGTCTTGAAATTCTTATCCAGAATTCATATTTCTGATGTACAATCCTGGTCCTTTTGAATAAGAAAAGAAATGTTCCCTTTGGCTCCAGCGAGGTGTGTATGTCATTCCCTACCTAGAAACAAAATTAAGAAATACCTTTTTTAAGCCAAAAAACCTTTCAGGACTACTGTATCCATAATAAAGAACCAAAAAAAAGAATATATGTCATGTGGGGCTTTTTTCTCAATTTTTTCCGAAGCAATGGGATTCGCTAGTATGCTTTAAAGATGTTACCTGCTTCTGATGGAAGAGTTGGGTTCCAGGACACTCAAAGCTGGTGAACTTTTATCATATACTTTCAGGCTGAAGTGCCAAGGGAAAGAACAGCTGCTTTAAAAGCGTAATGCAGAAATAACTCATGGAAATCAGTGCTGAACTCACTTCAGTGGGATTTGGACAGAGCATTTCCCTTTCTGGTTTTTCTCTGATCCTAAATGATGATTCATGTAAAAGTGAGGCTTGGGCTGATGGTAGTATTTGTCAAACAAATCTCTGCACTCTTCTCCAGCCTCTGTGTGCTCAACATTTGTAAGTTTTGCCATATCCAAAGAATATTGGGCCATTAAATCAATTATGCACCTCTGGGAAATAGTCTATACCTTGAGGCTTTTGAGGAAGGGAAAATTCCACAGTTGCACCTGGTCAAATGGTTACACATGAAGGAAATGACCCCTTGACCCTTTTAGGTGCTCTGAACATAACACTTGTTTAACCCTCTCTTACCTGCAGAGCTATAAACAGTATTACTGCTCACAAATCTATGCAGCCCATTTAAGAAAAAACAAACAAAAAAAACCCAAAATCAAACCAATATATCACTGACCTTCAGCAGCGGGGATTCTTCTGGGTGGCATGAGAAAGAGCTACAGAAATTAAAATTGGCTTAATCCTGAAAGTCCTATAGGGTTAGGAACTGCCTACTCCGTGTGTGGGTGGAGACCGTAGCGCAGTGGTATCCAAGACCATTCGGGAAATCTCTGGGGTGAATGCAATGCAAACAGTGCAAAATCAGCAATGCTACAGCCATGCCAGTTGTCACGAGGAGAGGGCTGTCTTATTACTTTTTCCTATATGATGATGCCTTTTTGTCAGGATATTTTACCTTTACGTGACTGAAGGCAGCAAATCAAATGGTTATTCCTCTTTGAATTGTTTCATCAATAGTTTGTGGCAGGAGTATAATTATTGCAAAGCCTTGGTATGAGGAAGTATTGTCTTGCTTTGTCTATTGAGAAGCTTTACAAAGGTATATTGGTAAAGGAAGGTCATAGAGGGGGTTCAGTTTGTATGTGTCACACCTTCCTCCAGGCTCCTGACAGCGCGCGACGTGGGAGAGGGTCACTCCAGACTCTTACGTTATTACTTCCACTTTGACTCCTTTGTGTCACCTCTGAATTTGACCTGAATTATCTGTGAAGTTAAGGGTAAGAGTGATATCATTCATAGTTTGGTGTAATTCATCAACTGAGTGGCTCAGAAAGTAAAGAATAAAAAGAAAAAATAAGTTAAGAGAAGCATGCAAAAAGATGCCAGTCAGACAAGTTTTCTAACTGAAAAGATGCTTGGTTTGCCCTAGGTATATAACTAGTGTTTTGCATATCTGCCTGGGGCTGTAGATAGGTGATAAGAAAAGCAAAGTCCATCTTACACTGCCTTGTACATCAGTCTTTGAATTTGGCCTACAGGAGGAATAGGGACTCTGATCGCTGATTACTAGAAAGAAAAAATGGAAAAGAAAAAAACATATTCTCCCACCCAGCCAAAACATATACCTCAGAATAAACATGAATGATGAGGTATGAAAGGGCAGCAGTCAGGAGAGAAGCTGTGAAGCTGTGTCAGCCTGTCACAACCCATTCGTAAGGCCGGGCACTCGCACATCAAGGTTACAGGTCTGCAGTTTCCCATGAGACATGCCGTGTTCTCATGCTGCAAGGGAAGAGCCCGCCGCTCCGGCAGCGTCAGTCCTGCCTGCTAGACAAAGACGCTGTCACTGTTTCCATCATTTCTATTTCAGGGCACACTGTCTGCTGAGATGACTCGTCCAGGGACAGGGGATCTTGAGCCAAAGGCAAAATTTCCTTTCCCGGGGAGTCTTTTGGAGAGTGGATTTTTAAGGAAAGCAACATCCATCGCCACGGCAGGGCTTTCCCCCATCCCGACCTGCGATGACAGTGTCGCTCTACCTGAGAAGAGCACTGGTGTATATGAAGAGCATCAAAACCGATGGGCAGAAAAGTGGCCTTTTTTGAATGGGGCAGGGCTTGCCACAGCAGGCGGCACCTGCTGAGAGCTTGAGGCTTTAGCAGATAATTACCAAGTCCCTTTGGTGCTCTCTGCCAGCTGGGTGTGAGTTTGCTGAATGGATCTGGAGTGGCCACGGTGGTATGGACACAATGACACTGGCTGCTGCTGAGCACCAGGGGAGGTGTGACCTGGCTGATCCTGACCAAGTACAGTCTTCTCAGTGCTGTAAAGAGGTGTAGCCAGCTCCTTTCTTCTTGAATCACCCACCTGAAGAAGAGCTACTCCCTTGGATACACACATAGCTTTCAGTTGCATCAGGACAGTTCAGAGTGCGAGGGAAGATGCGGAGAATGTGAACATGTAAAGATTGTTGCATCTGACAGGCGAGAACCAGCACCTTTACCCGTCCCAGGGCTGAACAGTGTCAAATGACTTTACAAGATCCTTCTGTGCCTTGGCACAACATTAAACAGTGTGTAAGAGAGTCCATGGAGACAACCAACTAGCCAGAGAAATCAAGAGCTATGCTGTGAAGTGAGTACCTTTATGGAGTGGTAACTTCATGGGTGTCTTCTTGGGTCTCCAGTTTGACGAAAGGCTCCCCTTCATTACCAGAGACAGCTGGGGATCACTGCCAGGCCCACGTCAGCTCACGTTGCACTATCAGGGAGAAGAGAAACGGTGTGAGCTAAAAGGATCGTGATGCAGTAACAGGCTCTGGACAGCCCTCTTTCATACTGCAATTCTAAGTCCAATATTTCAGGCTTGGAAGATTTGGAAGGGTTTGTGAGGTGCTTTCCCAGAATTAGTTCCTCACTTGGTGGGAGGGAGGAAGCCTGAACTCTCTCTCCTGTTTTCTGTTATTATCTACCTCTTCCCTTTGATATGCAGTTTCAGTTCAGAGGTGAGGGAGTACCTTTCTTGTGATAATAAAAAAGAACCCAAAAAACGGAGGAAAAAAAGAGAAATCTGAAGATTGGCATTTTGTGCTTAAGTGAGCCCAAAGCATCTCAGCTCTCACACTCCCCTCTCTTAGGGCAAGGAAAACAAATCAGCAGATTATTACATCCCTCAAACCCACGCCAGGTTTTGCTGCCGTAAAAGCAAACCCTCACATTTTCACCAGGAGACACTAGCTATAACAGAGACAAACAGCCAGGCTTCTTCACAGCCCCAGTTCCAGTATCATCTTCTTTTGCTGACCAGGAATCTTTCCCAGCCTGGAACACAGACACACCAGGTGGCTGGACTACCACCGTGAGTAAATACATTTGGAAATGACTGTGCTATCGCAACGCCTTATGAATACATCAAAGTGTGCTGCATGCACAGCTGGGGTTTGTCTCCCTGCCTGCTGCCAGGAGCATGTAAAGGTTCCAGCTTCTTCCCCTCAGTCTCTTCGTCCGTATATTCTCAGTCCTTCCTCCACCCTTCAAAAACAAGCTAAATGGTTTATTATTAATTATCTTTTAGTTTAATAGCCACACTATTACGGAAAGGCTGAAAAGAGTTCGTTCCACGTGCCAATAATCTGTCCTCCAATTCTTCCCTCTTAGTGTCAAATGAGCATGCAAAATATCTTTATTACTATTTCAGTTAAATTTAGTTCTCAGGCAAATAAGAGGCCCTGACTAGAGCTGAGGGATAGTGCTGGCAAGCAAAACGAGAAAGAACAAGGCATTTCAATCCCAAACTTCATACTCAGCAAGTGATATCACCTTGGGCTGCTGACTGTGTTAGGACCGGTCCAGCAGCCAGGCCTGCGGAGGAACAGGATAGCCGAGCACCAGGGGATTCTCTTCTGGACCAGGCATGGAAACTTTCAGGTCTCCTGTAAAAAATGTTAACGCTCCATTGCAGACAACTTCCTGTAGTCTTTGTGACATGGTCTGTGCACCAGGCCCTTGAGAAACTTTATGTCCAAAAAGATTCCCTTGGTGGATTTCCAATGATGCAGCTGGGAGGCGAACTGGGTCCATCTCATTTGCAGCAAGGATTATTGCAGTCTCTGTTAATTCTTGTTTCCTGTGTTAATGATTTCTTTCCTACAAAGTGCGCTGAGAGTTTTTTCTTCCAGCATAAAGGGATAAAAAATCACTTTCCACTGCCTTGGATCTGCTGCCCATTTCTGCCGAGCCAGGGTGAAGGTGGAAGCAGAAGGTTTTTGGCATTCCGAATTTCTTGGACAGTGGGGTTTTTTTGTTTGTTTTGTTTTGCTTTCCTCCGTGTGGTTTTTGGATACCTTTTACCCATTTGGAATTCAAGTCTCCCTGTTTCCTATGCTGGTGATCCTGCTGCTTCCAGATGGGATTCTGCAATGCAAAGTTCTTAGAGAATTAAGTATTAAAACCAGGAATCTTTGACTGCCTCCAGAAACATCTTCACCCACTCAGCAGTCTTAGATAAATAGCTGAACTATGGAAGCTGGTGCAAACTCTAGATTCATCGTAGGTCCCCACACAGACGTCCCTGATTTTTGGCTGGTTTTGAACTAGTGAGAATGGTTCTCTGCCCTCACACATCCCCTCTCTGCATCAGCCATGGAGAATTCTGGTGCAGGCAAGCCCTAGAGTAGGGGAGTATTTCTGAGGAACTGGAGGGGGAAGATGCCCACCCACTCAGCACACACAGCTATTCTGACTCTCATAAGGAGCATTTGCCACCAATGGCATGGGGCCATTCTGGCCCAAATCAGGTTGTCTTATAAGTTTGATTATAAGCACAGTCGTTAAGGGAAATGTTCATAAGTTTCCTATCCTGTAACCAAGGCTGGCACCAATGCAAAAGCCCCATGGCTTCCAGGTCAGGGCTGCCTTCAGAGCACCCTGTGAGTAAATAAAGAGATATCAGCACTGTACACGCCGCAGTCACTTTGCTGTGGGTTGCTCAGAAACATCGTAAAGTTTATATTTCACAATCATTAGCCTCAGCAGTGCCCATCTGTTAAACACTGGTAACAATTGGAGTGTTTCATAGCAGATGTTCTCCTCCCTGAACAAGCGCAGGGTTTGCTGATTTCCTGGATTATTATCCCAAATAACTGCAAATAATTGCCTGAGGTCGGTTCAGAGCGAATGCGCTGTCTTCTGGATTTACACTGCTATGAGCAGTGCAGAATTGCACCCACTATGCTTTAGCCCTGTTCTCAAGCACTGGTACAAATCAAGAGGGGGGGTCAGTGGAGTGTAAAACACATGGAAGTGAGATCAAAATAAATCCTTCCACTTTTTCCTTGTAACACTTCAGATCACAGATGGGAGAGCTGGGATGCAGACAAAATATGACAGGAGGTTACTTGAACATCTGGAGTTGAAACAAATGCTTCTTTATGTAAAATAATGTTTAGCAAAGAATGCCTTGGAAATATGAAAACTGGACCCAATCCTGATCCCATGGAAGCTGCTGCCAGCACTCTTGTTCACGTCAGCAATCCCGCTCTGATGACATTACAAATGTCGTGTCTGAGTTACATCCGATGGTAAATGGAATTTTAAAAGCTTTTTCTGAATCTTTCTGGTAGAATTGGCTTTGCCAAAAAAAACTTTGCAAGGCTATTTCAGGCATGACCCAAATGACCAGTGTTTGGATTCTCACTTCAAAGGCACAAATATCTGTGAGGTGTCCAACTCCTCATGAGAGCCACTGAGAAACAGGCACTGGATTTTGCTCTGTACCTCTAGAAACGTCCCATCTGATTGAGATTTTGACATAGCTGTTAAAATGGCACAGCAATTTAAGATAACGTTGTTGTCCAACCGTTTGTCACTGAGCCTTTTTCAGTGAGAAGGGATTGTCTCACAACTATTCAGCTGTGGAACAGATTCAGATGAGCACTCTTCATGTCTTTCAGTGCAATACCAAGCTGCTGCTCAGAGGTGGCATAGGCTGAGCTGGCTGGCTTTGTGCTGGAGCTGAGGAAGAGCACTCACGTGGGCTGTTGTAGCAGTAGCCTGGAAGGGGATGTCACAGCTGGCAGAGGCAGCAGCGCAGGCCCATGGAGTAAGAATTTCTTCAATCATTGCAACTTTTCTGCAGTGATTGATGTCAAAATTCTGCAGTACTACTCTAAAACATAAATGTGGTTTTCCTAGAAACTATTCCTATGCAATTTTGCGTGTAATGAGATTTATCTAAATGATGTGGTAACCCATGGGCTCGTGTGGGTACCCCCTCACGGGCTCTCGGGGTAAGGGCCTGTCCCCTCCAGTGTGATCACGCCCCTGGATCACAAAAGGCCTGCTTGAGACATAGATTATTTAGCTCAGCCAGTTGATACACTTGTTTAAAAACAAGAGCATACAGATTCAACGCTGGCTGTCAAAAAGCCACCTAGTGCTCAGCATTACCCATATTCTTATGTTCAAATCCAACATCAGACCTTGAAGGGGCATAATAGAAACTTTTCCATTTTGGCTGGGGCTCAGAATCAAGCCCAGTGATTGTTAAAAATCTCTGCAAGTGACACTGCTGTACTTATCCAGATGAGGATGTCTGCATGGACCCTCAAAACCAGCTTCCTTGGGAACCTGATCTTTTCAGTTCGGTTGGGAAAAGATGAGAATAGGATAACAGAAATTAGTTTGTATACATTTGTTCGAAAAGGATGTGATAATAAAGAAGGTCTTCGAGTTGCCGAGAAGGAATAGGGTATTCTTGATAGATGATTAGGGTGGACGGGCTCTGTATATCCAAGTGTGTGTTTATAGTTTATATAATGAAGGACAAGCAGGCAGCCCAGCCTCTACCCAACTGGAAATCTGTGTGTGATTAAGGAAGGGAGATGTGCTCTCTTCACTACCACGAAGTGGGTTTCTCCCTTATATCACTGTCATGGACCAGGATCTGATTTAAACCACGTGCTGTAGCCAGTAACCTCAGATAAATCAACGCTTTGTGCCTTTCTAAGGTATCGTCTGTCATTGTAGGACACTTAACAAACTGCCTGTGTGGGAATTGCTTGTTTAATCTAAAGCAGAAATACAACCACCTTGGGGTGGAAAGGCAGAAGCAAGACCAACTGGACTCGTAACAAATATGTGGAAAGCCCTAAAGTGGCTGAGACACTCCGCTGCAGGTGGTGGTCTGCGTGCACGTGGAGGAGGGAGGTCCTCTGCACTGACGGTCAGATATGCAGCGCAGATGTACACAGCCAAACACCAACTGAGCTCAGTCCTCTCTGCTGGGTACGGACGATGGTGACAGAGCTTCCCCTAGGCTTACACCACTGTGTGGCACCTTGCTGGTCCAGCTGGAAGCTGGAGCCTGATCGGAACCGCCCCAGCTATGATGCTAGTCACGTTGCTCTTTTGGATGCTCTTGCTATGCTAGTGAGTCTGTGCTGATCTTGTAGCCCTGTCAGGCCTGGGTGGCTGCTTGATCTTTTGGTGGGATTGTCTGGGGGTTTATATACTTAAAATTCACAGTTCTCATTTTGCTGCAGACTTTTAAATGAGATAATTAGATGAGATACAGATTTTAGGCAGCTCTGGATGAAGAGTATTCCTAGCTGGAATACTTCTGAGAAGGGCAGGGACGAGGAATCGGTACAGAGAACTTTTTTCTTTCCCCTATTGCCTCTTCAAATGTAAAATCCTCAGCTGTGATCCAAAGGGGAGTAGCCATTTTATGTCCAGACGCAGCCCAGGGGAGACATGTGCCTGCACCTCGGGTAGTTCCTCGGTTGTTCATTCAGATATAACGGCATCTGCATTTTGCATTTCAGCTGCTGACTATTTAAAGCAACCAAACTTAAACGTGCCTAAGCCAAATAAGGTGTCACTAGAATAGGCATGTTACGTTCAGCGTGTGCCTGTTGTTAAATGCTGTTAATTGCCTTGGGTGGGCAGCCTGCTGGTCCCTGGTCGGTCTCTGCTGCGATCCCAGCCTTTGTTCCTCTTCTGCAATGGAAACATTTCTCCCTTATTTATTTCTGTGTGAGAAAACATGTTTCCATTCTGAGCCTCTAGATACCACTCGGGTGCCCCCCTGACCTCTCCTTGTGGGCCCGGCCCATGTAAATGGCCAGACGAAGGAATGTGGATGAAGGAAGTGCCATAAAGTAGAAATATTGCTGCCTCGTAAATTCCCTCCACCACACCAAGATTTCAAAATAAACAGAGCTACAGTCACATAGGACAGCATAACTCAGCGGTGCAAAATTCATCACCGGCTCTTGCGGAGGAGAGCAGCCTGACATCGAAACGAAACTCCTCCGAGAGTCCCTTCCCTGCGCAGGCGTGTGCCTCAAAGCCCCGGCACCAGACCTGCATTACGTTTCCATACAGACTTCACCTGGCTTTGTTCTCCAGGCTACTCCTCTCTTCACAACCTCTTCTTCAAGTCCCTGGGATTTGGTGGCCCTCATATCCCCTGCGTGGCTTTTATAAAAATACCCAACTTTTGATGGAGCACGAGTGTGTCTGTATCTCCAGTATCTGGGAGTCCAACCATGAGTAGTGCCGGCTGCTGGATGCCAGGATTGCTTAGGCAGGTTCAAGTGTCTTCTTGCTGCCGGATCTGCTCAGCTGCAGATCACTCTTGCTTCTGCTCCAGCGACACTTCTCTCTCTGTCTGTAAGGGCTCAGGAGCCCTTCTTTATGAAAACGGACTATCCAGACACCAGATAATTCCCAGGTGCTGGAAGAAAAGGCAGGGTTATGCCCTGCCTGGGCTCTCAGCTCCTGGGTGCAATATTCTGCTGTCAGCCATCTGTGAGAAGAGGGAGGTTTCTCCTTGGATTGGGAGCTTTTTGAAGAGAAGGGAGCTTTCTCCTAATACTGCCTGTGCTCGCTCTGATAGGTAATGAGCAAATGGCCACCTAACAGTTTCCCAAAGCTCCGTATGTTGTCAAGAAGTGGGATCGGATTGGGATTCCTTTAAACAAAATTTTAACTCTGGAATGCAAGTAAAAGCATGTGTCTCAACTACAGACAGACACAAGTCCCCACTCAGAAGCTTGTCTTACAACTAAGAGCAATGGAGTCAACAGACTGGCAAGCAGACACCAACTGTTACTTTTCAACACTTTTTTGGGTTGACATTAGAGATTTTTCAGAAATTTAAATTAAGGAACATTTGATGAGCTCGAACAGCTTGTTGAAAAATACTCCATTTTGACACCAAACATACTGCCTTTCCACTGAGACCCAATATCTTCCTGCTCTTCTCCCCTGACTCTGCTGGTCTTATCTAAAAATAATTTGGTTTGTTTACTCAGTGAAAAATTGAATGTGTCCAAGGGCACTGAGACCTTTTTTCTCTTCACCAAGAGCTCAAATGTCCACTGAAAAAGCTTTGATGAGAATTTTTCAATCAAATCCAGTGAAAAAAGAGAAGAGACGGGGGAGGAAACCATGACTTTTTTTGTTTTGTTGAAGCACACAACAGAGTTCCTTAACATCGGTTGTGGGAATGAAGAAAAAAGTGTCCGCCTTTGATCTGAAGGGAGTCCTATAGTTTTCCTGAATTCTGCCAGCTGCTCCAGTTCTGCACTTCCACTCAGACAAAACCCTACATTATGATTGAGCCTGAAACCAACATAAACAATCCTGTGCCCTTTTACCCCTGCCGTTAGAAGATGGAGTATCAGTGGAGCTGAGAATTTACTCGATACATCTAAATGAAGTGTAACCTTCCAGAGCTGGATGGCACCAGCTAGATAACCCCGTTCAAGTGGAAATAGATGAAGGATGACACTGAAGATTGCATGACAGGGCCACAGCTGATAGTCCTGCTTCTGACTTCTGGACTAACTGTGTTGGACATGCAAACACCAAAAAGCTTGTCATTACTAAATCTGCAAAAGCTTCCAAAAGACTAGCTAAAAGTTTGTCTGTAAGTAAGGGAGAAGAGGGTCATTATGCCTTGACTGTATCATGCAAGAACAAATAAGGGATAAATGGATGAAGAATAAATGGAGGCAGCAATTAGGAGGAAGTCCTTAACTATTCAAGCAGCCAGGCTTTGGAGGAGTTTTCCAGCAGACTGAATGAAAGAAGTGCAGAATCAGAGGGTTATTTGTATGATAACAGGGTCTGGATTGAGCCCAGAAACCCTTCCCTGTACTGTGTAACCTTAAAGTCCACAAACCTTGAAGTACTTTTTAACCTCTGCAGCTTTATAACTCTTATAAATTAAATGTTTTCTAACAGCGTGTGAGAGAGGAGCTAGTATTGTCTGAAGGTCTGCAGGGATGCTGCAAGAACTCTGATGGGACAGGGACACTCCCACAGAGCAGAGGACGTGGATGGCAGATATTTCTGAGCCCTCCTTCCTGAATGCAGGGCCATTGCGCAGGAGGGACCTCACGGGGCGCCTTGGGCAGCATTTTGTAAGGGTGCAGGCTCTACTTGCCCAAGGGCAGTGCCACTGCTTGCACATCTCTAACGGGACCCACTCTTCTAGTGGGTGCTTCCAATGGAGCGGAGCGCCTGGGAAGGGCAGGCTGTGGGTGAGAAAAAGGAAAGGTGCAACAGAAGCAGAGCAGGACAACGAGTAGAAAAAAAGGAGGGAAAAGGCAGAGAGAAGTGGAGACCTGAAGGAGAAGAAACAAAACCGAAAACGACAGAACATAAATGTGTGAGGCAGGCTAAGGGATAGGAAAGAGGATTAGAGGATGACAGTGATAAGAAATGGGGGAGGCTGGACAGAGAGGGCAGCCGCTGAGCATGCCCTAAGCAACCTCTGGCCTTGCAGGCCATGGAAGTTAAGGAAGCTGACACCTCTGAGTCAGGTCCCAGTGTAAGCACCAGGTAGCTATTGCTCACCTGTCTGTGCCCCTGATTCACATCAGTCTCCTACCTTACTGCTCTGGGCTGTATTTCCTGAGAAGCATGATCCTCCCTTTCCCTCTTCCAGTTTCACAACCCTGGTAGAGTAAATGTTTGGGAAATTCCTGTTCCTCTTGTTTTGCAGCATCTGGAGTTAGGGCTGAATAGAGCCCTTCAGGCTGGGAGGTTTTGGAAGGAAGCCCCACACTCACTGGGCCCTTTGCCAGAGAGTTAATCCTTTCTGTATTGACCCTTCTAGAGGCAGCAGTCCCAGGCCACCAAGGATCTGATAGCCTTGAACTCTCCATGCCTGGAACTGTGCTTGCTGCTTTTTAGTGCTGATCTCTTCCCAGCAGTTTCCTCCTGAGGCCCCAGGCAGCAAAGCAGGGGCAATACAGATCAGCCATATCATTCCTCATTTTCTCAATCAATGCTCTGGTGCAACTGTCATTGTGTCAATCAAGACAAAAGATGCTATGCCATGCACTTCAGCTGCTTTTGTTTATGTTGCTGTTGCCTTGTATATGTCCATGCCAGAAACTCTACACTTCCCCATAGACACCCAAGATATTTTCCCAGAGCCATTGGCTCTAAGCTGCATAGATCATTGCAACATCCCTTACCCAATAGCCCCGAGCGTGGAACTAGAATCAAGTTGGGCTTAGGCAGAGCTGAAGGTAGAGAGCAGTTAAGTGGTGCTTGCTGAGCGGTGTGTATGTGTGTACGTGTTCATGGCGGTTAAAGGCGGCACAGGCAGTCCAGAGCAATACAGTGCAGTGTGCAAGAGCATGCATGTGCTGTATGGATGTTTGTCCTGTGTCCCATGGGGGGCTCGGCGTCCGTTCCATGACTTGGAGTAGATAAATGGAAGACAGAGAGTATTAATTATCTCTGGCAACATCTGCAAGTCTCTCAGCTTTCACAAGGAGCCATTGTAGCTGAGGATCACTGCAGCTATGGCAGGAAACTGCACTGCTTGGGAGCCAGGCTTAGCCTTGTCTTTAATACAGAGTTTCTGTGTAATCCCAAATTCCATAAATAGCTCTCAGTGCCATAGTGCTCCTTCAGCAGCTGTTTTCCAAAGGCCAGAACACTCACAGCAGGCACTGAGGTCAGCTGGAGCTGGCAGCACTCAGTATCTGCAGCAAGCGAGGTTTGGCCTCCCAGGCACTGCTTCACGCAGAACCAGAGGACGCTCTTACAGCCATTCTCCGGAATAACACCCCACTTTGGTTCCTCCATCCTTAAAATAGGAATAAAAAGCCAGGACAGAATCCTTTGGGTGGGATTTGGGTGCCTAGATATAAGCTCCTAGTGCCAACCTGAACAACGTAGGTATGCAGCATGCCTGCCAGGTAGCGATAAGAAGCTTATAGACCCATGTATTCCTGAGATGCCAGACAGAGGACAGGCAGGTACCCTGCAGACCTACAATGACCAGATGTCTACATTCAGGGAACTAACCCATCTTTCTGAAGGTCTTTGAGGTGCTCAGATATCCCCTTAAAGAACTACTCAGCAATGTCTACATAAAGATATATCTTATACAGCCAACCCAGCGGATTCCTCTTCACCTGTAGTGTAGACAACTCTCAGGCAGGTTCGCTTTTACTGGCACATGTTAGGAGGAGTGCAGAGAAGCATCTACCACCTGGCTTTTTCTTCCACAAATAAAAGCTAGGCCCAAGGGTTTTTACGACCTTTAAACAACTTAGTCTTGCTCCTGCATCCCAGCTGCAGGCAGTCCACCTGGTCAGGGTGTTTGCTTGGGAGAAAAAAGCTACCTTCTGTGGGAGATCTGAGAGGCTTTTGTTTCCACGTCAGATCTCCTGTTTGAGAGCGCATGCAACACCTCCAAGAAATGTAAACGGGAAAACTATGGCCCCTGCGGAACTGCCGAGGCTGTAAATCCAGAGAAAATCTTCCTGTGTCATTTATGAGCCAACACATCAGACGCTGGCCTCTCGTGCAGAGTGGCTTGGTCCAGGCGCATTCCTTCCCCTCCTTCCCCTAGTTACAGGAGCAGGAGATGTTT
Organism: Phalacrocorax aristotelis; assembly: GCF_949628215.1. Taxonomy (NCBI): domain Eukaryota; kingdom Metazoa; phylum Chordata; class Aves; order Suliformes; family Phalacrocoracidae; genus Phalacrocorax; species Phalacrocorax aristotelis. The sequence goes on along the minus strand of NC_134287.1, from coordinate 3,634,521 downwards.
GCCGTGCTGTTCTGGGAAAGGGGATTGCAAGAAAAAACCCTTATGTCCTTAGATGGGCACACTACAGAAATTCATTTTGTTCTTCACAAGAAAAACTAGGTAGCTATAATCTGCCAGCTGGACATAGGGAGAAACTCCATTATAACCGCCTGGATTTAGCATTGTAGGACCAATCCTGCATGCCTAAAGCCTCTCTTTGCTCTGAATTCCCTGGCTTTCTGGTGCATGCTGTCCTGGCAACTCTGCCATTTTGGCTTTTCCCATGAGGTTATTGATGGGTATTTTATTGCACAGGGATACTGCAGTCAGCTCCTGCTGGAAGAGGAATGTTCAATATTACTCTTATTTCCAGGTGTTTCTGACTTTATCTTCAGGGCAGACATTTACTATTCCATAAATTCCTTCTGCAGTTTTTCAGATATTGCAGGAACTAGAAAAGGCTCTTTATAATCAGGGGTGGGGTGGGGAATGAAGCTGTGTTTTGTTTTTCAGGGACAGCGGTGCAAAACATTTAAAAAGTGGAGTCTATAGCTTACAGTCTTTTATTTCTACTGAAGTTTCTGATTCCCGGCTAAAATCAAATTATGTGAGATCTGCTTGGAACTGCTGAAATCAGTGGGAAGTTAGGAGCTCCACATCCTTATTGGAGCTGAGCCTGGACTCTTGGCCACGTGCCGAGAGGGCAGGCTTCAGGAAGTTTCAGCCATCCTTGCCCTCCACCCTTGACCATCTGCTCTTGACCATGGCTGGAGAGAGGATTCTGAGCTACGTAGACCTTTGATCTGAAATAGTATGGCCTTTGTACTACTCTCATGCATCTTCCTCTAGATTCTTTGCATCTCTAAATGTCATAGTGCATGTTAGCTGGTTGTGCTCTCAGTGATGTCCCCACCATCTGTAACACACCATGCTTGTGCCCAGCACCAGTCCTGCCCCCAAACACCATTGAGGGAGCTGCACCAGGGCAGGACACGAGCTAATGCACTGGGTGGAGTTGTGTTGGGCACCTCAGCTCACGTGGGGAATTTCCAGCTGCGAAGTTTTAACAAATGTCAACACCTCTGTGCTGTATTTGCTCTACAGATTGGGAGAGGGGCCAAGGATTGGGCCCTCAGCCCGGGATACGCTGTCAGAGCTTCATGTACATGCTAAATTAACACACACGAAAAAAGCTGCAAGTCAACTGTGCTGCAGATGTTGGGGAACTGATTGTATGCATGTGTGAAGGGGGTGACTATGCCAAATTTAAACACCTACTTTATTCTTGTGTGGGAGGTTGATGTTCTTAGAGCTTAGCTTAATGTCTATGTCATGAAACAAGACGACTCTAGAATTTCGCATGAGAGAGAAGGTGCCAGGGTTTACATACATACAAGCTGTCTGAGCTAGGTCTCTTTCCTGAAAATGTGAGCAATCGCTGTAAATGAGGAGAAATGCAAAACTGTCTGACAAATTTTCTTTGAAATGACCTTATTGTTTAGGTCTCAGTGGCTTTTACTAAATGAAGCAAGTCTTGAGAAACCAATTCCTGCAGTCGTATAGTCATGAATATACTGATTTTTCTAAGGTCAGTAATTTTGAATTGACTGCAGCCCCCAAAACGGAGATTACAAGATCTTCTCACATGTTCTTGTCAAACGTTTACCATTTGCACAACTGTGTCCCAAACTGCCTTTGGCAAGCTAACGAAGCCACAAATGCTGAAAATTATAAACCCACCTGCACATCAGCAAATGTCAGTCCCTTTTGTGAACTGAGATACAAGAAGTGCAATATTTTTGGGACTCGAGGTATAGGAAAATGAATTAACATGGGCATTTGGTTGTGTGGGTCAAAGAGAAAATAGAAACCATCTCCAGAGAGGAATATTGTAAAGAAGGAAAAGAGTATAAGTAGCATTTCTAAACTCCAGAAGGGAGGACTTAAAAATAGAGACATTAAGAAAAAAAGATCTCTGATGGTAAGATGTATTAAACTATAGAAAGACCCGCTGAGGGAAGAAATGGAAGCTGAATCTCTCAAAACTTTTAAGCACAGATTGAACACAGTGGCTATAAATATTCAAGCAGAAACAACCTTGCACTGTGTGAAAAAGGGGCTAGATGGCTTTACTGTAGCTCTCCAGGTCTTGTAACCTAGTGACTCTTTAATGATCTTTGTGGACGGTTGAATTTTTATTAGCAGATGGGGATCCATTAGGTTGAAGGGTACTGTGGGAGTCCCAACTGGTCTCATTCCCTCTGTGTTTCAGTATATATGGTGACAATCTCCTGAAATATATATTCAGGCCCAAATTCTGGAGCAGAAGTTAGGAAGAGACCAGAAGCCACAAGACCAGACCTACTTAAAAGAGGAGAAACGAGGAGCTGATATTTATGCTAACATACTGGGGGAGCGGCAGGTCGCAGGTGTGTACTTTGGGGAGTCATTTCTGGCCAAGTATTTCCCTCTAAGTGAGGAAAGTTTCAGGAGCTGGCTTCAAAAACCTTGGTTTACACAATCAGCTATTGGTTATAAGATCCAGTAAGGCTCTGAGTAAAACACAGCTCCAGCGAGTAAGCAAATTGTAGGATCTGGCATATTCCAATCTCTCACATGCCAGTTAAGTCTGGTCCTGTAAGACGCATGTCCTTGTCATGTGAGTGGCATGTATGTTAAGTAATGTTAATGATTGTTTATTGCAAACTAAACATTTTTACCATCCGGCAATTTCAGATGACGAATGTCAGAGCAATTCCAGCAAATGAAATGTTTCCATCACCATAAACTAGCTTTCTGCTGGATCTCGCTTCAATGTGAAATTAATACAGCTGCCCGTAGCCTGGAGAACAAACCTCTAAATACAAACTAGATTTAGTTTACGTTAATTATCAGCCTCAGCCCTCTGTGTATTCGGTGTATGTGCTGCCCAGGCACTAATGCCTGGCTCAGAGCACACGGAATGCTACCCTTTCCCTCCCACCCGATTTGTTTTCCCTTGCTCATTTTTATCTTACCTATTACTCTGGGCTTTTATGTGATGTAACTTTGTGGTTACTCTTTCCTAAAATGGCTATATTCATGGTTTTAATTGACAGTAGGACTTTTTCAAAAAAACACTAAAATAATGGACTTCTTAAAGTCTAAAAACGCATTTAAAAAAAAAAAGCCAATTTTCAGAAACTTCCTGAATAGCCACAGAAAGGTTAAAAAAAAAAAAAAAAAAAAAAAAAAAAGACTTTTCAAAACTAAAAGTGGAATACAAAGGAAGTTATTCGGGTTTCAGCCAGTGCCCCGTCTCCTGTCACTAGAGGGCACCCCAATACACCAAAACCGGCTGCTGCATCCTCATCCCCCCCACCCAACTCCCCACCTCCCGCCCGGGGAGTTGCGGGCTGGTACCCCGGGTTGCGGGGAGGGCGGGCGGGGTACGGACCTGGCTTTAACTGGGATCAGGGATGTGCTTTTGGAGTGGGCTGCTTGAAGCCCTGTCCTTACTTACTTTGCAGAGCTGTCGCTGAAGGTGTGAATTAGATTGCTTTAAGATGAAACATCAGGTGAACTCCAGAAGGGCCTGTTGCTAAATAGGAATTCAGTCCTTAGGACAAGACTACAGCTAGACTAAAGAAATGGGACTGAATGACTGCTTTGCTTTATAGACCTCTTCTTATTGCACCGCACAAGTTGTTAATATAGACAAAACCATGAGGCCCCTAGACTTTGATGAAGGAGAAGGCAGCTAGAAAGTTTGTTTCAGAGCCTGAAAATCCCCAGAGTATAGATATTTGGGTTATGGTGTTTCGTTCATGGCTATCTTAAATTAAAAGCAAATAATAAAAAAAGAATCCCAAGAGACGTGTGACTCATAGCCAGTTAGTCAAAGGAAAGCCTGAAGGAAATGAGATGGGTGCTCTAAGGATCTCTGACCACTTTGGCCTGACCACCAGGCTAGATCTTTTCCCTGAAGACTCAAGTCTGTTCAGTTCTGACGCTCTGGTCTTCTGTGCACTAGTTTCCCATGGCGAGGGTACAAAGGCAGAGCTGAGCTTGGCCCAGGCCAGGCCTCCCAGGTGCCTCTTCTTGCTGGAATAGCGAACCTTTGCTGTTGAGGTCCGAGTTCCTCGAAGTGGCCTGCAAGCTCAATGAACCTGAACACTCCAAGCGAAACCCGAGCAAAGCCACACAGTTTTAAACACTCTTGGAATAAAATCCCCTCCAAGGCGTCATCTTGGTGCGCAGGGGGAGAGGCAGAACACGCCAAACTTGGCTGTGCTTTACCCCAAGCTTTCAGGAAACTCCTCACAGTGAGGCCAAGAGCTGTGTTCATAACAAAACTTAAACCGAAGCAAAATTTATCACGTTTTGAGTTTCTTTATGAAAGGTTAGACCAACTTGGGATGTGCTCTGCTGGGATAAGAGGAGGGATGGATTCTGCCCTTAAGGGCCAATTTCATATCCTTCGAAATCACATGCAAAAATCCCAAGGAAGCAAGCTTAAACCTTTAAACACCATTAGAGAAGCAGCTACCTCAGTTCTCTGTCACTCTAGCTAACCATCTATAAACAGTTACTCACTTGACCTCTAGTTGATCTCCCCCTCTGCCCTCCGAGGAATCTTCTGGGGCCAAAACACAGTATGGATATCTCTCTGTACATGAACGTTTGAAGCTATTTTACTGCAGTGAGAACAGACCTCCTGCAATTCTATCTGAAACTCAGTTATTTGGGGAGATTATTTTTGTCCTTCTGCAGAGCAAACAAATCCAACGAGTCACTTCTCTTAGTCTATACTGCTTTGTTGCAAATAGTTAACACTAAAAGTCCTGTTCGCTACATGTGTAAAGGCGGAGTTTGGAACCCTGACATGGCAATAAGTAGGGAAAATAGTCTTAGCACTTGAAACAAGAAGGTCAAAGACAGGAGTCAAGAAAGATCTTCAAACTGCTCTAGGGTTGTCCTCTTCTAGCTGCTGTTTGGATGCGCAGCAAGGCTACAGAGCCTCCAAACTTTCACCTGATTAATGGTCTTGGAAAAAAAAAATTCATGTAGAAATGTGACAAGAACAATATTACTATTAAAAAAAAGAATTCTTAAGCAAAACAAGAATGACAGTAAGATGGAGGTAAATCTAAGGGCATATAGTCAGTAACTGAAGAAATAAGAATTTTATATGGATGCCTTCATTATTTTTTTTTGAAAGTATGATAAATCAAAGAATTTCAGAGTTAAGTTACAAAAGAATATAAATACATAAAACTATTGGAACACTCAAATCTCCAAGCACTCTTAAGTCTGCACCCTAAGGATATCACGCAATAGCTATTGTCAATTTTAACATTTTAACATTCTTTCATTTCCTTCCCGTCACAGCATCATACTATGTGGAAATAAGCAGTGTAAGCTTGTTTTAAAAAAACATTTCTTAAAAATAAGAGCTGCATCTAGAGACAACGACCCTAAACTACTATAGTCATTATCATGTGGGCTAGTGGATGATGTTACAACAAGGCAGAGATAAGGTCGATTTGGTATCTTAATTGTGCGGTCCCACAGCCTAATACATACAAATTTCTATACGTAATTTTCCTCAATTCTAGATCACTGAATTTACTGGCATTAATACACTTGATTTGTAATGTCTTTTACTCCAGATTGCTGAGATGCACGGTGAATCTTAACCCAAATATAGATTCTACATGAACGTTATGGCCATGCGAATGACGATGCATTTAGTTAGAAGAGTAGTCCAGGAAATATTAAGGAATCTTCCTTAATATAGTCAAATAGCATTAGTGAAAACAAGATTAAACTATTTTCCCAACCTGAAGATATTTAGTCTAATTCTTAACTCACACACAAAAAAATTTCTTCGTAATAATGTGTTTTGTTGTACTGGCCAGAAATGGTTTACTTTAGTCATAATCCACAGGGCTTTAAAACAACTTCAGATGATAGTGATTTCATTGCTGGGTTATGCCAGTCTAAAATTCTAAGCAACAGAAATGTTGCCATCTCCCTGTTTAAGAGGAAATGTAATTTGATACAAACACACTAAAAATTTGGAATATTGGATTATTAAAAAAGGCTGTCTCAAGCTGTGTTGAAATCCACAGTAGGTCTATTTAAGGTTTCTGAATTCACCATTTCTTTGTCAGCATTCAGATAAAAGATTAAATTTACTGGCTATTAAGGATTTCTGGCTGCAGCTGGTTGGGGGGGATGGATGCAGCCACCCAGCTCACCGACGGGTGCAGACTGCATTTTTTGAGCATTCGGATCTGGTCCATTCTGTGGGAGTTAACATTAAGTCAAAACGACCTTTTGAAGGAATTTAACACTTGCCAAGACATTCAACCTCCCTTTTCAATGTACAATTTGTTCAAATTTCCCTGAGTTCATAATTCTAAAACTGGGGGGTCAAACCATAAGAGCTTGGTTGAGGGTTTCTTTCCCCTTGGTTTATTTTGTTTTGTTGTTTTGTTGCTGTTTAAATCTTAAACTCAGAATCGCTGTACCGTAAGCAGAAATTTGTTCTTGATGGGAAAAAAAAAAACCAAGCCCTGCAGTTCATTAGAACGACTCGGTGTTCAGATAAACTCGGTTACTGTATGAAGATTTCCTCTTCATCCCAGTAGCAGGAGCACACCAGTGAAGCGGAGGCAGCGTGCGGGGCTCTATGTCTGTCAGGTCTCCCCTCCCTCACAGCCCTTCAGCTCTTGCGTTTGCTCTTACCTGAAATAAAACTCGTCCGCTTGAGGACGCCCAGCAGGGGAAATTCTGGGCACGGAGCAGGCTGGGCTGCTCCTGCAAAATTGCTTTGGCAAAAGTGATTTTCCCATTAGCGTTTGGCTTACCTGAAGCTTGCTCTGGTTTCTGATTTCTGCGCCGTAGAGAACATACCTATGGGTGTGTGCAGATGTCTGCCTGCGTGGGGGGGAAGGACACAGAACACAGATAACATGGGACCCCCCGGGGTCCCCCCGGCCTGCCGCTCGCTGCTGGGGCAGGTTGGGGAGGTGATAGAGGGATGCTGCCGAGTGCGATGTCCCGGGTATTCCTAACCTCTCTGGCAGAGGAGGAGAGCCAAGGTGTCCTCCGGCCATAAGAAGGAAGGTGCTGGCCCTGCTTGAAGCTGGCTGCGCTCAGTTATCCAGAGGTGAGGGAGAGCCTTTGTATCTGCAGGCTGCATCTCTTTGACTCACCTCTGAAGGTCTGTCCAGGCTTTTCCTGGGATCTGACCAGTTTTCCCCTTCTGTTACAACACGTGTGCATGTCTGAGGATGCCGAGGGGGAGACTGCTACTCCGATTTAACTCTGATCTCATTCTGCATCCATCCAGCCTCTTTGATTAGATCCTTGGACCGTTTTTCTCTGTGCCTGCAGCAACAGCAAAGACATGCTGTTACTTTTGTATGCGAAGGGCAGCGCGGAGGTCCCCAGGTGCCAGCCACAGCACTGGTGGGACAGCAGCCCTCCTAGCAGTGTTTGCAGTGGGATTAGCAGTCACTTCTCCCGTCCCTACAGGATGTCACAAGTGTCGCGACAGTTGTAGCCAGGTTCACAGCACTAGTTATGATTATGTGCTAGCTTGCCTGAAAGAAAGAGGTGAGAGCAAGGTCGGCCTAAACAAAGTGGTAAGCAAGGGCAAAGAAACACAAATAACTGGATGTAGGGGAGCTGGATGTGAAAATCAGCTTCGCTGGCATGTGTCAGGGAGGGAGTCAATTCATGCCCCAGTGTCGGTGTAAGCATTTCCCCCAGCATTAGAAACAAGCTCTCTAAATGAAACAGCCACGGGTTAGCACAGGATTGGGACTGTGGGATTTGGGAACCTGTTTCCAGACTCATGAGCTGTGGCTGGCAGAGTTTGAGTTGCCCAGGATATAAACAGACCGTGCTGTTGGCTTTGGTGGCATCGTGGACTCGTCCTTTAAACACCTCCAGACCAGGATTAGCTTTACCCGCTCACCCTCCCTGTGTCCCAAATTTACCGAGGACGCCTGTTTTAAATGCAGCCGAGGGGGCCAAATTAAATCAAAGCCTCGATGTTTATTTAAAGTATTGAATAGCAACAAACAGGGCCCCGTGGGCTTGGACCGCAGACAGCGAGGACATGCTTAAGTCAATTAGACCTGACAACACTGCAATAGCTCAGGGTAAGTGGCACCCATCAGACCTCTGGCTCTGTGGGCTGCGGGGTTTCAGCCAGGTGCCAGGGAGCCCAGCGGCATCTGCAATACAAAGGAGGCGAAATGTGGCAGCAAATGGACAACTGGATTCACCTAACACGGGGAGAAGGTGGTGTTTGGAGCAAAGCATGTGGAGGCAAAGACTGAAAGCCTCCCTCTCTCTTCCACACACAACCCCCCCCAAATCCCAAGATAAATTTCTGAGGGGTTGCTTCGTATGAGGCGCTGGATCTGATGCCCAGGGCGCCAGTGTAACATCTAGATTGGTGCCCACGGGAGTGAAGGGGGATTTTTCTCCTCTGCCCGGTGTGAGTGCCGAGAGGTTGCGGGACGTCCCGACAGCTGTGCCACAGCTGTCCCCCTCTAGCAGCTCTGGTTCAAGAGCAGTGGGGCCGGGATGCCCAGAAGGGACTGGGGCTGGCATAGTTTGGTGAGGAAACTTTCTCCCCGCGGCCCGGGCTGGATCGAGTGACGGTGATCGCGGGTCCCCGCCGCCGTGCGGGCGAGACCCCGGGGAGAGCCCCCCGCCGCTGCCCTCCCCCGGGGGGGCTCGGGGCTGCTGGGGCAAGCGCTTTGCCTGGGGGAAAGACTACGGAGCCGACGGAGCGAAGAAAGGAGCCCTCGCTCTTTTGGGTCTTTTCCAAGCATTTTTAGCAGAGGAAGGATGTAATAACATGCCACGGGCAATAAATCACAGGCTAGCTACTCCCCCTGGCTCCCCTCCCCCAGCCCCGGCGGTCCCGGCCCCTCTATAGAGGCAGGGGAGGAGGGGACTCCGGCAGAGCGCCGCAGCCGCCGGGACCAGCAGCCCAGCCCTCCCCGCGCCCCGCCAGCAGCCCCAGCATGGACCTCCGAGCCCTGGCTCTGCTCGCCTTCGCGCTGGCCATCATCTCCCTCTCGGAGGGTAAGTGAGCCGCCGGGCCGCCGCCGCTCTCCCTGCCCGCTCCAGCGCTCCTGCCTGCGGGCGCCGGGGAGAACGGGAGGGAGTTGGGGTCCCGCGGAAACCCCCGCCTTTTCCCCTTCTCCCCGCAACTCCCCCGCAATCCCGGCTCCGGCTCCTGCCGCGGCTCAGATGTGCGCGTCTGGCGAGCGCCGAGCCACAGCTCCTGGGGGCTGGGAGCAGGCAGGCTCTCCCTGCTTCCCTTCTTCCCTCCCTCCCTCGCTTTTTTCGAAGGAAAGCTGGTCAAAGCGATCCTCTTCGCCAAACTTTTCCCAGATTGAAATCGGCTGGGGGAAGACTTTCAACAGCGCTCGGTCTGCAGGGAGGTGCTTTGCTTGCAAAATACGCATATCGATTTCCCGTTTAAAGCAACAACCCTAAAAGTTACCAGAAATGAGAAACAGGCGGTTGTTGGGTTCCTTTTCTGTCCTCTTTCATGATCTATCTTCCCTCCATCAGGGCAGAGCTGAGCCAAAGCGGTCACTCCGCAGGAATTCACCGCCCCCCCCCGCCCCCGCCAAGGGACGCGGGGAGGTTTCGGGGGGCGCGGGGAGGTCCGGGGTTTCTCCCCAAGGCAGCCGCACCGCGGCTGTCCGTCCCGCACCGCGCCGCCCCGCAGCCCGCCCGCCCCACGCCGGGCCCCGCGTGTCACCCCCGGAGCCCGGTGGCAGCCGTTGCCGGCCGGTTTGCTCGCCGGGGAGCCTCCGGGTGCGGACGGCCCCGGGAGACCGCGGCAACCTGCGCCTCCCGCTCCGCATCCCGCGGGCCGTGGGGCGGCCGCGCTCCCCACGCGTGGCGGGGCGGCGGTCTCCGGGCTCCTCCCGGGCGCTCCTCCTGCGGGCTGGCTTCTCACCTGGCAGAGATTTGCCACCTTTTTGTCCCCTCATCGAATGCCTGCGGGCTGGGAGAACGAGCGCCCGCCCATTCAGCCCCGCGCTCCCCTCTATTCTCCCATTCTGGCGACCGAAACTTGGGTGTTCCCCACCCAGCGTGGCAAAGGATGCCCTCCGGTGCCCTCTTTGTTTGGTCTGAGACAGCTAATCGCTCCCGATGATTTTCCCGATGCCTTTCCACAGCACTGTCCCAGCAGCAGCCCCGTCCCCGGGAAGCGACACGTAAAGCCGGCACGGAGCCCCGGGGAGGCTCCGAGGGACGGACCCGGCCCGGTGGGCTCCGGCCCCGCCGCTGACCCCGGGACCCCCGCGCCGGGCTGCGGGCTGGGCTGCGGGCGGGCAGGTGGCGAAGGCAAAGCCCGGGGCCGCCGGTGGCCAGCGCCCGGTGGCTTGGCTTGGCCCGGGCGCCCGGAGCAGGCTCCCCTCGCCCTCGGGCGAGTGCGGGTTGGAGCGAGTTGGGGAAGCGTTGCCGGCCTTCGCCGGGGCTGCAGCCCTTACGGGAGGCGCAGGACTGGGGTCCGGGGCCGCCGGGGGCTCAGGGTCTCTCCCTCTGGCAGCACTTAGCCCAGGGCTGGGGGGCTGGCGGGGCTGCCTGGCTGCACCTCGCTGTGCTCCTGCCCGGCAGCACTCCTTACCTGGCAGCAAACGGCCACGGGTAGCTTTATGGCAGAGTAAGTGTGTCAGGGACCTGGTTCCCTAAGTGAGGAAACGGCTTAACAGGGCGGCAGAAAATCTAGTGTACGGAGAGAGACCGCACCGGCTTGCAGTGATAGGAGTGAAGTTTTTTGCCTGCTTCATTGCAAGTCACGTAGTGCTCTCAACCCTCAGCAAGATGAAGGCTTGCAGGGCTACCCTGTCCTGCAGGGCAGGTGAGCTCTGAACTCTTCCTCGCCACCCTGGAAAGCTGTATCTGCCTATCACAGCCTCGCTCCCCAGGGAGCTGCCCTAGCCTTAAGAAGTTGCCAGCCCTCTCCTGGGACAGTGCACCTTTGGATAAACAGGAGTAAAATGCTGCTTTCATCGGATGTTCTGTCTGCTCATGCCCAACCTGCTCACCTCGGGATGTAGCTTCCCTCTCCATTCAAGTGCCCAGGGCTTCCCAGCCCGCACAGCAAAGTACTGATGGTAAATTTGCAGCAGAACTGGCAACTCACGTGTTCCCTTAGTGCCCGGTTCCAGCGCGGGTGAGGCAAGGCAGATCCCTGTGGGGTAAAATAGGTATTGTCCAACCTTAGTATGTGGCCAGTCTGTAAGGGAGATTTTTGTGAGCGCTTTGTCTCTAGAGATCATTTGCCAGCAGAAGTGGGTGTTCAGAGCCAGCAAAACTCAGCTTTGGGTTAGAAAATAGTAAAACTGTTTATTTATAAAACAAAACAAAACAAACCCGCAAAAAAAAAAAAAAAAAAGAAACAAAAACACAAAACCAAAAACCAAACCAAGCAAAACACCCAAACCCAAGAAGCCTTCTAGCTGAGACAAAAAGTGGTGTTCTCTTTTTCTTTTTGTCTACGGAAATAAGGCTGAAGGAATGACATTGAGATGTCTGAATAGCAGCCGGCTCTTCTGTAACTTTTTATTATATTCACCCATTTTGACTGAATGTGCCAAACTGATGAAAGTCTCAAAAGCTTTATGCACCATCACTTTCATGAAAACTGGTGTTTTCATGTAACTGTACAATTAACAGGCTGTACTAATTTATCCTACCCAGAGAACGGCTTCAGCTTGTGCTCAGTCTTTATTAGACATCAGAGAACCCAAAGTATTAACTCCTGGAGTACAAACCTGTAGAATAATTGGCTTCATCAGTTCTACTGTGCATGGAACAATTTGTTTCAAATTTTGAAATGAGATAAGGAAGGTATTTGTCAGCCTCTGGGTAAGACCAGAAATATCCCTTTCCCAAATTACGGCCCCCAAATGGCCCCTTCCCCCTCCTACGTTAGGACGACAGCGGTTTGTGTGTTGGGAAGCGCCACATGCACTAGTTTTCCCTGGTTTTCATCCTTGCTGAGAGTGGAGTGAGCCACAGCCCAGCTCTCAGAGCCAGAGTGCTGGCGGGGCAGTGGCAGGGGATAGTGGTTCCCTGCTAGTGATGCCGAGCGCAGAGCTGGTGCCTGCGCTGCCGCTCCTTGGCACTCAGTGCCTGTTTCTGGTCACCAAGCAAGGGGCACAGGAATGCCAAAGGGATGCTTGTGCTGGGAAGGGAGTTGCCATTCCACTTGACATTGCGGGGACAGAACACTGAATGCTGGGGCTTCCCTTCTTCCTTGCTGTGCTGGATGTCTGCTGTTGGGGCAGGAAACAACTTCAGGACTCACGGACATGTTAGTTGCGGTTAAACTTTTCTTTGCTCCTGATTTCAAGTGGGATGGGATTGAAAGTCCCTCTCCCAGTCTCATAGGACAGGATTGCGCTCTCAAACCATAGACCTGAACAGCTCATCTCTTCTGTGTTGTTTAGGGTAAAGCTTGCTTACACTTCACTGGTCCAAGCTTGCAGAGATGCTTCCACTGCAGCTGTGCTGAGCGTTGTTGTATGACTGCATCCAGTTTCAGCCTCCCTTTCCAATACACTCTCACCGATGCATAGCTATCAGGCACAGATTTGCAGTGGGAAATCCTAGAGCCCTTCTCCCTCCTTTCCACGTTAGCACTAGCGAGTCTATTGCATGTTCCAGAGGCTCACCCTGCAGCCCTCCTTCCTCCTCCTCCTGCAGACGGGAGCTTCTCCTCCCATTTATTAACTCATAGATAATACCACTGTTTGGACTGACTGCCATAAAACTGATGGAAAAACTCCAATTTTGTTAACTTCTAGTCCAGATCCTGGTGTGAATCTGGAGGAACTCTGCTCCAACTAATTAATTCCTCTCTGTTTGCCCATCTGCCTGTGGGATCAGACTCTGGCTTATCTCTTGTTAGATGCACTCGGAAAAAATCATTTCCCCCCCTGAGGACAGGCTAATTTCACTATGTTGTCTGTGGATTTTTGTGCTAGAGACAGGCCTTGGTAAATGTGTGATATATGCAGATCAGCTGCACTTTGAAAAGCTGTCTCTTTTCTCACCTTCCTAGACGGCAGTTAAGGGATTCCAAGCCTTTCCCTACTCTTTCACTCTCCCCCTGCCTTTAAGGGAGCTGGGTTTGGATGCTGCCAGTGCTCCTGTGTGGTTAAATAAACAGGACAGCAGATTGCCATGTGGGATCTGAAGCTCTGTGAGATACAGACCTGACTGTCTACAGCATGATCCAGACCGTAAGGGTTAGGTGTATGAATTTAATTCCACCCAGAGGCTGAAAACTGCTCCACTGGGAAATTGTTTCAAATCTTAGGTAGATCCTTCTAGACTTGCAGGCAAGGCTTCTGTGTTTGTATTTGAGCGTGCATGGGGCTTTGAAGCTTAAACGCAGAGCGAGGACCTTATTTATGTGCACTTGATTACCAGTAATTAAGTTCTTCCACGGAGAAATCGGGCAGCAGAAGGACTGTGTGGGAGCCTGTGGTGAGCGCCAGGCTGCTTTTCTCCGTTCTGCTTGCTTATTCATTGCTGATTTTTAGCCTGGGGGGCTAAACTTAATTCTGTCCCTACCTAGTCCGGTGGTCCCTGATTAGCGTACGGGGAGCACGCTGCCTGATAACTCTCTGCTTGGGTGCGGATACTTTACCACAGGCTGGGAGTTCAAAAGACTCCAAATGTCTCCTGCGAAGCCACTGTGATCTCGCATCTCCGAGTCGCACCTCCTTGTGCGAACATCTCGGCTGGGAGTGAAGGTTGGCTGTAGTGGGGAAAGGTCAGCCGCTGGGCCCTGGGAAAGCCTGAAAGGCTCAGGGCTTTTCTGTAGCCAGTAAGTCCCCCGTGAAAAGCCTGCACCTGAGCCGAGCCGTTTTGATCTGAACCCTTTGGAATGCATCGCTTTCTTCTGGCTACCTTCTAATTTAGCCTCGGGTCAAAATCACTTGGCAAGAACAACACTGAGGACAAGTGCCCCCTCTTTTGGCCTTTATCTTGTCTAATTACCAGGAGCATCCCTGTACAATGGAGCTGCTGCTTATTCTAATCTCTTCTTCTTTACTTATCTCCATTTTCTCTCCTTCTTCTTTTGTCTTCCAAAATCCCACGCACCGGGATTGAAAGGCTGGGTACTGAGGTAAAAGGATTGTGCTGTGAGCTGTGGGCAAATGCCCTCCCAAAGCTGCAGCTTTTCTATTGCTTTTTTTTTTTTTTTTTTTCACCTGCATATTTGGAGGGAGTTTCAGTCAGCCCTGGTCTGTGTATCTGTGCTGCCGACAGGGAGCAAGAGGGAGTAACGTGTCCTTTCTCTCCCTGTGTCCCGCAGAGAAACCCGTCAGCCTGACTTACCGATGCCCCTGTCGATTCTACGAGAGCAACGTGGCAAGAGCCAACATTAAGCACCTCAAAATCCTCTCCACACCCAACTGCTCAATTCAGATTGTGTAAGTCTCTCACTCTTTTCGCCTGGGTGCGGATCTCGGGTGTCAAACGGGAGAGTCACAGAGGCGGTTCCTGCTTTGGTGGCTGCAATTAGGTCTGTGCCTCGTGCCATGATTTCCAGTTCCTCTCTTCGCCCCGTGTGTCAGATATAGCTGGACCCCGCTTTTCCCCACACAAAGGAGCCCAGCTAGATGTTTCCCAGCCGTGTTCTCCCCCTGTGATCTCCCTATGACTTTGTGATCCCATGTTCCGTATCCCCCCGTGCATATGGGAGCAGGAATGTCAGACAGGCTGGCCACTGCCTTGGATGTGGAGCTTCGCACCTTGGGGAAAAGACTTTACAGCGGTCTGAGTCTTCTAATGCTCCACTTCTCCATAGAGAGGAGCTGAACAAGCAAAAGTAATTTCTGGATTTTGTGTAGCTTTCACAGGAGGTACAGACCCTAAACATGCGCTGGCCTGATCGAGGGAGATGCTTACCAGGCAGTGACTGACTGGTAAATCACAGATCACAGCAGGACAGAAATGATGGGTTCCCTTCTTTTTTGCTTGCTGAAAAAGAAACACTGATTTCACAAAAAATGGGCTTGTGTATTTGTGTGTGTGTGTGTGTTTTTAGGAAGGTCTTTTTGGTTCATTTTTTCACGGGTGTTCCCTTCCCTCCTCTCCCAAAATTAAAAATCTTCAGAAGGAAAAAAAATTGGCATTCTTCTTTTCAGTCCAGGGGAGCCCTACTAATCATCAGCTTCTGTTGGCCTCTGTAAGAGGGTCTCAGTGACTAGGCTGGGTTTCTGTGCTGTGCTCCCATCACTAGTTCTGTCTTCAATCCATGCTGAGCTCTTCTAGTTGCAACTTAAATGCTGTAAAAATCCTTTCCTTGTCATCTGAAACATTTCTGTGTTCAGAAAAAATGGTGTGGTTTCATGAGATTTCTCAGGAATGTACAGATATATTGAAGGGCATGTATCCATTCATGAACCGGTTTTTATTCATACAATTTTTTTTCTTTTTTAAACCATTCTGGGTAGATCATACACATTTCCTCCTGTGTGCTTCTGCCTTAGGATTTGGTGGAAGACAGTGAGAAAAATGTAAGCCTCAGCTGAGAGATAGTTTCCTTTCTCGAAAATGGCAAAACCAGCTGTGACTAACTCTGGTCTCTACCTATAAACAATTTTGGAGGCAAGCATCCAAAATGCAATAGTGTATGGATTTGTGCTCTGGGACTATCAGTGGATGTCATAAGGGTCCCAGCGCTAAGGCATTGCAGAGGATTTGGAATTTTCTGGAGTAGTTTCAAGTAAATGACAGGCATTTAAGACAGGAAAGAGTATACATTTATCTCTTAATTAACGTGGGTCATAGCGATGGATCAGAGCATGAAATGTAGAAACACAAACAACTCACGTTCTTCTCCATGCCTGACCCAAATGTATTTGTTTGCAATGTGACTTAGTGGCACACAGAACACATGAACCTGTAGTTCACCATCTTTTTGTTACTTTAAAAAGTAAGGTATTTAAAAACTTACCTCCGAATACCCCTGAAGCATCATGAGTTCGAACTAGGTCTTTATTGAAACAGGAGCTGAAATCGAATCAAAACGAATACATAAATTTCTCACCTTGATGATTTTAGCCACACTCTGAATGTAGTGGGCATGCATTACTCAGTGAAGTTGTGAGTAACTTAAAAGCTACTGTTTCCAGGAATACAGTATCTCAGTGAAATCATACAGTTTCAAGGAAAGATCTTGTGGTTTTTTTGCACAGGTACTTTCCCCTTTAGGGGTGAGGGGAATTGTACCAGGCAAAAAGCCTAAGAGCAGGCTTTTGTCTTTGGTTCTAGGGGAAGTCATCTCTCTTAATCCAGAAATCTCCTCTGTGCATATCTTCTACAAAGCCCACCCTAAATTCCTGGCTTTTCAGTACAGGGAAATAGGCATTTTTAGCATGCAATTAATTGCATCCCAAAGTAGACACCTAAACCAGTTCAGATTAACACTCCATACAGTTGCCTAGGTCTCTGCCATGACTGTACAAGGAGCAGAGGCTGACAGGCTCAGAAATAAATATCTAAAACAATCAATGTCTTAATATTAGGCGAGAGGAATTACATTGCGTGTGGCTGGAGTCTGCTTATGTGTGCTTTCGGTTCCATACCCTGCGGGGCCAGCTCAAGAGTTCCCAGGCATTGCTAACATCAGCAAATCCATTCTTACTCTCTGTTGGTATCACTTCACTGGAAATACTCCAGCTTGGCACTGCTGTACGGGAAATACGAATTAGGCCCATTCATCTCTTTATTGGAGCAGGGCTTGCAAGACTGGATCCTTGGTGTGTTTATGTTACAACTGTGTTGTTGCATAACTTTAGACCAAGGAGCCTTTTTGACCTGTTATTTCTTATGCCATAGTTTTATATCCTGCAGATTTCATTTTATAAAGCAGGGAACATTTTGGCTTACATCCAGCAAAATGCTTAAACGAGTTTGGAACTTATTCCTGTGGGTATTTCCATGAAATTGCTGTTCTTGGCACTTTTGCATGGCAGGCAGGCTGTTTAAGAGGAAATTTCTGAGCGGCTTGGGCAGAGGCAGGGTGCTTCAGGGATGTGGGAGATCACAGCACTCTCAGGAGACCCTGTGGTCCCTGGAGGGTGAGACCTGCTGATGATGGTGAAAAGCTACCTGTACTGCTTCTGTATGAAAGATGCAGATAGCTCAAATGCCAGATTCACAGGGAATTCAAATTAGTTAAAGAGTCTGGTTTGGAAAGTGCAGCTCGGACATCCAGGAGAAACCCCTCAGGTGGCGTCTGCTTTTGTTTCCAGTGCTGAGTGAATACCGGAGGGAAAGCTTGCCTCTGGCACTATGGTACTTCCAGCTGTCCTGCCTGCACCTTTCAGAACATCCAAGAAGTATGGTTTGGTGTCTCAAAACAAGTCAAACTTCAATGTCGAGTTGAGTCTGAAAGATCTTCTTAATTAATTCCTTGCAAAAATGACCTGAATTTATCATGTCATTATTTCCAAATGAAATTTAGCCATTCCCAGCACTGAACTCATAACAGCCCAGGTATGAGCTGGAAAACTTAGATTTAAATTCTGTACCTGTCTCACCCCCATATGCGTACCGGTACAGACCACAAGAGTCGGCATCAGAGGAGACAGATTGTACCAGTGCTTTGAACCCAGCGATATTTATAATAGGTGCCTTGAGGATGGCGTGGATAACCCATCCTCTTCGTGGGTTAACTGAGAGCAGCAGTGACACCCAGGGAAGCTGAATGCAACCCTATGGTCCACAATGGAATTGCAAGCCTGTGTGCAAAATAAGACATGGGGGGGCAGGAGGGGTGGGCTGAGGAGCGTCACGCACTAGACTCACTCTGACTTTTCTCCTTCGGCAGTGCAAGGCTCAAGAGCAACAGCAAGCAAGTGTGCATTGATCCCAAGTTAAAGTGGATCCAGGAATATCTGGAGAAAGCTTTAAACAAGTAAGGCAAGAGGCAAATGGACTTAACAGCTAACATCCTGAGTTATTAAAGGGTAGAACGTTAAGGGCTGGCTTTTACCATGCGGACAAAGTACTTGTGGAATCAGATATTGTTTTGAAGATGGGTTTGGAGTTGACCTAGTTTGTATTAAAACAACAGCTTCTAGTATATCCTAAATGTTAAACTAAGACTTTTGTCAGGGTTTGAGGTCAAATCTAACCCAATGAATCTGTTCTGGGGTCCCCAACTCATCGTCTTTTATAAAAAGCCGTTCTCCCAAGGAAAACTCTTCCTTTATGCCCCCTCTTCCCCAAGCCAAACTACAATTACTTCAAAATCCATATTGTTCCAGTTTCTTTGTAGCCCCTTCTCCATGTTACACTGGGGGTCTGTTTGCACAGGCAGGTGAGGCCTGGGGGGGTCTTTCTCTGCTGGCCAGTGTGGAGTGCTATTAGCATCGGCCAAGGCAGGATGAGCTGCCACGAGTAAGGCTCTCCCACAAGGCCAGGGCAAAACCAGCCATACGTGGCAAATTCAGGCTTTTAAAATCTATTTTTATTCCCCGTGAAAGCGGATGATCATGGCTACCCTGAGGTGGACCCAGCATATCTCAGTTTAATTTTACAGTGAGCAAGAGCAGCACAGAGAACATTTCTGTGTTGAATTGCAGGGGAAGGCTCCAGCCTTCCTGGGATGGAAGATGAGACGAGTGATGGTACAAAGTATTTCCTTGCTTGCCCAGAGCCCTGGGCTGCAGCTGATCCAGCAGCAGCATTTTGGCCAGCAAGCCTACCTGTGCACTCAGTATCCCTCCCACCCTTGCCACCACATTCCCACCCCTCAGTAACTGCGCTGTAACCCTGCTGAACCTTGCCTCCCTGCATCTGTAGGGCAACGGCAGGGCTGGAATCCAGTCATTTGCAAAAGTAATTCATTCTTGGAAAAATGCAGGGAAGGGTATGGCTCCAGGGCAGATGTGAGGCAGTACAGGTAGCTGAATGCACTCCACTGTTTGCTTTGCAAACATCTGCCAAACAAGAGGTAGATTTAAAAAAAAAGGTCTTTGTTGCCCTGTGTTTTTACAATAAGCAAGGTGAAAAATGTTACCAGAGGTAGGGAGAATCCTCCGTGTGGCCCTTTTGGGACCACACTGGAGCCAAGAGTGAGAAGGAGGAGGGAAGGAAACCAGCTGAAAAACTGACTGTGATTCCAGCCCTGACAGCTCTTCCCATCTCATCCGATGCTCAGTGCTCTCTTTGCTGTCAGCACTCAGCCCTCTTGTCATTTGGGCAAATTCTCTGCAGAGGTAATCCAGGTTAATGCTGCCAGGATGGCTTTGGATTTAGGCACAACTGAACCTAAGAGCAGGATGTGGCCCATGCTGACTACCCTAGTGCTTTGGGCTACTTTGTTTTCTAACTTGGGAAAATCCTCAAGATCCTGCCTAAATTTCTGTTTGCTGCCAGCCCCAGCAAAGCCCTTGGTGCTGTTCGTAAGACCTGAAATTTAGGAGGCGCTTAAGAAATCCGTAGGGTTGGGCAAATGTGATTTTGTGCTCAGATCCTGCCTGCCTGACTTAGGCGAACAGCTCAGCTGGAACACGTTCTGCTCTCACTTCCACTGGTGAAGGTCTGGGACCAGCTTTACTGAAACCAGGGAGCTTGTGCCTGATCTTCAGCCAGGTTCTGGGTTTTGTTTACCTAACTCTAATCCAGAAGCAATTCTGCTAATTTGGTGGATTTCATCCTGGTTTACTTTGAGTAAAAGAAGAGAATTTGGTCCCAGCTCTATGAAATAAGATGACAGAAAGCATTTATCTCCATCACCTACTCCTGTAATCATGGCATTATTTTCATGTTTCAACTAGTAATGCTAGCACCCATGGCATTTTCGTGCTCCTCAGACAATCAGGGCTCTGTCTGTAGCATATTCACAAGGCATGTTTTTGATATATTTTAGTGCACAGCTTTGACTTCTTCAATGAAATGTACTTTGGAATATATTTATAGTGCATCAAACAATTCATATATTTGAATTGGAGCCATATGAATGTTGGTAGTTTAAAACACCGATATCCCTCTAAACTACTAACAGCTTGTAAAATAAATCTATATAGATCTATAAATGTTAATGTAGCTATCAATTTCAATCAGCCATATATTATATTTTTTCACTTGTACTGAAATTGTATGAAATGTGACATTACCCTATATGCACTAGCAATAAAATGGCTAATTATTTCATGTTATGAAAACCCAGTTGTACATGGGAATTTATTTTTCTGGAATAAAAGCAATACATTTTGTAGAAAGGGCTCTTGTAATTGCTTAAGTAAAGTCCAAAGTGTCAAGATATCTTAATCTACACCAGTGCTTCAATATGAGAGTATCGTCTTCTGTGTTATAATGTGCAGTTAGCAGCAAGGAAGAATTCATAGAATATAGTAGTCCAATAGAGTTGATTGTGAAACCGGAGATGGTTTTTAGTAGGGAATTATTTTGCTCACTAATTCTGCTTAGCCTTTATTATTGCTTTATACTCATCACATCTCCATGTAATAGACATACTTTTAAGACATCAGTAAAATGCATTCAGGCCGTCAGGAAACCAAATTCCTTAACTGGCTTTAAAAATCATTGTGCAGCTGCTGTGGCCGACATCATTCAACATTCATCCATTTTATAGACAAGGGGCAAATCAGTCCTTTCCTGAAATAGCTAACAAATTCTTTATCACTTCCAGGCAATCCCAGTTATCATTTACAGTTCACTGACTGCCTTTCTCTTCTCCCTTCCTGCAAGGATATGCACAATCAGTCCCTTGCAGAGTAAACGAGACCAGAGAACGGTCCTTGCTTCTCCGTTGTCACGTTAATATAGTCCCATCTCAGAGATTCCCCTCAGCCTGAGATGCTGGAGTCCATTAAGCTCAGCAACTGCTGCTGGCACAGCCGAGAGAGCTGCTGGATCTGGAGAAGATAGGGAAAACCTTTCCCTTGAGTCCACTGGGAGAAAGGAGAGTTAACTCCCAACTTCTAGGGGCTGCCTGCGATGGGAGCCAAGCCCTGCTGCTGCCTTCCTCCATAGTGTTTGTAAACCCCAGTGTGGCAGCATTTCCTAAGTTCTGACCTCATTTGTAAGTAAGGGTTGGAATACAAGCTGCCGAAACCACCAGCTCCCAGTAGCCCACCAAGCGTGTGCTGGGTGCATGCCCCACACGGTGGGGGACAATGCAGGTGATTATCTTTACAGCCTTGTTTTAAGGCACCGGATGCCCACAAATCCCATAGAGGAGCCACTGGTTCTTGTTGATATCAGTGGGAATGCTGGGTGCGAAGCCAGAAGTCCAGCCCCGCTCTGCTTTCTTTGTACCTCTGAGGTACCATGCAAATGGTTAGGCTCCCGGCTGGCAAGTTCTAGCAATGCATTTGGGGAGGCTGCAGTTCTTTGTTGTTTTTTTTTCGGGGAAAAGAGTTGTTCTGGCCTCAGAATTTGCAAATATCCTGTCACCAGGGCACCTAGTGTTGCTCTGGGGATGAGGGTATGTGAAAGGGGATGTTATCTTCATTTGCACCCTGCCAGCAAGATGTGAAGGGGGCCATAGGATAAATGTGAATAAGGCCTTTGTATATGGATAATTTATGGCAGTCTTTTTGTATTTTTCTTTTAATTTAGACCACGTCATCGCACTCATAAAAAAAAGCAACAGAAGAAACGGGGCCCACTCTGCCCTTCCCGTGCAACACCACTAAAGTCTCCAGGGAGAAAGAATGGTAGGAAGCATTAGTTTCTGAGCTGGGATACCTCATGTTCAAGTCCCTGCTCTTCCACTGTCCATCCTATGTGACCTTGGGCAAATATATCAGCCTGTCCAGACCTCCATTTTTCCCCATATTTGTTGAGGATAACAACTCTTCCCTCCCTGCAAAAGGAGATTATATAGATAAAACTCTTAAAACAGGAAGAAAGTTCAGCCACAACAGAGGTTGGAAAATATTTCCATTTCACAGATGGTAAAATGGGTACCCAAAGAGGCCAAAATAACCCTGAAGCAAAGCCAAAGTCAAAAACATGGTAAATGTTCGGAAGCCCTATGTCCTTTAGCTGGCCATATTCCTCCAATGGCAAACTGACCGAGTTAAACAGCTGGGAATCTGTCACTGGTATTTTTTAATGACAAGCGTAACACTGGGTGGTGACAACATGATTTGGTGCTTTGGTGACCGGTTGACACTTCTTCTCTGAGAGACTCCAGACAAGTCCCAGAGAACGGTGTTACATATGCCAACGCTCTGGATGTCCCAGTTGTTTTTTTCCCACCAGGGTAGTGCATCCTGCCTTTCTGCACCAAAATAAGTTTGCTGGTGTAGGTTATTGGAAAAGATATCGTCAAAGAGGAAAATTTTGCTCATGTCTTAGCCATCCTCTTTATGCCTGGGTGAATTTTCTCAGGCTACCTTCACTGTGAGTAGCCACAACTGTCTCTGGCTGTGGTCACACGGTCTTAGTCGTCCAGCAGGCATTTAAAGGGATGTTTGTTCTGATGCTGTAGGGTAGACAGGACATGCTGGGACATCAGGGTTTTTGAATACCTGGTGTTTACCCTCTGACACTTATAACTGAGCCTTAGTGACCTCACCTAGATTGCAAAAGGCTGACCAGCCTGGAGCAGGCGTAGGGGTCACTTCAGCCAAAACCCGGCAGCCACCAGCACAGACTGGCGCCTTGTTCTGAGGGACCCTTGCACACAACACCCTTGCACCGTGCTGTGATCCCTAACCCACCACTCCTCCCGGGTACCATGCTCGCACTGAGCATGGGAGACTCAGATTTGTCTGCCTCCTACCCTGAGCTCCCTACCGCTGCACCTAACGCCTCACACATTTGCTGTGCAGCAGGAGGCTGCTCGCCCTCCCTGTCACCCCACCTTCACCGGGCAGCTGGTCACCACGAGCTGTGACGTGCTGCCCAGCTGCTCATAGCAGGTGAGGTCCCAGAGCCGGGAGGCCATTGGGATGGTTCCTGGCTGGGTAACGCACTCGGGGGCCTCCAGCCTTTCCATGGTGGGAGAGGAACACCAAGAGCAGAGAATGGGCTGTCCTCTGTGTTCCTTCACCCTCACAGAGGTCTTTCTGCCAGGTCTGGCACCCTGTGGAGCTGCAGTCCATGATCTCCAGCAGAGCTGCGGGGTAGGGGCAGATAGAGGAGGCATTCCCAGTGCCCCTTGCTCCACTACTGGAGCTGCTCACAAATGATTAATCCCTCCTTTCCCTGCTGTTTTTTGCCGAGTCTCTTTGCCCACCAATAATTCTCTGCTCTGGCTTTCAAGTCCAGAATAAGCTTCCTAGCCAGCCTTCTTCCTATGTTAGCTCCGAACACCTTACTAACTGTGATGAGCACAACCTGCCCAAAATAACTCCTACTGCTGGGTTTGCCCTGCTGGGTCCCAGTAGCTCCTTGTGGAGAACTTCCCCCAAAATGTTTGGCAAACACTGGTTGGAGGGGCTGCAAAAGAAATGCCTTTGGGTTAGTCCAGACACAGATTTGCTGTTTGACTAGGCCTGATATCAAAGCTTTTGCAACTGGAATAAACCTTAATAGTGTTTCACTCTGTTCTTCGTCAACAGGAGGTTCAAGATGTAAGAGGCAAGCATTGTAAGCCGTCTACAGGATTTCTTACTGTAGGACCCAGAGAGCAGATAACCAGTATTAGGGAATGAATACATTTCACTGTTATCATGCAGCACAAAAGCAACGCTTCATGCATTTCCAGAGGTTTTTTTTTTTGTTTGTTTCTATTTTTTTTGTGGGGTTGTTTTTTGGGGTGGGCTTTTTTTTGCACAAATTGGCTTGCTTTCACAGTGCTATTTTTATATAGTAAGATGTAACTATTTGAGAAAAATATGTTTTTATACAGGTCGGTTTATTACCTAGCACTGAGGGCAGATATGAATTTAAACTAATCCTATGTTATTATATAATATTTTATTTCCTTTGCTATGTAGAGGTCTTGCTTTATTTAACTCTCTTTTGGTTCATGCAAGTCTCCTGGATTTTAAAACCTAGAAGGACATGAACTGTACAGTGCAATGATGTTGTGTTAGAAGTGGAGGAATTCCTTCCCTCCAGAAGTCATCGAGGCCAAGAACATAGGATGGCTAAAAAGCATCAGACACTGATGAAAGTGGGCAGCATTACCATGGGTGTCATTTAGAGGTATTTTGGGTGAGGGATTAAACTCGGGCCTACCTGGCTAAAGCCCTTCTCTGAAGATCAGAAGCCTTGGTGACAGCTATGGGCAGCTGGTTCGATGCACATCTGGTATTGCAAGGTGCTAGTACTTGGTTCGTAGTAGTCCTGTGTGTCAGGAGCCACAACACTGATCTGATGTCACCTGGCATTTCCTATGTTCCTGTGTTTCTGATGACAAATTTTAGCACAAAAAGGAATGGGTTATTAAAAGTCTAACCACACAATCATGTTGCAAGTTGCTAGAGGAGTCAGATATACTGCCACGCACCAGGTGTCTCTTCCCACCCGCCCACAGGAGGTGACTTCAGCTCGCCTGGCTGGCTTTGCACGACGTAGGGGGAGATGCATTCACGTGACCCTTCACCAACGATGTTGTAGCCTTGCGGTCACACGCACCTGAGGGCAGTAACATCTCTGATAGCTCCGGAGACACCTAAAAGAAGATGTCTGGCCATATATTTGGAGGAAAGGGATGGCTGGGGCAAAAGACGGTCTGCCCAGTTTGTGGAGGGAGTGGTGTGTCTCGGGTGTGGAAATGAAGGCCAACACTCACTGTTCACCAGCGGTCACGGCTCTGTTTGCTGGCGAACAGGATAGCCTTTGCCATTTCCTTTGCAAAATACACCCAGAGGGATGTACCACTTTTTGTGCCAATCCCCCTCTCAGCCAGAAATTTCTTTCTCCTGATTGCTGCCAGTGTATGCCGTATCTCTGCTATATAGTGTATGGGAAGACACCTGCAGTACTGTGATAATCATGTTACCCTGCGCACTGGGGTCCAGGGGGAAGCAAACTTGTGCAGCACAGTGCTTATGTTTGTATGTCTCTGTGTGTGTATTGTAAACAAAAGATGTTGTAAGACTGTATTTCTTCTTTTTTTTTGAGCGGGTTGCTTCAGAAGGAATCTTCCCTCTTCCCTGTGTCCTGTGTCAGGAACACTGAAAGGGAGACGGGTGCTTCGCTGAGCACTCCTTTTTGTGGCAAGCATCTCTCGGTGCCAAAGAGGCACTTGGGCTAGCCAGGGATTACCTTATTTCCATGTGGATTCAGGTAAAAACCTTGTAAGTATTTTCTTCTCTGCAAAACAATGCTGTTGTGGAGAGTGTTTCAGCTGGGACCGCATCACCTCATTTGCTTTAATGCAGAAACCAACTGCTGTGCCTAAAATGTATGCGTATGTTATTTTGACCTTCCTTCTATTGTTATCATTACCAACCTGGTGCTTTAAGTATATTAAGTCTCTGTTTTGAAAGGTCTGGTACCACTGTACTTGGTGAGAATTGGACTGTTGATTTAATGTGAGTAGGATCAGAATTTCTTTTATAAGGCTAAAGACAAAAAGAACTTTTATGAGAAAACAAGAGTTTCTTGTGTCTTCCCTGGACTGTATTTATATCCTAGGGTCCATCTCCTGTCCCACACATGCACCTGCACTTGCTAGCGGTTTGCTAGAGCTGGACATGTGAGTGTCAAAGCCAAGACCTTGGGGAAGTGTAGAAGAACCTTGGTTCTGACACAGACATGGAACTTGTCCCTCTGACCCAGGAAGGTGCATTCTTCACACATGCTTCCCATCCAAGCGCACCTTGAGGTTTGATCTGTTCCTATTGGAGTAAACGGGGAGTTAAATAATCCTCTGATTTTAGTTCAACAGCGTACCTTGAAATGATGATAGGGGCCATGAAGACTTTGTTTCTAAGGGAAACATTGGTTTTCTAGTGAAAAGATGGGGTAGGTAGACGTGATTGTACCTCTGCTGCAGTCCTTGTCAACAGGGAGTGCACCTGGGGTCAGCACCAGCAGGGAAAGGTCTCTGGGCACATGCCAACCCCACACTACAGCCTGGGCAGAGAGATTACTTCGACAGAAGCACTGAGATGGGCAATGCTGGAGCGCTGCTAAACCCTAGGGTCCAAGCTCTGGACAATATAGCCAGGTAGTGGAAGTACTGCAGGAAATGGGGTCGCCTGTCAACCTTCTCTTCTAGGGGCAAACTAGTGAGCATTGCAGGGGTAGACTGTGCTTAAAGGAAGGGCATTTGCTCCTGGGAGCGATGCATGAGTAACAGCAGGAAGGAAAGGGACTCCCTGCAAGGCTAGGGACCACTTTCAGTCAGGGGGTGGTTGTCTAGGTGCCTTATGGGCTGCCTGCCTCAGGCATTTCTTGAGGCTCACACTGTAATCTGGGCCCTGACACTGCTGTGCTGGTGGCGATTCACTGCTCACATAGCTGAGACCACCCAGGGCATGGCGCTGCTCATGGGGGCCAGCACCAGGTCCTTCCCTTGCCTGGGCAAAGTTGAGCATAGTGTAAATGCAGGGGTGGCACAGACCTGGCCAAGAGTAACCAAAGACTTAAGTGAGAACCTGATAAAAGCTTTCTCTTGCTTTAGATCAAAATCCAACTTTGAGCAGGAAGCTTTGCTTTTTGCCTGACATTTGCTCGATGCCTCAGGAAGAGCAGTCATGGCCTTCACACTAGAGAAATCGCTCCGACGGCTGCCCCAAGCTCCTTGCGCTACCTGTGCATCACACGCCGTTCCTCCCGTGCACGCTGCGGTCTTAGCAGGCTGAGAAACGGCACCGCCAGAAACCCGTTCGGGGAGAGCACTAGATTTTCCTTTCTGCCTTTAACCTGTTGACCAAAGACCAAATCCAGGAAGGGAAAGATGGGGAGATGGGAGTGATGTAGGGGCCACATGTAAAGAGAAGGAGGGAAAAGAGATAACACTGAACTGGTGCTGAAAAAGCAGCTTCCATAAATGTGAAATCGTCATGTGTGGTATTTTCAAAGTGCAGCTGTCAAATCCTATGGCTGGATTATTATTTTTTTTTAAATAGATTGTATTTATTGCTGTGCCAATTTTTTTTATTTATACTAGCTTTATACTTGTATGTATGAATATCTTATCTGAATTCTGCCTGAGGAAGGATGAAGGGTGACTTTCTGATGTGTTTTTAACCAAGGTGTTTGAGCAAAGGAGACCGTTCATTTTGCAATGAAGGCTATATTCAAAGTTAAATATACACATTCAATTGAAAATGCAGTTTCTATGCAAGTTATTGTTGCTATTTTCCCTTTGTTAGCATCTAGAGGGTCCTTCTTTTCTCTGGCAACTTGTTTCGAGTGATGTGATTTATAGTAACCAGGGGTTTCTGAGAACTCATTACCAACATCGCACCAAGACAAGCCTTGTCTGCAAATGTAAAACTCTGGTGGCCACAGAGAAGAAAACATGTATCATGATGAAAGGGCTGCATGAACCCCTCTTCTTCCACTTCTTAAGAACTCTGTTGTCAGAATGTGGTATATACTGTACTTTATATTTTTGTTAACTAAAAAGAAATATCTTCCCAAATAATGTGAAAAAGGGTTTATATTTGTGTTCCTGTAAGGCAGCTTTTACGGAGGAATTATATTATGCTTTTGAAATTATTCCTTTCATAGACTATTTTGAAAATAAACACTTTTATAATGTTGCAATTTCTCCCATAAATTTGTATGCACTTAAAATTTTCTTAATAAAAATGTCTATCTAAATGAAATTATTACTTGCTTCTAATTGTTTTTTTCCTCACATACAAACGGCTAAAATCTTCATTCCAGAGAAATCATTCAGATGTAGTTTAAGGGGCCAGTTTCAAGGATGCTTCTATGTAGCCCCACGGGCTCAGGCTCTCTGCAGCAAACCCGAGGCAAAGCGCCCACGGGTTTGGCAGCGAGCAGCAGCCTAACAGATGAAATGTGTCGTCTTCAAAAGGAAAGGCTTAACCGTTTGCCCCCTAAACAGAAACCCGGACTTTTTTTATTATTTTTCCCCCCTCAACTTGTCTCCTGCAGCAGGTTGAGTTCAGTGGAACTGAAAACTGTGAGCTGCTCTTGCTCCAGCAACAGGGGTGCTGTCATCCTCTGTGCTGGGGCAGGGATGAGGGTTTCTCTGAAGAGCCTGAGGGGAGTCGGGGGATGCGTTTGATGAAAGAGCTGCTGATGTGAACCACACCCTCCTTGGGGCTGGTTTTCCCAGGGCACAGCAGGGTCAGCCTTCGGTTTGGTGGTGGGGAATGGTTTTAGAGGCTTGTAGGGCTGGCCTGAGACATAGGTATAGGTTATAAGTTAGGTATAATCCTAATTTGGTGGTGTCATGGGGAATTTGCTGTGATTTTCAAAACTGAGTTGAAAACTGGCTTTTGTCAATGCCTTCCCCATCTCCAAGTCCCCATGGCAGGGGGAAAGCATTTCCTCAGGTCACCCTGCTTCCTCCGTAGCTGCCCTGCTCCAACATGCCAGTCCTCCTCCCTTCATCCACTGCAACAACACAGGTGAATCCCAGCACCACGTACAGCTTTGGCTGGAGCAAAGGTTAGGGGTAATCTAGTATCTCGTAACAGTGAAACAGCGCTTGAGCCTTACCGAGCTTCTTATTCAATAAATATTTCTTGCCCAAATTGATGCAAGTCAAAATACACGTGAAAAACTGAAGAAGGAAACTCAGATGACTGATGATCCCTTTGCAAATCCAGCAATGACTTAGTAAGACATTATGAAAAACTGAGCAGGTAACTGTGAGTGCAGATGGTCAGTGAGAGATTCCCAGGCACTGGGAAATGCATTGGGGGTAATTAGCTACAAAATTACACGTTAATATTAAGGAAAGGTCCCATGTCTGTGGAGCGCTTTGTTGTGCCTCTCAGCAGGTCTTTTCTCTTGAATGTGAAAGTTTTGGTTCTTACTTCCTCAGCAAAGCATCGTGGCAATGTATCCATGAACTGCCTAGAATTTGAGGTGAACCCACCTTATTAGCACATCTGGCTCTCATCATAGACCGCTTTCCAATACTAGCAAGCTGAAGGAAATCAGCTGCATTCATGGCTTCGGCCATCCTGACACTGATAATGGGCTGGATTTATTAGGACCTGGCATGGTACAGGTCCGAAGACAGCATGGGAAATGCCCCTGCTTCTTGGGACCAGCTGGGGTTGTTACTGCTGAGGGTGTTACCCCTGAGGATGTGACCTAGGAGCTGCTGTGATGCTACACGATGAGGGTCAGTCCTAGCTTCTGGTGAGAACTTCCCTGTTTTATAAAGCTACTTGCTCTCAAGTCATCCCAAAAGTCCCTCAGACAAAACAAATATGTAGCTTTGAGACTAGCAAAGGCAAAATGAAAAACAAAAAAAGCAAGGTCTAGAAGATGAAGCCACAGAAATTCAAACTGAAAACAGATTTCTAAGTGTGGAACTGATTAGCCTTTGGACCATGTTCCCCAAAAGAGAGGGGGAAAAACCCTGATCCTTCCTATGTCTTCAGCGTTGCCGTTGTGGCGTTAGCCACGTACAGCTCACTGGGCTCTCAGGGGACATGGGCTGAAGTTCTCTTGCCTCTGTTACCAGTAGGGTCAGATGAGATGAGCTAAAATGAGCTCTCTGGCCTCAGAAATCCATATGCAGAAAGCCCCGGTTCCAAAGGAGCATTCCTCAGCCTGTCTGTGATTAATAACATGAGCACATCATCAGCCATCCCAGCTCCGCTTGGACCGAGGCTGAGGATGGCTCCTGCTGTTACACAGAAGACAGATTTGGGGTAAAAGGCCGCTATTTCTGTTCACAAAGATTGCCCTCCAGCTGGAGGGGCAGAGGCATGGCAGCCAGAGAAGGCTGCAGCCCTGCCCCTGGTCCATGCACCCCTCAACTGTGGAAGGGGGGTCTGCTCACATAGGTCCCCTCTGGCAGGAGTGCTCACACTGGTGATCTTGCAGGAACTCGCTGAGTTTCCTCCTTTGTCCCTTTTTGCTCTTGACCCTTATTTGTCCTTCATTGTCTCCTCTGGCTCTTTGAAGACCTCCTTTTTCCTCTCAAACCCAGTTGCCACAGCTCAGGTGACAAGTCTTGGTCATTTAAAGTCATCTGGCAGTCTCTGCCAGTCATCAGCAACTTCTTGCTTCCTCACCCTTGTTGGTTCTCTCTGGCTAGGGCTAGTCATCCACTTCCAGTCTTTGAACGAGGCGGTAAGACATTTCCTTTCTGTCCTTTGCAGCCACTGTATCAGAGCAGGATCCAGGGTCCTTTCGGGGAGGATCTGCCTGACTGCTGCTGCGGAGCTCTTCGGCTTATGCTTTTGGGCTCATTCCCATCTGTGAAGCCTGATCTGGCTTCCCCTGCCTGCCACAGCACCACCCCTTGGCAACAGCTCACATGCCTTCCTGCGCCTCCCCCTACAGCCATTCCTCATGGTGGATGCCGAGGGAAAACAGTGACCTGTTATTGCTTCCTTTCCACTGCCAGCAAACAGAAAGCTGAACCCTCATGCACTGGCTTTGTGAGCTGGCAGAACCAAGAGGGTGCTTTAGCCTTTCAGCAAACCCAAGCCCGACCACCGCGGCTTGAACGGAGGGTGAAGTCTAGCACAGTCTGTTGAGAGGTGGAAGAACACGACCTAAGATCAGAAGGACAGAGGTTTAAAACGCTGCTGCAGCTGACTCCAAAACGTGTGCGATTCTTCCAACCCAAAGATCACTTCCAGCTGCCTGGCGTGATGCATGATTTACTGCAGTGCCTGGAAGAAGAGTTTGGCTGTGGTGAAACATGTTTGTACGTTGCCTGTAAAAACAGCAAATCTGAAGAAAGGACTGCCTGGATGTGGTTCAGAGTGTGTAACAAAACCCAAATTGCCAAGTCCTTCCATACGCAGTACCACAGCGATACATAAAACCAATATAAATTTAATATCTAGCACACGCTGTTTGCCTCTGAGCACCAGAGAGACACTTAAAATACTTCAGACTGCGCTGTACAATTCCTACGCAAAGAGAAGGCTACTTACGTGAGCAAATGCCAAGCCTCATTGCATAGCCTGCCCCATGTTTTCTAAATTAGAGCCTTCCCAAAAAGGGCAGGGCACTTGTAAAATAGTTCTGCACAAAATATTTGGAAAAGAAGGAGGGAAAAGAGAGGAAATACTTCTTTCATTCAAAATATAAATACTATGAATGCAAACAGGAATCAGACCCTGTATGCCAGATCTATAGCCGCAAAAGCAGCTGGATGACTACCATCATCCTGACTCTCCATATTCAAAATTAAGGTCCTTTCAGTGCTTTCCTCAGCCTGGTTGTTCCTGTGTTTCCCCTACCTGCCTTATTGTCTGCTACGCAATCACCCCAGCCCTGTTACTGAGTGATTGGTAGCCCTCCCTGCCCCTTGGGATCGATAAAGCAGATATCTGGATTGCCAAGAAAGTGGGAAGATTCCAGGGACATTTCCAGAACATCTCTCTTGTACAAGCCTGCGCTCTCCTACTCTTGCATCCCATCTCACAGTCTGGTTTTCTCTCTGTCCGTCGTTACTGTAACCGCCCCAGAGTGCAGGAGCAGCACAAGCACAGAATGATAAAGGCAGCCCCTACCTGACAGAGTTCATGGTCAAAGATCCGCCCTGCTAGGCTCTTAATCGAACATACACTTGCAAGGAAAGCATGTATTTATCTCTTTGTTGGATGATGGAGAAACAACACACCAGATGTGGGATGGCTTGTCAAGCAAGTAAAGAAATACAGATCATCTAATTGACACCTCTTTCACCAGATGCAAGATTTGGTTTACAGAAAGTATTTCAGTTACATGGAGGGGTGAAGTAACGCAAAAAGATAATGGAGAAGTGACAAGGAGAAGCAAGGCTTCTCAAGTCATGCAATTACAAGAGACAAAGCCCGAAGAGGGATGCTCTGCGGGCAGGAGATGAGTAGGTGTGAGCCACGCAGCTCACTCCGCACAGTTCCCACGGGGCTTGCTCCCATGTGAGTTTTAGCAGCACTCGCCACGTATATCACTGTTTTGGGCACTCAGCCATCCTGGCTCCTCTCCTCCTCTCCCTCCACTTCCCTTCTCTCCTTCCTCACTCGTAACTACTTTAAGAATTCTCTTTCCTGCTTCCATACAAATAATATGGCTGGCTTTGGACATTCTTTACTGCCTTACATCAGGCTTCCCAGCGCTCGCACACTCTGCGTTGGTTTGGCCTGCTCTGCCTTTTGTCTGTGCAAAACCAAAAGCTTTATCTGTTGCCCGGAGACCATGGTGGCTTCAGGGATTTCCCAGTGCCAGCACCTAATTGCAAACAAATGGAAGTCCCTAGCCGTGTCCCCAGCAATACTGTGTCTTGGGTGGGAGGCCCTGATGCTGCTCGCTCTGCACTGCAGGACTGGTGAAATGCTCGTGATTTACAGCAGTGTATCTCAGAGTGCCATCTGGCCTTCAGCAATCTAGCTGCCTTGGAAAAGGAGGCATAAAAGCCACACGATGCTCGTGACACGAATACATCAAATGTCTGGTTTCCCTTAACATCAGCGAATGAAGGGTAGTTGATTGCAATGAGCGATCTGGACACACTTCAGAAAATGCTCGCAGAGCACAGAAGCAAACAGCACAACATTTCCACTCAGTTTCTGACTCTCTTTGAAACCCACAAAGGGATCATCGCTCCGTGACAAGGGCTGCCAGGCAGAGGCACACCGAGCAGAGCATCGGGCTGGAAGTGTGTGGCTGACATGCTGTACACAGACACTCCTCTGCTCAGCACGTAGAGCTGCTTGAAAATTAGACTTTCACCCAGGAGAAGGAGGGGGAGATTCCCAACACTCTGACATTTGTTTTTACTCCGAAGCAGGACAGAAAAATTCTGAATATCATGTTTTGTTATAGAATGGGCAGTTTGGAAAGGATTCAATCAGGACATGACAAAATAATTTGTTCTGCTCAAATTGACAGAGATTTGGATCTGCCTATGTGACTCATAGGAGTTGTAGTTCCAGCAATCCACCCCATCCTGGGTTTCCCAGGCTGGACTACATCTCCTATGCTGCATTGCTGTTGTGGCCTGTCTAGGACTTATTAGAACATATCAGCCAAAGGCGTTTCACGGGGTTTAGAGTTTCCCCACAGCACCTAGCTCATAAAAGATAGTGAAAGCATGAAGAAGAATCTGGGAGCTCCGACAGGCACCGAGCAGGCCAATTTAACCTGAAATAGTTTCATTATGATTTTTACCCCCAGCAGATAATACAAAAATTTCAGCAAAGTTCCCCTGAAAAACTTCAATTTCATCAAAACTATTTCTAATTGCATAACTACTCTGGCAGAAAGGTCTCAGTCACCTCTAAAATTTCTGGCAAGTTATCACTTAGCTGTTATTCATCATTTTATTTGCCACTCTTCAGCTTATTCAACTTCACTGAGGAATCATTCTCAGATATTGATTGGCAGATAAACAACCCTAAGTCCTGCCAGCATTATCTCTTCCTTTGTTCCTCTCAAGCCCCTTCTTCCCTCTTGGAGGGTTTCCCAACTTTTATGTGAAGTCCACACCCCACATGAGGAAATCGCTCCTGGGGCCCATCCCACTCCTCCATCTCCGCCCCGTGGCACCAGCACGTGCTTGTTCTCAGGGTCTGCACGGGCTCACCCCAAAGAGCAACCCCACCATCCCGTGCGAGGGCGGGTAGCAGGAAGAGGAGGGGGGGATTATTCTTGCTGCTCTCTAGCAAACAGACCTGAATAATTTTTTTTTTTCAGACTGATTTTCTTGGAATCCAAATATTCAATGGGAACATGGTCACGCTGGTTAAACTTTAGTAGGAACGTCCAAATGTTCTGAGGTGACTTTTTGAGTCTCTCTCAACAGTACTCAGCTGTTTCATTTTCATAATATTGAAACCTGTAGTTCTGATAAGGTAAAATGGCTTGTTTTGACTTTACCATTTCAAATATGATCTAATAATACAACGCAGCAGAGCAACATCAAAAGTAGATCCTTTTATCTTTTTGAAATTAAATATAGTCCCAAATCAAATAATTTTTGTGGAAATAGTTTTCCTGCAAGAAGTTATTCTATTCTGACTTCCCCTGAGCCAATTAGTAACGGAAACAAATGGCAAAATATCAGCAGTTCTCAGGAAAAAGAGATTTCTTTTTTTGACCAGTTCTAACCACCTCTCAAGACCATGGTTTGGGAACTTAAGAGGAACAGAAGACCAATTTTTCCATCCAGCCATACCAAAGCACTGAGGGTGAGTCCCTGCACTAGCTGCAGGAAGCTTTAGTGAAGGTATGAGGTTGCCCAACAACGATGCTCTGGCAACATCAGTGCCTGAAAACTGTGGAAAGCAATATGTGCGGCAGCCAACCGGGATGAGTCTTTTATGTACATTTCCCTTCGGGGGCTGTTCTGTGTTGGACTTGAATTAGGCTCAAGATATGAATCTATAAATGTGGTATTTTTGGTCATGCTGCCTGTTTCGTATTAAACCTCGGCAGCTTGTTTCGTTCTCTGTTTTCATTTTAGCAGCTGTGCAGGGTGCAGAGCACTGCCTCGACAGCATCAGGAAAAAACGTGGGAGAGTCAGAGGAGTAGGAGAAAGGTGGGATATTCTCCTAACAGCACAATATTTGGGGTTTCAGTGGTGGTGGGCAAACTGTAAGGGTGGAGAGTTGTTAATCAGAGGGAAAAGGGAAAGTCTCAGATTCCAAGTCTTGTCCATGTTAGAAATAAGGAAGAACATCTACAGGCAAAAAGTAATGGAGAGGGTTTCTGGTTTTCTGTGGGTCTGAGAAAGAGCCCACATTCGGATGTACATAATACACCCGTGACCTCTAGTCCTTCTTGGTCTGTAAAGTCAGGACCTAGACCACCAGAGAAGCAAGTACTGTGCCAGATGGGCACGCAAGTCCCTGGGGGAGGGAGGGGGGTCCCCATCTCTGGTACAAAATTTCACCACAACGGAAGGTGAAGAAATAGTTTTTAATGCGACTTCATTCCAAACTGAGAAAAAATTATTTTTATCTTTCTGTCTCCTGGATCAGATATATCTGTGAAACCACCCCAAAACTTTCACATCTGTATGAGAAATGGATCTAATGCTTGATCTTTTAACACAGGGATCTTGTCTTTAGCACAACTGCATGCTTTTACTCATCATACGCACCAGGAAG
This sequence comes from Phalacrocorax aristotelis, assembly GCF_949628215.1. Classification (NCBI taxonomy): domain Eukaryota; kingdom Metazoa; phylum Chordata; class Aves; order Suliformes; family Phalacrocoracidae; genus Phalacrocorax; species Phalacrocorax aristotelis. Next base: position 3,599,337 of record NC_134287.1, on the reverse strand, counting down.
TGTAAAAGCAGAACCAGGTCCAAATGACTGCAATTCATTTTGTCCATCTAGAAAAAAAAAAAAGCTTTAAAAAATAAAAAGGGCCTAAATAGTTTCAGGTATGTGGATTTAATGACATGGAGAACAAAGACTGTGGACTTATTTTGGATTTATACTCTATAACCAATACTAGAACTTGGCCAAGTATCCTCCCCTAGGACTTTTCATTGCTTTGTTTTACTAGTTACTTAGGACCTGTGGATCTTAACTCTTTGAACGTTTGCCTTCAGAGGAATTAAATTAGATTATCGACAGCTTTCATCCTGCAGCCCCAGTTGCTCAGACTTTGGCAAAAGTCCTTCCACAGAGGAGCAACCTTTGGGACCTGCGGAGCAGAATGCAGAGAAGGCTGAGACAAAACCCCCACTAATACACCATGACGAGTAACAAACCAAACCATTAGAGCTGGAAGGCTTGCTGTTTCCCAAACACAGAGGTGTGCCTGGTCTGCCGCGGGTAAGATAGCTGCTGCCACGCTCCCCCGCAGCATTAGGAGCACTGTTCTGTGCTGAATCTTTCTCAGCAGATTGTGCAGCAAAATATCCCAATGCATGGAAGATTGTGAGGGGGAAGGTTGTGCCTTTTGGTCTTGATTTCTTTCTTTTTTTTTTTTTAGGGAGAGTTTTGATACAGAAAGGTGGAATTTCTAGGTAAGTGTTGATGGATTGCAATTAGGGAAGACTCTCACTTTTGAGAGGGTGGGATTTGCTCAGGTGGATAGCACAAGCCATCTGGGATGTGTAAGAGCAGTTTGCTCTCAATCTGTTTCTCTCAGGGCTGCATCTTCAGCAAAATGATGAGTTAGATGCTAAATGTCTCTCTGCATTGCCTCGTCACTTCTAATTACCCTTACTTGCTCTACTCACAGGAGTTTCTAGAGAAGATGGGATCTGCTTTTCTAATGCATTGTCCAAACTTGCATGAGCAAATCACTTTAAAGAGTTGTTTAAGGAAGCCATTTAGGAAAATTCCTATAGAAATGAAGTGTTGGGTGACCCCTTCAGTTGCCAGTGCTCCCCAGTGCTGCAGGGCAGCAGAAGCCTGTGCTCCCCTCAGAGACATCTTCTCCTGGAAGCTAGCCCAGAAGTGGGTGGGAGCAGCCAGGGCCTTCTGGCAAGGTTTTTCCCAATCCTTCACAGCTCTGCAGAGACAAATCACCAAAGCCCCCTTTGGCAGAGTCTAAATCACTCTGCTTCAGAGCGGACAGTCTGCAGCTATGATCCAAGCGACGTCTCCCACAGCAGGCTTACCCATCCTCTCCTGGACCATTCCCTGCTGCCAGGAGGTGATGTCTGCAGATCTGTGATGCTGCAGGAATGGCACTCCGTTCAGCTAGCTGTCAGGGCAAGGTGAGCTGATCAGGCTCCTTTCTTTGCTGAGTCACCACACAGTTATTAAGGTCTTAAAATCTTTATTTATTTCCAGTGGCCTGGAACAACACCTTTCTTTCCCTTTAAAGAACTACCCGAGTGTTTATGTTATGAAGTGGCTGTTGAGTTTGGAATGAGTCAGGAACTGACACGGCACAACCCATCAGCTGGGGACAGTCCATTTCCTGCTTGCTGAAAGCCAGGGACTATTTACAACTTACTTTCTTTTTTTCTAGGCAGCAAAAAAGAATGACATTACCACAATGTGCTCAGTTGTTCTGTTAAAATTTATGTGTAATGTCAACTGTCTGGAAGTGCTGCAATTCCAGAAAGGGCCCACATGCAAACCCGTAGGCAAATGAAAGGCGCAGGGCTGGGTCCTGGGAACAAAAGAGGAGACCAGACCTTCTCTTATTTTCCGCAAGTGAAAGCATCCCTTCAGGGAACCTGGACTAAGCACTGCAGACACAGTGGATGCTAAGCAAAGGACACAGCAGCCCAAGGAGAGAAGCATTTCAGATATGCAAAAAAAACCCAAACCCAAACGCAAAAAATCCGAAAGGTGAGGGAATCCTAGAGCTTGAACTCTCGTGAGAGGAACAAGGACCAGTGAAAGTGGAGAAGCCTCCCACTATGAACCTAGTTTTCCGTCTGCAGGGACCAACAGTTGCAAGACTTGCATCTAGGTTCTAGGTGCTGGTAGTTGTGCCTGGATAGGTCCAAGTTCCTGTGCCCAGATGCCTCTGTTTCTTGTAACAGGCATCTCCCTCCAAGCACCCGACCTGGATGAGGAGCCACCCAAAACCCCTTCTGTCTCCCCACTTGCACAGCCACAACCCACGCAGCAGTGAGACTGAGAGCTCTAGCAAATGCAGAGGCGGGTACCAGCTGGTAGGTGCAGTACCATGGGTGGGAGGTGATGAGAAGAAAGTGGGAGAGCAAGGAGTTGAGCAGGTTGCAGATAACACATGAACTGCGCTTACCTGCTTTTTCGTTTGGCTCTTTGGTTTTCAAGTCACCCTGTAGCTTCAGTTCAGTTTGTTCTTGATTCAGCTAGCTGGCATGCCATGAATGTTAAAAAAACCAAAACCAAATTAAGAAACAGGTCTGAGTTTATTGCTCTGAAATTTGCACATGTGTGTAAATTTAAGCAAGGCCACTGCATGCTCCAACACTTGCTGCCCGCTCAGTTGTAAAGAAGCAGGAAGCCATACTCACACTGAACGTTCTCCTAAGTAAAACATGTGTATAACAGTCATATGTGTGTCAATACATGCATAAATGTGCGCATATACATATATTTGTATGTATATAGTCATACATATAATCCATTTTACATGTTTATAAAAGGTGTGCGTAAAAGGCAGCCAGTAACCTAACAGGCCAATAAAATCACACCCCAGGTGCTCCAGCTAGAAAGCGCAGAGAATTTTATTAAATCTGCTATTGAGTTGGGCATGAGAATTAACCCTTACCTAGTGCTACCCATAATATTAATAAATAAATGTCACTGCGGAGAAATTTGAGAGCGTTCAGTCCTTGGAAGGGACACCAGATGTGTTGGGCCCTTCCAGTGGGAGCACAGGGGAGACTGCAAACACACAGGAAGAGCTGTTCTAGGGATCTGCTGGAAATTAATGCTTTTTGTCACTGGAAAATGGAGTTGTGTGAAGATCGAGGCCTTTTGAGGAAAGAGATTGATTTTGGCAACATCTTCCCTTTAGCAAAAGTGAAGTGAGATGGCTTGCTTGGAATTGGCAGCCGGCCTTATCCATGCCAGTCGTTCAGTGCCTCACATAGTTTTATTTCTCAAGAGACCCTGTGCTGAAGCTGTGACGGGGCGATTACACTGCAGACCAGGAAGAGGAGGCCAGCTGAGACTGAATTCAGCACGAGTAGGGCTGGGGAACTGCAAACCTCACCAGGTCTTGCTGCAGAAGAGGTCAAGATTATCGTGTCAGCCAACAGCAAATGGCTGCCCACTGCCAAAAAGGGCTCTTCCGTTGCCTTCTTATCCTCCATCATTGCTTTTCCTCACAGTTCTGGATGAAACAGTGTAGAAAATACCAGAACTGCCTGAGAAAAATTGCATTTCTCAGTCAGGCTCTTGTCCATAAGGCATTTGAAGGACTGTGTTACCCATGCAAGAATATATTTGAGGAAAGGCTCTCTTAGTTTGGAAGTAAAGAGATGTTACAGGAGACCATTGTGTCACAAACCCTTATGCACTGAATTGGTAGCAAATGGACTAATTAGGCTCTCAGGTAGTTTATATGTGTATAAAGGGCAAGCAGCCTCTACAGGTCGGACCCTGTGTGGGCAGAGAACTACTGACTTATTGCAATATTTTGGCTAAGCTGCAATCAGCTGTTGTTTCTCAGGTTAGCCTGATCATCCTGATGAAGTTCACACCAGCAGAACTGGATTCAGGTGTACTCTCAGTACAGCCAGGCCAAAAAGATGCTCAGCAGACTATATTCTACTTCCAGCTCTGGTCTGCCCTATTGTGTGCTAAATAACATTGCTTCCCCTCTCTTTCTACCCTTCCTTCATACTTCCTCCGTTACAGGATCACCGTAATTGCTCTGAAGGCCCTTCGTCTCCCTGACATTCTCCTTCCATTTTGGACTGTAGACTGCTCTGCAGAGACAGGAGAGAAGGAGCTGGAGAGAGAGTTATAGCATATAACACATCCCTACGAACCATCTCTCGTATAGATGCTGCCAAGTGGGCTGGGACATGATGTGTAACAGCCAGAGCTCTGCTGTGTCACCCCCAGTCACTGTCTGTGATTTCTTCTCTGCTGGGGTGACTATGTGTTGGCAACAGCCACTCCACATCTGTCCCTCAGTGCTGCAGGGTGACAGTTTTCTTTTTTCTAAATGAACACTACCAAAGCACGGGGGGATTGAAATTAGCCACGTGCTTGGCTGAATCCAGCCGACAGTTTCAGACAAAAAAACTGAAGCAAGCTTCAAAAGTACTTCAGCATTTCAGTTTGCCATTTTAAAATTAAAATGCTTTGATTTTTCCCTTCAAAGGAACCTACCTTGTCTAAAAGTTAATTGAATCAGTAAGATAATTTGAGACAAAACAAATGGTTCTGTGTTAATAACCCATTTTTTCTTTTCATTTATTTTTTTTTACCGTTCTGTTAAAGAAGCTCAGCTTAGTCCAGATCAATTCTCTCATTCCTTCCCTAAGTTTCCTAACTTGACTACCAAAAAGTCAGTCTCTTTCTAGTTGTTCTCCATCCATACTCTCAGTCAATACCTTCTTCCTGATCTCCCCACTTACAGTTTATCAAGGCTGGACTTGACAAACGACTGGACCGCTTCGTTCCTCCCTTGATGAATGTGCCCCTTCACCACCAACATGCTTGGTTTCCTCCAATGATCATTTCTAAGGCTCAAGTCTTCTTAGCATTCCTGCTCTAATTTGGACATCAAGCATGTGTAACCGCTTACACAAGGGCAGACTGTGTCTTCGGGACCGGTCATTCACAGGAGGACCTTTTACTTGTGGCTATGATAACGGCCAGGTCCTCAACTGTAGACTGGAACAGCCCCAACACCTTCCCATGGGCCTGAGGTGTTTTTACACTCCTTTGAAGACATGGTTCGTCCAGAAAGACCACAAGACACTTTACAGGGGGAGCGCTAAGGGTCACTTTGCCCTCGGCTGATGTGTAGCGAGCTTCGTTCTGTTATATCTATCACTTTTGTTAGACTTGCTTTCCGTACGGGCGAACCTCTTGCAAGCCTCCTATTTGGGCAATCTACTCTGCATCGCCCTGTGTATTTCAATGCACATATTTACATGAGTGGACCTATGTGAAAAACGAGATCCACATCACCCCACATCTGTACTCCCGCTCTGGAAAATATTTCACTGCTGGGCTGTCAGGGATCGTTACAAACCTGAGGACCCAATGCCCTCATATGAATGCCTTCAATTGGCCTCCAGGACCAGAGGTGACGGGTGAGCTGTGTTAGGCTCTCTGCTTTCCCTGACGCTCAGAAATGCAACTCCTCTCTGGAAAGGAAGATGCTTATTGCTGCAGACACATCTGCGCTCAAGGACCAGAGATAAAGCCCTAAGCCTCCCATCACTGTGAGGTGCTCCACAGGCTGTGCAACCCAGAGCACTCCAACAGAGGCATAACCATGAGTACTTCAAACAGATGCTGCTTCTGTTAAGAACCAGTTAAGCAAGGCACAAAAACTCCTGTGGGTGTCTTTTAAATGCACAAAACGAGTTTTAAAATTTTTGCTTTTGTTTTTCCTGTTCATTTTTATAGGTAAAACCCACCTCAACTTTTTTTTTTTTCCCCCTGATAATTGTGTTTAAAGAAGAAGGAGATGGGGAAAAGTGTAAATAGCAGTGAAAGAAGACAGAATATTTCCCTGCTTGGTTAGTCCTCAGTGTCCCTTTCTTCACCATGATGAAACTGTAAAGAGGAATTTTCAAAGCAAATGGTTTTTAAAATAGAATTTGGAAAATTACTTTCTTGGGAAAAGGGGAAAAATCCAGAAAAAAAACCCCAAAACATAGATTCCATGGAAGTGCTTTATCAGAAAATGAGCGCTATCCAGAGGAACCCTTCAGGGATCCCCGCTGTTGGTAGCCGGGGGCCGCAGTGGCTGCAGGCTCTGCCTCAGCCTCGGCAGCTCCCTGGCAGGCACGGCGGTGGGCTGCCTCTGGCTGGGTGGCTGCACGTGCCCCTCGGCAGCCAGGGCATCCAAGAGAGACCTCTTCCCCACCAAGCCTTGCCTGAGCCCCTGCGGCCAGCAGTACACCTCCGCCCGGACCCACACCTCTTCATCCTCTCATCCCACACACCCTTCAAGGGGTGAAAGAAAATTAAAAAAAAGCGGCTTAGGAGTGACCTGAGAGGGGTTTGGATCCAGTGACCCTCAGTTTCCTTTCAGCACATGAAATCCAAGCCCTCTCCTCTCTGTGTTTACTGCCCATTTAAAAGGGTTTCCCTGTTTTATGTCAGCTCACGAATGACACAATGTCACATTCAGAATTAACGAGGCCAGTGAGGCTGGGAGAATGTCATTAGACTAAATGCAAATGCAGTGCTCAGAACCAGCCCAGACCTTTGCCCTGTGAATGAATTAAAGGCTAAATCTTGGATGCAAATAGCCCAGTGCATGACCCAATTGTGGTTCAGACTAAATCCAGACCTTGAATTTGAAAAAAACTTTGTTAGTTTTTTACTTTTAATTTTCATGCACTACTTAGTTTCTGTCTGTATGCCAGATATGAAAGAAGAAATGCAGAAATACTGCAAAGGAGGTCATTCTTCAGCTCCCACCAGTCAGATCAGAAGGGAGAGTGGCTAAAAAGTCTAGATGTGTTTGAAAGATTTCCAGCACTCATTTGCAGACTCCCCAGATCTGGATCAATTCCCAGTGATCATCCAATTTGCTTCATCTTTCATGCAAATTGATCTCAGCAAGGTCTACTCCATCTACTCTCCTGTCTTTCCTATCTGAATGATGTCTCTTAGGGCTGAGACAAAAAGGAACGGACATAAATGTTCTCAGGGAACCCGTGTATGGGGTTTTTACCTGATGTATTGCCTCTGAAATGGACACCGAGCAGCCATAGCCTCCAGCCAGTCCACAGCCCCTCTTATGGCACAGGTGGGCAGAAGCCAGATTTTCCAGGTTACACGTAATTCACCTTTTTTTTTTCTCCATTCTGAAATGGAGCAAAAGCCAAAATAAACAAGCAGAAGAAAGGAAACACTAAAAAGCAAAGATGAAAGAGAAGGACAGTCCAGTGCAGTTTTTCTAGCCATGAAAGTTCCTGATGATCCATTTTGGCCAAAGGTTTCACTTTCAAAAACGCCAGTTTTCAAAAGGAAAAATAACTGCCATGCATCTTCTGTGACTTTATTTGTTATACAATTTTAAGGGTTAAGCTTACTTTTTCCTTCCAGTTGCTGATTTTATTTGATGTCTTTTATTTTGCCTCTTCTTAGGCAACCTGATTCCCTATGTTGAAACCCTTTTCTTTGCCTTCCCAATATAGTTTCTTTCCTTCCCCACACAGAGATTTCCATTGCTGGCCCAGATACGGGCATACGATCTCCATGTTCCCAGAGCATCCAAAATTCCTACTGACCTCAGCATCTTCACTGAAACTAAACTGCAAAATTCAGACTTAAAATGAGGTTCAGATGTCAGCTATACTGTTTGGAAGCTGGCCGGACTTTTAAAAGTATGCAAAATAAAGGATGGGGCGCAGGGCTCTCGGCTGCTAGATAGCAGGCTGTACTAGCTTTGCCTAGCATCGCCCTCCATAAAGAAATCCTATAGCCAGGGACCCGTTAAATGAATAACTCACTGCACGAGGAAGCAGGTTCTCTCTGAAAGCTCTGCATAAAGCTTACATCTATACATATCCTCCTTTTTCTTCCATTTGCTTTTATTCCTGATGGCTTGTTGCCAGGGCAGGGTTTACTAGTGAAATTCACCTGGGAGTAGTTTTGAAAGCCTAAAAATCTATCATGACATGAAGCTTTTTTTCACCCTTTTTCTGTAGGAATAGCACCCCTCCGTCACCCTCCCTTCTCCCCAGTTTGCATTGCTCTGGTAAGTTATTTATCAATAAAAATGCCACAGCCAACACAGAGTTGGATTTCTATAAAAACTTTCAAACCTGAGCGGCATTCGGTTGCAAGAGGCTGACAATTAACTTGACAGAGGAGTTAACGCTTCCAGCTTTGCATCTGTTTTCACTGCCTGCTTCTTTCAGAGCAATCATTTTCTCATTTTATTCTGGTTGCGGAAGGAACAGGTGAAAATAAGCCACAGTTTCTTTAGCGGCCAGTGATTGGCTGATACTCATTGGAGTGCCAGTGAAATAACGAGCTGGGAACTGCTACTGGCAATAGCTTTCAAACTGGTGCTTAATGGGAAAGGGTTTAGAGTAAGAGAAGCACATCATTTCTAGGGTTTTTCAATTTTCAAGCAGACTAATTTCAAGGGTTCTCTATTTAAGGATACACCTTCTCCGGATTATCCAGTGTCACAGGCGAGGTGGGCTGTGGAAGCTGGGAGGCACAGAGGGTTTGTGTTTTCTGCCCAGCAGTAACGCTGACTTGAGCAAGAGCAGCTTCCTTCCGACGAACAGTGGGTGCAAAGCGTAACTGCAGAGCCCTGATTCCTTTCATCCACCGCTACGGATATTCCCACAGCATGGGGGAGATGTCCAAACTGCTCAAACCGACTAGCCAGTGAAACCAGCTCAAGCAGCAACAACCACCAGCCCTTGCCAGGTTGCTTTCTCCTCCTTAACTTCACTCCATCTTTTCAAGCCTGTGTATTAGAGGGGCAGAGGAGGCTACGCTCCTACCTGAGGCAGGCAAGTGATGCAGATGGCTGGTGCTGGCGTCTGACTGCTCCCTCCTCCCTCATGGTCCCTTGTCCACCATTATCCTGCCTCCAACGGGGCTGTGCGTAACCCGAGGGCAGAGGTTCCCAGGCAGGGGGATTTGTGCCACTAAGGCACGCAGGGAACCCAGCCCGCTGCATGGCCTAGTGAAAGGCAGCGTATCACCGGTGTCGCAGCCAGCAGTGTAACCAGACGTTAGTATCGCCATGCCGTGGTGCTCAGCAAAAGATGACTGGTGTCCTGCTCTGCTAAGCTGTGCAATGAGTTTTCAGACTTCCTTACGTGCTTGTAAGAGAGCAGAGGCAAAGCTGGGAGTTACTCTGTGCCACTGGGTGAATCCCTCTCAGCTTGCAGAGTGATCTTTCCCTCTCCTCCCGAGCGCAGCTCTCCTGTGGGAAGCAGTTCCTCGTCTCACTGGGGCTGGGCTGGGCTCCACTGCAAGGAGGGACCAGCAATGTCTCCTTTCCTTTGCAGCTGCCTCCACCACTTCCCCATGGTGGCCATAGGCTGCTCCCCTCTCCATCAACTGGTCTAATAGTTTTCTTTCTCAGTCTGGGAGTGAAGGTGACAGAGCTCTTCCTGTTACCAAGGGCCCTTCCCACAACCTCCAGGCGTTTGCTCTGCTCTGCCTGTCAGCCTCCGTGATCCCAGACCCTTCTCTTTTCCACGTTTCATATAGCAAGCCCATTCATCATCTCTGAAGCCCTGACAAGGGCTGGGTCTGAGTTTGATTTCCTAGCTGGCACCAGGAAGGATTGGGCTGCTTTGGGGCTGCAGGGATGTACAGGCATTTCTGGTGAAGCAGGAGGAGGTTACAAATCAGATTCAGGTCTAAACCAAGCCTTCAACTCCAAATGCTTCTGAAATTAAGCTCAGGACTGAGTCTGGGCTTGAAGTTTGGTTCCCAGTGTGAAAAGGAGGCAGCGTTAAGCACCTGAGCACTTTGGAGCTGGGCTGTCTTGAACCCCCTAAATGAAACACACAACCTATGTCTTAGCTTGTCTGTCTGTCTGAGGGCTAAGAGATGGATGCCGGATGAGGGAAGACGAGCACCTCAGCAGAGCTTGAGGTGGAGGGTCTTCTTAGAGCCACTGTCTTGGCCTGGGCCACCCACCGCCATGGCCTTCTGCTGGTGGTGGCTGAGAGGAAGACTGGTTCTGTTGCAGGAAATGTAATTGCTTTACAATTCGCTTCCTGTTTGAACAAAACCAGAAGACCAAATTACTAAACTATTTTAAAGGCAAAGAATTTCAGGAGAATTGAATTAGCAGTATGGAAACAGCATTTTTTGAGGCATTCTCAACAAAGATTAAAAAAACAACGGGAAAACTGATGAGAGCAGCTTTTCCCATCTCAATGAATGTTTTGAAACAAAATAACTTTATTTTCTTCCAAAGCACAAGTGGAGGCAAGTTTTCTTTTTGCTTCATTTCATCTCCCTGGAATATTGAAAAACATCTGTCATGATGGCCAGGTCCCTCTTGCCTCCCCACAAATATTGCTTTCACTTGAAACCACATTTTCTGATAGGAAAAACTTTTTGGGCAAAAACCCCGGTCTTTGTGAGAATGGACACAGAGCTGTCTGGGAACAAGCTATAACTTAACGCAACGTCTCCATTCATGGAGAACTTCTCTAGCCACTTGGTGTCCCCCCCCCCCCCAGTACCCAGGCTTGTAAATAAAACATAAAGGCCTTCTCCCTGCAGCCCCAGCAGATGGAAATAATCTGCACTGGTTGTGTATCATTTTACACCCTGGGGAAATCATGCAGGTGGTGGCACGGTTACCTTCAACCAGGACTTTAAAGGAGTTGCAGTCCCAGCGGTGCCCAGGGGCAGCCTTCCCCTCCAGCCAGCAGAGCTAGAGAAGGTAACAGAATGAACCGGTGGGTGATGCACACGTTTTCTGCAACCCCTTTCTCTCGTCTGCCGTGTTGACGCTGTACCCCACCGGCTGAGGCTGCCGGTGTGGGGAGCCCTGGCTTGCTGAAAGGAGGCAGGTGCCGGCAGCAGGGGAACCCCCTGCCCTCCATGTGTGCTACACCCGCCCTCCAGCTGACTGGGAACAGCCTTCGGAGGGGATTCGCCGTCCACAGCAAAAGCTGCAGCCAGGGCTGAACGTAAACGCTTCTTCCAATCTCTAACCTGATAATTTTTGCCTGATTTCAGCATGCCAATTCCCAGCCTAGAAGTGCTATTTTTTTCTTACTGCAAAATTCAGCCTGATTTAAGACTATTCCTTCTTCCCCTGCAAATAGTTTTATTTTACTTACTCATGTATTTCTGGCAGGTCACTGTAGGAGGCAAGAGTTAAGTTATGCAGTGATTGGCAAGTGAGACCACTCAGCTTTGGCAGGCTCTGTGCTCCCCACCCCTGCTCCCTGTGTTTGGTGAGGTTCAGGTCAGGGATACCTCGTGCAGAGACAGTGTAGGGATGAGGCAATCTGGGACCTGCTCATTCCTTTGCTGAATGATTAGAAAGATTTCAGAGTTCCCCCATCTCTGCCCTGCCTGTTGTCTTTGAAATATTCCATGGGATCTGGAGGGAAAAGTCAGTTATGTTTTATAAAAATACCAGTTGGCTTTGTAAAAAAAATTTTACAATCTCTTTCCCCTCTTCAGTTTTTCAAAGAGATTCATGGAAAGAAAGGAAAAAAGAGTTGGTTTTTAAAGAAGCATTTTAATAAAAAGCTTCAGGTTTTGTATTTTGATTTTCGAATAAAAACACCTAGAGCAGTAAAATCAAAAAGAAAGAAATATGGGGGAGAGAGGATGCAGGGGAGGACGAAACTCACATTTGTTTTTGTCTGAAGTCAAAATCTAGTTTAAACAGCAAACATCACGCAGCTATTCCCTCTGCCCATCGTTTCCTTCCCAAATACAGATGCAAACCAAACCTTTATTAGCGTAGGATTTGTCTACACACAGCTGTAAATCTTGAGGAGAACGTGGAGGTAGTACACATCTCAAGCAATTTCTGTATGTGTTTTTCTTTGTAGAAATGCACCTTCTAGCTGGATCATTCGTTCCTGTAGACAGCTGGGGATAGGCTGGACCAAAGTAAGGCATCTTTATTTTGATAGAACCTCATTCACATCAAAGGTTGCGCATCTCATCCGTAGGTGGAAAAGCCATATTCCTGACCAAAACCGTTGTGGGGATACAGAGCTGGCCTTAAAGCTGCCCTTGCTACAAAAAAGCAGCAGTCTCTGAGGTCTCCTCCAAGCCCTTCAAACCATTTCTGAAAGGAGCAAGGCTACCAAAGAGAAAATCACACTTCTAGTCTATAATTTTATGTGTGCCACGGGTTTTGCTACGCTGGCTTCATGGTCCCATCTTACATAATTACAGCAGAAAAGCTATAGGCCAAAATGTATTTCTTTTGGTGAAAGGAAAGCTATCGGGCAGATAGTACCAACGTAGTGCCAGGAAAGGGCTGCCTGATTTGCACAGCCTGTTGGATTGCTCCTTTCAGCGGCGTTGATAGGACAGAGAATAATCCAGTCAATAGCATAGTGCTATTGCATAGATCAGCGGTGACCCTATCCCAAAAGGAAGCTCTGGAATCAGAAGTGTGATTAGAAGCAGGAAGAGAGATTACAGCCTTGGAAAACATGTTGGGCAAGAAGATACTGAAAATGGTGGGACTTGCTTTACAGCGGAGGTAAAATACTAGGGGCGTTATGGAAGTAGACAAGACTATCAGGGCTGTATAGAAGCCAGATCATCGCAGAGCTTCTGTTGCTGTGTCTTTTAACACAGGAATATCCTGGATGTGAACAGACACTCCATGAAGTTGAGTCATAACATCTGAATGCAGCTAGAGGAATGGCTTCTCCACATGTTGCAAATAAATACGAGGCTTTTGATGCCTGGAGATTAGAGGGGTTCAGGGTAAAATAGGACGTTCCTCAAAGCCATGGGAATATTCACAATGATATTAATGCAGTTTCACAAACAAGAGTTTGGGGAAAGTTATAAAACATACTGGCAGACAACTGTTAATAAAGTAAATTAGTAAGCGGCTTCCCCAGCGGGTAGTTTCTCTATTCCTTAGGAGCACCTGGTTCTGAATATAACCGGAGTTGGGATATTGGCCCAGATTTCTCAGGCAATTTGGCGAGTGTGAGGTTCTTCCCTTCTGAATTTACTCTCGTAAGTCAGCTAAGGTTCAAAATGCTCAGCTTTCTGTCTTCCCTCCTCTGTATTTTCTCAATACCTGTTGCTGTTTTCCTTATTCACACAAGGCTAGTGTTAGCACACCAGGGCCCTCTAGCAGCGTCCACACTCCCATGAACTCTAGAGTCTGAGCTTTGTAGAAAGATGGAGAATATTTTTATACGGATTTTTGGTTTTAGCCAAGACTGGGTTCCTCTTGCAGCATTTCCAGACCAATCACAAACCACAGGAGGAAGCTGTGGCTTGAGAGATTTGCAGCTTCATTTTGCTTTCTGTAGAAGTCGGATTAACTTGGATAAAAACTGGTTAATCAGTGCAACTCCTCATGCTTATCTGCAAGGAACCCAGGCTGCCTACTCCTTACTATTCCCCCAGCACTAGTTTTCGCCAGACATAATCACAAACATTCCTGTTTCCTGATAACACAGAAAGGAGCAAAGTTGATTCAGAAAATTTTTCCTGTGTGTGAGAGCGCGGGCAGCTGGGGCTGCTGCTCGCGCCCAGGGCTCGTGCTCGAAGGGGGTCACCAGAGCCAGCCTGACTTCCAGCCCAGAGGTGGCTGGGGAGATAGGGAGCTGAGGAAGCGTGACTTCTGAAGGGCATAGATAGGCTGGGATAATCACTTGTGAGCCACTGAAGTAGCTTTCTTGAAATTCACTTCCCGACAGCACTGTGGAGTGTGCCTGTGAGATGGTGACACAAGAGAGATGAAGAAATGGCTGGAGGAGTTAGATGCTTCTCAATGGGCGCTGGAGTGTGGTGGATTTTTGATGAGCCTGGTCATCAAATTTTAAGTTTACAGAGGGAATAGAATTATTTCAGGAGTTTTTTTCAGCTGAGAAAAAATTTCCAATTAAAAAAAGAATACATGGGCAATTTTGAAAATGTGGGAACATTCCTTGTTCACTTTTCAGAAATAATTAACTTCTGGTTTAGAATTTACCAAATATGGAATTTTTTGTTTGGATTAAATATGAGGTTTAGGATTGAATCGTCCCATTCATTTTATCTTTTCACCTAGCTAGAAAAAAAATATACATTTCAGCCTGCCTCTATTTTTGGTCTTGATTCCAAAAAGAAAAGCCTAAGTCGAAGACATGATGTGGACTAAGGCAACAGGCACCACTCAAGACATCACATAGCTATTTTGGACTGCTCTTTAGAAATCATCTTGGGCTAAGGTACAGCTCCTAGCTCAGCCCAGACTTCCCAAGGGAAATCTCAGAAGGCAAGGCAGGCATAAACATCTCTAAAAGACTGATCTTCCTCTCCCTGGCCGAGGAAGAAATGGAGTATTTGCATAGCAGTTTATTTCAGAATAATATTCTGAACTGTTATTCAGATAATTCAGAGCAGAATTCAGAATAAAAACCTGAAATCTGAAAGCTCCCATGGCTGTGTTCTTGCCCTGGCAGCAAGGGAGGTAGGAAAGTACTTGATCAGTGCAGGGTCTGTCCTCTCCAAACACATGCTTTGGGAGAGGATGGGGGAAGGAAGGGGTTAATGGGATTACCTCCGGTCCACAGCTTGCTGCTAAAACTCTCGCAGCAGACTGCTGCTGTGCTGGGAAAACAAGTGGCGCTTCAGCTCTGGTGGGCTTTCCCCACACCACCCGTAGAGCCGGACCTCTGTAGGCACGGCCACCCAGCCCACGCCAGGGTCTGGGTCTGCAGATCCAGCTGTCCAACCTCCCTTCTTCGCCTCCTGCTTGCTCCCCTCTCTCTACCTTGAATCGCCTTGCGGCGCTGTGAACCTATCCCTATTCCTCGCCCGCCTGACCCAGGGGCTGGGTTTGCAGAGCCCTGGGCTCTTGCAGGCACAAGTTAGAGCTCCTGGATTTGCAAAGTGCAGAGCGGGCATCCCGGGGCGCTGCTCAGGCTGGCGTGGTTGCATGAGGCTTCCTCGGAGGCTTGGACAGCAGACCCGCCTGTTGGACGCTGAGAACGCAGGAGTATAAATCCTGGACTGCAGGAGATGAGATTCTACCTTCATGCACATTAATTTACATCCATGTCTGTAGTTCTACCTTTCTGAGGGCATTTCTATTTATTTATTTGCTCATGTTACCAGTGACATTAATAGCTCAGCAGCAGCTGTTGCCAAAAGAATGATCCAGTTTATAGGCCCAGTGAAGAATGACCTTTCACATCATTTGAGATAAATAAATCTCTGTTCCCCAAGCAGAAGAAATTATTTAATTCAGTGAGGTAACTCAACAAAGAAATGCTTTCCCTCGAAAGGGTTCAAGAAGTGCTAGTAATATGGAATACAATCGCCACAACAGATTTATTTAGCCGTTTTCTCACTTGTCATACACTTTAAAACCAAGCTGACTCCCAAAGGGACCAATTCACAAGACATTTGTAGTAAAAGTTATGTCCAGCCAAAGCAGATGGAATGCAGATAGTGCAGGATATGACAGGGGAGCAGATGTTTTCTAATCATTCCTGCATCATTCCTGGTCACTAGCCAGTTGTATTGGGATTACCCAGTCCCCACACATGAGCAGCATGGCTTTGCACGCTGCAGAGACACATTCTAATCCAGATGCCTGCTTGGGAGAAAAATTAGGAGTCTCGGCACTGGTATTTTTATGATGCCTTGCTGTTGCACCTCATTTAATTTTTGTGCTGATGGTAAACAAAAGGAATGAGTATCAGAACTTAAATCACGCTGTTCACAGCCACCTCCAGCACTGGTGTGGCTGCTCTGGAGCCCTCTCCATCTCCAGGAGAGATGCAGCAGCTGTGTGCGGCTCCTTGCTGGCTCCTGGCCATTGTCCCTCAATCCTGGCCTGGGACAATATCATTCATTTTGCATGTTCACTGTTGTCTCTAAGTCACCCTTTGAAATCTATTAAATTTCACCTTTCTTCCCCCCCTAAGGACTGATACCTCTTCTATCTGAATTCTGAGAAAAAAACCACATTTGTCTTCATTTGGACAGTTGATAAGACCCAAATGGTTCCTGAAAGGGAAAGATTTATTCCAGACAGACCTGCTGTGAAATCTTCCCATTCATTTACATACATACATACACATGTAGGGACATACACACAAAGAACCCATCCACATGAGCTATATTTATATCTATATACATTCACACACAATGCACTGCACAGATACGTAGAGGCAGCTCTGTGATGCTTTAGCCCATGCTGTCCTGGAATCGAACCACAATGACATTTCCTCAGTTCAGGCCGAGCTGCTTTCATTCAAGAGGTCGTATGGATTAGACAAATGGTTTTTCCTTTCCCTGGGAAGCTGGGTTTTTCTCAGGAGAACCCATTCATGTGTCCATGACCTCCATTTTACTGTATGATGGCTACTGTATATTTATAGTGAAGTGGCACCTGAAGTGGGGAAGTAGATTTGGGTTTTTTTCACAAGGTCCTGGGTAGGTTTGTGCCTGCCCTACCAGCAGTCCCTCATCTTGCTGGTCCCAGCTGTGCCTGCAGGTATTGCACTGAAACCTCAAGGCTGCAGAGCTGGGACAGGCTTAGGGCTGTAACTGGTTTAGGCACATCTGAAGGCACATACATCCCTACATGTATGTACAAATACTTGGGTAGCTGGTCTATATAGAAACAGTCTTTCCTTTCAAGGAGCCACCAGCTAAATTTCTGCTTCTAAAATATATCTAGAAGTTTTTGTAACACTTTGCAAGTGAAGGACTGGGATTTTGGTGCAGACAAGGACCAGTCTGAGAAACACCACTGAAAGAGGTGCATGTATTAAGGGTATTAGAGGCTGGAGACAAGGGAGCTGATGGCCCTGTGAATGCTTTCATATTGAGAGGTAATAGAGTGCAATGGTTTTCTTCTTTGGCTTTTCTGCCTTCATCAACAAAGGAAGGGCCTAACACTGAACGTGCTTTGCAGAGGACTCTTCACCACCTCCAGATAGACAAGGATTACAGGGCAAACAGAGATGATGGAGAGTTCATCAGAGAAGCTTGAGAACAGATGGATATCAGGCTGCTTGGGAGAAGGCAGGAAGGCAAAATCCTAATGCTCAGGAGTCCAGTAATATTTACACTGCTGATAGTGACACACAGCTGAAGGGCTACGACCAGCTGGACTCAGTCTGCGAGATCTCGTGCTAGGGCTACATGGTTTCAATCCTTTAGCTGGATTCATTTGGGACTTGGCTCTCAGTCAGCTGTGGTCAACACATGATCCTTTCCACTGCCCTTCTAGGAAGGAGTGTGGCTGGCGCGCTCCATTACCTTGGCCAGTCTTTGCTGGGAAATGGTCCCAGGGAGCGAATGGGTGTTTAATTGCTCTCACATCCCCAGGGGGAGTCTTGAGATGCCTCTTGGCAAGGCAGAGTATGCCTGGAGGTAGATGGAGAATCAAGTTTTGTTACTGCCTTGTGTCAGGCCCCTCCTGGTTTCTGGAGGACTTTGCTCTTCAGATCCCCTCAGCCAAGCACAGCTCATGAGGGTGCAGTTTACAGCAGACACTGTGTGGGTGAGTCTGCTCAGAGAAGAGTGATACTAACCCAAACACAGAGCCAAACAGCTTTGCTTTCCCAAGGAGGACGCAAAGATAAAACAAATTATGGCAAAAAAAGTATTTTGCAAATTGTAACCTGGAAGCTGTCAGGAACGTGGAATTGCAATTACAATTCTGTCCTGCTCTCAGCCACACCATAAAAAGAAGGTGACCAGGATCCGTCTGTGGGTGACAGCAGGACATGTCTATTGCTCTGGGTATGGCAGCTGCAAGAAGGCCATTACGCAAAGGAATTTCTTTACAGAGAATCAGTTTATTATTCTAACCTGGAAAATGCTGCTCGTCTTGAGAGTAGAGCCAACCAGGAGGCATAAACTCTGCAGGGGCAATAGACCTAGCCTGAAAATTTCATATCCATACCTGACCTTTCTGTTTTCACCTCTGAGAGATCATTTCCAGGGAATAAATAACCCGGTCATTCATAAGTCCATTGGGCAAATACAGCCCTTTCATGGTCTTCCTGTAAGCTTCAGGCATCCAGAACAGTTGAACGTATCCCAGCATCTGAGGCCAGGGTTGCAGTGGGTAAAGCAGAGAGCAAATATAAAAGTCTCCTAAGTATTTCAGCAAAACACTAAAGCATGTGCTTAGCCTGAAATTGTAATGCAAGCAATAGCCACTTGTCTACTTAAAGCTAGGTATGTGGTTAAGTACTTTGCTGGATTGAGGCCAGTGTGTATAGTATGATGCTACTAGAGGAGTAATCGGCAGCGGGGCCTGGATCCACACACACGAGGAGTGAAGGCATCACCCTGACCTGTGAGCTGAGCTCTGCAGGCAGCCTTTGTTAAACAGGGCTGTCACACTAACCCCTAGAAGGAGACAGCATACTTGCTGCCCAGGTTTAGCTTGGCGATGCCACCTGGCACAAGGGTGTAACCATCTATGTAACTTACACGCGTTGGGAGCTTTATCACCAAGGTGGTTAGGTTCTCCTGGCCCTCTTAGTTGCGTGGGTGTAACATATGTGAGTATAGAATGAATGAGGGAAGCTGAGAGTGAACAAAAGAAGAACATATCTCAATACCTAAGCTTTGGGTCATGGCCTGGATAACAGCCAAAAAGGCAGGGCCACCTATACAGGGATGCTTGGAAGGGGACCGGAGCTGTGAGCAGAGAGACTCCGTCCTGCTGTGCTCAGCAAAAGAAGTTTTGCTGGTTCTTTGCAAACGGACAGATTGCAACAACAACAGAAAAAAGCAACTCTCAACAGCACTGGATTTTTTTTTCTTCCTGCCAGAAATAAGACTCGACACCTTGAGCATTGCTAAACACTCAGGGCAGGGAGTACCCGGACGCTATGTGTTGGGTTAGCATCTTCAGACAGCCCTCTTAGGCAAGGATGTACCTGGAGGTCGATTGCCGCGTAGAGGATGCGTTCGGTGCTGTGGAGCACTGCTGGGCGCCCAGGGTCCCCTCCAGCTGCGCCCTGGGGAGCTTTGCTGTGGGAAGGGACCGCGGTGCCGCTGGCCCAGGGCTGTGCTGTGCAAGGATCCAGCCAAGAGCAGCGAAGCCTTGCAGAGCAGGGCCCGTCTCTGGGCACCTGGTATTTTCCTGACTGAAGGGATGGATCCCACTCTGTAATCGCGCCAAGCAGCCAGACAAGAGGTTTTTTTCATGAAAAATCTATGGTGGTTTTTTAATTGCTCTACCAAAAAAGAGATCTAATGTGTGACAGAAATACCGCCCTTTGTTAATAAGAAAATGAGATGTGTTTTGCCCATTTAAACACATATAAGATTAGACAAAAGTGCATTCCATTAAAAGAGGTTTTCTTTGAGGAAAATACCTAGTGCTAGCGGACAAAAAAATAGCTTAAGGAAGTGACTTCTAGTATTACACTGTGTCACTCGAGTATTCCTGGTCAATCAGTGCCAAAAGCTAGATTTCATTCATTAGAAATCATACACTGTTCGATCTAAGCCTGTGAATGAGTTAGGATCTGGCTTTTGTGTCTTATGGGAAATTCAGCATGAGATGTCAAAAACATTTCTATTCTAAAATGAAACACAATAAAGGCAAACTGGGGATTGCCTAAGCATTGTGTGTGAAAGGATTCAGAACATTTCATTTTGTTTTTGATTTTTCAAGGCTTAAAATGCTTTTATATGTTGTTTGTTGTTTTTTTTTTAAAAAAAAAGGGGTTCTGGAAGGTTATTTTCCAAAAGAAAAAAAAATTAATCTTTCCATGAACTGGTATGGTTAAATTAAGAATGTTTCAGTACTTTTGAAATGTTTCATTTTGGACTTTCTCACCTAAGCAAGATGCTAAAATCAGCTTCTAACATGTTTCCATATAGAAGGAACTACCTTCTTTTAGTTAAAAATTCTCTCATTAAAGAGTATGAAAAGTCCTCTGAAAACTCATTTGGTGAAAGATGGGTTTATTTCACAGAGCACTGGAAAGCAGTCAGCTCTGGAAAGGGCAGCGTAAAGGTTTTCAAGGGCTCAGGAATTCATAACGATTAGATACATAAGCTAAGATGCTTCCCAAAAGGGATTTGGAGCATGGAGCTCTCAGTAATATTTAGCCATAAATACTATTCAGATTTTAATACCATGTGTGGTAAGCAATCTCAGACTTCAGTGAAATTCAGAAAGGCTGTCTTGTGTGTCTAAAAGTGATCTTTACTGCCAAATGCTACGTCTTAAAAATGTATTTGAGAATAGATCTACCTTGGATTTAGTTGAGCGTACTGGGAAATATCTTGCCCAACAAAATAAAGATATATTGCATCAAGAGAGTTGAAACTGGTCCATTATTTTTTGTTCACATGTGTACGTTTCTTTGGGTGGAAAAGTTTTACATATATATAGCAAAGGTGGAAGAACAGAAAAATAGGTTTCCAGAACAAATCTTACAGCTAAATTTGTTTTGATGAATGATAACCAAAAGCAGTCTTATTATATATATGTATGTATATATCTCAGAATTTATCTCAGATATATATGTATATCATATATATACGTATGTGTGTATGTATACGTGGTTTTCAGATATAAAGTAGTCTTGTCAGGAAACTTTCTGACTTAAACCTGACCTTAGGCAGAGGCCTCTCACCTACCCACCACCCCGTAATGGCATAATCTGATTCAAAGCGTTTCAGATGCAGGTAATTTTATGGAAAGCTCTGAGCTGTTCCAGGGCACGATCACTATCACACTGCTTAATTATATTTTCTTTCTGTAGAAGAATGCAGCTATCTGAAAGTGTAACGAAGCAGTTGCTGTTTGTGTAGCTGGGAAGAAGGGAAGCTCATTGGTTCATTAGCAAAGCAAATGGTTTGCCTTCGGCATTAGGTAACCCTGAGGGCTGGGTTCCGCTCTCAAGTCTAGCAAGAGGAAAATAACAAGAGGCAGGCTGGATTTGCAGTGCTGTGAGCGGGAGCAAAATTTGGCCCATACCCTTCAGTGGGAAAGTAAATACAATATTCCTGGCTTTCCATCCATCATGTCAGATAGCTAGATGGCTTGATGAGATAACAGAGGCCACACTAACAACTACGTGTATTAGGCTGAATTGAAAAATGCCATTAAAATGGGATTTCTGGAACTTAGCAGGGAAACAAAATATTTCCTCTCCAAACTCATTATACTTACAGAAAAATTTTGGGTAAGTAAATAAGAAGGCTTTAAGGAACCCTCCTGTCTGTGTTTAAAATGAAAAGTGTTTAAATATGATAGTTTTTTAAATTTTATTTTTCCATGGATTTGTGACAAGTCTTTGGGAGTATCTGGCTTTATTTTTGAAAAAAATGTAAATTTTAAACTTTCCAAAACTCCACATTTTTAACATCTTCTCATGTAGAGTACACACTGAGCGTAGAGCTTATCCCAGATCTGGAAGATGGAATAGACATTCCACCACCAGATTCTTGCTGGGAGAAACATTTTTGACTTTATAACGTGTTGATTTCTCAATTTAAATGCTGCGCACACTGCTTTGATTTTGACACAACTCAGGGAGAGCTGAGCGCTTGGCTGCTTTTCTGCCAGCTCACTTTTCTTGGTTGATAGCTGGAGGCTGTAGGATTTGGGGGATGCACCAGTCACAGCAGCCCACCATTTGCCTTCAAGCTAGGGGAAACGTGCTCCCCAATTTTAGACAGAAGGGGACAAAACAGAACTCGGTGCTGGCAGCTAAGTATTGGTTTTCACAGCAGCCCCAAGAAATGCAGGGAATTTCACCAGGCCGCATTCGGCTAAAAGCCAGCTGATCCCAGAGGGATTGGTGGGAGCGCCGAGTCCGTGAGGGGTGTCTGCACCAAACCAAGAGAACCACGGTTCTGCCTGGCTTTATTTCTGCACCGTTAGGTTTATATTTCTGTAGAAGATCTTTGCAGGGGAAAGAATCATGGAAACCTTTATTTGTGAACACTGGCAAGGAAAAGTTGGTCGCTGATAGAGGGGGGGAAGGGAATGAAAAGGTGGAGCTACGTGATGGTGTGAGGAACACAGATTTTTAGTCATTGGCTTTTGTCAGAAAGTGAATTCTGTGTCATCTGGGCAGCGTAACGCTGGCCACAGCTCTGTGGTGGGCCTTGAAAAACTCACCTTGGTTTTTTGAGTTTTCTACCAATCTCTCCGTCTTGAATTAGGCTTCACCCCTGGATAACCTTGTTATCCCCATGTGTCAGGCATCCCCACCGTTCCCATGTACATTTTCCCTTCCTTCCCTTTTGTCCATACACACACAGCAGGTAGGCAGAGATTTGTCATCCAGTGTGATTTTTAAAGGTATACAGGGAAGGATTCCAACATTATTAAGCTTTCTCACATTAAATAGTCTAATTTATTGTTAATGTGTTATGCTTTTTTTCTTGGACTCACAATCCTTTTGTATGTTGTGTTTGAATCCCTTTACTGCCAGTGCAGTAAAACTTCGACTACATCTAAAAGCATTCCTAATAAATAATCTCGAACTCCACTTATTTCCCATTAAAAAGGCCTTTGTTTGTAAAATTCTTCTCATGTTTAATGGATTTTTTTTTTTGCATTCAGCGTTTCCATCATTTGTAACTAGATCTAGTGCAAAACCTTGCGGAATAAATTTTGATCCCATTGTATAAACTGAGAGTAATTTAAGTGACATTAGAAGAGCTACTCCAGATTTGCACAAGTATAACCATGAGAAAGGTCTACCGAAAAAGAAGGCAGATTTGAATTTGTAAGCTTCACATGCACAACAAAGCTGCAAACAGCAAATTCAGGTGTACTTTACAATGCATCTAGAGATGGTGTTGCCCAAGGGCATGTCAGTCGCTTGATCAGGGGACTAAAAGCAGCCCAGATACTGAGATGCATTTGGACTGCAAGCCCGTTCCTAGAGGCGCCCAGCTACTTTTGCAAGAGGCAAACAGGAGCTGTAAGCCCTGCTGCCATGCAGCATCCACAGGTGTGGGTGGAGGCCTGGGTGCCCAGCAGCTGTATGAAGGGAGCCGGGCATCTGGGGAGGACCCCATGAGAGGGTACATCATGGGGGGAGCTGCCTAAAATACCGAGCAGGAAAGGCAGAGGAGAAGGGGAACATCAGCCTTTCCCCTCAGGGAGGCGTGTTTAGCTCTGCATCAGCAGCACAGCTGTAATGTCTCCCCACAGCTGGATAACTAGGCTAGGCTGAGTTTTTCTTCCTCATGGAAATTTGGCAGATATCAGGTGCCTTCCCCTACCTTACCTTCCTCATCCCCTCCAGGGCCAGGAACCTGGATAACTGAAAAGTGAAAAAATCAGGCAGAGAGACCATTTTCATACGGATGTGGCATGCAGAGGGGTAGGTCAGTCTCTCCAGGCTGCAGGGAGCACTCTGGGCTGGTGCCTGGGGTAAGGACCTCTCCCCACGGTGCTTACCTGAGCACTGCGGACTGATCAGCTCACCTCAGGCAGGTAAGACCCCACAGACACGCCGAAGAGTTATATTTGAAATCAGAATGAATGTGTAAATGGGGAGGGGAGGCAGAGAAACAGTGATTGAGGTAATTCAGCCTTGAGAAAAGGAGGCTCAGAGGGGATCTTGTCACCACGTACCAGTACTGAAGGGGCAGCTACAAAGGAGACGGAGACTCCCTTTTTACACGGAGTCCCATGGAGAGGACAAGGGGGAATGGACACAAGTTGCTCTTGGGGAGATTCCGACTGGACACGAGAGGGAAATTTTTCACAGTGAGGACAGTCACCACTGGAATAATCTCCCCAGGGAAGGGGCTGACTCGGCCACGTTGGGCACTTTCAAGAGTCGTCTGGACAGGGTGCTGGGCCATCTTGTCTAGGCTGGGCTCTTCCCAGAAAGGTTGGCCTAGATGATCCCCGAGGTCCCTTCCAACCTGGGATTCTGGGATTCTGGGATTCTGTGATAATTGGCAATGAAAGGTTGTATCCTAATGATTAAGTCAACCCATCAGACAAGATTTGATACTTCCTCACTTCTGTCAGTTTGACTTCCTGATTTTCCCAATATAACCTTTTTGCAGGTAATGTAAGAGACATATCTGTAGTTACAGGTAGCTAGATAATAAAGAAAAGTGCCGAAAACTGATGAAGGATGTTATTAATAATAGTCTGTTCCCTGCTTCTATTAATGTCTCTACAGAGAAGTCCTAGGAATGAGGAGGAGACTGGCTGCGTGGGCCTACACCTTTCATCAGTATTTGTAAGCAATACAAAGGACAGAAATCAAAGAAGAGATTTTTGCAGTCCAAGCTTCTGGAGGAAAGACCTGTAGCTGTTTTCCATCCTTAAGCACGGCACAGCGATCTCTGGTGCATGCTGTCCTGCTGTCTGCAAGCACTCAGGAATTATGACAGACCTTCAGTATGTCACAACTTCTTATAAAATAGCAGTGCAAACAATGGTGTATATGGCTGTTGGTGTCTCCTGGTGCCTTTTAAATTCACGCTTCTAAGCTTTTCCTTTGCAATGCAAAGACTGTATAAAATTACTCTGGAAAAAATTGCAAGCTGAGTTCCTTGTGGAATCACACCATTTTGGGACCTCGGACTTTAACTGTTGGCATCAACTGCAGGATCAGTTGACAGACCACCTACAGCTGGCCGGAGGGTGGTGGTGGCAGCTTTGGTGACGTTGGAGTTGCGGCAGTGTCAGATTTGGGTTGTGTGGCTGTTACTGCATCTGTGAGCCACAAGAAGTGGGTACCTTGAGAAAGCGTGGTGTATAAAGGCATCACAATGAAAGACTCTGAAGAGGTACAAATAGGTGATAGCTGAGTGGTAACAGGACGCTACCACACTTTAAGTGGGCTCAGGCAGGTTTTGTGTGGGAGGGTGATCGACT
Source organism: Phalacrocorax aristotelis (assembly GCF_949628215.1). Taxonomy (NCBI): domain Eukaryota; kingdom Metazoa; phylum Chordata; class Aves; order Suliformes; family Phalacrocoracidae; genus Phalacrocorax; species Phalacrocorax aristotelis. The sequence continues at coordinate 3,574,535 of NC_134287.1, read as the reverse complement.
GATTTCAGTTGAAGCTATTGTGATGAAGGGGGATTTCACACTGAACGTGAATATTCCAAGCATGCCAGAAACTTTTCTATTTTTTCTCCCCAGAAAGGAATTACAAATGAAAACTGAAAAGTGTGCAGATTTTTCCTCTTTCGGTTGGAAGTGTTTGGCTCCTCTTTGCTTTGCTGTTGCAAACAACAGTCTGTTGCTATATTATAAACTACCCTGTTCGTTAGCTCCTTGGAGACTGAGAGGAGCGATGTGTGGATTAGTGCACTCTAGTTTTATTCTGGTACTGAAAAATGACTGATCGGTTTGTCTGTGACAATAACTATCCCTGCAGAAGCTGTACCACAGCCAGTCAATGCATATGCAATTCTCATCCTCCTGATCTGCAGAAGCCCTGCTAACATTGCCTCCCTTTTAGAGCACGTGTGGCAAGAAAGAAGCATGCTTAAGATATTACTGGCCACGTGAGAGGTCCGTGTACTTCCAGTTAAAGCCTCCCTATCTATGTAACCCTCTTTTTGTTTAGGTCACTAAATAGGGATATTTATGCCTCCTTAACATTAATGCTGGCTTTCTTTCTCAACATCTACCTACAGGGGGTAAATAAATCCTAGGTCTTGTCACAAAGGAGAGGATATCTGCTCTTTATTTTACAGTGACTGCAAATCTTCTTCTTAAAGTCTTTTTTAAACACATAGTCTCCAGCTTTGGCTAGGTCAGGGCCATGAGCCCAGTGCACATTTGGCTAACGTGAATCTCTGTGGCTCTTCTGTGCAAGCCATTTCCTTGTGCACATTCAGCAACAGAGACACTTCTGATGAGTCAGTGATTGCATTTGCAAACAGCATATTTTCAATCCCCTATAGGGGCTAAGAAGACCCTGAAAGACCAGGAGAAAAACAGGTCCAAATAAGCATCTCCTGAGCCATTACCCTGGCTAGCAAATGGTTCAGTCTGTGTTCTTTCCTTTCATTTGCCGGGGCTGCGACAGCTTGTAAGACCAGTGTAAAGCCTGAACTGAGATCCCACAGATAATTGGGCTTGAAGGGTCATCCTGAATATAGTCACAGGTGCTAGCCTAGGCCAGAGCTCCATCAACATCAGTGCTACTGCCCGATAACAGGTACAAGATTTTCCCAGCAGCCAAGTGGAGAACAAGATTTAACAGAAAGCAAGATCAAGATAATCGCTTTCCCTCTTCCCACCTTTCTCGAGCCCCAGAGCTCATTAGAGAAGGCTAGAGGAGCAACGGAGAGCAAGTATGCACAGTTCAAAACCACATGTGCAGCAGCACTTGTGAGGAGGCCTGCAGTCTTCAATAGACACTGCTGATGGGTTTTTGAAACACTGTTTAAGCGTTTGGGTGCTACTAAAATTACCTGATGTGCAGAGACCATGTCCCTTGCATGCCAGAGGTTATTGGTCTGAAATGCTCTTATGCAGTCTGCGCAGAAGCACTGTTTCATGGGGACATCTCTGCCAGGTGTCACCATCCCCCTGATCTGCAGCCAGAGCAGGTTCTGAGACTGCCTCTTAAATTATTTCCATTAAAATGACCTCATGCTATTACTCTAATATGGTATTTGATAGCCAGTCCTTGCTAACCCAGCTCATTCTGACAGAAATGAGGTGGAGAGGACTTTGCCAAGCAGCTTTGCTGGCATGCCTATGCTCTGGCACGTTGCAAGGGGGTGGAGAACAGAAGGCTTTTCTGTGGCCCAGCTGCCTGCAATGCACACAGCTGCCTGCAGCGTGCACAGCTGTCTGCAGGGAACATGGCTGTCTGTATGGCACACAGCTGGCCACATGGCACACAGCTTCTCCTCAGGGTGCACAGCTGGCTGCAGGCTGTCCTAGTGTCCACATGACACACAGCTGGCCACATGGCACGCAGCTCTGCCTGGGACACACAGCTGTCTCAGGGTGCACGGCTCTGTATGGCACACAGCTATCTCAGGGTGCACAGCTGTCTTAGGGCGCACAGCTATCTCAGAGTCCACAGCTGTCTCAGGGTGCACAGCTCTGTATGGCACACAGCTATCTCAGGGTGCACAGCTGTCTCAGGGTGCACAGCTCTCTATGGCACACAGCTATCTCAGGGTGCTCAGCTGTCTCAGGGTGCACAGCTCTGTATGGCACACAGCTATGTCAGGGTGCACAGCTGTCTTAGGGCGCACAGCTATCTCAGAGTGCACAGCTGTCTCAGGGTGCACAGCTCTGTATGGCACACAGCTATCTCAGGGTGCACAGCTGTCTGAGGGTGCACAGCTCTGTATGGCACACAGCTGTCTCAGGGTGCACAGCTGTCTCAGGGTGCACGGCTCTGTATGGCACACAGCTATCTCAGGGTGCACAGCTGTCTTAGGGCGCACAGCTATCTCAGAGTCCACAGCTGTCTCAGGGTGCACAGCTGTCTCAGGGTGCACAGCTCTGTATGGCACACAGCTGTCTCAGGGTGCTCAGCTGTCTCAGGGTGCACAGCTCTGTATGGCACACAGCTGTCTCAGGGTGCTCAGCTGTCTCAGGGTGCACAGCTCTGTATGGCACACAGCTGTCTCAGGGTGCTCAGCTGTCTCAGGGTGCACAGCTCTGTATGGCACACAGCTGTCTCAGGGTGCTCAGCTGTCTCAGGGTGCACAGCTCTGTATGGCACACAGCTGTCTCAGGGTGCTCAGCTGTCTCAGGGTGCACAGCTCTGTATGGCACACAGCTGTCTCAGGGTGCTCAGCTGTCTCAGGGTGCACAGCTCTGTATGGCACACAGCTATCTCAGGGTGCACAGCTGTCTCAGGGTGCACAGCTCTGTATGGCACACAGCTATCTCAGGGTGCACAGCTGTCTCAGGGTGCACAGCTGTCTCAGGGTGCACAGCTCTGTATGGCACACAGCTGTCTGAGGGTGCACAGCTGTCTTAGGGCACACAGCTGTCTGAGGGTGCACAGCCCTGTATGGCACACAGCTGTCTGAGGGTGCACAGCTGTCTTAGGACACACAGCTGTCTGAGGGTGCACAGCTCTCTATGGCACACAGCTCTCTATGGCACACAGCTGTCAGGGTGCACAGCTCTCTTAGGGCACACAGCTGTCTACAGCTGCAGAATTCCAGTAACACTGTTCTTCCCTAAGTGGATTCACCTTAATGCAATTTAATGGAGCCTATCCATATTCATGCCTTTCCTTAGTTCAGGCTGACGTCAGTGGGTTCCCAGTAGCTGCGGGGGACCCAGCCCTTTCAGCCCTGGAATCAGGTGGGGGGCAGGGGATACGCTTACCGAAGGCTGCCAGCGATTACGGTTGGTGTCACATCTGGCACCACGCCGCCTGTAGGTGCAGGCTGTGGAAATCTTGGCAGAATCCACAATTGTCTTTTTCCATGACATCTTTAAGGTCAAAATCTTGGAAGGACAGACCCTGAGACAGGGAATGGGATGCAACAAACCAACGTGACATATGTTAGGAAGGTTTTAAGATGAAGTTTGTCTTGCCCTGGGGAGAGCAGTTTAGATGATCTCTCAATGTCCCTTTCAGCACTATGAGAGAAAAATTATATTCCTCCTGTGAAGTGCAGAATGTTACTGTTGTACATGATTGTGAACAAAACATTTAATAATACTAATAATTAATAATACCACTGCCAGTTGGCTCAGTGATTCGCTGGAGCTGGGAGAGGTGCCAAAAACATTTCCGCCCTACCTGCTTTCCCACCTTCCCTGCAACTGTGGCAGTAATTGCAAGATGATGGAGGCTGCCTGGCCAGCACAAGTATAACGGCCTTTATAGAGTCTGGTTTGAGTTTTCTCAAGACCAAAGCATCCCAGGAGGGATAGTCATCTGGTGAAGAGAGCAGCTGCCTTCTCCGTGCAGGGGAGCAGTAATCCTGTGGCACACCACACCTTCTGCAGACTGATTAACTTCAGAGCTCTGCACTCCATGTAATGAACTGTACTTTATGGACTGGTAGCTGGATTACCTGCTCCGTAGCTGGCAGCACCCACGCCGGTGTGCGGCAGGGCAGCGCTAGCGGGAGGAAAAGGTCGGGAAGCCTGGCAGGGTGCAGAGATTCAGGGTGGGCTGGAGAGCAGGGGCACAAACAGGGGAGGGAGGATGGGACAGGCACAAAGGGCCCAAGCTGATGGGGAAGATGGGTCCCAGGAGAACGGGAAGCAGGATGGGATGCTGGTGCATATTCCAGCTGGGGACATGCCAGGTTGGGATCAAAAGTTATTGACAGGATTTAATCACTTCCTTTTGCCAAATCCAATTGCAGTCCTCTGCTAGGAGGCACTGCCAGGCTGCAGTCCCATTGCAGGCAGACCCACAAGGCTGCATGAGCCCTCCTGCCCTGCCCTGGGCATGCAAAAGACCGTCTCCTGCTTCCTGGGCCGCTGTAGCCCCCCACAAGCCAAATCCCCCATCAGTGCAGAGCAGACCTGCAGAGGGAGCACGCTGTGGGAACCAGGGACAGGAGCTGTGATCAGGCATGCAGGGCCAGGGGCTAGTCTGCAACAGAAATCGCAAAATCAGGAGCCAGATGAAGGCAGGGGTGCAGGAGAGGGGTGTTGCTCCAGGAGCTTAACCATCCACATTATGTCCAGGCCACGTTGGCCACGTCCCGACTGCAGCCCTCAAGTGCACAGTAAGGACACGTCGTTCAGCATATTCCTGTAAAACAAGTTGCATTTCAACTGCAAGATTTTTACCACCTAAGGCACAAATAGCTGTTCTTTCTTCTGTGTAAGTTTTGTACAAACAGCTGGGCTTCTCCTGGGTAAGTTTGCTCGCTGAGGAGCCAGACAAGCATCAGGGGGGTCCGCGGGAGAAGGAGGGAGAACACAGCAAGGGGAAAGGGGCAACTGCCCTTTCAGCAGCCAGCCTGTTCAGATTTGCTGGGTGTAATGTGGAACTGCACTCGAAGGCTTGTCATGCTTTCGGATCACAACCAAGCAGGCAGATTTTTCCACAAACTGCATAATGACTCCAAGATTTCTTTTCTAGGAGTGCCACTACGTAACTTATAGCCTGCCCCACCTGCCCCTTACCCCACCCCAGTGTTTTTCATGGGGAATTAGAGTTGGTTCTTTTCTACAAATATTACTTTGTACTTATTAGCATTAAATTTGCCAATAAAACTCACCTCGTTCATCTCCCCAGTACTCAGGAACCTGGGATCCTCCTGCACCTCTTCTCAGTCTGTGAGAATCACTGTATCCTCGGCAAACTTTGTCACCTCTCTTCTTGCCTCTTCCCAAATCATTTCCAGATCTATCATGACGAGACTGCAGCTGAGGACAGTGATCCTGCAAAGAGCCCTCGTCAAACAGACCCTTATGGCCTGGACATTGTTCCAGGTCTGGTATACACAGACTGGTTTTGCAAGATAAGAGTCTGTCCTAGGAAGAGAATTAACAGGAAAATTAAAAAAAAAAAAAAATAAATATAGCTCTGTAGATATTAGGGATGCTAACGAGTAGCCAGTGGAAATATTGGAGGTGGTTGTTGATATATAAATGTGGTTAGACTCATTCAGACAAAGTTGCAGAAAATGAATACTGATTCCTTCTAATAATTTCTTTTTTGTACCCAGCATTAAGAAAGTGACTTTTTAGAAGCTGAAAAAATAATGTGTCCTTTGCTACATTTAAGAAAAAAAAAAAAGCAAGGGAAAAACCATAAGTAAACCCAAAATATTTGGATTTATATTAAAGTTCTCTAAGATCTCTTTCAGAGAAGGGTCAAGTAAACTGGGATATTTCTGGCAGAAGTCTGTGGCTCAGCGGTGATCTGCGGGACATCACAACAGGTCTGCAAGAAGAGTTAGAAATCTAACAGAAAGGGGCATTTATTTATGGGGGCATATATTTGTACTATAAAATTATTTATACCGTAAATAGATATTCAAAGTGAAGCATGATTTTTAAACTGTTTGTGAATGATAACTCCTGTGGCACAAGATGATCGCAGTATTATCTTCCAAGAGGTTAGGTGCTTTTTGATTGGAAAGGGTTGAGAAACACCATTATAAAACATAACCATCAATGGGATCCTGTCAGTAGGGCTGGGAGGGTCCGGCTCTCCCCGAGCTCTGTAGGACTGACTCAAGAGCATCGCTGTCTGCCATATTCCATCGTAATAGGTTGGCCCCTGGAATTATGCCCACGGAGCGCTCGTGGTCTGTCCACAGTCAATTCTGCAAGACCTCCCGGGAAAGGTCATGCTGATGGAAGTGGCAGCTTGGGAAATAACCCCACTAATTCTAGGCAAGGTAACTTTTCTCTGTTAATGAAATTGCTGAGTAAACAGGCTTTCTGCTGGATCGGGGAAGCGTAGTTTGTCCCAGAATATCCCAGGCTTAGATTTAATGGTTTTAATCCATTGCCTACTTAATTTACATATTATAGCAATTGACTCAGATCCAGGTGAAATTCAAAACTCTGGGCCAGATTTATTCTGTTCCTCAGGGTTTCCCTGGCAATCACATGACATTTAATAAAACAGCTAGAGGTAGAATAATCCCGTCATAATCCCAGAATAGCCCCAGTAGTCCCATAATGTTGGAATGTGGATACATTCCAGGGGATATTGCCTTTGCACTAGGCAAGGCGCTGGTATCTAGTGGGTAGAGGGGAAGTGATGAAAAGGACTTGGCATTCGATGAAAAGGATTCAATATAAAGGCTTAGAGGGTGCTCAGCTCTACTGTTGCATCTTGATTGAGGACTGGCAGGTAAAAGCAGCCAAGAAGAAAACTTTTTGTCAAAGTGATGGTTTCCAGCCCTCCTCACAGGTGCCAACACTTAAACTTCCAGGTCTGTCCTTCTTGCCCCTAGCGTAGGGTCTGATTTGAAAGTGAGCACTACTTCTCATAAAAGTTTGGAGGAGTTTTCCAGACGTCACCTCCTGGGTGATGCTCAGCCGCTGCCTAGCACTGGTGGAGCAGAGCTGGACTTCTCAAGGAGCTGTACTGTGATGGGCCAGAGCATCAAAAAGGTCAGGTTGACCAAATCCTGCCTTACCTGGCGCTGCTGGTGGAGTAGGGAAGGCATCGTGCATCTGTCTTGCACTCTGCAAAGTTACATGAGAAGGGAGCAGGAGGATCTTTTCCTTCTGTCCCCGTCCTGGACAAGTCTAAAACCACCAGACACAGCCAGCTCTCAGCGACCTGTTATCATTCCTGCCAGAGGCTATTAGGAGTATTCAGAGCCGCGTTAGTGTGCACAAATGTTAATGAGAGACATGTGAGAGCACTGAATCTCCGTCCTGTGGGAAATGTGGATATTTTTGCTTCTCCTTTAATCTTGAGACAAATATGAAAGGAGGAAAGGAACTAAGAGGAAGGAAAAGTCACAAGAATTAACATTTTTCTGGGATGGGAAGTCCCCAGGGATGTAATCTGAACCCTCAAAAATGTTAATTTTCTACGGATAGGGAAGTGCTGATGGCTTTGGTATGAAAAAAACCTCTAGTAGGAGCAACATTTGGTGTTTCAAAGGGTTGATGTGAGAATGTGGTAAGAGCACAGTGCTGGTGGGGCCAGACAACTCATCCACTCTACTTTCCTGCTGTCACAGGCATGGGTATTGTAGACCCATTATTTGCTTGAACACAGTAAACTCCGTCTAAATGTAGATTTCTTTTCCAATCTTGCTACATTTGGAAAGTCTGATCCTGAATACCACTGTTTCTTATTTCTAGTAAAAATATTATTATGCTTATTAGCTGTTATACCAGTACGGCTCTTTGGCTCTTCCTTCTATGCAGTTTCTGCCCACTGCCATCCAGTACTTTTGGAAGGTGTAACCACACTGCCTCTTCACTCATTTTGCTAAGCTCTGCAAACTAGGCAGGCTAGTTTAGTTCCCTCTCACCGGAGAAACTCTCGTATTTCCTGAGCATCCTTGTAGCTCTTGTCTGTACTGGATTATGGATGACCAGACATGTGAAGACAAGGTCTTATTAGCCCCCTGCTTTCTGGCATGAAGAGTTCCCCCTTCACATGGAACTACTTCGCCTCATACAGCCTCAGCAAACTTCTGCTTTCCTCTGTCAGTATTGTAGTGGTGACTCTGAGACAGCCTGTGTCTGAGAGCTGCAGAGCTTCCTTAGCTCCCAGTGACGGACTGTCCCCTAAAGGTCCCATTTTTGAGCCTAATCGTTACGTGTTCAAATTTGCCTGAGGCATTTTTGTCCCATTTTTCTTGCTCTGGTCCCTGAGACCAACCATCTGATTCTTCCTGTATGTGCTATAATGACAAGAAAACTGGCATTTTCCCATGTATGCATTCAATTAAACCTGTGTTTAATATGAAGTTTTGGATGGGGCATGTTTCTTATTGGTTTTTTTATTAAATCAGTTTTCGTAATTATTTTCTTTAATTTCTTTTCCTGCTTTTTTTTTTTTTTGACAGTATCCTGCCACTGTTCTGGATTATATTTTCAGGATGGGATTTGGCCTCAGAAAATTTGTGTAAATCTGATGTAATGCCATACAAACACAAAACGCATCTTCAGATTAAAACTGGAACAGCCCTTAGCATTGCTGAAGTGATTCTGGGTTAACTGAGACCAAATTCTGGCAGAGCGATTCCACGGAGATCATTTCTTTGAGTAAAATAAGCAGGACTTCGCCCAAAATGTAGCTAGCACTGCACAATAACAAAAACGTACCTTGAACTGGAGGCTCGTTCTTCGGCTGGAAGCCAGCGGGAGGCTGCCAGCAGAGTGCGGTCAGCCAGCTGAGAGGTGGGGGACCGGAGCTGGGCTCCTCTGTCTGTCCTAGTCCCTCTGAGCAGCAGTGGGAAAGACATCAATTGTTTCATGAGGTATTTAAAGGCCTCTGAGGGCTGGGGCCATTAGTTCAGCTTTTCAAAGGAGCTGTAGAAGTACTTTTGCCGGATAGCATCTACAAGAATGCCTCAGCAGGCATCAAAAGCAGGTGCAGGCGTACTGGGAAGGGTGGCTGAAAGGGCTGTGCGCTCCCCCCGCCAAGTCACCATTGTCCAGAACCATGCTAAGGCTGCACGTCTCGTGATGAGAAAGAAGCCAAGAGCTGCACAGCCTCCCCACCGTTGCATCCAGCCCCGAGTTGGATGTAGGAGCTTCTGAAAAATCACAGTAAGTATTGGGATGCATTTTTAGGCCCTAAGAAGTATTTCTGGCACTTTAGACCCTTTCTTCTTCATCAGCATTTGCATCTGTAAAAAAGAAACGATTTCACTTCTCTGGCAGGGTTGTTGCTAGGATTAGTGCCTTCGTGAGTGTGAAGGACTGCGATATTGTAAGAGGGAAAGTAATAGAAGTCCCTGAGACGTGCATCTCTGTGCAGTTAGCATGGGAATTTGCCAGCATTGTGGCAGGGCTGATTGTTTGAATTAAGCCTCGACATATTTGCAGGAAGAAAACTGTAAACAGAATACAAATGTAATCATTGTTATTTGCAACTCAACTTTCAAGCGTCTTGCCAGATTATAAATCTTGACTGCATGTACCTCTGCCGTTTCTCAGGTCTAAACCAAAATATTTACCAAGGAAATAACGTTTGTAGCGATGATCTCAGACCAGTGCAACTCATTAGCTAGTAATGTGCCTGCAGGCGATACTAAAGATTCGATCCATCTGGAATTAAATAGCAAGGGATAGCTGGAAGCTGTATTCAATACTGATGGTGGGAAAAGCCTTAAAACTCCTTGATTGCAGCACATAAAAGCTGTGAACCATCAATAACCAAAAAAATATGATGTGCCAGCTATAGCAAAAGTAACGGCAGGGCAATGCCATTATTTAAGGTCATTCCACCTTCATCTTGTCAAAAAGGGATAAAGGAAGGGCATGACATAAGCCAGATCTCTAGCATATCCCTCCTTGTCACTAGGACCTAATTGGCATTAAATACTGGATGTGTCTGGATTTAATACAACTCCTCTGCTCAATTACTTCATCCACTCAAGCAATGGAAAGCTGCCTATTTCAAGAGCTTATAGGGGATAGCTTGGTATAAGTGCTTCAGACATCAGAGGGCCAAATATCCTAAATGATATTTTATTAATAAATTCTCAAAAAGATTATAACTTGTGCTAAGCAGGGGAGGCGAATGATTAGGAAGGAAGGGGCTCTTTTCTATAGAGTGTCTCTTTGAAGCTGCTCAGAATTGAGGGCAAACGCTGGAAACCTGTCTCCATCACCGTCAGCAGGCTCATTGGGAAACACAGAAAGCACGACAGGGGAAGGGTAAACTTTTTCTGTGGCATCTTTGACTGTCGAGCCCATTTTAGGGCAGGTGGGGAGCTGAGGCTCCATTGCCCTTTTGCTCTATCTCTTCTCTGCTGGCAAGGGAGAGCAGGGAAGGTGGTAGAAGCCTTCATGGCTGAGTAGGAGATTAAGCATTTCAGATACACCCCAAGCTCATAGCAAGTTGCTAGAGAATCAGAGGCCAAATGCCGGGAGTAGGGATTTCCTTCTGGATTTGAACTTGGAGATCAGCCCTGCCCATGGGCATGGTGAAAAGGTTACTGCAGTGAAAGCAGTATGAAAACTGCTGTCCGCTGCCTCGGACTCCATCCGGGAGCATCTTTGTCTTGCAGGCCTCTGCAAAGCAGAATGCCAGTCTCCAGCGGGTGCAGCTGCAGCCTGGGTGAGGTAGGAGAGGGCTGTCACAGGATGAGGCTGCTATTGTGCCTTGCCAATCTGGTTAATACTAACAGGGAGGGAGCAAGGTTTGACCTCATTAGCTGCCAGGTGTTCCTGCAGCTCCTGAAATGGTGGGGCACTGACCCCAGCCAAAAGCCTGCACTCCACGTTAATAAATGGAGCATTTGAGCAGTTGTGACAGATTGATGGGCTCATAAAAAGCAAGATGGAAAGAGACCTCAAAGCATCGTCTAGTTCAGTGTTTCTTTGCTTCTTGTCTGCAAGGCGTCAGGAGACTGTTTGTGAAAGCAATGCAAAAAATCTCTTGTAAATCCATACCCACCCACCCTATACGCTCTTGTGTGTGCCGAAACATAGCGGGGGGAAACTAAACACAGCAAACAAGTGCTCAGAACTTCATTTTCATCCAGCAGTAAATGAAAAGTGTGGCGGTAACGCTGCACAGGAGCTAGAGATCCCTCTCAGATGGTTTGTGTGGCTTTTCACTTTAAAAAAAAAAGAATAATTCAGATGCAGAAGTCTGGATTCTACCTGTGTTTTCTGGAGAGATCAGCTCTAACCATTCATGAGGGAAGTTTGGCTGATGTGCATCTGAGTTTCCTGGTGCATCTCCTTTTTCTCACCTGAAAGCCTATCCGTGCAGGACCAGAGGAACCTGCCTGTATCTCTGACACTTCCAGCAATCCAGCCAGGAGGGTTACCCCAGCCAGGCTGCCTGAGAGCCGGAGGCCCCAGGCTGATGGCCTCTGAGCACGCACAGACGCCTGCGTGATGGGAAGCTGGTGACTCCGGCTCAGGCGCGATGCCTCCAGCCTGCTCTGTGTGCTCTGCGATGTGCACCCCGCCGCATGTCCCCTTGAGGTTTCCCAGGAAGGAGAGGGAAGCCTACTCCAGCCTCCCCTGAGATGCCACCTGGGTTCTGTACCCTCCGCCTCTAGCGTACTCCAGTCTCTCATGAACTTGCCCCCCCCGCCCTTATAGTTTTCATTGCATTCTGATTATTTTTACAGTAAATGGGCTTACCTGTGGCTGCCAGTGCTGTCTCCATAATATTTAGATATGGAGTACCAAAAATGTCGTGTAAACAAATGGGACATAAATACGAACAACGTCTATTTCTGTTGTTGCCGTCTTATTTTTTATAGCTAAACCTCCACATCTTGCAGGCAATGCTATTGGACCTATTAGGTGTGTTAATGAAGCCCTCAATTACTTACTGCATTTTTAAACCATCTTTCATCTTGTCCCTCTCAAGCACTTTTCATCTGTTCTTTGTCGCCAAGACACTGGCAAGTTCGTGCTCATTTGTAACCCTAACGAAGTCTCTTATTAGATCAGCCCAAACCTCTGTCCAGCTGTGCGCCTGCACCAGTCAAGTCCAGGAGAGCTGCAGGCAGGAGAAGCTGAGCAAGCTCCCTCCTACTGCAGCTCTACTAACATCAATGCAACAAAATCAGGATGTACTTTTTTTCCATTTTTTTTAAAAGAAGAAATTACTAATTTTACTTTTGCCTTATTTGTATTTGCTTTTTAGAACTTAGATAGTCTTACTGACTTCTTGGTGTGATGTGTAGATATAGATACACTATTTTTCAGTTTACATTCCATTAACCAGTTCTGGGCCAATATTGGGAGTAGACAGCAAAAAGCATCGCCACTCTTCAAGCAATTCAAGCATGAGTAAGAAAGGGCCAGTTCCTAGAACAAGAAACTAAGGGAAAGCAAGGCAAATAAATCTTCATCTCTTGGCCATAGCTCGCCCGGAAAGAAATTTCACTCCCAAATTTGCAGCAATTTTTAATGAGATTAATCAAGACTTGCTTGATTTTAAAAAGGACAAGTAAAACCATATAGAAGGCATACCTGATTATATCTGCCATAAGGACAATCTATTATTATGTGCTATTACTCTGAAAAGATTTTTTACAACCCTTTCTGGTATGCAAAGCCACCAGCCAGGGGGCCCCACACGGTGATGATAAACTGAGGGCAAGATCTCCTGGCAACCCTCACGCATTTCTTGAATGGTATTTAAGGTTAATTTAAGCATATGTTGCAGTAGCCTGATTTCTGAATGCTGATTTGGGTGGGGAATGCATACATATTAACAAAGGAATACAAGTATTATCTGTCTTTGGGGTTTTCTGAGTCATATCTTAAAAATAATGACATGTTAAACTGTATTTCACTTGATTTTACTTATGCTATTATATAAATAACAGAACGTATGCATCATAATGTGCATAAATTGTCCGTGTGTGCAGTCAGCTGTCAGCTGTCTCTGGAGGGATTTTTGGGACTGCACAGAACCTGTGCCAGTGATGCCGAGGCGGGACTACATGCAGCTGGGTTAGTTCTAGCACTAATAAACCTTCCCAGAACCTCAGCGCGGTGTAGTGATGTGGTAATAACCAGCTGGGATCCTGCAGAGCTGGCCCTGAACTGGATGGAGCTAATAAGTGCTGGTGGGCCCCAGCTGGCCCCGTGCAGAGCCACCTGGCAGGCAGCGTACCATGATCCCTGGAGAAGCCCTGAGCATGCACATTTCACCCTTCTGCCATGCAGGTATCCAATCCTCCTTCCTCTTTTGGTAGTTCATTCATGGAGCACATTTCCAGGGGAGTGGTAAGACCTAAAAACATTGTTTCTAGAAACCACTGGCTGTTAAAATACTCAGAAAATGGAAACTGCAGTATAAAGCATAACTCTTTTGATCTGCTTTTTTATTCTGTGCTGCTGAGAATAACAGACTTGTGGCGATCCAAGTTAATAATATGGCCTAGACTCAAAGGCAACATTTAGCTCAAGGAACAAATAAATATGGCAGCCTTTTAGCCCCAAGCCGAGTTGTACAGTTCCTTGCACACTGGGATGCTTCTTCAGCCACGGGGTTTTTTTTGATGGTGATGAGAACTTTTATTCTGACAATCCCCAAACAGCAGAAAACAATATTTCTAGAGCTTGCTGTCCACTTTTAGGTTTACCAGTTTTTGAAACAAGTGCCCAAGCTTTATACAATTTCAGTCACTCAGTAAGAGTCAAAATCTAATTTCCACTCTTTCTTTTTGGAATAGGCTATTGGATCTGAGAGAAGGGTCTTACACTTGTGTTCAGGGCATCTTCCTTGCTTTTCACACAACGGAGTGCTGGAGGGTTCCCGTAAGCGTAGAAGAAGCAAGCAGCTGAGTTATGGGGTCAGGGTGTCAGAAAGTGCATTCAGGTGATGCCACTAACAGTACAATTGAAGCTGACATATCCATTTGCCCACCCAATGACTTTGTCCTCCCAGTGTGTGCTCTGGGGACTAAGTTAATTCGGACAAGTCACAGGTCTCTGGGACTTCCCACTCTTGTAGGTACCACTTCTACAGTCTCTTTCAAGTCCTGCGTGTCCTGGGAGGGGAGGGGATTTCTGAACTAGCCATTAAGTTGGAGTTGGCAAAGCCTCTCTTAGCACTTCAATACAACATTCTGCTTTGGGACCCTGCATCTGCTATTTGAAGACAAAAGCAATAACAGAAAGCAAGGCATTCCTGAGAGGCAATGCAATTTGTACACGGCATCCTTATGTTACCCTCCTTGTGGAGCACGGAGCTCTTTAGAGACCCCTCTTTGATCCCAGCTGAACTTTAGTCCTTTGGAGTTCAGAGGTTATGTCAAAAACTTTCTTCCTGGCTTTTAACGTCAGCAAGTAGAGATTTAAGCCCTAATAGTGACAAACTCCCATTGTTTTCTGCACACCAGGATTTAGATGGGATTAAATTCAAGGAGGTGTGCAGCAGGTCTCTGCAGCTTGCTGCTGGTAATGGTATTTCTCTTTAGGATCTTTAGGATCTTAGGGATCTTTTCAGGAAGAGGCTTAGTGCCCAGTCCTAGTCTGCACGTATATCCTGACCAAAACTGCCTCGTCCAAATACGTTTTTGTGACACAAATTAAGACTGATCCCTGTTTATTCCATCTGCTTCCATTTGTCTATGTTTCTGTTGGCTGATGGAGTTGAGATGTGTAACAAACTGCCAGTGCCCAGAGTGCTTCCCAGCACTTCATTTCTCATGGATAGCGTTGCAGGAAGAGAAAGTGCAAACATTTTGCTCATGGGTATTGTAACCAATTTCAACTTGTAATATTACAAGTCCAAGGCCAGATTAGTAGATGCTCTGCGTTTCTAGTAAGCCTCAGTCTCTAACAGGAAAAATATCAGAAAATGGAGGCATATACTGCCAGAAGGTACCTCTTCCCCTGGACAGAACGAAAGAGATCATCAGGCAGTACAAAATACTTTGCCTAGAGAGATTTTGGAACGGTTCCCTTGCCACAGTGGGCAAGTCCTTAAGTATCTCTCGTCTGGGCTCTGTACTCATAAGTGTTATTAATGCACCTAACAAAATCCAGTCTTTTGTAAAAAAAACCACAGTAAACCACTTTACCCTGTCAGTCTGTACGTGACAGCTTGATCTACCATGAAATGCAGCGAGAGCAGAGCCTCGCACAGCAGGATCTGCTGTTTGCCTCCGATACGCTGCTCCACCACTGCCAGGGAGCAGATCCCACCTGGGCAGCATGGCACTCTCTTCAAAGGCCAGCATGGAGGACCTCCTTAGGGCAACTTGAAAGCGCAGCAGCGTGGAGCGGAAAAGGCCAGGGTCACGGTGGAGCATAGATCACTCCCCAGGAGCAGCCACACGGACTGCAGGACACTTGGCACTTCCTGGAAGCCTCCGAGTTGCAAGGTTTCCTACATTAACTAGCTGGCTGCTGGATTGCTGACGTGGGCTCTGTAAATCAGCGATGTGATTTTTGATGACGCCAGCATGCAGGAGGGCGCTTGCGTGGCTATGCAAAACTCACATCAGGCTTGGTTGCCTTTAAATGGGACAAGAAGGATCTGAACCTCATTTTGGCTCATGCTACCCCAAAAAGCACCAAGATGCCTAACTCCTGGCCTGTCCAGTCACAGCAAGGTACCTTAGACTCTTGGCTTCTCTACGGCTGGGGAGGAGGGCTTATGAGAAAGTCAGATCTGACGTTATGCACGCCCCATTAACAGCTTGACCACTGAGCTCTTTGATGGCTGTGCCTGTGGACACAGTGCTTCTCAGATACTGAGGGTCCCTGAGGAGCTCAGCCTAAGAATACATTGACAATATAGGCACATTAGGGACATCTGCACCATAAATATCCTGTATAAGTAGCTGGGTGTCTGCGGGCAGGGTTTCAAAGCAAGCTTCCACGAGGATCTCCTGGAGGTCAGACTGAGCGTCTGGAGTACAGGCTTGAGGAAGGTGTGATGTGATTTGGTGAATATGTGAGAAAGCACAGCAATGATTTTTTCAGGTGCCAAGAAACGGGTCGGAGAGGGAAGAAAGTGGGGCAAAAGAGTGAAATTTCACAGGGGGGAAACACAGGACGGGGAAGCACTATATTGAACTGCAGATGCGATGGCCTCAGATCCACACAGGACCCAGCAGACGTGAAGTACCTGGTGAACAGGTACCTCTGTGTGCAGAGGTAGGTAGGGGCAGGTAGCACAGGTACTGGTGTTGAAAGAGACCTCAGGAATTGTCCCAACAGAGCCTGTAGTCCTCAGACATGTCCCCATGGCTTTCAGGGTCCACCTTGCATGGGAGCCAGAGCAGAGGAGCATCCTTCCCAAGCAAAGGAGGAGATACCTGTACCTCGGTGTTACACAGCCTTGCTCCTGGGTAGGCAGGGGTACCGCCGTGTCTGCAGCAGCCTCTTGGCAGGCAGATGCAGGGGCAATAGACTGGCTTGGCAACGAGGACTTGTGAGCTTTCTATTCTCCACTCTTTCAAAGGGCCTGCCAATGCCTCTGCTGTTTCACACTTTGCTTCCCTCAGAGATCTTGGATAAACATCACCTCTCCACCCCAGGGAATTCCCGCACTTGTTTCTCTTTTGCTGTTCATAGCTGCTGCCGCAGAGGTTTTGCTGTGCGTCAGGGCTCTGTGAGGATGGCCTCACACCAGGGACTGCCCCCGTGTCTGAAATGGCAGCAACCGGCTTAGGAGCGTATCCTGACACAAGGGGAGGAGCAGCTGTGATTTCTCAGGGCTCGGCACTTTGAGGAAAGGAATACTGTGAAATGCTCTTTTTGTTTCCCTGCTGGGACAGTCTATTCCCTGAGGACAGTGTGACAGAAGTGTCTGGGAGGGATGGGGATGGGTGCCTCACAGAGGGGAAGTGATTGCTGGACACAGCTCAGCCCAGGGGCAGGATCAGGCCATCTCTTGGGGGCAGCACTTCTTGGCTGTCCCCGGGAGGTGATGGGTGGTGCAGTGGGGTACTGCTATCACCCTGGGCCCGTGCAAAGGATAGGCGGGTGTGGGGAGGCAGAGGTCTCTGGCAAGATGCCCTGACAAGTCTGGTTTACCCCATAACCATAGATACCCCATAACCGTAGAGAGCTTTTGGTCTGATTGCATCAGGACCACAAGAGATGAGACCACAGAACACTAACTCACCTGTGCATGGTGCAAAGAGGTGACCTTGGGAGCCTCTGGCATGAGCAGTGTGCCTGAAGTGCCAGGAACACGTTTTATCCCAGAGTTAGCCTAGTTTGTTATTATGGCAAGCCCTCCCAGTAAGGCTCCGAAGAAGGAGCGGTGAGGGTATTTACTTTTCTCTTCCCACACCTTCCCTTTACTCTTCTAAAGTTCCAGTGAAGCAGCAACATTTCGTTTGTATAACCCATTAGTGCCCCCTTCCCTTGGGCTTCACGGCTTTGTGCTCCAATTTCCTTACGCCCCCTGAGACAGCTTGGGTCAGGCCAGCGCTGCAGCCACCGGGCAGTCCCGGGTGCTCCAGGTAGCGTTGCATGGGGCACGGTAAATGATACCCTCCTTCTCAAATTCCTACCAAATGATGAGCCGGATCCTGCGGTACCCCAGGAAGTCTGCAGTTACCACTGGAGAGAAACCTGCTGCACCTGCCATGGAGGTGACGTGCATCAGGGCTGGCTGGAAATCTCACAAGGAAAACAGAGGGCTCAGTTATTTGGAGAATTTGTATGAAACAACTGCCTTGGGCAATTTTTTTTTCAGTTGAAAAACTAGGAAAAAAAAATGTGGCTATGAATGGAAATAAGCTAGGTTTTCAGCTGAATATGTATGGCAAGATTAACTGATTTATCTGTCAAGGAACTTAATATTTTTCAGCTGTATTTTAAGGACTACATGTTGGAAAAAACATCTGCTCAGTTCTGCTAGGTTTCTGTGCAGGAAGAGCTTTTTGCCGTAGTGGTACAGAAGCGGTATCTTATAAAGGTTTTAAGGGTGGGATATTGGCTCTTAGCAATATTATAGTGCCCTTTGCAGATGCAGAAAGCTGTAAACCTTGGTGGTAGCACGGAGGAACAAGTTATTCAGCCTCCTCAGTTTTGCTAGCCGAACTATTGTCATCCAAAACCATAAACCACAGCTAAGCCATAGCTATCCCAACTATAGTTCTGGAAAAAATGTTCCTGACCTTGTTACCCTGCTTGGCAGCTTGGTGTTGTGCATTCTTCAGTTTCAGGCAATATCAGTGAGTCAGGGAAGGAATCCATTTATATAACTTATCCAGTGTATCAATTTACTGTTCTCAGACTGAAATCACTTAGTAGTGGGAAACACATAAAGACGACACACAAGATTTAATGTAGCAAACACTTTAATGACAAAGAGATTGCCAGATGTATCAGTTCAGATCTCTAAAAGAGTAATTTTATGGGGTATTGCAATTTTTTTGCACTAATTAACTGATTTTTTTTTTCTGTACAAATGGAACATGTAGCTTTTTATTCAGTATCATTAATCAATGTATCACAGATCGTAGTGATTCCTGAAACTGTTTTCTCTCCATAGACTCTCATTCTCTTACGTCCCCTCATCCCCACCAACTCCTTTTCCCCTATGAACGCCATGACCTAGAACGACAGGATGGTCTATATGTTCCTAGTAGGTTTACTGGGCATAAAAGGAGAGCGAGAATGCTCAGTCCCTCTGCTAAAGAGCTTTCAAACCTTGGGCTCTGATAGGAAAGCTTTGCTGTCACTTTATTTCGGCTGTTGCCCGGAGCACCTACGCCAGCGTGCGCTGCTCCCCCACGAGTGTGCTCAGGCAGGCGTGTGCCAGGAGCTCCCTGGGACAGGGCACAAGCGCTGTGCCCAGGGGACCCTGCAGTACTGGTGAGAGGGCCAGACCTTTTGTGCTCAGCACATCACCTCAAGGGTGTTTCCCCACCCGAGGAGGGGCTGCAACGTGGCAGTGCCTGTGCTGTGCACAAGGGCTCTGCTGCCCAAGGAGCACCCGAAGCGGGGCGCGGCCAGTCGTGTTGGAGGGATGCACGCAAGCCTCACAGGAACAGGAGGACAAGGCAGTGTTTGAAGGACCCTGTCGGCAGCTTCTCCTGGCAGAAAGATGTCCAGAGTGCAGAGGGTCACAGTCAAAAGGCCTCTTTTGCCCCAGACAAAAACTTGGCAGCAACATGAGCATTTCTCTGCTCTCCTCTGTTTAGGACAAGGGTGGCCCATGCAGCCCTGCTTCACACATTGCTAGCCAAGGCTGCTCTGGAGGGACGAGTAGGATAACTCCCTTCCATGGAGATGTTTCCTTCACAGTCTGGGCCTAAACACCAGGTGTGCGGTCCTGGACCACCAGCAGGTGCTCTGATGAGCTGCAGGTTGTCCCAGAGTCAGTTTGTTATGGTCAGAAGCTGGAGGAAAAGAGATAAGGAGGAAACAAGGCCAGTAAAACTAACCTATAGCTATGTGCTCTTTTTACATAGGAAGAATGTTATGCTACAGCATGAATCCTGGCAGCGCTGCGGAGTGGCTGGCTGGATGTCAGAAGGGTAGGCAGCAGAGAGAGTTTTCAGGAGCTTACCCTGTGCTAGGTAGTTTTTTATAGTAGTGCCAGCCACTGCTTGGAACAGGCATATCTGCTGCTGGGCGGTGCGGCCGTGCCCCCCGCTCCGTGCCCCGGCGCCTGGCAGGGCTGGCCAGCAGATCCGGGAGGCCACCAGCCTGCTGGGGCTGGGGCTGCAGGGCAGGAGCCGGGGCTTGTCCTGCAAATGCAGGGGGTGAGCCTCTGGCTCTGGGGAGCACTAGGGGGACCGGCTGTGTGAGCCCTGCGCTCAATGTTCAAGGCTTGATCAGCTTTAAGTTGTCACAAATTTGGCACTCAGATGCTGAGGTGTCTCTGAACACCTGTGGTTCGGAAGAAAAATAAAAGGATGAGGTTTTTGGATAGGCTACTTACTGCAGGGTTGCCAGCTCTCACATCTTGTAACGAAGGGTTGTTTAAATCTCAGCTGCCAAAATTAGAATACCACTGAGAATAGCAGTTTACATTTCTTAATTTAGTTTCCTGAGGAAGCCAGGCTTACAGGACCAGCATACCTGTCCATCTGCCTTTCAATCCCTCCCAAATGACTTTCAAACCTCTGAGCAGACCGGAGAGGAGGGCTGAAGTCTCAGAGTTATTAAGTTTGTATAAGCATTGCGACGCTGAGCAAGGACGGGAAGGAGAAGCAGCTTGTTAAAAACCTCCCGAGGAAAGATCGAGCAGGACTGGTTTGCCAGCCTTGCTTTTTGCTGGCAGCTGCCGGCCCAGCGTGGGCCCACAGGCAGGTCTGTCAGTCCTCCCGCGGTGCTCCTGCCCAGCCAGCTGAGGCAGCCATGGGGAAACAGCCGCCACCACTTCTGCTGCCTGCAGGGCAGCTTTAGCTTACCTGCAAATCTTCACGGCTGCAAAAATAACCTGGAAAATAAGAAGCCTACCAGTCCCTGGGTTCAGAAGGCCTCTGTGGAATATGCCCTGGCTGAAGCATGGGTCTTTGAATGCTCTGCACGTAAGTAAGCATTTCCGCGTCTATGGTTTCCCATACCTGACACCCCTGAGAGAAGGGTGAAGTCTGGTACTTTGTGGGTCAGCATCACTGTATGGATATCTCAATCTCTTTGTTGTATTTATCCTCACAAAACCTCTCCTGAGCTGAGCAGAGCTGTTGCCCGTTTTCCTAACGATGAACCATGAGATTAAGCGACCTGCTTAAAATCACAAGAAGTCTAAGGCAGAGGAAGGTTTAACTCTACCGCTGCCATGCCCCAGGCTCCCATACAGAAACATGTAAGACATGCTGAGAACCACTGGCAAAATCAGCTGTGGATAAGCAAGTCCAATG
Source organism: Phalacrocorax aristotelis (assembly GCF_949628215.1). Classification (NCBI taxonomy): domain Eukaryota; kingdom Metazoa; phylum Chordata; class Aves; order Suliformes; family Phalacrocoracidae; genus Phalacrocorax; species Phalacrocorax aristotelis. Next base: position 3,553,716 of record NC_134287.1, on the reverse strand, counting down.
GCATTCACTTACCACGTAAATAAGAACAGCACAAAAACTCAATACACGAAACCTTTTGTGAATTGTATTGTAGATTCTTGAGAATAAAAGCTGCCTTTCACTTTGATTCTGCAGCACATTGAACAGCGGGGCCTTGATAAGCTTAGTATAACACCACCAATATGAACAATTAATAAATGCATAGCAAAAAATGGTACCTGTTCTCAAGGGGTTACTATAATGTCTGTTATATTTTTATTTAGTTCATGAATAACAGATGAGGAGCATAGCTTTTCCACTTGGTGTTTTTTTTTTAAAGGTACTATGAGATGATCTAAAACTTACTAAAATATTATTGGCAGCCACATTCCTCTGATATTTCTTTAACTGAGAAGAGAAAAAGAAGATCAGCTCCACCAGCCCATCTCCTCTAAGTGAATTTTATTTATGGACCCACTAGAGAAAAATGTTGTGGGCTATTCCTTATTTAGCTGAAAGAAAAAAAAAACCAAACACTTTCACTAACAGCTGATTCTTCAAACCATTTAGGCAGCCCTTTTACTTTTCATAAAATCCCTGTTTTTCTGTAAAAAGATTTCATAAAGTGATTAAGATGCCCATGCCTTAAGGGCGTCTTAGCATTTCACGGCATGGAAGGTGATTGGTCATTTTCAAGCAGGTTTTATTCCTGTCTGTCTTAGCAGGGTCTCAGGTTTCACAACTAGAAGGATGCAGTCCCTTTATGAAAGCTCATGTTGTGAACTGAGGGAGCAAAGGGGATCTACAGAATTCTCCTGTTGCGGAGCTCAGGAAAAAATGATGCTTTTTTCTGCATCCTTTGGTAGGTCCTTTTGAGTCAAAAGGAACAATCTGAACTAAAGAGACTGGGCACAGCAGCCACATGCAATGGTGGGGCAGCTATTTTCAGCTCCAGCTCCATGCCATACCTTCAGCCAAGGTATACTGTGCTCCTCCGCCCTTCATCCTCCACCTCATGGCTCCCAGGAGGCACCAGCTCAGGAGCCTCAGCCGCCCTCAGCAGATATGGCAGCAGGGTAGGAGCGAGGCTGGGGTCCTGAGGCAGGTGTCTGCTGAGAGACATTCAGGGCTCAGCTCTGCCAGAGGATTGACATAACTCAAAAGGACAGTGTTTGCAAATAGGATGCAAGTCCTGTGCAAGAGAGGAGACGTGGGCGAGGGAGTCACACCATCTCCAGGTATGGTAGCCAGCCCTTGATAGCATACAAGAGTTTAGAAGGCATTTGGGAAGAGTAAGGCAAGACCTAGCATCATATGAGACCTGCCTTCGCCTTGAACAACTTGTGCCCAAGTAATTTGTTTCCTCAGGCAATGGTTTTCTGGAAAATGGAAATGTATAAGGTGAGTTGGATTTATGGGACCACTTGCTGCAGTGCCCTGTTGGGGAAATTCAGTTTAACTAGGAAAGGGAGTGGGGGGAAGAACAGTAGAAGGATGGCGATGAATGAGCAAAAGCTAACAGAGTCAGGTCTAGGCTCCTGTGTGACCCTGGGGGGCCATGGGTAACCTTCTGAGGCAACCTCCTTCCCTGCCCCTTCTCCTGCTTAATACCAAGCACAGTATTTATCAGCTAGTGATGCGAAATAGTCAATGACTGGTCCCCAGGGGTTAATATAGCTACAGACTCACTAAAATGCCTAATAACCATGCTGAGGAATGTGAGATTGCAATAACTCATTCAGTTATAGCTCACTTTTTTGTAATTCAGGATTAAAAGCCCCCCTGTAGATGTAAGTTATTAGTTTTTTGTATTAATACTTTCTAATACACCCGCAATAGTGCCTGGGAGGTTGGGCTCCATGGTACAATAAAGTAACTCTCTGACTCGCAGAGTGTGAACACACACACTTCATTGGTTTCTGCCAGTGTCTCTGGACATGCCAAAGCCTGTAATCAGGGGCAAAAAATTCTTTAAACACAAAGTATTGGTTTTCAGATGATGCCTTTGAGATGCTGATGGCATTGATCAGCCAGCAAATCGAAGCATCAGTCCATCCCCATTGCCTCCCTGGGACAGTAAGTGAGGGAAGAAGCATTTTGTGGGCAGCATGGGTACCCATGGCTGGGTCCCTTCCAGATGGCTCAGCAGGGTGCCAGTGAAGCAGTGGGATGAGCTGGGGGAACTGCAGAGCTCCTTGGGCTCCCACATGTCCTGCCCTGTGGCCAGGTGTGCCAGCCCCAGGTGATTGCGCTGGAGCACCGGGCAGGGGAAGGCACTCAGGGAAACGGACTCACCAGTCGCAGCTAAGCCCAGGCTGGTGGTTTTTTTTTGTTTTAGGTTGACTCAAAAAGTCTGTCTTAGCCCCAGATCATGCATTTTATTGCATTTTTAATATCTGTTTTGAAGTTTTCAGAAAAGTTTGGATTGTCAGAAGAAAACACTGTAGGAGAAAAAAAAAACCACTATCTCAAACAAAAAGTGAAAGTGGTTTCTTCTGATTTGTTTGAATATTTTATTTCCCTGCTTTTAGTTTCTTCTGAAACCTATTGTATGTATTAGAGCAAGGTCCAAGAATAGCTTCCATCCCTTCAAATCTTTCCCCATTCCTTTTGTTTTCTGTTTTTACTGTTCATTAAAAATTTTTTTGCTCTGTTCTATGACTGTTGCACCTGCAAGGTGTAGGCCCACATGCATTTTCTGAGACCAATGGCCAGGCATTTCTGGCAAACCTGGAAGCCCTCCGCTCAGCCCAGGGCTTACAGCTCCGGTAGCTGGGGAGCCTCGGAGCCCTGTCACCCCATGCCTCAGGGCACTCTGCACAGAGGGACTGCCCTGGGACAAAGGGTCTTAAAGCCAAAATCTGCCCACAGTGAGGCTGTTTCCAGACTCGTGACCCCAGATCCAGACGCAAGCCTCACTTCTGCTTGAACTTACACCAGGCTCCCAGCCCCTAGTTTGGCAATTGCTGCTGTAGTTCATTGAAAGTTTGTCAAAATCCATACAATTCCACAAACCCCACAGTTTCAACAAATCAGCATTTTTCTGCTGAAACCTGTTCTGCTGGAAATATCCCAACGCAGTTCTACAGAGAGCCATTATTTCTGAAATGCTTTTGTAAACATTTATTGCAGGGTTTCTCTTAATGACAGCAGCCACAGACTCTGGCTGAGCTTAATTCGCCAATTTGCAAATCTCACTCCTTCTTGTGTTTTGGCCAGCTGGAGGAAGGGAAATTTTTTGTGTGTGTCTTTCAACACTGCTGCTGTGGTTTGGCTGCAAGATGTGCTACAAAATGTTTCCTGGAGATGTCCCTGCCTGACACAACAAGACTGTGGTACTCAGGCCGTTGCTTGTAGATATGGCAAAATACTCTGCGTTTGTGTAACCTACTTCTTTTACAAATCTTCAACATAAAGGAAGGTTTACCAGTGCATGGGGAATTTCAAGTAGATGGGAAGAATCTCAGCTTGTGTTGACTCGATGAATTTCCTTTGGTCTTTACTACCAAAAGGACACCAAGTCTCACCCCAGGGAAAGAGGAGAGACCAGATCTTGGAGGCACTCGGCGTCACTCAAGCTGCATCCAAAGGACAGCAGATACCAATTCCCCACAGGCCCAAAAAACCCTGGAAACCCTTCAGAGTCTGGCACCTGAAGCATATGCATGTTTCGTAAGACCCCTGCAAAGTGGTGTTGGTGGGAGGTGGCAGACGGGGAATAGGGGTGGGGAAGAATCGCCTTGTGCGATTTGCACCGGGACTGGCAGCTGCTTCTTGTATGACTGCCTGGGGCAGAGGGTCCCAAAGGGCCGCCCCTTCTGCCTGGGAAGCAGGACAGGGGACCCCTGAGCCCCCGGTTCATCTCCTGTCTCCTGGGCAGGAGGTGTAGCCCATCCTTCACAGCCAGGCACGTTCACCAGCGCAGTTTTGCTGATCACTGTTTCTCCAGCGCTCCCAGTGCTGTCGCAGGGAGGTGGCCAGCAGGATACAGCCAGCCTGGATATGATTTCATTACTGCTGCTTTGTGGGCTCGTGTGAGTCTGCTGTTTTTCACATCATCCCTGATCTACAGCTGTGGTACGGAGAGGAAAGTTCAGCCTGCAGCACTGGCCACGGATATTGCGATCTGCTGTTCCTGTTAGCCGTCCACCTTCCCTTGCCCCCGAGATCCCTGTCCCCACAGATGCTCTGTGCTGGAACGTGGATTTGCTCTTTGTGATCTTTATACTCAAACCTCCTCACCCTCAGGTTCGGATTACCCTGATCTGTGTTCCTAAGCTCGTCTCGGTACCTAACACACCTCTGGGATCTGCCTATTCTAAACTTGATCCCTGCTGAAGATAAATCCTCAACCTGCACATTGCTCATCCACTTGGCTGCATATTCCCAGATTCATCTACTGGGGTCCTCTAAAGCCATTTGACCAGTCCCTTTGTGCTGCAGGAGGCCACCCCCTACAAGTAAGGGACTGCTGGTACATTTGTTTTCTTCCTACTGCCAGATCACACTCTGAGCAGACCGTTGTGGCAGAGAAAAACATGCAGGATTTTTATAACCTTGCTGGTCTTTGAGCATAACGGTTTAGTGAGTGTAACACATAACCAAGAGCACAAGCATCCTACAAGAGATGCCCAGAGCAAGGCCTGCTATTGCCTGGCCAGGCAGAGATGGGGCAGAGGGTGTCAGGCTGCATGAGAGGGCAGGGGCATCCACCAGGCAGCTCAGCCGCACCAGCACAGCTTCTCCGCTGGCCCCAGGCAGCAAGCTCCAAAACTTGCTCCCATCATTTTGGCTTACCCATGCAGTGTCCTTCCCGTGTGTGGGGTCACCCTCTGCACCGAGGGACGGGTCCTCAGCGGGGCTGAGCACACGCAGCTGCTCTGGATGGGCTGATGTCCATTTACACTGAGCTTCTCATGCAGTGCTGTGCTGAGGCGTCTCTCTGCCATCAGGGAACCCGTCCCCCATTGTTTTGCTGATCCTCTGAAACTTGCAGTGGGGTGAAGGCATTTCTGTCAGGCTCTCCAAACTCCAAAAGAAAACCAGCAATGACATCTTTAAAAATGAACCCCATTTCCCAGCTGCCCACAAGAAAAGCATTAAGGCTGTCTTTCACTGCGAGAATCACACATAATGTACTTCTGTGCTGAAGCAGAACATTCATGTATACGCGGAAAACTTCCAGAGCCTTTCACAGACGGGCGAGTTACGGCTTGTCCGTGCACTGCTGTATGAGTCAGGGCAGATGGAAAAAAAGTCTCGTCTCTGCAGGGGTCCCTGTGCGTGTGCGGGGCTTGTTGCTGATTCCCACCGTCCTGAGTGCCGAGGCTGCTCTGCGGAGCGAGACAAAGTGCTACAATCCAGCCCCTGCGCTTACTTAAAGCCCACTTCAGGCCTCCTTAACAAGTCCAGTTGCATTTAATATAAACACCCGAGTGAATCTAAGCACCGTGTTTGTGCGCTTAGGGCAGCAAACGGAGAAAGTAGCAATGTTTTTCATCAGGTGTCTCCAATTCGTCCATTTTTCTGTTTCTTACAGTATCTATAACGCTGTTTGAATTACAGCCCAGAACACACTCTCGTCTAAAACTACTTTAGAGGTAGTAGAAACCACACAAAGCAGAACTGCATAACCCTCTTTCCTCCTTAAATCATTTCATATTTCGCAGGTCCTACAGAACGCTTTGCAGTTCAGGAGAACAGTCCCTCTGGGACACCACACATCCCATTTTAAATAATAGCCCAAGTGTTGCCTGGAGGAATATTAGTAACATTTGCCAATTTTTAAAGGTTTGTAAAAGAATTTCCCATTACAGGATTTCACAAAGCAGCCGTTTCAGTATCATTTATGCCTTGTTATAACATCTCTCTAAGTTTATACATAATTTCTAAAATAAGAAAGCACTTGCTCCAGTAGAGACCTTGCAATTCTCTCTCCAGAAAAGATTTTGCTCCAAGTGAGCATACTGTGGGTTTTCTGGTACCGTCGTTTGGATTGAGCTCTTTGGTCCTACAGAATCATTAACATCCTCCAGAGAGCATCAGGACAGCTGTCTGTCTGGCAGGCTGCAAGGTTAGCAGTGGGGAGGGCTTGCCAAGCAGATGCTAGGAGACGCTCCGGTCTCCTGGGATTTGTTCGTGACTCACATGACAATGAAGCAGGCTGCCTTCAATGAACTGCAAGAAGAGCTGGGAGCCCAGCTGAGCCAAGACCGGTACCAATGTTGGTGCCAGGGACCCATGGCTGAAGGACGTTTCCTCTGCACAGCCACTGCAGGTGTGTGATAGACACTGGCTCTGGCAGCCAGAACGCAACCACGGCATGAAGGACGCACCCCAAGCATTGCACTCCTTCAGTGTGATCCATGTGGAGCAACGCCAGGCCAGCCTTGCTACGGTCCTCACCCTTGGTTAGGCTGTTGGCCTCTGGTTGCTTTGCCTTTCCTCTCCTTCCCCTGTTTGGCCGGCTCTTCTGAGCTGGCAGCTCTGCCTCCCAGCAGCCTGCTGCGCTGCCTGTGCTCCCGTCCCGCTGGCAGCAACGGGCGGGACAGACAGACAGCGAAGCAGAAAGGCCCCAGCTGGTTTTGTTGATGCACAGCTGCGTCTGAAGCTCTGGTAGGTGTAAACATCAGGGCTCAGATTATAACAGGAGCGGATATAAGACAGCAGGAGAAGTCCAGCTGACAACACAGATCGTCTCTGCACCTCACTGCAGAGGCTGGCAAAATGTTTCAGGTTAGAGTCACTAACGGTGAACACCTGTGCAAAACATGCTTTTAAACTGCTGCTGGAGCAGGGGCTCAGCTTCTGCCTCCCCCTGCCTGCCTTCTCGCATTGCTCCCTCCATGGCCTGGTGCACTGAGTGCGCTCCGGGCTAGAGGGTGCTACGAGCTTGAGCCTGCTCAGGCTGAAGAGGAATTAAATTTCAGGGGTCTCAACTCTTGCTCTATTCAATCCCAGGTATGTGAGTGGAGGGGAAGAGGATGCCTCTTTTCTTCTCTAGAACAAAACATAACTTGATATTTGGAGTGTGAACTTCTTGGTGTGAAGTATGCCTTGCCTCTTCTGCGATTCAAGAGGCCAGCCTCTGGTTTTAGGTTCCCCCTCAGCGAGAAATAAGTGGCCAGTGGATCAGACTATGGGAAGGCAGGCTTTGTTGAGAAGTGGAAATCTTGGCACTAAGGGACCATGAAGCCAAGGAGTAGAAGAGGTCTAACACACCCATTTTGCCTTTACTGGAGAGCGCAGCCCTTGCATCCGTCAGCCAAATGCAACATGCCCACGCCTTGGCGCTTCCAATTCCCAGCCGTAGCGTAAACCCTCCTCCCTGGGGACTTAAACCAAGGTAACAGCCTAACTGCTGGACCAGCTGTGGCACAAGCACACTCTATGCTGCTGTCTAGGGCCCATAAACTTGAGTGCAGAGGCAGGGCAGAAAGCCATGGGCAGGAACATCTTAAACCACTTCATTGAGCTTTTCCAGAGCTCATTTGTCAGAACCTGAGGTCTTTAACTGAACATAGACTTTCCTGAGCAGAAGGCATCAGTGCTGTATGGAAACACTGGAGATATTTTGAAGAGTGTAACCGCAACTTGCAGTACAGAGACCACGGCTGTTTTTCTGTACACAAAACTCAGCTAAATCTTCCACTTTCCTCCAAACCCCCAGATGTTTGCACCCTGCATGGGCGTTGCGGGAGCTTTGGGTGCCATCTCCTGCATGCTTGCACCCTGGAACAGGCATAAGGTACTGTTGACACTGTTAAAACCAGCAATCCTCAAAATCCTGAGGAAAAAAGTGAAGATGAGCATAACAGAGGTGGAGGGGAGGGAGCAGGATGGACATCACTTCAGTTGCTTAGAAACATCTCTTTGCGATAAACAAGCACCTAACTTGAAAGGAACTTGAGAATACAAACTCAGTAGTCAACAGTGGAAAGAGCCGAAGTGGCAAACAGGATAGGTGACAGCAGGGGAGGAGCGTGTGCCTTAGCGTTGGCACCGACTCTGTGTGAGCTTGGCAGAAGCTGTGCCTCGGTTTCCTGTACGATGAGATGGAGAATAGTATTCCCTTATCTCACAGTACTCTTGTAAGTCTTAATTAATTTATATTCATCAATCACTGTGAGAGCTCAAGAAGGGGTATCCATTTACTGTGGAGCTGAAAATGATACAATCATTTTTTTTCTTTGATAAAGCACAACGTAAATATTTTGCCAAGTGAGAACCTTAATTATAATTTTGACTAGGAAATAGCCCAAACAGCTTAATAGTGAAACAAAGTGATAGTTAACCACAGAAGGGCTTTCCATGTCCCGAACTGGATCTGCAATGTGTGAACTTACAGCCTAGAGGCATGATGGTTTTCTATCAAATCTTCTACATGTTGGAATAAAATACCAATGACTGTAATCCTCGGGAAGAATCCAAGGACTGCAATAGACCTAAAGGCGAAGGAAGTGGCAGCAGTGCTCTCTGTGTCTAGGAAATGTTTACTTGACAAATATTTAGCGAGCTTGGAGGTATTTTTGAGAAAAAAAAAAAAACGGCATGGGTTCATGTTGATGAATGTTTTGCTACTGATTAAATCTGAGCCTGTATAAACTGTGCGGTGACAAAGAAACCTGAGACTGTAATGAGGAAACAGTTGGGTAGGATGTGAGAGATTGAAACCACAGATATTGCTAACCCCAGGAGAAATGCCCTATTCTAAGGACTGGAAATTAGTTCGGGACTATTGGATTCCATTCAAGGAATAAGTCCTATTATGTACAATATCTCCTAATCTTTACCCCAGAAGTTGCCTTGAAAAGCCAAATCTTGTATTGCAATAATTAAAGGAAAACATATGTGAAACAAGACGCCTATTTCTTGTCTGGACTTTCATTAGCCTGTCCAGTATAAAACATCACAGTGTCTCCAGTCAGTATAGATCAACCTCCCTCTACACATCCCCAGACGAAAAATGGCTTTGAGCATTTTAAAGACACAGGACTTCGAAGGCACTCAATTTTGGTTGTGCGACCTGGCCTCATCCTTCAATATTCATTATATATGCAGTTGGCCTACTCTATGCAGCAGTCCCACTAACTTCACTGAGACATTTTATTCAAGCAAGTCCCTAAGCTGTTGAACCATATTGCTTGGCAAGCTACTTTTTAACATAGAGGCTAAAAGTTCTGAAAAGTGGTAGACTAAAAATGAGTTCCCTAGCGCCTGACTTGGACACTTATTGAAGCAACACTGGATGGGCAATACTACTTTTGGGCATTATGCTGCTGATAGGTCCGCCTAGTCATCAAAGCTAACTTAGCTTTGAAAATTTATGTTTAAGTATAATGGAAAAAGAACAAACAACTTGTTGCAATATATTGATGTCTTTCCAGGGTAAAGGTCAGCCATACCTTGAGTAATTTCCGTTTGACATTAATAAGCATTTTATTACAACACACTTATGCCGTGTTGTATATCCCTGCTCAGCAATATCGACACACGGAGGTCAGGACTACATGAAATGGCCTAGATCCCATGAAAATACAAATTGGATTTGTGGTCAACCAGAATTTGAGTTTCTTACGTGCACAGACTTAATTGGCCATTAGAGTTTCTCAAGTATTTCCTTGCTGAGGCTTAATTTGTAGCTCTGGTGGTGGTTGCAAAATTCTGTTCTTCCTAAGAAAAAGATCAGTTATGCTAATGTCATCAGTGCTCTGTTTGCAGCAGGTAAGATTATGATGGGCACGGCTAGAGCAGGGTAGGCTCTGCCCAGGCGCAACCTTATTTGACAGTAAAGAGCACGGGGTAACCTGCATCACCTCTCTAGGGCCGGAGCAGGGGAGAGACAGCTGTCAGGACAATTCACCCTGTCCCTTTTGCCTGAGGTTGGAAACCCCATAAGGATAAGAAACTGATGGTCAGAGCCATTTCCAATGGTGCCCCAACACCTTCCTGGTGGGGTTTCAGATGACAAAAAAGAGCTGAATGGTCTAGGCTAAAAAAGAAGCATAGCTGGGAAAGTTACGAGTCCAGTGGGTAGCTTTTTGGAGTCAGGCCCTTCCTGTTTATGCGCAGCTATCTCTTTCCTCATCACATGTGATATCTTGAGCCTGCAAATGCAGATTACATTAGAGGGTGGGAACTGTGCTGTAGTCAACGCAGAGACATGCTCATTCTTTTCATAGTTCTTCTTCCAAAATGCTGTAAAATCTTCAGGTTTGGACAGGCAGTCTGTATCGTCATTATACATTATGGAGAGCAAGAACTGGATTGCAAAACTGGGATTTTTTTTTGCGAACGTCGGTGAGATATGCCCCTAACTCCTTCAAATTATGATGTGATATCAGAATGTTTTGGTTCATATTCCTTTTAGTTTGCCTCAGTTCCTCATTTGGGGAGGCTGTATTTCCAAAGTTACTTAGGGTAAAGTCTGAAATTTAAAAATAGGCCAGTCCCAAAAGGGAATGAGAAGTGTTCAGCAGAGCCAGGCTCTCTCTGTAAGGTAGGGCTTTTGCAGACAGTTGAATTTAGGAGGAAAGGGTTGGATCCAGAGGCTGTGCTGTGACTACTGACCCTGAATCATCCCTCAGTCCCTTGCTAAAAATGTGTGTTATACATATTTATTGCTCTACAACTGTTTTCCTTTGAGTGTCCTCGGAGCAGTTTGGCCCCTAGAGCAAAGCTTTAATTGCTTGTATTTCTAAGTGCTCTAAAATCCACCTGTGTATTTTAGAAACATTTTCAGAGAAAAAATAACAGGACTTAAATGGTTTTAACACATTTAAAACCATTGTAGGAATAAGGGGGTGGCCTGAGAGAGTGATAAGTGTAGCTATGGATTAATGGACTCAGGCCCAGAGCTGTAACAACTGCTGCTCTTTTTTTGATTCACAGAAAAAAACCAAAATATTTTAATCATAATATAAAAATAACATTTAAATATTTTGTTTGTTTGTTTCATTGTTCAGCTCAAAGTTTTGTTTCCCCCATTTTCAAATGCATTTAAATTAAAGTGGAAACAAACCATAGTGGTCTTGAAAACATGGTAGTTTTGTCTGGAAATTGATACAATGAAGCAGCTGGACCTTATAGATTTTTTTTCTATTTTTATTTTTTTGCTTGAATTTGGCAGATATTTTTACTCTATGAAAATGTCAATATTGGTGGAGGTTTAACCAAAGAGGCACTACCTTTCCCCATAACACTGTTGTTCCACCTTAGCTCCAATTACTTCCTTAGTCCTGCTTCCTCAGGTTTGCTCAGGAGGTTCTTCAGGCCTTTCTAATAGTGAGAAGCTGATTTTAATAATCAGACTTCTCTCAAGGCATGTGGCTGGAGAAATTGTCTTCAAAGCTGGTAAGGCCTGGAGTAGACCCGGGATTGGAAGCTGGGGCTAATGTGATTAAGGGTTTGCAGGGATAGAGCAATCCCTCAAACAAACTGGGGCTTCGTGTTAAAAAAAAGACCCAAGACTAAAATTCTTTGGCGTAAGTAGGCTGCTTCAGAAGGAATTATGCTGGGAAATAAGCTAGAACAGGGTTTGCAGTACAGGTCAGCAGCCACTATTTGAACAGTTTTTCAAGGCAGAGCCTCTCTTTCCTGGCCAGCCCAGGGACAGACAAATGATATGGCTACTTATCTCCACTGAGCATCTTTGCCCTTTCCCTGCTTTATGAGTAATCCAGGGAAAACAACCCAACAGACAACCTGCAATAGTCATTGCTCACACAAACGGAGTCTGGCAGAGACTGGGGATAGTGAGAGAGCTACGCTTTGCTCAATTGCTACCTCAGCTACATCAGCCAACCTTCTCTATCCTACCAAACCATCTCTCAATCCTCTTGATTTTGGTGAAAAATAGAAAACTGGAAAAGTTTTATTCGTGATAAAACTTTCAGGAAAGGTCCTGACCAAAATATGCTTCATTTGTAGCTGGTGCAAGAGATTCAGCTGACATGAGCCGTGGAAAACATAGCCATCCAACTATCTGTCCAAGAAAAAACTCCAAACCCCCTGCAGCCAAAATCTCCTGGGAGCAATCCAGCACTGTGCTGAGTACCACCCAGAGGGTGCTGAGCCCCCTGCGCTCACACGAGCTATTTTGACCTTCCGGTACCTCCCAAGAAGAGGCGTAGAAATGGTGCTGCAGCCCTGAAACCTAACACATTCTGCCTGTGTTCCTCTTTATTTAGTTAGGAAAGTGGTAAACATTGCAGAGATTAACCTTGTAACCTCAGCTAATTCACATTAAGTTAGTAAAAAGGAGTAGAATATAGACACAATCAGCATTTGTGGCTTTCTAGGCCTTTTAAGCTCATTTCTCTGCAATGCAAACCTCCCTCTCCAATGATTTGTTCGACTTTAAGCCCTCTGAATTCCAAGTTTTTATGTTATTACAAGCTTCCCTTTACTGATGGCGTCTGTGCCAGCAGGTGCATGAACTGGGAGGCCCATGGCAATGTGCGTTTTATTACTTCCAAACAGACTGTTTTTTCTGATCCTTACAAGTTCTGGAGCTATTACTTGATATTGGCTATTAAGGTTACAAGAGCAGAGATGCCTCACTTCTGAGCCTGTAACTACGACTATCAAAAAGGCTACTGTGTAATTGGTATTTGAAATGTGGGTGCCAGCTGGGAAACCTGCACATGTGGAAAAATACCAGTGTAAGGAATAAAGAGACATCATAAATTCAGCTAAAGAACAAGCAAGACGTTTCAACCAGGATTTCTGCTTGCCTCAGAAAGAAACCATCCTACTGCATTAATAAACAGGGCTATGCTCCCATCAAGTCCTACTTACAAGGGGTCCCGGGGAAGCTGTAGAGCTGGGATGAGGAAGCTGCAGGCAGTGCCCCGGGGCTGTCATTCTGTAAGGAGTCCACTTCTCTCCACCAGCTCCAAAGGAGCATCTCCCCTTGACTGTGAGGTGTTTGCTCTCTGCCTGCTGCTTCTGCCTGTTTTCGGGTACGTGCTCTGATTTGTCTCTGGCAGTGGATGGCTATAACCAGGCAGACAGGGCCTTTGAGAGAGGGAAGTCAAACTCTAGTAGCTTCATGAAAAAAGGATGACTCAGCTGGGTTGCCATTAAACTGTGTACACAGCCCAGCTCAGAACTATTTCTGGTTTCTATTTAAACATTCCAAGAGCAGTGGAAGTCCATTTACAGGAAATCAAATATCAGACAATAGGGATCTACCTCAGCAGGAAAAAGCAGAGGCTTTTATTTACAAGGAGTTAATTCCTCTAAGCAAGAGGGAGTGCCAGACGCAGCGACAGACTCTCTTTCCTTTCCCAAATGGCTGCTAAAAGGGACAGACATTGCGCTCTGTCAAAATGTTTACATATGGCCTCCCCAACAGCCAAACCTACCGTCGCTGAGAGACAGAAGTGAGCAATAAATAATACCACTGACTTTCACCTTGCTGCAAAAGCTTTCATCTTGGAGGACGGGAAGCTCCTTCTGACACACTTCACACCTTGGAAAAATGCATTTGCATTAGCAAGTGCAAGCTGAAACAACCTTCAAGAGAGGTGCTGATGCACAAAGGAGTCCAGAGACCATTTATTTGCATCCTTGCTCTGACAAAGGATGAGACTTGAGAAACATGTTCCTTTAATACCCCACTCACCCTTCGCTTCTCCTTTTTAGAAGAGGAGGCTTTTAGGAAGAGGGTTGTGACTCATTTTGTGCCTGCTTTTAAGGGACTCTGCTTTTAAGTGACTTTTTAAGGGACTCAGCTAGGGAAAAAATAGATTTCCATTTTCATGCCTTAGTCCTTGCAAGCTGTTAAAATTGGACAATCATAGGCGATGGTCTTGCTGACCACCCCTATGGCTTTTGTAGCTTGTCAGTACTCTTAGCAGGCTGAGAGGCTACTGGTTATTTTCTGCAGGCACTTGTCCTCCACCAAACCTTGAAATAAAACCATTCCTACACCCACTGGTTCTTATGAGTCCCTCTGCAACAGCTCTCCTGCCTGCAGGCTTTTATAGCCTGTGGTCTGTTTATGAGTTAGCATTATAGCCAGCCTAATTAGCTGCTGTGATAAGGATAATTAGGTAATTAGGATTATTTGGATAGCACAGTATGAGGCTTTTCAAACCTCTCTTCTGGAGAGCTTTGTCACAGTGTAGTCAGTGACACTTATCTGATCTAATGGAAATATATCTCTGAGCATGATTGATGGGACAGAGTTAAGATCCAAAGAAAGAGCTGAGAATAAGTAACCTTGAGACATACTCTGAGGACAGAGCTGTAGCACTGAACTCGCACAGATGCAGCTGAGAAATACACGACATGAGAGCTTCCTTTTACCTCGTGGGTTAGAAAATCAGGGCATGGGTCCCTCTGCTTGTAACCTGCTGACTTCTGACAGAGAGAGTGATGAACCACTAGAAAAAAAAATGACCAACAAGGTGGGGAATTCTCCCTCCCTTAATGTCTTCAAATCCAAACTGGATGCTTTCCTGGAAGATACACTCCAGCCAAATACAAGTTATACACTACAGAGCAGGAATGACTAGAAACTCTATCGCTCCTCAGAGGGTGAGACTGTGGGGTCTTGAGCCTCTTTTGTCTGAATGCCTGTTAATGAACGGACTTTCTCTTGTAACCCCTTCCTCTCATTCCCTTTTCCCTGTAGTTCCTAATCTAGCTGTTGTGAGAATGGAAGTAGGAACGGCAATGGGATCCTAATCGCAAAAAGAGGACCTTAGGTAGAAAAGTTTGGAAACATTGTCCTGTTCCTAATTGTAATTGCTGACCAGTTTGCAGGAGGTTAATATCCTGAATTGCCTCAAGAGATGAAGTGTGATCTGAACCTCAGGGAGGACTGAAAGGCAACATATAAACTGTGAATAACAGGGAATTTGAAAAGAACAAAGTGGTGAGAATGGACATCAAAAGCCCTGCTGAATTTCCAGCATTCATCGGAAGGGAATATTGAGCAACTGTTGGAGCCTAGGCTGAGGAGGATGAAGATTTAGGAGTTATTAAACATGCTGCATGTTCATAGAGAGAGAAAGAAATGTGAAGGCTGATGACTAATGAAATTTCTAGGGCATGAAAAAGCAGGATGATTCAGCATGGAGAAGAGCATCCAGGCTGAGCTCTGTTATTCACTGCCCTGAGCTGTCCCCAGGAACTTTCCCTCTGTGTCCGTGCTGAAAACATGAATAAGCTGACCAAGGCAAGCTGAGGGGAAGCAGCCTGCACAGCCAGAGCAACATGTGGGCACACCTGGGGACGGGTACAGGTGCAGGTGCAGAACACTCCCCTTCTCTGCACTGTGATGTGCAGGCCACATCTGGAGAGAGAGTGGTGTGGAAGGCATCACAGCTGGGAGGTGAGATAAGACTATGCAGCCCCTCCAGCACAGCCAGTTGGCCAGGGCTCAGTCCTGACAGCTGAGCTACAGAAAAGGAGCTGAGATGAAGCTGGAACTCCAGGAAGTCTCATGAAAGCCTGTTATTCTCGTAATCCCAGGTCTGCCTGGGGGCATAGAGAGAAAAAACCTTTCCCAACAAATTGGTTTACTGAGGTTTTAAACCAGAGACAGGCAAAGATCCAAACTATATAGAGAAAACATGCAAGATTCATGCCAAATACAAGCTGAATTTTAAGAAACTATGGGCAAATACAAGATGAATTGTAAGAAACTATGGGCTAGAGTTCCTCTAATCTGCAGTATATTAGACCTGAGGGGCCCAGGCAGCACTGGTGTGGTAGAAGTCTCCTGACTTCTGCATGAGGGCTGGTCTTATCCAAGTATCATTCCTGGAGGAGAAAAAGCTGCATTCCCTCTCACTCCTGCAAAGCAGATGAATCCAGGATTTCCTGGTTAGGAAGGACTGGGTGTTCTTTAAGACAAGCAGAAATTTTTGGGCAAGGCTAAAAGCCAAATCAGTTCTTAAGTTCTTCCGGTAGCTTCCTGAGTTCTTCAGAGTTACTATTCTGTATAAATATATGCGGCAATTAACTGGACCGATTGCCCAAACATCTATTGGCTTGCTGCAGTGCCTGCAGGCTTTCCTATACAAAAGCCACGATCTGCTTCTGAATTGTAGTTCAGTGAGTTGCGCTATGTTTATGTTCTCAAATGAATGCCTCCATTCTTTCCATTAAATCACTCAGCTTTTAGATGTAACCCAGTCTTGCAACAGACCTTACTCTTAGTCAGCACTGATTAGAGCTGCTCGGGACATTTTTTCCTGAAGTGATCTTTCCTTCTCAATATGTAAGTTTGAGTAGTGCAGCATGAGGAACAAGCAAGAGGAGCTGGAAGCCTTGGCCCAGTCCCAGAGATATGGCATCATTGCCATAAGTGGAACCTGGTGGGATGAGTCCTGTGACTGGTGTGCCATGATGGGTGGTTACAGGCTTTTCAGGAGGGATAGGCAGGGCGGTGACGTTGTGTGTGGTGGAGGAGCTGGAATGCATGGAGCTTGCAGTTGGCGAGGGCACAGTTGAGGGCCTCTGGGTAAGGATTAAGGGACAGACAAATAAAGCAGATGTTGTCATGGGAGTCTACTGTAGGCCAGACAGCCAGGATGATGACACTGATGAGTTATTCTTTAAGGAACTAAGGGATGCCTCTAAGTCATCCATCCTTGTGCTTATTGGGGGCTTCAACTTGCCAGATGTCAAATGGGAATACCACACAGCTGTGACAAACAGGTCCAGAAGGTCCCTAAACCACCTGGATGACAACTTCTTGGTACAGGTACTAAGTCAACCCACCAGAAAGGGTGCCTTCCTTGACTTGCTGCTTATTCACAGAGAAGGCCTCATGGGTGAAGTGGAGATCGGGGGCTGCCTTGGCCACAGTGACCATGAAACAGTCAAGTTTAAAATGCATGTTGACAGGAGGAAAGCTGCCAGCAAGATCTCGACTCTGGATATGAGGAGAGCAGGCTTCAGGTTGCTCAGGGAACTGCTTAGTAAGGTCCCCTGGGGAAAAGCTTTTGAAGGAGCTGGCGTCCATCAGTGCTGGTCGCTTTTTAAGTACCACCTCCTAAAAGCATGGGAGCAGGCAATCATAAAGTGAAAGAAGTAAAGTATTTGACACTGTCTCCCATAGCACCCTCACAGCCAAGCTAAGGAAGTGTGGGTTGGATGAGAGGACAGTGAGGTGGACAGAGACCTGGCTCAACAACAGAACTCAGAGAGTCGTGATCAATGGGGCAGAGTCGGGACGGAGGTCTGTCACTAGTGGTGTTCCCCAGGGGTCTGTGCTGGGTCCAGTCCTGTTCAATACATTCATCAATGACCTGGATGATGGGACAGAGTGTAACCTCAGCAAGTTCACTGATGATACCAAGCTGGGAGGAGCGGCTGATACACCAGCAGGCTGTGCTGGCATCCAGCGAGGGCTGGACAGGCTGGAGAGCTGGGCCCAGGGGAACCTCAGGGAATTCAGCAAGAGCAAGTGCAAGGTCCTGCCCCTGGGGAGGAACAACCCAGGTCTCCAGATGTCCCTTCCAACCCCTACCATTCTGTGATTCTGTGAAGTCAAGCAGGTGAGGAAAAAGGCTGGCTTGGTTGATGGGGGTTACTCTTGAAATAAGGAGAAAAAAAGTATATGGCTTGTGGAAGCAAGGTCAGGTCAGGAAGGTCAGGAAGCAAGGACATGGGAAGTCTATAGGGATGCTGCTCGCCAGTGCAGGGAGGAAATATGAGCGGCCAAAGCTCAAGCCAAGAGTTGAAGCTGGCCAGTGCTGTGAAAGACAATAAAAAGGGATTTTTAAAAATATGTTAATGGCAAAGGCAGGCTAGAAATAACATTGGCCTGTTGCTTGATGAGAGCGGTCACTGCACAAACAGGGACATAGATAAGGCAGAGACATTTAATGCTTTCTTTGCCTCAGTCTTCAACACCAATGATGGACCCAGGGACCCCCAGAGCCCTGGGCTAGAGAACCATGACTGTGGGAGTGATAAACTCCTAATAAACCCTGAACGTGTGCAGGGCTTGCTGCTCCAGCTGGATCCCTGTAAGTCGATGGGGCCTGATGGGATTCATCTGAGGGTACTTAAAGAGCTGGCTGATGTCACAGCGAGACCTCTCTCAATGATTTTTCAATGCTTTTGGGAATCTGGAGAGGCCCCAGTTGACTGGAAGCTGGCAAAAGTTACCCCAGTCTTCAAGAAGTGCAACAGGGATGACCCCAGTAACTACAGACCTGTCAGTCTCACTTCTGTGCCTGGCAAAATTATGGAGAAGATTTTGGGAGTTATTGAAAAACACCTGAAAGACAACAGTCATTGGTCCCAGACAACATGGGTTCATTAAGTCCTGCTTAACAAACTTAATTTTTTTATTACAAGGTCACCCACCTGGCTGACTAAGGGAAGCCAGTAGATGTAATCTGTTTGGGTTTCAGTAAAGCTTTCGATACTGTCTCTCACTGTCTCCTCCTGGACACAATGTCCAGCACACGGCTGGATAAACACGTACTGCAATGGGTGAGCAGTTGGCTGATGGGTCGGGCTCAGAGGGTCGTGGTAAATGGGGTTGTATCAGGCTGGCGGCCAGTCGCTAGCGGGGCTCCGCAGGGGTCCATCCTGGGGCCGGCACTCTTTAATCTCTTTGTTAATGACTTGGATGCAGGACTGGAAGGAATACTGATCAAGTTTGCTGATGACACAAAACTGGGAGGAGCTGTTGACACTCGAGGGCAGAGAGGCCCTGCAGAGGGATCTGGACAGCCTGGAGATCCGGGCAATCACCGACCGTATGAAGTTTAACAAAGGCAAGTGCTGGATTTTGCACCTGGGGCACGGCAGCCCTGGAGGTACGTGCGCGGTGGGGAGCGAGAGGCTGGAGAGCAGCTCCCCAGAGAGGGACCTGGGGGTTCTGGTTGATGGCAAGTTGAACATGAGCCAACAGCGTGCCCTGGCAGCCCAGAGGCCAACCGTGCCCTGGGGGGCACCGAGCCCTGCATCGCAGCCGGGCGAGGGAGGGGATTGTCCCGCTCTGCTCCGCGCTGGGGCGGCCTCACCCCGAGCGCTGTGGGCAGTGCTGGGCTCCACAGGACATTAAGGATATAAAGCTACTAGGGAGTGGCTGGAGGAGGGCCACGAAGTTGGTGAAGGGTTTAGAGAGGAAGCTGTATGAGGAACAGCTACAGTCACTTGGTTTGTTCAGTCTGGAGAAGAGGAGACTGAGGGGAGACCTCATTGCAGTCTGCAGCTTCTTCACAGGGGGAAGAGAAGTGGCAAGTGCTCATCTCTTCTCTCTAGTGACCAACGGCAGGGCCCGAGGGGATGGCAGGGAGATGTGCCAGGGGAGGGTTAGGCTGGGCATCAGGGAAAGGTTCTTCACGCAGAGGGTGGTGGAGCCCTGGAACAGGCTCCCCAGGGAGGCATCACGGCACCAGCCTGGCGATGTTCCAGAAGCACTTGGACAAGGCCCTCAGAGCCCTGGTGTGAATTTGGGGTGTCCTGTGCAGGGACGGGAGCTGGGCTTGATGGTCCTTGTGGGTCCCTTCCAACTCAGGACATTCTGTGCTTCTATGAAACCTTTTTTTGATTTTCCCACAATCATCTGTAATGATGACGACTTTTCTCACAAGTATTTTCGCAGAAAATATACTGTGTATTTACTCTTCTCTGAGTTATTTGTTGACATTCCCGTGTCATTCAGTTTTCTAACTGGCATGTCATAACCTATTGTGGAAGTGTGGTGGCTGCTATTATGTTTTAGGCTGAAAAAGAAGGACGTGTGTAGGGAGATGAAGCAAATGGGAAGGTGGACACAAGCACACAGGCAGAAGTCAGGCTGGCCCAGCCTGACTTGTTCCTTTCAAAATACGTTATCAGTACCCATTATGGATTTAAGTGTTACTGCTATTTCTATAAATGTCTACCCTGTTTCTGTCCCTCAGTGCCATTGTCTGGCAACAAATTACACTATGCAGAAACAAAATTAAAATTAAAAGCATGTCCTTTTACTGGCTTTGACTTTGTTTCATGGAATTGCCATTTGTTTTGGCGTTAAAATTTTGCATTATGAGCCAATGGGAGCCAAAGTTCCCCATCTCTGTTCCCTGGCATTTTCATTGCTTCTACAGTTTATCATGTATCTTCTCTCCTTCCTGAAAAAAATTACATTTAACAGTCTCTTCCCAGATATTTCTCCTCTAGTTCCTTTGTTATTTTCATTACCATTCTCCAAGATCTGTATATGGAGGACGCTTTTTGAGACAAGTAATCAGGAATGTGCACTAGAAGTGGTTGGAAATTTGCTGTGTTTTCATCAGCATGATGAAAATTGTTTATACTGGAACAACTTTTTGTGAAAGGCAAATCCATTTTTTAGTTTGGAACAACTGCAAAAAATCAATAGAGGTACATTTTATAATTCTAAAAAAGTTCAAAAAGGTTATTATTTCGTGTAGTAAATACATTATGTTTGCAATCAAAATTAAATATTTCCAGATGACCAAAAAACAGGTTTGGGGAATCTAAGGGAAGAGTTTTCTAGACAATCCCTTCAGGACAAAAGTTACACACTCAAATCGCTCACCCATTTGAAGATGGGAAAAATGCTCAATATGTAAATAAATTCCCTCCCAGCTGCCCACATCACCGTATCCGGGTAAGGCAGTACCATTGATTTTATATAGTAGCATTACGATAGTCTTTGTTATTTCTTATTCCATCCCACTTACAGCTTCATGTCTTATTTGCCTTTTGATTTTAGCTATGTATTCCTGCCTTTCCATCTACTGTAAGTATTTCTGAAGAGAGTGTCAGCTCAGGAAGGAAAAAACTTACACTCCAGCATTCAAAGACAATTTTTCCCCTGCTGAAGCGTGCTTAGGACTACTGGGGCAGCCTGACTTCTGTGTCTATGCTTCTGTGTATGTGGGTCTCAGGGAAATTTCACTCTCCGACCCCAGAAGTGCTTGTTACTGGTCTTTACTCTGTCACTGGGCATGAGCTTTCCCTTACAGGTGTCAAAGACATCTGTGGGCAGTGTTGATCCCCTGGTCTGAGGTAGGCTGTAACTCCTGCTCTCCTGTTTGCCAGAAAGGGGCTATGTCTTCCAGTCCAAACACTTCCCCGGCGGACCATGGTGTAAGCAGAGTTTGGAAAAACGCTCCAAGCAGACCTTAATCTCAGGTGACGGGCTGGTGCTGATGCTTCTCCCCAGCCTGTGAGGACCAGACATTGGCTCAGCCAGAGGCAAGTTGTCCCATGCTGGGGGCAGCGGAGGGTGGGCACTGCCTGGACAGCAAGTACAATGCTCTTCTAAACCAGGCAAAAAGTTGCTTTGCCAGTTTTTGGCTATTAAATTGACACTTTCATTCTCAGCAAGTCTAGCAAACACCTTGGTATTGAGACAGTTGACCTCGCAGCAATTAGATTATTTTAACTTCTGTGGCAGACATTTCAGGCAAAGCAACTGATGTGTGGGCAAATGCATTGTGAATTACATGAAGAAATCAAGGCCCTCAAGCTGTCAGGTGTCCAGCATTCAAAGCTCCTACTAGTTTTGGAAGGAGGTAATTTTGTCCGGAGCACAACAGCATTTGACCCAAATGGGATATTTTAGGAGGTCAGACAGCCCTTGCCAAGCTGTTCCCCTTGAGCTGTCAGACCAGTGGGGTTCTCCAGGTGTTATTAATGCTGAAAGCTTTTTGCTTGTACTAGCATGGAGAGATAAGGGTGTCTCCTGGGAAGTTAAAAGGCTGCTTTGCACATAATAAAAGATACTTTAATACCGTCCCGTGGAGATTCATCTTGTTTCTAATCTATCAAAACTAATTTGTGCCTCAGGCGCCTTTGGAACATTGCCCAAGTTGCCTTGCCCATCTCTCATAAGGAAAAAGAAAGTTTGGACGCATCATCATTTCATGAATGAAGCAGATTGATGTAAACAATGCTGTAACTCTAATGGGGTCTGTACTTACAAGCATTAGTCCTACTCTGACCCCATACTCTAGACTCCTGCTGCCCTGGGGGTTAGGCTCGTCTGAAGATAACATGAGTTTCTACACCAGTCCCCGGATTTACTCAAGTTGTGTTGACTGTCAGCCTGTCTGCCTAAAATATACATGGGGAAGGACAGATCGCTTTCTGCACCAAGTGCTGTCTAAAGGAAGTGTCTGCTGAGTTTTTGGTTCTGGGCCAAGTTTCCTGCTGTCTAGCATTAGGGCTTTGGCAAGGCAGCCTGGGCCCTGTCACAAAGAGAATCTATAAAAATGGTTTTTCCTTGTCATCACACATAATTAAGGACAACATTTTAATCAGGCTGCTCCCACTTAATTGCAGGGCTTTGCGTTAGCTACCCTGGACCTGCTGTTTTAAGTAGATCCAGTGCATTTGTCAGACTGGGTCAGGCTGGGAAGATGAAACCTCATTGGAGATATGGAGAAGTCAATTATTGTATAAGGAAGGAATGTGCTCATGTCATGGTGTGTTACAAAATAACCATGGTTAAGTGCAGGAGGGATTGATTGCTGTGGTACTGGAAGCAGTCAGCTTTAAACTCTGGTAGCTTGCTGTGGTTTAAGAGACCACATGGAGAGCTGAAGCTTTCAGAATCCAGTCCTGGGACTAGACAGGTAATTTTGATTGATTGATGGTCTTATTTTGAGTCAAATAATACACAGAGCAATGAAAAGAATTTGTAGGTGCCTTGAACATGAAAAACATCCCTAAAAACCCAAGACTTGTTTTTATTTAAAAAATAAACCAAAGAAGAAATTAACCAGAAGCCATGAATAGTAACGTTTTGATCATTCACTGCCCAACTGCTCCAAAAACTTTTTGCCAAAGGTATTTTTGCAGCATGCCTTGGAAACCACCATTTTTTAGACTGTATCAGCTCAAGACATCGGAGGGAAGAATATTCTTCAGCATCATGGAGACCTTAAAACCTGTTTGGCTGATAGCCAGGAGGATCCCACAGGAGCACTCAAGCAAAGGAAACTCATGAAAGCAGACAACCCTTCCATTGCTGGGCCATGGTGATCTCCACAGCTGTAGAGTTGCATCCATGATGCATTTTGCTCCAGCTTTGTCTTGTAAAGTGCAGCCCAGTACAGGGCTGTCATGCTGAAACAGGAATAGACAGGACAGCTGTAAGAAGTGCATTGACCTCCTAGTGCTAGTCACCACGTCCTGTGTTTTGGAAGCTCTCAGGAATGAGCCATAGAGGCGTACAGATGTAAGCTGGCCTTGCACATGTGCGTGGTCAGTATGGGACACTGAACTGCTGCTGGCTGTCATTGCAAGCCTGTTGAATCAGCTGCTATGATTTGCAGCCTGCCTTATGCAAAGCTGATCATTCAAAGATCATATTTTAAAGGATGCCGCCCTCTGTCAGAGATGTTGATGCTAGTAATTGCTGAATGAGAGCTGAGATATTTGCCAAACTTGTAATAACACCAGTCAGATATTTATGATATGTTTAAGCTAACGCAGGCTTCCCATCAAGAAACACAAGGAACTGTTGGCATTCAGACATAAGGCGGACTAAGGCCAAAGCTGCCTTTTGTGTTCAAGCCCATTGACATTTTGTAGTCTATTAAACAGCATTTGATGGCTGTTACTCTTCTTACCTTTGTCTGAGAGAGGCAGATACGGGGAACTACCACTCCAGGCTGCTGGGAGTACCTGAACTGTAGATGTCAATGAGCAGCTTTTGAATACACCTGGAGCCACGGTTCCAGTTTTGCCCACAGCATAGCCGGTAAATCTGATATACGGGTGGGTTAGGGGCACTCCTGAAGGTGCAGCACAGACATCCTAAGAATCTGGACCACCTTTATGTCCTAGTGATACTCAACTAGATTTTCTCCTGTCTGAATGAATGGCTGCCCAAAAGACTGTATCAAAAACCCCACAGGTCCCACGCGGGACCTGCAGATGATGACATGTCTGTGTGTACATCTACAGCAAAAGAAGCTTCTCTCCAGCAGTGCCCTGTGCCATATTTTGCAGAGGTGGAGATAGGGCATCTGGCTGCGCTGCAGACGTGATCTGGCAGTGTGACACATTCCACTCTTGACTGTCCAGGCTGTCATCTTCTGCATGCAGTTAGCAGCTGTGGCATCTGCTGTTGTGTCCATTTTAGCCAGATTTATAGTAAAAATGTGCTGGCATGAAGACAACTTGAGAGTCTTCTGTTTCTTCATTAGCTCTCTCCTCCCAGCTCCCTGATATTGTCAAATCTCTCCTTCTGCTGCACAAAACAGGGATTTCGGGGCCCCAGAGCTGGAGAGAAACAGTGGCACTGCAAAGTAGCCAGAAGGGGGAATATTCACGCATGTGTGTTGTAGCCTGTTTCTTCCTTCGTGGAAAGAAGGAAGAACATATCCCATGTTCCCTCCTTCCACCATGGGATCATCCAGCGCTGTGAGTGATGCTGCCACGTAGCCTGGGATGGTGCAGGACCATACACCAGAGCCTACAATCCTCTTGTCTTCACACCCACCCTTCCATTTAGCTGCAGATTCTGGGCCAAATCCAACACACAGGTAAGCCAGTTTGAAAAAAAAACCAGCACCAGTAAACATGTGACAAGAGGTTCGTCCTCTCACTGACAGCTGTTGTCTTTGAGTGCTCACTAGTGCCTTTCTGCTCATGGGGTGGGCTGTGCTGCAGCACACACGCAGGTCTCCAGGAAATGCAGAGGGCTGGCCCTAGCTGTTTTCCTCCCCGTAGCACCTATTCAGGCCTCAGCAATTTTTCAGAAGTTGGAGAGCTGGTGGGGAAGAGATGTTAAGCTGGCCTGCGTGCTGCCTGGCTTGGCTGACAGTCCCCAGTGTTATGCAGGACATGGACCTGTTTCACGTGAGTTTGCTCAGAAGAGGCAGCCCATGTGCGATGTGATGGGACCCACAGGTGTTTCAGAAATGTGCTGCCCTGGGATTCCTCATTCTCCCCTTGGTGGTCAGTTTAAGTTATTAAAAGTCAGGCCTGCCGGCAGTGTTGGTTTCTTGTCAATGATTTTGGCCATCACCCACTGGAAATCTCTTTCCAAATTCCTACCCCAACCACAGACCTTCACAGGAGAGGAATAAATAACTGGATTGGTCAGAAATAGGAGACTGGGAAGTCAGCAGTGGAAATCCCCTTTTGGCAACTGCTCCATCTGTGGATAAATACTGAAAGGGAACTGTGCGAAGGGAACATCACTGCTGCCAGCACTGGCCTCCACTGGACACTCTGTACTGGACCATATTTCAAGGACAGCCATAAACACCATCCTTTTTCCAGCATGTCAGGTGCTTGGCAGGACTAGCAAGGCTTTACATCTAGGCAACATGGGAAGGATCAGCTGAGGAGATGGTCCTCTTCTCATTCCAAGATTACAGTCAGGCTTCCTGGGAAATGACCAGTCTCACAGCCCAAGCATTCACAATCCTGAGTTCTAATCTTTTACAGTGCAAAGTCACACGGTCCATGTATTTATTTTTGCCATGAAGCACAATGGAAACACTTGCAAGAGCAAGTATCTCACCAGCAGTGAAGATAACTCCCTGCAGTATTTCCTCAGTGGCAGGAATAGACAGGTGGGCCAGTAACTTCATGGGCCATACCAGCTGTATCCTCGAAAGGACCTGACTTGCCTAAAAGTTTTGGATTTTGGTGGAAGCAACCTGCAGAAAATGCAGACAGACATCTGAAATCCCAGGAACCAAAGACAATTATTATGGATCACTGGACATTTATCATTGCATGGAGTTCTTGAACTCAGCTCACAATAAGCTGTTCTGATAGCAAACATCGGACTGCAGTGAGGGTACAGCAGTGGCAAAAGCAAACAGCAGTGGGCTTTGGGTGTTAGCTACCTGCTTAATCTCAATTAGTCACCAAGGTATGGGATGGGACTCCCAAGGTCTGGATTCTCTTTCTGCCTCTACCATTAACCTGATGAAACTCAGCAAGAGCCAGTGCAGGGCCCTGCCCCTGGGGAGGAACAACCCCCCGCACCAGCACAGGCTTGGGGGGACCTACTGGAAAGGGGCTCTGTTGAGAAGGACCTGGGAGTGCTGGTGGACAACAAGGTGACCCTGAGCCAGCACCAGGCCCTTGGGGCCAAGAAGGCCAATGGTGTCCTGGGGTGCATTAAAAGGAGTGTGGTCAGCAGGGCGAGAGAGGTTATCCTCCCCCTCTACTCTGCCCTGGTGAGACCACATTTGGGGTGCTGTGTCCAGTTTTGGGCCACCCGGTTTAAGAAGGACAAGGAACTGCTTGAGCAAGTCCAGCGGAGAGCTACCAAGATGCTCAGGGGACTGGAGCATCTCCCTTTTGAGGAAAGGCTGAGAGACTTGGGTTTGTTCAGCCTGGAGAAGAGAAGGCTGAGGGGGGATCTCATCAATACCTATAAATATCTGAAGGGTGGGTGTCAGGGGGATGGGGCCGGGCTCTTTTCAACAGTGCCCAACGCCAGGCCAAGGGGCCACGGGCACAAGCTGGAACACGGGAAGTTCCACCTGAACACGAGGAGAAACCCCTTTGCTGTGCGGGTGCCAGAGCAGGGGCACAGGCTGCCCAGAGAGGCTGTGGGGTCCCTTCCCTGGAGACATTCACCCCCCGCCTGGACGCGGCCCTGTGCCCCTGCTCTGGGGGGTGCCTGCTCCAGCAGGGGTGGGACGGGGTGAGCTCCAGAGGTCCCTGCCAACCCCCACCAGTCTGTGATTCTGTGCTCTATGATCTGTGACAAGTCTTTTCATTTATCCATTTCTCAGTTTCCCTTTTTCTTCCCTAAGATGGTAAGCTTTTCTGGGCAGGCACCTAGATCTCATTTAGGGCCCAAAGGTGCTACTGAAATACAAAAATAGAGCAATACTGGAACTCCTTGTGGACCTTGTTCTTGCTCCATTTGCAGGCAGCCACACCTCATCATAGCCGTGTGGATAAGGTTTGGATAATGTGACACATCTTACATACTTCCTTTTGAGCAGGGTGTTTAAGAGCCCCAGTATATGTATTTAATGAGATGCTAATATACACACACTTTATGGCTCTTGACAAAGGTGCCTGCGCTGACAGTCACAGGAGAACTATTAGGTGCAAATCACGGCAGGCAGGATTGAGACCTGGGTGCCCAAATTTGCCAGCAGTAGTCTCTGGGAAGCTCAGAATGTGCCTTTTGCATTTCCTAACTTTTTGAATGAGGAAAAAGCTTCTTCAAGGCTGCCTCAGCTCCAGCCCCTGGAAGGAGATGGCCGTAAACACAAGTGATAAAACCAGCTGTGTTCTGGTGAGGGATAGCTGCTCCAGCAGATCACCCGTCTTGTGCACACACCTTGCACTGTGGTCAGAATTACTTTCTGCCAAGCAGTAAACCAGGCAAAAGCTACACCCCTGGAGAGAAGCACATAGCTGACACCACTGAAGTGTGCTCCTAGTTTGTGCGAAATAGGTACTCTAGAGGGCACAGGCTGACTCTGTGCCACCACGGTCTCCTGGCACTATCAGAAGGCTTGGCTGTGTGTCACTTGCCCTATACTGTCAACAGTTCCTGGGAATTACTCTTTTGTCTGATAAAAAACTGTGCTTTTGAGGCAAAAGGATCAGTTTTATACCTGCTGGTCCCAAGAAGGCCTTAATGGCTGTGATGGAGAGCAAAATCACAACATGAATACGTTGCTGAGCCACAGAGCACAAAGAGAATCAGCCTGGGTCAACGTGTTTCATGTTGCCAACTAACTCTTCAAGCCAGCAGCTGATTTCTTGGCTCTGAAAAGCTTTAAGGTTATTCAATATATAACTATCTCTTCAGGTTTGTTTTTCTAATGGCAAGTGACAATATGGTTTCAATTTCATCAGAAAAAGTGCTATTTATACAAGTGTTTGCAGCGGAGTTTTATGGTCTTTTCCCTGTTGGATCAGACCTTCGCATTCTGCTGAAGTCCGTGCCGCGAGTGCCGCAGCCAATGCTGATGGGCAGCGAATGTACCTTACGTTCAGTGCATCGCTCTGCCTTTTCCTTCTTCATTACCACTGGGGGAAATAACTGGGGAAGTGCCAGGAAGACGCATAAGGCACGTTTCCAAGTGAGGACCTGGGATGTGGCCAGGTAGCTTTCAGCAAAGTGACAGGGAGCCAGTTTCCCACAAACCATTTCAGAACGCGCCCTTCATCTTCACAGTCCAGTTTCATCACAAATACCGAGGATCCATGCGCACACACACCCACGCAGAGAACAAAGCAGAAGAACACATGGCAAAGCAATCAAATATAAAGTATGGGTGTTCTTGTATTTCATTTTGCCTCAGTGTTTTGGACTCTTCCCTTTAGAGAATTCATTTGGTAAAATGCATGCAGTTGTTGCGTTACTATCATGGACAAGACTGAACCTGTGATCAACACATTGGTCTCTGCCTCTTCTTTGTTTTTTTCTCTTTTCCTTCTTTTTCTATTTTTAAAGTTTGTTTTCTTTTTCTTTTTCTGCTAGTCATGAGGATGGGTTTTTATTTACCGACCAGCTTCTGAGATGGGAATTTGCATCACAGCTCATCAATTACTCCCATCACTTTTCCAGTCCCCTTATCAGCAGACAAAAACGAATCAGAGGAGTTAAGCACAGTGACAGAGCCACTGAATGTGCAAACACTAGTTTGGCTCTGGGAGTTGTATATGAGGCAATAACAGCTATTTTTCTCTAAATGGGAAACCCTTTCCTTCCACCAAAGCCATCCCCATATCAGTAGCACTCCTCTAGTGCCCAGGTAGCTATCTGCTTAGTGCAAATGTTCAGTCCCAAATCAATCAAAGACCATATTTCAAATTGAGATTGACAAATGCGTTATGAGACACTTGTTTTGTTAGAAAATAGCTGCCAAAAATAGACCAAAATCCCCTTCACAGTCTGGTCATGAACAGTAATTTGCCCATCTCTCCTTCTCAGTGGAGTGTCAACATGAAGCTGCGCAGCGGAGCGTAAAACTGTGCTCTGAAATTCAGCAGGTTAGTTCCTTGGCACGCACTCCCAAGGAAATGGCGCTTTATAGCCTATCAGCATCTCCTCGTGAAAATATGAATATCACTTTCTCAGCTGGCCAGCTGAACAAAAACATGTTTTCAAATCACATTGAAGTGCTTATGATAACTTTTAATTTTCCCAACAAAAGATGCAAAAAAAGGTTCTTGTTGAATAAAGTTCATTTCTCTCTGAATTCTTCTTTAAAAATAATTTAATTAACTTAGGGACCAATAGCAATTTTAAAAAGTAAAAGCCTGTATTTTGGACTCCATCACTGCAAAATTTTAATCTTTCTCAAGATTTTCTTTCTCAAAATTTAGTTAATATTTAAATTTGTACAGAGTTTTGGTCATCACAAATGCACATTTTTCAGTGGAAATTGGTTTGCATTTTGATAGTCAAAATACCCTTTCATATAAAGTTTTTCTAATAGCTTTTTGCCAGTGGTTCCCTCAAATGAATCTGAGGAACCAGTTCAGTGAAGCCATCAAAGATGAATTTAACCATGACTTAAGCGTGACTCTACTCACAAATCCAACCCATTGCTGTGTCTAAATAAACAGAAAGCTCAGCAGCACAGCTTTGGTATTCACATTTCTCCGAGTCACAGCTCTCACTGAAATATATTACTCCCTATATAAACGACAACAGCTAGAATTTTTTAACCTCAGTTAAAATGCAAAAACAAAGCAGGAATCCCTTTTCCAGCCCTTACCCTGTTAGATTTATGATCAAAAATACGATGTGTCTCTCAACAGGGGGAGGTCACAGAATGGTCTGAGCTAATATCGGAGCCTGTGAAAAAATGCATTGTTGTTTGGTTAACCAGTGTCACACAATTAGGCAATGCTCAAAAATCAATTAGTCATACACTATAGCCAAAATGGCATGTTTTTCTAACTGTGGTATATTTTATTGCCTCTTGAAGACCTGATACTAGCTTTAACCAAGATGTTTTTAGGTCCTATGACTTTAAAATTATGCTTTCTTAGAAAAAAAAAAAAATCTTTCAAATCTGGAAATGATAGAGTTCCTACAACATCCAGAACAGCTTTAGAACAATTACTTCTGTTTGCCCCGGTCTGTATTTTCAAAAGCTTTTAGGTCAGTTTGTCTTTCTTCTTTTTCTTCTTCTTTTTTTTTTTTTTTTAATTTAACTAAGATGCAGCTGTGAAAACTGGATTCTTCTTTTGAACTCCTGTATTTACGTTTGCTTCTGGCAGCCCTGAGGAAATGTGATTGTTTTAAAGCTTGCTGCAGAGTTTAAAAGGTTTTAATATGGGAGGCCAGGAGTAACATGTTACACAGTCCAGAGGATTTAGAGGTCCATACTGCCTTAATCTGCGTCCGTGGTGATCAGGTGGAGCTGGGGCGTCATTGCAGCATGGGTATGTTGGTGATTTCTGGTGAAAAAGGCAGCTAATAAAAAGATTAATGAGTGAAAGGGTTCTGAGCTGAACCAGACTTTCCCCAAGGTCAGGACCATTGGTGCACAAGGCAATGCTTCTGATCGGTCTTGAAGGAGAGCATACAAGGTTTTTGTAGACATAGCATTTATATAATCAGCCTACATTTTAAGATACATGGAAGCCTCGGCTGTTTTGGTCAGGATGTATCAGCTAACGCGCTGGTCAGCATAACGCACAAGAGGGATCTCCTGACACAGGTGATGCTTCCTGCGGAGCTGCTGTCGCCACAAGGCAAACTGGCATGAAAGTCAGCAGCCACCAGCCCCAGGTAAGTGTGTCCCTGGGTGGAAGCAGCAAGGGTCAGCACGCCGGCTGGTTTGCTCTGGGGACTGGAGCACTCTCATGTTTTGATGCGTGTCTCATGTGGAAGTGGACTTCTAACCTCAACTAAAAGTGAAACCCTCAATCCAAGAGCAAAACTAGTCTTAGTCCTAATCTCAATACTAATCAAAGAAAAATCAAAAATGAGTTTTAGTCTGCTAGTTAATGCAAATCAGCAACAATCCGTTTAAACACTATCACCAGGCCAAAATGAACAGACTTTGCTGATGAACTAAAGGCCTTGGGCTTGCTCCAGAGAAATACTTAGGCACAGCTCTTAATAATATATGTGTAAGTAGTCCTACTAAAATCAGAGGGACTACTCATCTAGCAGGAATGTCCCTTTGGTATGCTGCTGGATCAAGATACCAAGTGATATATGGCTCATAATAGGTTATATATTCTAGCCAACACAGATGGTGTTACGGGCAAACTCCTATTGTATTTTGATCACCGAAGCTTTGATCCTACTTCAACTGTGGCTGGTAATCAGCATCTCTTGGCTCCAGACGTGCAGGTCCAGGGTGTGCTCTGCGGTGAGGGGGTGGGAAACGCTGCGGCAGAATCTACAGCTGCTGCCTCCAGGGGAGCCCCTGGGATGAATTTTCAAAAAGCTCTGGGCTGATAATACAAGTGAAGAAAGGCAGGGCAATATTACAGACACCAACGTCTTTTCTGTCCTGTTCAGTTAACTAAATGGCTTTCTGTGTCCAGATCAGCTTCCTCTTCTGATTTGTTTTATTTCTTGTAGGAAGCGATTACATGCCAGGCTCTCTTTCGTCTTTCTTTCTGTATTTAACTTGAGGGTGCAAACAAAATCTGATGGCCAGGACATAAAAAGCCATTGTGTTGCATCTTGTATCAAGGCACTACTTACTAAGTACGCTGGTTTTTGTGGTCCCAAAAGTGTGGGAGTTCATGGTGAAGAGCCCTGTCCTACTTAATTCCAACATTTTCCCCTCAGATTCAAATACATGAGGTAGTGAGCAAGTGATATTAACCATGTCACCAATGAGGGTAAGTTGGACTGGCACTTAAATAAGATTTTTTTCTCTATGCTGTTGTAAATCAACTAGATGCAGCGGGCACTCCCCGACCCTTACACCAGTGTAACTTCACCAGCTGTGTGAATTGTACAGACAATTGTTACTCTGGTTGAAATATCCATGTAATAGGTTCCTTTTTTTTTTTTTAGGGTTCAAAGTGCTTCTCTCTCTACCTTTTGGTGCTGGGAGTGGGAAAAGAGCCTGACTGTGTCAAGATCCATTTTAAGTCTCCTCAGGACAGTATGTGCCTGGCTCAGCTGGCCTGAGTGTCACGGAAGAGGAATGTGTGTGGGCCAGGGACTGCTCTCATCAGCAATATTTGCTGATCACTGCGGTGCTTACAGTGGCAGGAGATCACAGCACTGCTGCTTTTGGGGATATGTCAAGGAGCATTTGGGAGGTAACTGTCCAGAACGGCATGCTCTGGTGTGTGAAAGAGCGGGGGGTGGGAGGGGGGGGAAGCTGAGTTACTACTGGCCCCCTTTAATAAAAGAAAAAGGAGATTTTGATAAGGAAAGTAGTCGCTGTCCAGGGAGGGAGGTGTAAGAAGCCATGGTCCTCTTTCTCCCACTATGCTGAGCCGACTATGCTGTGCCGAAGGGTATCACCCTGACACAGCGAGGGCTCGATCTGTCAGGGCTCTGGATGCATCATTTCAGAGGTCAAAATAAATTTTCTCTCTCCAGTGATGGTGAAGGGCTGAGCAAAATCTCTGTGACATTCCACAGCAAATGGAAGGAGCAATATCCTGCATTAAGTATCACCGAACTGAATCCACAGTAACCCTTAATACCTGAGAACCTGAGATACGAAATATCTTTTATTTTCAGAAAAGTTTTCTCTTAAAAGACCTATTTTTGTGCTGTTGTTTAAAATCTCCTAAATCTGAAAGGAAATAAGGATCACTTGAAAAGATGAGATGACACCCCCACAGCATAACTTCACCATTTATCTTGGCCTCCCCATGAGGAGAGCTGCACACAGAGGGCAGCGATGAGGTGCACCACGGCCTGCACCTGGGAAGCGAAGTTCTGGCTCAGCCAGCCTCCTTGAAGTACGCATTTTCCTAGCAAATGGTGTCAGCGCAGAGGTCATGGGTATCCCAATCCTCCTCCAAGAGTGGAGTGACTAAACCTTTGCCTTCTAGGCAGTATGCAAGAGGCCTGTTTGATCTCTTGTTTGTACATGATTTCCACTCATCCCCTTCCAGAGGAACTTGCTGTCCTCCCGAAGAGAGCCCTCCCTCCCAGGACACAGCACAAACCCTTGCTGGGTGTTCCTCTGCACATATGTTTCTAGATAGCAAGTTTGCCAAAGAGAAGTGCATACTGCCTCCCCGCTAGTCCTATGTACTATATTGGAGGGTTTAGACAGCTGCAAGGCAAGTTTCTGTCATTGGCAGAGCACAGAAGTCCCTATCGTGGATATATCACTTCTCTTCCCTTTAAAATATGCAAAACAGTCACCTTAAACTAGACATGAGCCAGAGCTGGATGCTTAAGATTCAGATTTTGGCTGTCCTCTGGAGTCTGGACCTTTGGTTCAGGCTTGTTTCATAGCAAGGTTTGACCTGGAGTCAGGACACCCAAGGAGTATTCATCCCAACCCTGGCCAAGCTTTGCTGGCTGTCTCTGTGTCAGTGGCTGGGAAATGACTTATGGGTCTCTTCCAAATCACTCAGTTTTTCAGCACCTCCCTACTGGTTCTTGATATTCTTTTCCCTTTGTACAGTGAAGGATCTCCTGAGTCCTCAACAAGATGTTCAGAAGACCCTGGGGCATTATGTATTGCTCATTTCTTATTTCTCCTAATTTTTCCTTAGCTCATCGTTAGCCTTCAGTGTTTTATTCACCACTTATCCTCAGTTCTGGGACATGTATTTTCGCCAGCTGATCTGGGACATAACAGAGAAATTGGACTTTCTTGACGTTCTGCCTTAACTGTAGTTACTTAATTCCTTCTAGTGATTCTGATTGGACACGTGAGAGAGCTCCACATAATTTCCTTTCTTCCTGCAGTGTCTCCCCTTCAGACACCCAAAGATGCCTGTCTTACCGCTCTGCAGATCATCTTTTCTCCCTTACATTTTGGCCAAGACAGAACACACAGTTCTTTTGATATAACGTCACATAAATCAGTCTCTCTAGCCACTCCATCATTTTGCTGTGCTTCTCTGAATTCCTTCCAATTTGTTCTCACTACTGTTACTGAGCTGTCCAGAACTGAATGCAGTATTAATATTCCACACACTGTATATAGTGCCTGTCAGGCAAAGATTAGGGGCTTTATGAAGATTGATTATCTAAACCTCCCAATACCACCAGTGATCATGGAGTCAGTGACTATTATTACCGCAAATTTGAAAAATTCCACTCATCTACTTATCAAGGTCAATTCATGTTTCTGATGGTTGAGTGAAACGTTAGCTTTTCTTATCCTCACTACAGTGAAGGGGAAGCCAGTAGACTTTGGCATTCAGCCACAAAAAGCCTCATATCATAATAGCATGACGGTATTTGCAGGCGCCTAATGGAGCTGCCAGCCCCAGGTTCAGCGTGTGCGCTGCCTGCTCACTGCACAGGAGGGCTCGGTGCTTCTCGAGTCAACCGCAAGCCGGCATGCTGGGAGAGGAGCGGTTCAGTGAGCAGAGGGGAAATGCCGATGGGAAAGATGGGTCTCAAATCCCTCTTCCTCTCTGGGGCTGGAATCTATGTCCACCCTTTACTCCCCCAAATGGAAATGGGACTGGGGGGAATGGAGCACTTCACACAACCCCTTTGAGCGCAATGATAATTTTTTTTTTTTTTTGTCTGCATCAAGCGGCTTAAGACCGCTCCTCTGCCTTTCCAGGCCGGTGCTCAGGTCTAAGGAACCATAGTATTTCAGCGTCCAGGTCTTCGGTTTACATTGACTAAAGTACTTTGTAAGGAATGGGTACGATGAAAACGTTTCAAAATTTAACATTAGAACAAATACCTTTGTCTAAAGCTTATTGTAATAAGATTAGTATTTTATGAACAGTTTTTCATAGTTACTACGAACAGGTAAAGAGGAGAGCTAGGCTTCAGGTTTTACTTATACGAAACCTTGAAACATGCCAGAAGCAAAGAGCCTAGACCTGCATGGTGTATGTTGATTTCAAGGAAACATAGTTATGTTGTCTCCTTTCCCCACTGCCTCATGTCAGTCTTCTGAGGGATACGTCCCCTGGTCATACCATGGGCAGGGACTCCCGTGATGGCCTAGCCAGCCCTTTGTGCGGTGACACAGTGGTGCATCACGCAAGCTGTAGTCAGACTAGTCTTGGCCATAGAAAATGCTGGATATACGTCCCATCCCATACACCTTTATCTTCTGCACGAGATGCAGTAGGGATGGGATGCCATTTTCCAGTGTTCTGTTTTCACAAAAAAAACCACAACCCTGCCAACAAACAACCAAGCAAAACAATTTTGCATGGAGAATTTTAGCAAACACATGTGTATCTCCACTTCTGCAGAAAGTGGAGTTAATATTTTAGTGAAATAAACCTGTCTTCACTGTAGGCTTGCTCGGATAAAACCATGACTCCATCACACACTCTGTACAGTTCCCCAGACATTTGCAGTAAGGGGTCAAAAGTGTCTAAAGTTTATTTGTTCCCTTGTCATTGGCAGATGAATGAGACTTTTCAGCTGTAGCTGTGCTTGGGAGTCTCTCCTGGTGTCCTGCCCACAGACTTAGGCACCATCATAAATTACTAGATAAAGGTTGCCACAGAGTCTGCTGAATTGGTGAATCCTAATGTGGGGTCAGTCACGCTGATATACTTTAGCTTCATAAGTCTGACCCAGTGTTTGAGCTGATCAGAGACTGGAGTGTAGAAGGGGGAATGACCAGAAAAAAATGTAGAAGATTTGCTGGAAATTAACAGAAAAAAATGTAGATTTGCCATGACAATGTAAGTAGAAAGCAGCTTAACCAGTTCCTGACTTTCCTCAGCATCTTTGTAGATGATAGGTGAGAGTGATGAAAGAAAAAGTAGTGTGAAGTCAGTGTCTTGATTGCTAACATCCACCTGCTGATACTCAGGACAGTAACCTGTAATACTTAAACGCTACTAGGGGAGGAGGCTGTATTGACAGGGTGGCACTTGATTTGAGTTCAGGTGCTCATGGATTAAAATATCACCACACGTGCACTTTTCTGCCTCATTTCAAAAGGACACGCAAGTGTACCTGAAACCAGCCACTTGGAGCTTCCCTGTCTGAACTCACTGTCAGCTGTACAAGCACCTTCGTGGAGCAGATGGAGCAGTTTGTGTAACCACAGAAGCATGAAGCATGCTGATGGATATCTGCATAAACTCAGGGTGGAGCCACTGATTGATGTGGTAGGAGGCTGCAAAGTGGGATGGTGGCTCAAAGTGCCTGCTCTGAGATTCTGGTTGTGCTGGAGGCTGATTCCTGCACTGGTGGAACAGGACCAGCTTGAAGCAAGTCCAAGTACAAAATCAAGCCTCTGTTCTGAGGGAAGTAATAAGTGATAAGGGTGAGATATGAGACTGAAATTAGGCTGTTAGCAGCACTCGAAGTCTTCTAGATTTAGTTCCTGGAGTTATCATAGGCCAGATGTTCATGCCATCAAGTTTCCTGAGGAAAATATATCTGTTCTACACACACTGATGAGGAAGCACCGCAGAATTGCCACAGAAAACCAATCCATATGCAGTGCTTTCCAATAGATTTTAAAGTTAATGGAAAGAGTCCAGTAGTTTAACTGTGCGTAGTCCGTCACCCCTCTCTGAAAGGTTGCCTGGCTCTGCTAAGCTCATGAAGAGGACTAAACCAAATGCTTCTAAATTTGCAGCTCTTAATGTGGAGGAGGAAATTCCCAGTTAACCTCTAGTCTGTTTCCAGCTGTTGTTAATCACAATACTATCTCTAATTTGGTGATTTAATGACTTATTCAGAACATCTAGCAAGTTGTTATGCATATTGGAAGGTAACATTGGCTTTGTCCAGCCTGCGTAGGTTTTTTTAGCCATGAAGAGTGGTGCCAACTTACTTCAGACTCACAAATTGCAGAAAGAGAAATCGCTGACAGAGCTTCATCATCAGTATGTTTCAGAAGAGATACTGACGCTAACCTGACTTTTCCTGCACAGCTCTCACGCTGTGAGGGCGAAGTAACATATTCCCAAAGGAAAAGAGTTTGAAGAATACCCAAAGAAAGATTTGGGGCTTAATTTTTAAACAAATTGTCCCACAGTTACCTCAATGGCCATAATCTCCTGGCTTTTTTCCAGAGGATTCAATCTGTACACTCTCTGTACCAGCTAACGATTTTGGCGTTTTCACACGGTTTCTGCCAAAATGTAGCTGCCTGCCTGCATACGACATCTTGCAGGCAAAACAGCATTTACATGTATCGGCCTTTAAGTATAAACTGGGATATTAAAGAGCGATAGTGGCTAGCAAAAGTATCAACAACATTATGAAGAGTTCTGCCTTCAGGATATTATTTCTGTACATAAAGCATTAGTGTTTGGAGGACTGTGCGATCCATGACTGAGAAACTCTCACCTCACTGCCTAGTTTTTGATGTCTCAATGAGGCATGAAGACAGCAAATCCCTTGTGGTTGGCAGGAGACATTGATTCATTTCATGGGTCTCAAGAGGGCAAAGACCAAACTTAATAACCTGAGAAGTGAACGTTTTGAGAAGTCTGATGTGGAGCCGGGCCTCCTATTTGAGCTCCTGACGCTTACTCAGCTGAAAGTTGTTCACTTTGTGGAAATTTCTGAGGAGGCCAAAAATAACAGTATTCTCTTCCTCTTTGGAAACCCTTATTCCTACCCCCTTCCTGTCCATTCAGGAGTTCACGATGCTAAATCAAGGGTCCTACCCAACCTCTGCTCCCTCCCTTTCCACCCTTGACTCCATGTGAGGGTGTCAGTAGAGGTGAAGCACAGGCACAGCGCTGGGGTAGTCTACTGTGTTCCATCATGGAAAAGGGTGATTCCATGAACAATGTACCCATGTGCCCCGCTCCTTATTTAGCTCCTGTTCCTAGCACAGCCCACCGGCTCTCTCCTCCCCATGGTCAGTGGTACACAGTTTCTGGGGTGTTGAGAACGACTGTTCCTATCAGCTCATCCTCCTGTTTCCAGGAAAAGCAGTAGACAGATCTAGGAGTAGAGTTTTCATGGTCATCTTCAATAAAGTATCCTGAAGTTTCGTTGGGAAAAAGCAATTATTTGCCAAAAAGGGAAACTGCAGGCAAGAATAGGGTATCTCGGGTTTCTAGCCTACCAAGAGGAATAAGAAAGAAACAAAACCACCAAGGAAAGCAGACATTCTAGAGAAATCTTTAATTAATCAAAGCTTTCTTCCCAAATTTCACCTGAGCTTCTCAGCCTGGGGTTTTCTATCAACAAAGCACTTTAGAGGGCCCAGAGAAAGCTGGTAGGAAAAACACTAAAACCCAAGGAAGCGGATGGAATATGGGCCGTGTGAATCTGAGCTGTAACAGCTTAAGACAAGACTGTCAAAGTGAACAGAGATTTTCTGCTTGCAAAGCTCTGAAAGGTAGGTGTAAAAATCAGGAAATGGTCATTATTTGGTGTCTAAACTTTCCCTTACTTCCCACCTCTTTTTTTTTTTTCTTTTGGTGACCAGTTTATATTTGTCAAACTGGACCATCTTATTTTGATTTGCTACACACCGCTGTGGTGCAGGTAGGAATTTGGCAGATGCATAGAAAATGTAAGCACGCTATGAAAGAAGCAAAGAGTATTATGATGAGAGGCTTTGAAAGGTGTTTGAGGTTGTGCTTATGGTGTTTCAATGAAATTTAAGGCAGCAGAGTGACTGACATTAAAGGGTTCAAAAAAATATAATGCCCTTCCCATGGGAAAAATGTAATTTCAGCACTAAGGACAAACAAACATTTGGGACAAGCAGTTGAAATAAAACTTAACTGAGTTTATTTTTTAAAGAAAATCAGGGGTTTAGAAATGCTGAAAAGCTGCCTTCCATTTTAGGTTTGACCTTATTCTTGGCATACCCTTTTCCCACAAGGGCCTGTGGTGCCCCACGGCCCATGGGGTCTCGCGGCTGCCCCTTGCCGCCCCTCGTCCTGGAGCACGGGCTGGGCCACGCGAGAGGCTGCCGGGCAGGGTTGCACGGCGTGTCCCTGCAAGGCTCCCACGGTGCAGTGTGGACACCGGTCAACTCCAAACGAACTGCTGTGGGCCTTCTGCACTTTGTTTTGTCTCTTCTCCGGAAAATTCCACTGGAAATGATCCATTTCAATGGAAAATGTTTATAATCTTGAAATGGACCCATTTTTGATAAGAGAAAGTGTGGGGGTGGAGGGATGCTCTGCTCAAAATATTTCACTAACTTTACTTAACACAAGAATTACCCATCTAACTGATAGCCTAAAAACAATGGATTTACTCTATTTGTTGTCAATTGAATTCCAGGGAACTAAACCCACTCATGAATCAGGAATAAAACTCAGCCTGCTTTTATTTTTCATCCAAAACTAACAAGCAACCATCACTCTGAAAACAATGAGCTATACCGCTGGGCAGCCTTAATTTTTCATTGTTTTGTTTCAAAACTGTGCTGCATTGGAAGGACTCGGCATAGCTTCTTAAATGCTTCAAGGTGATCAAAATGTTTCAGGTTGATCCGCGTTAATTCTTTCAGTATGTCCAGCTTTTGCTGAGAAATCCAGAAATGTTTTTGGGCCAAGCCACGTTAAGGCAGCTCTAATGATTACAATTTAATGAAATTTGTAATGTGCTTAAGAAAACAGAGCTTATCAACTTTAATGAGATTTTGCCTTCTCTGGACCAAAATATCTTAAGTCACACCTGGAAATAAGATTCCTAAATCTCTTGAATAATTCAGAAAATCTTACTTTTTTCTGCATATATTGCCTGTAAGGCTGATTGCAGACACCCTATTAGAAATGCAGAGCTGATCAGAGCAGGCGCAGCGGCAGCAATGGCATATTAACTCCTCCCGAAAGACCAGAATACCAGTTCTGCTATTCCAGCTCCTATCAGGCCGCAGGACAGGGGTCGTATACTCGCCTGGCGACTGACTGACCACACGATGTGAAACGATCCATCCCTGCAGCTCTGACCTCATGGCACTGTGAGGGCCAGAAGGAGATGGAGTTCACTGAGATAGCTCTTCCAAGTTTATTCCAGATTTGGTGGAGCATGAGGTCTTCTGTTTAGCATTTTATTATCTAATCTGTTCTCTAACATACTGCATTAAATACAAACACTCCTTGTCTGTTTCCAGACACACAAACAGTCCTATATTCCCTCCACCTTTGTACAATGCATTCCATCCACAAACATTGTTTTTCACTATCCCTGACGTCCTGTTTAGAATGAAGAATGACTCTCTGTTTGGCCTGGATATGGCTATTTACAAGTGTTTGTAAAATGACTAGGACCAAGAAGGGAAGGGGAGAAAAAAGGCCAAAGGGACTGAAGGTGGGAAAGGACCATTAGTAATAGCTTGTTTTATTTAAAGTAAAAGTTCATTCTGGTGCTGTTTTAAAAACATAAAGCCATGTATTTTATCGCATGTGCTTGGGCCCAGCACAGGCTATTTTGGCCAGAGGGCTGCAGTGAAAGCTGGGGGTTTTTCCATTGATAATGTGCAGCATCTAATTGGTATATTGGTTGAGCGATGCTTTCAAGACCTAGCACGGCTGAGCTACCCAGGCACTGGCATTAACCTTTTGTGTTTCTTTTAGTGAAATCTGTAAACAACTGAATCTGTGCATGCACCAGCCCCCGCCAGTACTGTGCCGGAGGCTTTGCTTGGGACAGCGAGTCACGGGCATCAGCGGATTAACGAAGCTGGCTCAGATGCTATTACCGAGGGGTGCCTGACACCTTCCCCCAGTGGGAGACCTCTTGCAGTGCTGCCCAGCCCACACCAGGTCTGGCACTTCACCTCCAGTCTGCAGGGGGAGGGAGCGGGCTGGCCGGGAGGCCACCCTGCACCCCCGCGCCAGGGCCAGCCCCAAGCCTTGCTGCCCGAACAAGAGGACCAGAGCCAGGCTGAAAGCCTGTGTCTTTCTTCCCTCGTCACTACCCCATTAACATCCTGAGCAAAATCCCCTCTTGAAATACTTCATCCTTCAAACTTTCCCAGTTTCCTGCAGAAATGTGCACTTGCTTTTCACTTTAGAAGGTGGTCTGAAAATAAACATAGCTTCTAGGTCCGCTTAATCAAGAAGTCCACAGCATTTATTTATATATTCAATTTTGGGGCCAGACCAGTCATGAAATTTTCTGTTTTCTGTGGTTTTAGGGGCATTCCAATCTTTCTGTAACATTTTTGTTTGCTTAGTTCTCTGCTCTGTGTCTACTAATGCTCTTTCTTCAGACACCTCCCCATCTTTGGAGTCTCCCTTTCTAGGAAACAGTAGGTGTATTTACACAGGCTGGGCTTTTCCCATCTTCACCCCTTTGTACTCCTTAACCTCTTTGGGTGGTGGAGAAGGGAGGGAAGAGAGTCAAAGTGAGGGGTGAGGAAGAAAGAAAAGTCAAACCCTGCCTGCTCCAAACCTTAGCTCCAGATAAAGCTCAGGTTCCAGATGTGGGGCCAGAAGGGTGTACGTCTCAGTCAAAAATTGTCACTAAACTGGTTTTTCCAACAAACAGATTCTCTTCTCAGTTTTCATCTGGAAAATTTAACTTTCCTAACATTTGATATCTTCAGACAGCTTCTGGTTTCGGTAAGTCTCGGGAAAATTTTTCAGTTACGCACATCTGATCAGATCCAGCATTGCACGTACCCTACTCTGCCACTGGGCCTTGGACACCTTGCGTAAAACCACTCAACACATCCTAGGGTCCTTTCTAGTTTTCAGCTCATTGTAAGGTAGAATATTTTCTTTTTTCTGACAGGAGGAGGATATGAGAGCACAGTGACACTTGCCTTGTTTCTATAAGGGTTCTTCTAAACGGTCCAGAAAATATTTCTGTTCAAGATAGAGTCCTGCACGCTCACTCTCACTCTTGTCACCTTGCTGCCCCATCTTACTGCTGCCTAGAAATGTGTGTGTGTGGTATGTTTCATTGGTCCTGTTATTCCTTTGAGACAGAGGGTTCATGATCAAAGTCAGCAAGCAGGCTTTAATGAGGAAAGAATAGAACTAACGTTGCCATAGAAGGCTGTAGCTGTTCTTTAAGAAGGACAAACTGCAGAGTTTACTGAGCCATACCTGTTATAAACCTGCTGCAGTCTGACCGAGATGACTGCTGGTAGGCTTCCAGGTGTTTATATTGGCCAAATACACTTAATTTGCAAGACAAAGCAAAAATGTTGAGTTTTGTGTGTGTGGTCTGATTGAGGAGCACTGTTTTCTGTGTAATTTAATTTGAAGAGAGGAAAAATATATTGTGGGCCAATTTATTTTATTTTATAATTTATTACTCAGTAAAGAAAAGAAATGCCTTCGGGGCCTCAATTAGCGTGTAGCAGTATCACTTGGAGACTGCAATGGGCAGGACACAGAAGTAAAAGGTTTCCACTCTGGCAATTAGGAGAAGTTCCCATCAGGGAGGAACACCTGAGCTGGGGCTGGGACTGGCCACCCCTGGAGGCACGCATGGGCTTGGTTTTCAGGTTTTATTTTGTGCTGTTCGGAGCGTCTTAGTTCAGGCTTGTTACATTGTGTGTTGAATCAACAAACCTTACTTGATAAGCAAGATGATTGATAGCGTTGACATCTTGTATGGGACAAATCCACTGGGTTCCTGCCACACTGTGGGTCTCTGCAGGATGTGCATCTCCTGTGCTGGGCAACGGCTGCCTTTAGCCAAAAAAAGAAAACTTGGATTGTTCATCTCCAGGTTAGTAGTTTCGGCAGACTAGGAAGCCTTCAAAAACAGGGGAAAACAGGTCACAGGACTGATGACATTACCAAGTCTAGCAATGATAACGTTTCCCTTGACTGGAGCTGATGTGCAGACACCACCAGTCCTGGTTTTGTTGCTACTTGACAATGAACTGGATTTTCAGTGAATCAATGTTTTGCTTCTGGTGCTAAGACTCCAAATTCCTTTATGGATGCTTCCTTTCCAAAGTTGCTCTCGGAGGTTTTGTGGTAATGTTTACTTATTGCACCATAGCCCCAGCGTCAATGCACTGTGGGGACAGAAAGAACCGGGAATAAAGGCTGAGGGAGGCAAAGGAAACATCAGCTGAGTTCTTGGAGCTCTTGGAAGATTACAGCACACCCAGGAGACCTGGAGGCAGCGTGGCCACTCTCTGTCAGGCACCCACAGCCGGTCCCGTCCCTTGGGTCTGCCACAGGCAGCTGCAGCCGGAGGCATCAAGCCACAGCTGGCAGTAAGGCTGGGATGGGGATTCTGCGTTTATAAGTAAGCAGGGTGCTGCCGCGGCTGAGTCAGAAACAAGAAACCGAAACATTTATAGACACTCTGTACAAGAATCTGTAGATGCTTGCATAGCACATGGCATCCCAGTGTTAGCTCAGATACCACCCAAGACAAAGAGCTCGCTCAACATGCACATAAAATCGTTCTTGCATTTGCAGTACAATAGCGTAGCCAAACCTAACATTCAGTGAAGCTGTTGGGCTCGCAGTGGGGACCTCAGTCCTTTTGGTGACTTTCCCAACAGACAGGGCGTACTGGGAGGGGGAGAGCAGCTTAGCACGATGGTGACCAAGCAGGGAGGACGCAATGGGCCTTGCTGGGACAGCTCTACTCTCAGTCCCTGCATGCGAAACTGCAGTTTCTGTTTCACTGCTTTACATGGTACTACTGGCTCTGGACAGCAAGTGCATGCTGCTTTCCTTCCCTGCTTTCAAGGGTGAAAAGCACCTTAGCGAAGCTGCAGTTGGCGTTGAAGGGCTTCCTGCCCACGGGGGCCTGCTTCTCCTGGAATACTTCATTTTTAATGTGTGCTTGGGCTCGCTGGACTTGTCCACCTGCGAAGGGAAAGGGAATGCAAGTGATGCTGCAGTGACTACCCGTGCTTTTGGGCGCTGCTGGTGCCTGGGCTGCAGCCTCAGGAGTGCAGCTGGAGGGGAGCGGTGCTGCCGAGCCCAGCAGAGCAAAAGAGAGGGAGGGCGAAACGCCGCGAGCTGGAATCTGGCCACGGTGCTATGCCGAGCATTTCTGCACTTGCAGAAGTTGCCATGGTATTTTAATAACTGTGGGAGATTTAACGGCCCATCTGGAAGACGACAGCACTGGTATAGCTGGGTTCACGCCACGTGCATCATTGCCTATGATCTTCTACTGAGGCAGATTTCTTTTAGAAGCCAAAGGGAACTGATTTTGTGCCTCCTTTTATACCAGCATGTTCAAATGTGTTGGCAGGTCTGTCCTTCTGTGTTCCCTGGTTACAAATGTACCATGTCTCCAGTTTGCCATATTCACCATTTACAGCAGGGGACCAGGGCAGATGTAGAGAAAAAGTGAATTGTGTTCACCTGCAGGACATGGACAAGTCCTTCTCTGCCCTTCTCCTGTGCCTATCGTTCAGCTCAGAAGGAGCCAGAAGCATTGACATCCATTCACCAGAAGCAGCTACTCTGTTCAACTTTTTGGGCACAGTGGCACAGAAAATGTGGCTGTTCCCACTCTTCAGTGGCCTTTGCAATTGCACACAGGAAGTCTTCAGAAAGATCCGTCCCAGTCCCTAAAGACCAGTTGATGCCTTTTGGTGAGTGTGGTTTCTCTGATTTATTTCAAAACTTCTCCACTTCAGGCTGGTACAGACTGTACTGAAGAATCCAGTTTCAAAATGCTGCCCTTGCAACTGTTATACAGTTGTTTTCTAGTCCTTTCCTCTAATTCTTCTTGCCTTTTGATAGGGATTATCAAGAGACTCAGGAAATAATAAATAGAAATGTTGTTTAAGTTTATCTTAGGAGAATATGGGATGTTGGCTCAAGGAACTTTGCTGATTATCTTGGCTAGCCTTGGACATTTCCTTTGGCATATAATTGCTTTAAGAAACATGTTCACACTGAGCCAA
Organism: Phalacrocorax aristotelis; assembly: GCF_949628215.1. NCBI lineage: Eukaryota > Metazoa > Chordata > Aves > Suliformes > Phalacrocoracidae > Phalacrocorax > Phalacrocorax aristotelis. The sequence continues at coordinate 3,508,945 of NC_134287.1, read as the reverse complement.
CTTCTAATACTGTAGATTGAACTACTTAATTTCAGATACATGGCCAAGTTCTGCCCCCTGCCTTACTGGGATTGCCCCAGCAGAAGAAAAGCATAATTTGTCCCACAGCTCAGGTATTTGATTTCTTCATTATAACTTACATGTTGCTTTCAAGATATTTGTGTCTTGGATGAAATTTTAAACTTATGGGAGAGGTATTTAATAGGAGGGAGAGGGAGAAAAGGAAACTATACAATATATTTAATAAATACGTGACATCTAATTTAAAAATCTGTTGTTTTCTTTCAACAAAAGGGGAAGAAAGCAATGCAGCTGTAGTCCCTCTTTCCCTGGATACTGGCCCAAGTCCTGGTTCCACTGAAATTTATAGGGAGATGTAATTAATTAACTTCAAATACCAGATTAGCTCATTGATTCAGTATATCTCCATTCTGATGTGGATGTAAAAAAGCCTTTGATTAATGATCACAACTTTGCCCAGGTATTTGAGGACTTTTACTTACTAGCAACAGCTTTTTCTGAGATTCTGTATCATCAGCACACAAAGTGACTTCAAAGTCAGTGTCTGGTGTTCATTACTGATGCTGCAGATGAAGCCAACAGGCTGCAGCCTTGGCCCTGTTATGTCACTTGCAGTTTAATCACTGACTTCAGCAGCAGCACCCAGATTTCATTCCGGTACTTCTCTTGATAAACTTCTTTGATAAACAGAACAAAAAAACCTACATGACCAAAGGCTACTGCCTGCTCTGAAGAGCTTGTGAAGTTAGCCAGAAGGCAGTGCCTTGTCTTAAACATCAACCCAAAGCCCAGAGCTTGAGGAAAGGAGCAGGTGAGGGAGGGCAGATGTGGCTGCAGAAGGTTGTCACCATGTATAAGCTATTGCTGCCACTCTCCAGACTTTGGGCAGTAGGTCACAGCAGTTTGCTGTCTTTCAAATAAAGCTTATCTTAGGATGTTCCTACAGTTTGAGACCCACCAATGGATCCCTGCCTGAAGTACTGTGTCCAGCTCTGGAGCCCTCAACAGAGAAAGGACATGGACCTGTTGGAGCGGGTCCAGAGGAGACCACAAAAATGATCTGAGGACTGAAGCACCTCTCTTATGAAGAAAAGCTGAGAGAGTTGGGGTTGTTCAGCCTGGAGAAGAGAATGCTGCAGGGAGAGTATAGGAAAGATGGGGGCAATCTCTTTAGCAAGGCCTGTTGTGACAGGACAAGGGGTGATGGTTTTAAACTAAAGGAGGGGAGATTTAGACTGGGTATAAGGAAAAAAGTTTTTACAGTGAGGGTGGTAAAACCCTGGCACAGGTTGCCCAGAGAGGCTGTGGATGCCCCATCCCTGGAAACATTCAAGGTCAGGCTGGCCGGGGCTCTGAGCAACCTGATCTAGTTGAAGATGTCCCTGCTCACCGCAGGGGGGTTGGACTAGATGGCCTCTAAAGGTCCCTTCCAACCTAAAATATTATATGATTCTATGATCCTATCCCATTGCAGTGGGACAGGTTTGGAGTTCGTTGCATAAAGCTGTAAATACAGCACTTCTACAGCTAAATTTATAGGTGATTGCAGCTGCAGTTCAATTCTTCCAAATCACACTTCCAAGATGAGGACGTGATCTAGCCCTAAGACCAGAAACGCAACTACTGCCACCTATTAACAGGCAAAGCAAAACAGAGTCCTCTCCAGCCTAGTCACGCACAACGTCTGAGCTAGGACTGCCCACAGAGGCCCTGGCTTTGCTTTCTGTACAGAATGATTCTGCCCATTCGCTGATGAGCTATTTTAATGGTGGTAAGCCTGTATTATGCAACTGGATCTCACCATATCACCGAGTGAGAAGTCCCCCTGCAGCTGCACACAAGAGAATATCCAGCAGCAGGTCAGAGTCTCTTCTGAGGCCAGTTACAGAGACTTCCCTGCTTTGTGCTCTTCACGAGTGAGGTGTTAAGGTTTTCTCCAGTGGCAAAACAGGTCTGAGAAGCACCTGACTCTGGCAGGTCTGCTTCACTCCCCTGCCATTGCATGTGGGCAGCTCCTGGTGGAAACTCTCTGCAGCCTAGATAACAGTTGATTTGGTTTGGCAATATGGGTCATTTCACTGATACAAGCTATGAGGTGGCCTTGCCTGAGCACTCCTGAGAAAGACCAGTCACAGGCAAGGCTCAGGACCTCTTACACCAGTTTTGATATTGAAGATGGAGCTACCTCCTTAGGTTTTGCATTCATACCATCAGGAAGGCAGACCTCATGTGCAGCAGATGCGGTTCAGTAAAGTGACGCAGCTTTGGCCGTCAGTAGCTCAGGCATGTACAAAAACCTTAGGGTGGGTTCCCTGTTGAGCCTACTTTCATGCACAGAATAAAATTAGTGGGTCACGTTCCTGGCTTGTTTTGGGCACAGTGATGGTTTTAATGGAATTTCTACTGATTAAAACAAATGAATTTCCACTGCCACCAGGGGAGTTCAGATGTGCTTTTCCAGGCTGGTGGGAACATGTCAGGGAGCAGTGCACAGGGTATCTTACATATTGATGTTGGTAAAGCTCCATTTCAAATGAGCTCGGTGGTCCTTATGCCCTACCCACTTCAAATAGTATAAACTGGGAGAGATCCTATGGAAACCATAGAGTGTTTCTGTAGAACAGAGGAGAAGAGAGGTGCCTGCTTAAATACCCCTTTAAATATTGCATCAGGATTCCAGTGCAATATGGTACAGAGAACGGGCACTTCATTAGGAAGCCCTTTATTTGGCTAATTGCATCTCTGAAATAATAAATTCCTTATGTGAAAAACCATAGCCTGATTCACTGTCAAGCTTGTGGAACAGGTTACCCTTCTGGGTCCAAATGAAACAGCTTAATAGGCTGTTACAGACAAACCTGTGCAAGTAGGTGGATTTTTCAGCCGAAGCTGCAGTGCTGGGAAGGCAATGATGCAGTCCCAACGGTACTTTGCAAAATGAGGGCTATTGCATAACTCCAGGCCAGAGTTTCCTTGCAGGGACACTGGTTTTGCTCTGCAATTGCTCCATTCACTTCCACGGAGCTTTTATGCAAACCAAATTCTAGGGCTCAACATTGCTGTCAGGTGTCCTGGCTGCTATTAGGAAGGAGCTGTGTAATTGTCTGTTGGGCGTAAATCAGCATAGCGTTGTGAGAGCAGTCTCATGAGCAAAATGAGAAGTCTGTTTACGTTGCCACGTTCTGGCCTATGGTGATCAATTCCCCCACTTCAAAGCCTGACAGCAGGAAAGAGTTTCAGAAAGCTGCTGGCAAAGTTCAGGGACTCCAGCAAGCCTTCAAGGTGAGAGCCTGATTTCGTGGACACGCTTTGGGGAACATTTGTGGGAACGATTATTCTGAATTTTGGAGCAAACCCCATGGTCAAACCCATTCAGAAACCGTTTCCATCTTCCAGTCCCCTTGCAGGCCCCCACCAATCACTTAGATCTATTTCATTTTTAAGGATGATTCAATTTTTAAAATAAAACCTAGCAAGTGAGCAGCTTCCAGCACGTGTCAGGAAGAGATAAGTCACCCAAAGCTATGATGGCCCACCAGGGTGCCTTAAGTGGAGTTAAACTCCTGTCCACACAGCCCTTATTAGGACCTTTCTCTCCCTCTCCTTCTCTCTCTCACTTCCTTTTGGCATTTGCTCTGTAAACTGAACAGCACCTGAGCCGGCATCTTGAACCTCACCGGTCTTTGTGGAGTTCAAATGGAGTTCAAATGTTCTAACTAAAATGTGCCCTTCCTCTCTATCATTAGATAGCTGCAAACAGATGATTGGAGCTTCCTGTCTGGGAAAGGTTGGTCAATGGCCTTATCCAAGGGGTGAAACATCTCTACTGGGAAACAAATCTTGACTGAAGTGGTCTGTGTAAGGACATCTATTAAGCCAGAGCAGTGGCAGCTGCGTTAAGACTTTAACTCTTCTCATCTTGGTCTTCTGGGAAAGGATTTTGTCCTCCAAAGCTGGTATGTGGGTCTCTGACTCCCTGTTCAGACCTAATGTGTGTGACTGGCTCTGTGCCTCCAAGCACCCAGGATGGTGAGCACACATTAACTGCTTCTTGTCTTTTCTTGGATTTGCCCTGCCCGTTGGAATAGTGCTGGGAACTGAAGGCAAAGAAGGAGGAAGAGGAGCTTTGTGAACAACTGACTTTCTGCTACAGCTGCTACAATAAAGAACGGGGGTCATCCCAAAACTAAAAATACGCATTCTTTTCAGAAATGTGATGACCCCAGCCATACTGCATTTCTCTGCCAGAAGCAATAATTCATTAAATTTTTGGCACTTTTCTTTCTTTTAAAAAATGAAACACCAGTCTCTGTGGTCCCAAGTTTGCTTTAGAATGGTGATTGAAAAATCTAGTCCCTTGAAAAACAAAAGCCAAATATTATGAAACCTCAGCTCATTTTTTAAAGCCAAAACTCAATACAGTTCTGCCACTAGCAGCGCTTGCTCTGGCACAACATTTTTCAGAAAGAAACAGTTACAGCTGAGTCCACTTCAGACTGAGCTTGTGCTGTTTGTATTTCCTCACTGCTTCCTTTTTTAGAGGAGGGATGAATACAAACCTGGCCTGTAGATGGGCAAATTCTAGCCCAAGCCCTTCTCGAACTTTAAACTAGAAAAGAAAGAGATCTAGTGTCAGTAGAAAGCACAGAGGAACTGTTTTCCATCAGACTCCAGAGGTGTTTGAATAGCTCTAATCTCAGGCCTGAATCTCCTGTTTGCCCCTTAAACCATGCAACACAATTCCCATCATGGCTAATATACCGAGCCTGATCAGAGGTCTCAAGCTCCAAGCCTGTGCTGCCACAAGCCTGTAGGAAGAAATGCATCTTCATCAGCTACAGCTGTAATGGGTCCATTGCCACTTCTGAATGAGGGAAAGGGCAATCCTGCAGGGTGCTCAGCAGTAAACCACTGAGGATCTCCCCTTCCCTAGAGATTACTCTACCTGTTGCAGAATCTGATTCATTCCTCCCCTGCCAGCTTCCATGCTTAGACATTTGCTGAGGCCGTGGCTCCCTGAGCAGCCCATGCTGGCAGAAGCTGGGGCTGATGCTGAAAGCAACAGCCTGGCTCCTTTCTGCCCCTCAGCTCCTTCTCCCTTTCTTAGGCCAACACAAGAGGTGAAACAACAAAAACAAAATCATCAAATCACTGTTGCTTTCCTAATCCAGAGCACGGCAGATTGGCTGCGTTTCCTTTGAGAGTCGGGGTGCCTGAAAGGGCTGTGGAAGAACAGTCTCCTGTGAGGGTTTCCCTTCCCATTGCTGATGTAACCCATCACTGAAGAACCAGAGGCTCATTTGCCTGCAAATATTTTTATTTCAGTAGTAACATTGTTGAAGCCGTGGTGAAAGGATATAGACCAGTCAGGGTTTGTAGAGAGAGATAACATCTTTTATTAGAGTAGCTAATACTGTTGGAAAAACCAGACACACTTTTGGAAGCAATATTATCCTTTATTATCTCACTGTTCCCCCTCCCCTGTGACCCCCTACCATCCTTCATCTGAAACAATAAATACTTATAAAGTGGAAGGAAACCTGACCCTCTGGGGCAGGTAAGAGACAAAGGCTTGTGTCTGACTCCTGATCCCCATACCTCTCCCACTGGTATTGGTGAGAAATCTCCCAATGCTCAAGGGCGTTGCATGGCCCCTGCCTGCCCTGCTTCTCTGTGCCAGAAACAACAACAATGAGAAAACCCTCTCACAGTGGCGTCGGTAATGAGCATTTCTGATTAGGGTCCCTAGCCTGGCCCCTCAGTGTCCCTCCGTCAGCACCTCGTGGGGCAGTGAGAGCCCATCGGCGGTTGGAAGTTTTAGGCTTGTAATGTGCTTAGCATGCAGTGAAGGGATGTTAGGTTAGATATCAGGAAAATCTTTCTGGGGCATGGATACTGTCTGGGGTCATTGCAAAAGTTCCTTTGTCCGAGAACCTCAAGAGGTTAGGGGGACGTTTGTCAAAAATTACTTTACCTAAAAATACCTTACGCTGCCTGGGGACAGGAAGATGGACCAAGTCGAGGCGGCGTCAGCTCCTTTTCTGGGAGCCCACTTTCATTTCAGGGCTCTCCATTTCCCTGCCACATCTTTGCAGGCCAGTCTCAGCTCCGCGGCCTTGCTCTGCCCATCTGGCACAGGGACCAAGGAGCTGATTAGAGTGCTCTGTGAATTTGGGGCTGCGTGCTTTCTGCTTGGCTGTCCTGTAGGTGAAACAGTTACTGAGCAGAGCAGCCACCTGAAATCCAACAAGAGCGTTTTGTCAGCCTTCCTATGACTGTCACCCAAGCGAGGCATCTCTAGCTCCAGGCAATGTAGCCACCAAGCCCTCTGCCAGATGAAGAGAGGAGCAGAATGTTTCTCCACAGACCACCGTCCCCTCACCCTTGATGAATCGCCAGCAGCCTTTCAGGAGCAGGTCCCAGCGCAATGCCTTGTCAGAGGCAGCAATAGGGAGAGGAGGGAGGAGAGGATCGTTATGTGGGTTTTGATAACACTTTTCAACATCACCAGAAGAGTATAATAGAGACCAAGCCTCGAGTAATTTGCTTAGATTAGAAATTGCACCCATAGGGGATGGTGCAGAGTCTGGGGTGACAGTTGGACATTGATGGGAATGCACGTGGTTTAAATTAAATCAATACAAGGATTTTGAGAGGGGGGAAGACCTTTGTCTCATGCTGATAGGGACAGAGGGGCTGCCAAACTTATTCAGGGCCTATTTCAGCTGCCTGAATGGCCATGTGCCATGTTATCTCAATGTTATTTCATACCACAGTAATCACTTCCATGCTCTGACTGTTGCCCAGGGCAGAAATTACCCCGGAACTCTGGGCAAATCAGGGAATATTGCCCCATTTCAGGACCCAGGGACAGTAGATATACATAAGGACAGACATCCAGCTTTTGTTTGTAATTTAAGATAGTCATCATTAGAAGGTTTTCCTTTTTTAGAAGATATCTTTCTGGTTGGTTCAAAGAAAGGAGGGAGGGAAGGAAGAAGGGAGAGAGTGGCAGAGGGGTTGTGAAAACATGTCAATTTAAACAGAAACTTGTTTTCAGTAGTGTCAGAATTTCTTTTTAGCTCTTGTTCTGATTCATATCAGCTTTTTGATTATGTTACAAATCTAGATTAATTTCATATTAGTGTCTTAGGTTATGTTGGTGTTATTTAAGCTCTACAATGTTTCACAAAAAAAAGTAGCTACCTGCCCTCTCTTGAGATGTTATTGTTACCCTGAGTTCTTTCAGTCACTGGTTTTAATTCCTTTCAGGTTAACTAAAATGCCCGGCTTTCTAGGGTAATGAGTGTAGAACAGCTTGTTTCCCTGCCAGTTGGCACTCTTCACACTGTAAAACTCAGGTCCTATCTGGTCCTTCACTTGTAAAGTTTCATAGCACACTGCATCAAGAAGATGGGTTTCACTAGAGCCTGTCGTCTTGTCCTGCAGGTCCCTGGGGCTGAGCAGATGTTGTTTGTGAAAGGATTTTGAAAGGCTTTTGAGTAAGAGGCTAATCCACAAGATAAAAGTAAAGAAATAAAAAGGGGCAAATTCAAAATGGATCAGAGGAAACACTTTTCTAGCCAATGTGTGATCAAGCTACTAGACCTATTTCCCATAATATTGTTAGAAAAAAAAAGATAATAAATTTGGCAAGATCCTAAAAGGAATGGATTTCTCTACAGATAGAAGCATATCCAAAGTTGCAAAAAATGAACGGTAAATTAATTTTAAAGGTTTTAAAAACTTTTGGTTTCAGGGTTGAGACTAATCTTTAACAGGATATGTAAGGAGCCCTTCTCGAGAGGAGATCATTTCATTATCTCCCGCTTTGGAGGGTATCTTTCCCAAAAGCACTGGTGCCTGCCAGCTATTGTCAGAAAATGAGAAGCCACACTACATGAACTTTCTGCTTCAGTGCTGTCTTGTTCATACTCTCTGAAACTGAGCAGACATTGAGATAAAATATTTAGCAGTATTTAAAAAGGGGAAAATAAATCTGTAGATAACAAAAATATCCTGAACCTCTTTGAAGGGGAAGTCAAAACCTCTCTTTTCAGGGCTGTGATTCCGCACTAGATAAAGCAAGACCTTTATATATCTACACATCTTCATACAGCAGAAGACTCACTAAGAGGCTCAGAGGCGGTCTGTATTTCTGCAGAGCCCAGTGGCAGTCTATCTTCCCAGCATATAAGCAGAGCAATTGCAAGATTAGGATGTGACTGGCTGAAGGGGGGTTTTATTATTTGCATGACGTACCCCAAACATCAGAGAACCTAAAGGAAAGACTAATTTCTTTCCATGGGCTTTGGCCCCATAAAAACCTGTGATCAAAATGACCCACAGGGTGTCTCAGCCTATTCTCCCTGTTAATGCTGTAAGTCCTCTCTCACAGAGCTGATAGGCCTTATATTATTTTACATTATCTCTGATGTCATCTGGCTGGTCTAATTGGAGCTGACTGGGTCTCTGATCTATTGAGACTACACATTTCTGTCTTCACACCTCTCTTGGCCACAGTAGCTGCTAAAAAGAACCCTAGGGACAACTGACATTCTTGACTGCCAGCCCAAGCTTGTCAGCTGGAAGGAAGAGTATTTCCCAAATGACATCCCCTCCCCCACAGAGCTTTTGGCAATCACAGCGCTGCCACCTCCAGTCGAGAACATCTGGCCATCAGATCAGACAGCGGCAGAGCTCTCTGTGACCTCTCTGATCCTGGATGCCCCATCCCTACCCCTAAAAGGGAGCCTTGCCATTGTCTGCCAAAGTGGCTGGTGGCCTCAGGGCACGTTCCCATGGCCATTCCCCCACCTGGTGCTGGCTGGCCTCGGGCTGGCAGCCCTGGCTGCAAGGTCAGGGGCTGAGAGGGGCACGGAGCCACCCAGCAGGCATCATCCCCCCCAGACGGCTCCGGGGTCCCCTCCCTGCGTGTCGGTGGAAGGAGTACCCAAGCGCCCATGCTGCTGGCTGCCCTGTGCTGCAGCCAGGCTGTCCCCATGGCTCTCGTCCTGGCCGGAGAATCGGCAGCCACTTAGCACATTGTACTGGAACGGTGACGCTGGGTCAAACTCTGCTGTTGGGTGGTGTTGGCAAAAAGCCAGGGCAACGGCACTCAAGTCACAGCAGTCCGTTCCTGCGTGACGGGGAAGTAGGGTTTGTTCACCTGGACTCGTGTCCTTATCATGGAGAAATTTCTAGGATTGCATCCCCGCCCCAGAATACAGGAGACAAGGGAATTAATGTCCCTTTCCAGGTGGCTAACAGAAAGCAAAAATCCCTACTATATCTTAGCTTTCAGCCAAGCTCCATTTAAGCAATTATGCATCAGCAAAAAAAAGTGTGCTTAGAGTCCTAGCCACAAAGTTTCCCCCAGAGCCCTTTCCATTGCGTGTTGGGGGCTCTGCACCTCCCCCTTCTCTTTGCCTTCATTAAAATTGAAGTCCATCTGCTCTGCCCAGCCTGCTGCAGCTCAGGGAATCTAGCGTCACTCCTGTCTCAGCTAGAGATGAGCCTGAGCTGCACATTTTTGGATGGAAATGCCTGTGTTTGTTTCCCAGTTGTAGATTTATGGGAGGAGGGGGAGGAGTCTTCTCAACTTTGCCCCAGTTCCTTAAAAACAAAAAGCCAGTAAGGAAAGATGGCTGTGGTTGTGGATTGGGCCCCATCCCTGCCCCCCACGGCAATGGGCTGCTGTGTCATTCCCGGGGAGTTATGGCGTCACTGCTGCGATGGGTAAATGGAAAGCGAGGGTTTCCCCCTGGAAGGGCAGCTCGTGGTGAAGGCATCAGCTCGCCGCCGCTGCAGGGTGGTCTCTCTGCTGCCTGTCCTGCCAGCACTGCTCAGGGCATGAAGAGACCAGGAGACAGGCAGCTGCCCTTGGCAGACAGCCAGAAAAAGCCAGGTGAGGATGGATGGATGGATGGATGGATGGATGGATGGATGGATGGATGGATGGATGGATGACCTGAGCTTCCAGCACAAGGGCTGGAGGTAGGCCAGGGGTTCAGTGCCCTCCTAGTTCCACCAAAGACTGTGTGCCTGGGGCACAGTGACCCCTCAAACCTCTGTTTCAGGGAGTCTACCTTCTTCCCACTCTGCTAGACCCTGCCCTTCAGAAGGGGGAAAGCAATCCAAAGCGGGAATGAGTCCGAGAAATTGCTGCGAAGCAGATGTCTGGGAATCATTATGAGACCACTCTCAATCTTCCCAGAGCAGCTGAAAGCTTTACTGCCAACAGCACTTGGCTGCCAGTCTCCCATTGCTGTAGAAATGATGATAATGGTCTTCGCTGCTACTTCTCCACACGTTCTCCTCCTCTCTGTGGGGGTGGGCTCTCCTTGGCAACCACAGAGTACTTGTCATATGTAAGGAGTTGTTGGCAGTGAGGGCTGGGACTGAACAGAAGGGGGAGAGGGGGTAAGGTCCCTCCTTAAGCTAATAACCACCAGTGATGGGCCCCTGCTGTGGCATTTTGTGCTCATTACATAGCTACTCCGGGTGCGTTTAATAGGCAGCAGTTGCCTATTAACAAGCGCTGAGCTTTGATAGGGAGTGAAGGGTCAGAAGCATCCAGTGCTTATAGGAAAAAAGCAATAACCCTCTTTCCTTGTGGTAGCACTGACCAGAGTCTGTTGACTCAGTCTCTGGTACAAAAGTCTAAGAGGCAGATGCCCTCTACCATGGTCCATGGTACTTATCTTTGCAAGTAGCACATTCCTACAACCCTCTGGTTACTTTCTCAAGGCCCGTCTCAACTTTATGCAAAGGGTCCCTGCTCCTGGACTTAAATCCAGCACTCCTCACTTTGTTTTTCTTTTGGTGGTACTTAGCTGAGGCTCAAGGATTTACTCTGCAGCACCTCCAAAAAGCCCTTTCTACATGGTACCCTGCTGACGAAGGGCTGTCTGCTCAGCACTCTGAGATATTCCCAACAGCACACTGAGCAATAGTAACACAAACCCACCAAGTAAAGCCTTTGTGGCCACGGAAACATTCCTTACTGCAAGACAATAAAGCAGAGCTCCTTGCCCTGCAGCACCTCTTTCTCTGAGCGCATGTGGAGTTACAGAGACCCACCAAGCTTCCTAGAGGTGAATTTCTCCCTGCAGCAGTAGTGTGTCAACTCTTGCCTGATGTATGAGAACTGACAGCTTTTCCACCTATAGGGTTTCTGGCTGTAGTGCTTATATTTCAGATGTGAAACTTAACAAATAATAGCAACAAATAATCAAATTTGCAGAGATTTGTGGACATGTTTAGACTGTGCCCCAGCCCACGTGCCTGGCAGACCTAGCCCGGTCCAGATGAACCCAGAGTTCACAGATGACACCTCCGAAGATGACTTTTCTGTGTCTGGAGAAGGTATAGAGACACAAGCATCTTCCTTTGCAAAGGATAGGGAGCTATTCTGACTCCCAGATACAAACTCAAGATATGGATGTTCCAAGTTTGCCATTTTCTTGGATTAAAACACCCCAGGCTTCTCCAGAAACTTTCAATGCTCATACACAGGTCTGTTGAGCACATGTGATAGCTCTAACATCAGCCCTACTGAATATATAGAAAATTAGTATCAGAGCTACTGAGCAGAAACCTAGTAGGTCCAGTTGTCTCACTGGCAAATAGCAACATAAGAGTAAACCAGTGAGCCCTGAAATCTCTTTCCACAGTAGCCTTCTCCCTGGTTCACTGGTGGGGTGTTCTGCGTGGATTTTCCTCTGTCAGCCACCCAGGCTTGAACAGTGGGCCCCTGGCTCCCTGTGGGACGCAGGATTGTTGGATTTCAGTAGACTCTGGCATGAGTAAAAGGCAAGTGATCCCTCCTTTGACTTACTCAGAAATGAGAAGCAGGCACAAGCACGCCTGTACTAGCCAAGAAACATTTCTCTGTAAATCTCCCTGTGCCTTTTTGGTGGGATTAGTAATAGCAGAGAAAACTGTTTTGCAACACAAACGCTCATGTACTCGTTTTGGCTGCTTTCAAGCAGTGGAAACATGCAGGCAGCTTCATTACCCACAGAGAAAAGCAAACTCAATGCCATTACTGGACTTCTTTCAGATCAAAATGGTTCAGTGCAGCAAACAGATAAACCCCTGTGCCAAAGCATTTCCTAAAGAAAGCTTTATTATAGCAACACACCGCTCTCAGAGGCCTTTCATGTTCTTTGTATTACAAAGTCATGGGCTAACTTGTCCAAAATGACTTGCGCTCTAGAACTGTGCTGCTTTTCTTCTGTTGTTTTGTTGTAAAACCTTGAGTTTCCTAAATCTCCTTCATAAAAGGTCTCAAGGGCTTGACTGGAGAAGATGAGAGAACCCAGCCAAGTGCAGCATTCCAGGACCAGCTCTCCCTTCACACAGGGAAAGACTTAGAAACTGAGGTTAAACGTCTGGCTTAAGACAACTGACTCTGCCAGATACAGAGCTACACGGCCAAAGATTTACCGCACCTTGTACTCCTTTCTCCCCACACTCCCTGCTCTCCCCCTGCCAAGCCCACCCTTGCTGGGTGCTGACTAGGTTCTGAGCAGAGCATCTTTGCTCTAAAGGCTAAAAAAATTATGTAGTTTTCACTGAAGCCATGGAAGCAACTTGGTAGTTCAGCTTGCGCTGGTCTTTGCAGTTAAGGAAGGACCTAAGCTTCTTAATGGTGGAGTTGCTGACTGGAGCACTAGTTCTGGGGTTTGGGTTTTTTTTTTTAAATAGAAAAAGTCCACCAAAAAAAAGTCAAGCAATGAACTTTCCACAGGAAATTTTTCATAAATTATAAAAGTGCAAATTAATTGGCCAAAAGTCACACCATTACTGATGTGAAAAGGTGTCATGAAGCTTCATGGCAGCAGCAGCTGGAATGCTTCATGTCACTCCTCTCCTCTCCTTCATGGGTGGACCACATCCCTCAGGGTGCAAGGTAGCATGGACTGCCAGCCTCCTCAGGGGAGCTGCACGCCCAAACACGAGCAGTAGTGCTTGGATTTATTTCTGAAGACTGAAAGGTCATCAAAGGAAAGGCAGGTGGGTCACAAGCAGTGGCAAGGCTACATCCATCGTTTTGCCCTCTTATGAAAATCCTCAGCTTTTGCTGGAACATGGAGTGGCACAATACAAATGAGGAGTAGGAAATAATCTGTTTTTAGATGTCTATGTTTTTCCTATTGTTTATCGAAACTCATTTCCCTTCTCTGGCTGCCTGGACCTAAATAAAGCACACTTAAAAATATAGACAATGCATATTGCACATGTTGAAGCTGTATTAGGTCATCCCACGTGGCTCTGCCGCAGAAGCAGTGAGGCTGCCTGCATCCTCAAGTGTCGCCCCCAGTTCTCTCTCCGCCTCCTCCGCTGCCTCTCATTTTGCCTGCAGTGATGTGCATTACTGCACAGCCACGTGGGCGCCACAGAAAGGCAGAAAATGCATACAAAGAACAGGAAAGGAGAAAGAAAGCCAGGGGAGTACATCGGTGTGCTGAGGTGCCTGACAATCCTTCTGGGGGCTTTAAATCTTTTGTTTCAAGTAAGGGCTTTCTTTGAATGACAATGTCTAAATGGGTTATCTAATACACAGGTGTAAAAACCTCAGCAAGTACATATATGGTAGAAAAGACGACTCCTGCACCCACCCCCCAGGACTGCAACTAACAGCTGCTTTTGCAGGGCTCCTTGTGACCATGTAAGTCATAAGGCTTTTCTCCTAAGAAACACAAAAGAAAGCTCTGTTTTGTTCAATGAAGGGAATGCCAGGGAGACGGCTTTCTCATATATCCGACACACTTTCAGGCCCCAAGGTGGTACTCACTGACTTGTCTCCCCCAACACGTAGAAAATTCGGCACCGCAAGCGCAGCCCTGGGCTGAAAGGTGGCAGCGAGCAAAACGGCGGAGACAACCTGGGGAGAAATTTTGCCTGCAGAGATTGGGACGGTTCCTTGTGTTGCAGATGAAGTTGTCAACAAGTCTCGTGTCCTCTGTGTCCTCAGAAAGCAGCATGCGGGTCCCTGCACCTGGCTTTTACAAGCCTGTATTGCTGTTTCAGCAGTTTGGAGCCTGCATTTCCCTCCACCCCCTACATTTCCGATCTCATCCCAAATTTATTACTACGAACACACCGATCTGCCAAGCACATTCAAAATTTCTGAGAATCTTTAAAATGTTCCTGGATCAAAAGCCCTGCCTCCTCTCCCATTTAAGTTATCGATGTTTCATTGTGAAGAGTTTTCTTCTGGGGGTGTTTTGACTCTCTTTTTTGTTTTGTTTATCCTTAGTGCAATTTTCAGCTTCCGGTGAGATTTCAAACTCTTCTTGGCAATAATACCTAGAAATATCTCACAGCTACCCGCCCACACCAAAACGCTTGTGACCCAGATGCTGGTTGGACAGATAATGGCTTTTGTTTTATATTTCAGTGCTCCATTTATGTAGTGAGGAGAACAGCAATTCTCTGGCTAAGGGACAATAATCTGAAAAGCATGTTAAGCCTATACAGCCCTAGGTCTGCTTTCTTATGTGCCCGCTCTGTCCTCCCCAATGTACACGTGATCTCATTAACAACCTTTGCTCAAAATAATATTGTGTGATGTTTTCTAGAGCTGGATCCTGGCCTGACTCACGCTGAAATCAAAGTGTGTTAAGTCCAGCCCTGTTTTTTTCTCTTGCCTTGCTCCTCTGCTGCAGGATTTGCAGCTCAGGCTTTTATTCAGAAGCATTGCACTGTGCGACCCTCATGCCTGGGTTAGTAAAGCATCATTAGCACAGAGGGTCTTGCTGCCTAATGACAGATCTAGTGCTGGAGCACTTGGCATGAGAAGGATTGTCTGGGGTGGGGGATACCACACTGGGACTAGGAAAACCTGCATTCAATTCCTCGTGGAGCAGTCACAGACTTCCTTCCTTCGGCTAAATCACTTCTTCACTTCATGCTTCAATTCCCCATCCCTGCAGGATGGATAATGTTTCCCCCTACCTCCAACAAATACAGACATCTAAATCTTTGCGGGTCCAGGGTATGCTGATATCACAAGGGTGAGGTCAAGGACCAAGGGGCTTACAGACCCATAGAACCAGAGGTCACTTTCAATGAAATACCTGCGTAACCTGTAAAATACAGAGTTGGTAAATGCCACAAAAGCAAGATGCAACTGATAACTAGGTGCATCTGAACACTGTGCACAAGGATCAAAGTTCCTAAGCCTGAGAAATTATAAATATTGCAAAGGGGAGGAAAATTTCCATCAGAAAGCAAGGACTTTACTGAATATCATATCTTCACTTTCCTGGGGAGACATTTAGCTTAAACATGTATAAAAGTTCAGTTCTTCCTCAGTCTGGGGGCATGTGAAGGCAAGGAAAAAACACGTTAATAGTTAGGACTTAATTTTCACATTAACACCTCCCCCTCTGCTAGAGACACCCACCCCTTCTGGTTTGTATACACCATTAGTACACAGCATTGGTTACCGCGGGCTGATGAATTTCTGGTGCTGTGTGAAATGTGGAGTTTCTTGACTTGGTGAGAGAACCTGATGCAGGTCCCATTGGGATCAGAAGGATCCAACCATCACCTTATGCTGCAGCTACCTATGGGAGTGGGCTAATTTACTGGGGAGAGATGACGATGTGCTCAGTAGACAGCAGGATGGGGCCCTAGGAATCCCTTTCCTAACCAAACCCCCATCCCATCATGTAATCTCTGAATTATTGTTAGGGTTAGTTTTTTGTAACTCCACGTTAATAAACAACTCTCAATTTCTGCCTCTTCTCCATAAAGTATAACAAATGTTTCACAGCTTCAGCTTCTTGGCCATAAAGCATAACCCTTTGCAGTGAGCTGTGTTTTTCCTTGTAGTGATATTTCTCCTCTTGTTGTGCCTGTCATGGCTTTGCCTGCACTGCCCATCAATTAACAACGGTGCCTACAAAGAGGGGGGGTTATACATGGAGTTAAAACAGAGCCATCAGGAGTGGGGGTTTTAATCTCTCCTTGTGTTTCTGTACAAGTAGCAGGAGGTGAAAGTGTCAGGAAAGGACGTTCTCAGGGGGGGTGGGCAGCTAAGATAAAAGTCTTCATTTAACACCATTTAAATGTAAATTGTAGTGAAACACGTTAGTGACAGAGAGGAGGTTATGACTGATCAGATATGAGGCTTTGAATCGTTTGCCAAACCAAACTTCTTCTAGCTATTTTGCTTCTTCCTTTGCTGCATTCTTCTCCTCTCACCACTTTTGATCAGTGACACATACGGTGATGGCTGCTATCAGGGAGTCAACAAATGAAGCTGCCCAGAGCAGGAGCAGGAATATGGGATACAAAAGGAAACTTCGGCATATCAAAGATATTCAAGCACAGGGAGAACTTCAAGGGTTTCCCCCCAGAGATAATGAAAAACCTAATGCAAAGCAAAACTGAAGATGAAGAAAAAAAAGTGAGAAAGTGATCTGAGAATATTTCCACAGGGGAGGAAAAGATTTTCGTTGAGTGAAAAAGTGATCAAATAACAAACTTCCTTCACAGCAGAAAGACCAAACCTAAGCGATACTGGTGTTTTGCTTCTATTCACTTCAGATGTAGATCTGGAGCACGGATGAGATCTTGAGCTAAATTCTGATAGAAAAACATCCAGGGGGTTCATGCAGTGGAGACGTTCTGTTCCATAAGATGGGCTGATGTGCTGATGAAAGCATGAAGAGTAAAACCATCAGATTTGGAATGAAAGATTCTGAGGAAGTGGGGTTATAAATGTCAGGTTTTGAACAAAATATGGCTTGTTTTTGCTTTGCTGTGTCATCATATATCACATTGATATTAGAAGAAGTATTTTATTATTAATTACCTCTGGGGAAACCCACAACAAGCGCTTGTTTAAATTAGAGGATTTTTCACAATTAAAATTTTGAAGAGCTCTGTATGTAATGAGTGAGGTGACCTTGCTAATTTACACAAGTCACCCTACAGCTGTCGTGCTGCAGAGAACAAGCTCTGGACTAAGCTAAAATTGTCTGTGGGTTATTAATATTTTTCATGACATTCTCACAAGAGAGATATATCTGAAGAAAAAGCCTTAGCTTAGGAGGTCCATATAGATATAAGGCAAAGTGTAGACTTAGGTCTCTATGAATGTAGACATGACTTTCCAAAGTTTGGATTTGTTTATTTTCACCAGATCTCATAAGATAGCAGGTGTGATGGAAACCAGAGATCAAGGACTTCCACAAAACCCAGTCTACGAAAGCAAAGCTAAAGAAAACCTAAATGGCAGCTCTAATCTGGTGTCCTAGTGAACGATGTGAAGGGTTGCCCAGACCATTTGGTTAGCAGAGAATTGAAATCTCTCTTACAAAACGGAGCAATCATGTAGGCACCCTAGATCAGAAAGTGAGGTCTTCCAAGATCCATCCTGCTGAGCCACCCAGGGCTCAAGCAGCACCTTATGCTCTTTCTCTGTTTTCAAAACCGAGACACAGGGGTCTGATTCAGGCCCCAAGATTAGCCTGTGGAAAATCTGGTTTACTTCACGGGTGATATAAGGATTCAGGATCCAAAAGTCCTGAATAAGCACCCACTTGCTGGTTCGTCGAACTTAGGTACCTCAGTGGCTCCTAAGTGTTTTGCATAAACTGTCATGCATTCTCTGAACATGGCCTTATGTTCATCTGTGCTGCCTGTCCTGAGAAGGACCTAATCTGTGTCAGAATTCTGATCTTTGAGTGCTGAAGTTATGCATAGACTGGTCTTGAAGTGCTTTGGTTTTTACATATTCAGTAAATCATAAAAACCAGGGACAAAATCCACAAGTCATCAGGCAAGGGTAAATCGGGAGTTACTAAAATCCATGGTACTTTTCCATTTGTGAGTGTGTACATAAGATCAGGTCTTGGATCTTGAATACTCTTGATTAGGCGCTTACAGTTACGGGGACATTTATCTGCCATGACTTCAATTCAGTTGCCCGGCTGCTACTTGAAGTGTCAAGTTCCTAAATCCCACCTACTTTTCTGGTGTCTTGAATTCACAAAGCCACCAAAGTCCTGTTCCTGGGCTGTGTCTAGTGCAGTACTTGTAGCTCAAACTCACACCAAAGGATGGAGCTGCCCAGATGTGATATTTCAAACACATAAAGAAAATACCTGACACACTCAGCAAATAGTATCACGTATCGGCCATGGACGTTCTACTTGTTGAGACCATTATCATAGACGTTAAACTAGAGGGGTCTATAATGGCATTTCTAAAGATCCCACATGGCCCCATGTCCCTGCATGCCTAAAAGACTTGCATGAAGTTAAATTCTGGTCCTGCAGAAGCCTCCCTGTGCAAGCAATTAGATTTTCTACAGATTTAAAGAGCATAATTTTTCTAAGGAAGCCATATTCATATGACTTCAAATCATTACTCTAAATCATAAAAAAATTCTAATCCTGATCACACATATGTTTATGGGATATTCAGTTAAATGGGACTGTCCCTGAAGAAAACTATGCGATTCACAGTTACACGTGTTATTTCTGAGTCGGGAAAATTTTCGAACTTCCAGTGCTCAGTTGTGATAAAATGCAGTATAAGGTAATGTTCTGCAGTCAAAACATGGAAGCTGGCACAGAACAATGTAAACCCTACCTACCCCATGCAATAATGCTAAAAACACCTTATCAAATTTTGACCCAGAAACACACATGTAGCACGATAACAAATAACTTGGTCTTGGAGAAAGGCCCGGTACTGATTTATATCTAACAACCCAAATAGATATAAAAAGCCTGCCAGAACTGACCATGTAAATCTTAACCACCTCATATGGTTTCATTCTATGAAGTGAAAAATATGAGGAAGAAGGTGTTTTTGCACTGTGAATGAGCTATTCAGGAAAAGTGTTATTTATTGAACTCTATGGGAGGGAAGTTAATTTCAGAACTTATAAACATGATGAATTATAGCTAATATCTTGGAGGAATTAAATGGAATGGAAATAAAAAAAGATCCCTATTTTCATTTAAATAACAACTGGGGTTGAACAATGTTAAATACAGGCTTACACCTGCCAGGAACTGGCTCACTAGCAATCTTTGAAACCATCGCTGATTAACCAGAGTGGGGACCATCTCACAAATCAGCGGCGCTCATGTTTTGTGTGTTCTGTCTTCATGGGGAGTCATGGGACAGTGCTGGGCAATAATTTCAGCCTAGGGGTGCTTTGTGACCTATTTGCCTTCACTCTTTGCTATCCCTACAGTGTGGATGATCGCCTAAGAAACCTGGCAGTGTCTCTGCTCCCAGAGTAAATGCTTTCAAGCTAGAAGCTGGAGGGAGGTGGAAGAAGAATAAGAATAGTCCCACCGTTATTGTCAGGCTCAGTGCGGTTTAATGTCCTGGATTTGTGAATACAGGTCCCAAGGCTGTCAGGTTGGGTCATCTAGGTCAAGCCACCTTCGGCCACATTTCTGAAGTTCCCCCTCAGCTTGGACACCTTTGGGTCTGTTTTTCAAGGGGACGGAGTACTTTTAAGTCCCCACACACGTCTAAAGTCTCACGCACTGAGAAGGACAGAAGGAGAGCTTGGATATCTGGATGCAGAAGTAAGGATGTTGCATTAGGAAAGTGGACATAGAGACATGAGGTAGGGAAGGAGGAGCACTGGAAGAGGAAGGTAAAGAGGAGATGGGCTGTGAGGCAGGACAATGCAGAGGACATGGGGATATTGAGGATGGTGCTGTTAGTAGGTGGTGTGAATGGGTAACGCACTGCAAGAGGAGAGCAGAAAGGTATAAGAAAGTCACTAAAAGCACCCCCACTCATTGGATCTGTGAGCTGCTCACCTTGTATTCAGGCTGGAGAATGTTAGTGTCTCCACGCTACATTGTCCATTCACGTCACCTCACCCGTGTCCACCACCGGGCACACACAGAGGTACCTCCCTACTCAGACACCCCACGCGCACATCACCCATGTTTACATCAGCAGGCACCAGCGCGCACAGGTCCTCAGACACGCTAACGCACCGATCCCATTGCTCACAGCATCGAGAGACCTGCAGGTGTTTGTTGTAACTTTCCTGCCTTTAACATCAACCCTCCATGGCCCCCAACACGCAAAGATATCTCAGCCTCGCATAACCTTGATGTCGCAAGCCTATGCTAATAAATCTGAATAAGTAAAGGACAGATACAAATCTGGGTAATAGAGTTAAATATCCCTTCTTAACTCGAACACGGACCAGATGTTTTCCATCTACCAGCAGGCCTCCACAATTATCCACACTGCCCATGCCGTCCCCCTGGCTCCCTGCCAGCCCCTCTTCTCCTGGGTGATGAATATGATGCATTTCCATAGCTAGTTCAGAGCTCAGGTTGCATTAATTCAACAGTACTTCAGTCAAGCAGGTTTGTTGTGTGTCTTTGTTCAGCTGTTTTAAAGCACCTCCTGTTTTGTTTTGTTTCGTTTTGCTCCCCACAATCACAGCCTCTGCTTGGAGAGGCTTTGCTGGGGAGCTCAGCCCAGTCACCCATACAGAGGCTGGAATAATATTTGGTGTTTTTTTCACAGTGCAGTAAGTGATCTTTGTAGGCAGCATATGAGCAGTAATTAATACTTGACATACACCGTGAGGGAGAGCTTTGCTGGCAGGAGCTGAGAGAAGGCGTAGCTGTCACACAGCCCTTCGGGGGGTAGGTGGGATTCGGACGCATGCTCCCCTGCACAGCCTCTCGGTGTCATGCAAGCGCGCTGGCCCTTCTTGCCATTGAGCACCTCAGAAGAGCTGCCAAGCAGGTGAAAATTGGCAGGTGGAGGCCTTCATGTACTGTACAACCAAAATCCCCATATTTTTTACCGTATGTTATAATCAACAGTGAGTTCTCATAATGCTCTTATGAGCTGCTGTGCCAAAAACCATGACTGCAAGCATCACCGTACAGCGCTGAGAGCTTTGGCAGCCCACGCAACAGCCTCATGGGCAGCACTCACCGGAGCCTTTCTGGTCAGCTCATGGCTACAGCCAAGATGCCATTTTTACCTGCTGAAGTGGAGGAAATCTGTTGATCTACGTATCTAGGATCACCATGATGCAGATGAAAAGATAATGCTGAGCTAAACACTAATCTGGCAAGAAGCTTTCAAAATTGGGCTCACTTATTTACTTTTAATTTAAAAAACCACTTTTTTTTCTCTCTCACTCTCTACCTGGAACAAATTGAGAGCAGTCAAATCTTGTAATTGTATTTCCACAACGTTGTGCCAAGGCAATCAGAGTAGTCCAGACCAAGCTGTCTTCTTTAAGAGTTAAACTTTATTAGCAAGCTTGCTTGCCAGTCAGCTGCATGAACTCCAATTTATCCCTTGGATCCACACAGCAGAGCTTCAGCACGAGCCTTCTGGTCGCTCTCCACAGAGAACCCTCCCAGCAGGGTGATTAGAATAATGTGTGCAAAGATAGCACTGAAATTCAATTTAAAATGGCACTTTTTGTTGGAAACAGACTAAGGAGAGCAGCTCGCATCTCAAAATCCAGCTTGCTCCACTGGGCCAGAAAGCACAGTTTTACAGGAAAGGCTTGTTACAGGGAGTGCGTGACTTGGACAGTTGACTCTGGAAGATACGGGGTCTGAAATCTGGTATACACAGAACATTTGCTACCAAATTCAGTTTTTGGCTTTCAAACACTGTCATTGCCTTCTTCCCCATTCCTCTCCCCCCCCCCCCCCCCAAATTCTTTGGAACTTAAGGATTAGTCTTAATTGACCTTTAACCATGAAATCTTGGCTGGCAGTGCAGCCAATGCCTTCGGAAGGTCAAAGCTGGTTGGATGCAAACCAGATCCTAGATCTCTGACCTTGCTATACTTAGCGACCTCTTAAAGAGAGTCCAAGGAAAAGTGAAGAGTGAACATTTCTATTCCAAATAGAAAATCCCTCCAGGGCAGGATTTAGGACAGGAAAATTTCCATTGCTGCAGCCTGAGTTGGACCTGTCCAGCAAATATTTAGAACTTCAGGGTGGCTTTCTGACTTCATTTGGACTGAAGTTTGATCAATGTTCTTATCCTGGGGATTTCAGAGATTTCTTTCCTTGCACCAAGTCCAAAGAAACGAATAACATTCACATTTAAAAGAAAAAGAAAAAAAAAGAAACAACACGAACATCTGGAAGTCAGTCCTCACAAATGGCGGTGTATAATCAGGATTAAGCTATTACTGCGTCTTGCTTCTTAAATGATGGAAAATTGAATTGTTCTGAATTACAGTTCTCTGTGCTAAGAACCTGCTACAGACAGAGAAGAAAAGA
Source organism: Phalacrocorax aristotelis (assembly GCF_949628215.1). Classification (NCBI taxonomy): domain Eukaryota; kingdom Metazoa; phylum Chordata; class Aves; order Suliformes; family Phalacrocoracidae; genus Phalacrocorax; species Phalacrocorax aristotelis. Next base: position 3,486,650 of record NC_134287.1, on the reverse strand, counting down.
AAGCATTGCTTAAACAGCAGCAGCAGAAGAATTTCAGCTTTTGAAAACCTCAGGTTTCCCCTGCATAAACCATTCAAACACTGGAATGTAAAGTAGTGATGAAAAATGAAAGCCATGTCAGCTCAGAAAGCAATATATTAAAGCGAAGTGTTTGGGAGTCAAAGGCCTTTAAATAAATCTCAAATACATACTTTATTTTAAGCCCTAAATCTGCTGCTGCTAATCCTTATATTTAAAAGCAGAAATCTATTTTCCTGAAAAGCAGCTGAAGCGGGATGGAATTTGACGTGGCTAGCCCAACACTAAGATATTGTCTTCCCTATTTGTTGTCTCCACCACTACCAGCATTATATCTCTGACGTATTTCAAAATTACTCCAGTACTTTATTGTGCTCCAGCGAGTAGAATATAACCCTGGAAGCAACAGCCTGGCTCCCCGTTCCCTGCTGCAGTGAGCACAGGAGCTGTAGGTGGTATCGTAACCTGCTAACCTGCCCCCTTTCCCCTGCTGACAGCAGTCAGCATTCACACCTTGTCTTTTCATCAAACTTTGCACATGTTTAATCCCGCGCCAGTTGTGGGGCTGGCAAGTCTCTTTGTCACCCTTTAACAGTGGAAGGAACGGGAAAAGGGAGGTTCAGTGAAGCGCCCGGGGGCATAAAGGGATGTGATGCTGTAGTGAAGGTCAGGAACTTGAGGCGACTTGGTCCCACGGCTGTGGCACATGCCACACCGGGAGCCAGGAGGTCTGCGTTTGGTGCTCACAGCAGCAGACAGGTGATGGGACTCAGTGCGATCCCCCCTCTTCCCTGAATAGCAGTTTCATTTCACGCTGGCACCTGCCTCATCCAGCAGCCCCTGGACAGGAGGGGTCAGCCGAAGAGGACATAGCGCAGGGGAACTTTCCTCCAAGTGCCTCTGGGTGCTTTTGTGTTAGGGATGCAGAAGTGAGAATAGATGCGGTTCTGAGTTCTTACTCAGAGATTTATAAATTATCTTCCGCACTGTATCAGCAGCATGGAGGAAAACTGGCGTGTTGCTGCGAGATACTGGGGCGTGAGCTTGGGGATCTCCTGCCCCCAGCGACAAGCGCGCTAGCCTTGGGCAGAGCTCCCCACAGCCCTTCGGACCCCATGGCCAGCGCGGGCAGCAGGGACCTCCCTGCTCCTCAGCACAGAATAAAAGCTTGTCTGCAACGTGAACCTCTAAATACAGCATCCAGCTCACTCCCAGAACAGAGGGATTTTCTGAATTTGTGCAGGCTGAAGCCTTCTGGGGAAGAAAAGCCCAGCCCTGGAGGATGGGAGGGAGTCTCAGACTGCAAGCACTTCTCCTGCCAGAGCTAATGCCTCCAGCTTCAGTCAACACACTTCAGTCTCACCAGACCTTTCAGTCCCTGTTTCTCCCTTCTTTTAATAGAAGATCCTATTGTTTGAGGTTAGAATCAGAAAATCCCAAGAGGTGCAGCGGGATGGGACTAATTAGCCAGCATGGACGTAATCTGGTCTACACAAGAAGTGTCTAACACCTAACACACTGCTCATGCATAGACCTGACCAATAAATGAAACAAGGCTAAGCTTTTTCCTGCCAAGTAATACATTTTTCTGCCAAAAGTATCTGAAACAAAATAATGCAAATAATTCTGTTGACTTTCAATCCTAGGTTTTGATTTTCACTCATTTTAAACTTCTCTGATCTTTGTGAAGGGGAGGTGGAGGGACAAAGGCTCATATTTCTCTCCTTTTTCCCACAGATACAGGAAATAGGAGAGAAATGGGGGGAAAAATGCTGCTTTTGAGGTCTCTCTCCATATCCTCTCAGATATTTTATTTCTCCATCTTTTCTGGGTGTGAATTACAGTAGGAGAAAAAGATGAAGGAATGTGTGAAATGAGGAAGGAACAAGGGTTTCTTCCTTTTATCTCCTCATTTGATTTCTTTCCTGCATTTTTTTCCAAGAAGGTAAGAAATTTGGTTAAATGATACTAAAATCCACAAATTCAAATACTGAAAAGCTAAATCCAGCCAAAGGCTTGTTAAGCAACACTGAATTAAAATGTTGAATTTTGATTTACTGAAAATGTTTATTGGAATGGAACGCTTGCCAAAAATTGCTTCATAATAAAACATATACTCCATTGGTAGGAGACTATAATTGATAAAGGAAGGAGAGAAAAAAGGGATTAACTAGGGAAGCTGTGGTCATGGAAAAGCCGCTCCTTGTCTCCAGCCTTGCTGTGTCACTCGCTGTAAACACGACTGATGAATGAGTGTTATCGCTGTATGGGAAACTTAGCCGTCCCCAGTCAAGCTGTGAAAATCCCAAACCTTGGAATGGAATAAACCAACATACAATCATTGCCAGGGTTGCTTTTGCTATTGCCAGGGGAATCTTCAAAATATGTTTCCAAGTACATGTTTCCCAACACCTCACCTCCAGAGCTTTGTTTCACAGGCCTCGGCTACAAATCACAGCCCTCCACCCAGGGATGCTGATGGTCTATTCTGTACTGAGCCTTCATCACCGTATGTCTGAGAGTCTCTGCAGTGTACACCATGCAAGCAAAGCTGTATGTAGTTAGAGGAGCCTGGTGTATTCTTTGATGTGACCTTGGCATTACAGAAATAACTCTCTTGTGCTTAAACCAGCCAGCTGATGTTCTCCATGCTGGGGAGATAAATGTCAGCTCAGGATGGTATTTCTCTTTTTTTTTTTTTTTAAAGAAATAGAAGGGTCTGCCGTTTGAAATTTTTCAGCTATTTATTAAAATATGAGGAAAGGGGATGGTTTAGACACTCTTACCAGAAGACCCCTTTGTCACTCAGCATCTCCCTGTTTGGAGGCAAGGTCTCAAAACTGGGCTGCCCACTCACCACAGATACTGGGAAGCATCTCTCATTGCTCTCAGAGAGTTTTTGCCTGTATTTGGCAAGCTATGAGATGCTGAAACGTTTCAGTTCCCTCCTACTGAGCAGGGAATTCCCTAACACCACATTCTTGTCCCAGAGATTTCGCCTGCACTGAGCACCTGTGTTGTCACCCTGGGGCAACAGGAGAGGAGCCAGACTTTCTCCATAATTGCTCCCCAGCTTCCCTGCCATGCTCTGGCTCACGCTGGGCCAAACACGCCGGCTTTCTGGCCCCTTTCCTAAGAAGCCTCCCTGGTGAATTGGACTGATTGTTTTCTTTTGGGGAGGTTTTCATAATCAAGCACCGCTGGAGGACTTGAAACAAACCAGGGGCTTTTCATGGTCTCTTTTCAAATACTCAGGATTCACGTGCCAGGAATCACCAGCATCTCTGAGGAGCCAGACTCATGGGGAGTCGGGGAAGCTGAGCCCAGGGTGGCAGCCTGGGGAAGCGGTCTGGGTTGTGTGGACTCTCTGTGGGTATCTGTGCTGCATGGAAAGCGCCACTGAGCACAAGGACGTGCCTTCCTGTGTGGTGAGACCAGCAGGAGATGCTGCGTGATGTACATGCAACTTTTTTAGCCCACGACCGCGTGACTTGCAGCCTGATCCATTGGGGTGTCCAGAGAGACACCTCCTTCCAGACGGTCCCCATTTCTGCTGACGTGCCATTTTGATTGCTCCAGTGGGGGTCAGGGCTCTGCAGTGCAAACACAGAAACTGAAAACATATCTCCCAGTGACCTTTGCACGGAGGAGACACACTGCCGCATCCTCAGGCCGTACACAGCTTTCATGGCTTCGGTGCCAGCTTCTGTGGAGCAGAAATCACTCTTCTGTTCTCTGCTTATACAGCTGCTCAGCAGCCCCAGGCACCAAGGCGACACAAGGACTAACAACTAAGCCACACAAATGCACTTTCCCGCCCAGTTTAGCTTCCCTGAAATCCAGTTTCTGAAAGAAACTGCTCCACTTGCTTTCCTAGAAGCCCATTTCGAGAGCTATAGGCCTGTGCCAGCCCCTCCTTTGCAAGCTGCCTCCCCCCTGAGGAGCTTCTGGAGTGAGTCCATACAGCAGTGTTGGTCCCACTCAGTCTACAAGGGACAACAGGGGAGAGGGGCCTCCTTGGATTAATTTTTTCAACAGGAGAAAGGGGAAAAAAACCCTCCTTTTTGTGAATACAGTTGGAAAAATGAGATGCATACATACCACTTCACCCTCTTTCCTGCCCCCCAGCATTCCTGATCTAAGCCAAAAGAGTGCAAGCGCTAGAATATAACCTAAAGCCTCCGATTTATTTCACTGTTGCTTTATTTTAGATATTTTTGGAGGGAGATGCTGCAGGTGGCCTTCTCAAACATGTTGACTGCATGTAGCAGGGAGAAGTGGGAAAAGGCATGATTAGACTTTCAGAAAGGAATCGATAGTCCTCTGGAGGGCTGGTATACTACAGCTGTAAATATTTCAGCTCTCCGATCAAGACTGAAATAGCAGTGTGTGACTCAGACACCACCACCCTGAATATTCAAGGAAGATGTTATGAGTTAGTGCAGTGGAGCTCCATGAGAAATGCATACTCTCCTGGCAGAAAGCAGGATCAACTCACAAACAGCAAGCAAAAGGGCAGAGAAGAAATGACCATATTTATACCAGATGCCAAGCTTCGGACTCTGTGTTGTCACTTCCATCTACCTCCAAATTGTGGAAATGCACCTGATGATACCAAACATAAAGACAGCTTCGCCTATGCACTACTGAACATGTCAACCAGCCCTACACAGCACAGTGCACGTGCTGTAGGCATGTAACACTGCAAAACTGCTTAGAATTGGCAAAAAGAGGGAACATCACGTCTTTTCCAGCTGTAACTCTTGCTAATCCCTGGGAAACTTTTCCTCTCAAACATCTCCATTAGTTTGTGATATTCTTTCTTGCCGGCTGGCTTGTATTTCTGCGTGCAGATAGTTCCAAAGCAGTTGCTTTAGCTACCCTCCATTTTGGCGTCAAGCCACATATTTTAAATCCTCTAATATTTGTAATTAATATAAACAGACCTTGCTCTTGTATTTTTATGTGTGAAATGCCAAATGGGCATGTGTTCTCTTGGCTCAGCCAAGGCCTGGAGACTTCCCCGCACGGCATCCCTCCAGGCTGCAGGGATTGCTTCCATTCCAAATAACAACTTTCCCTTGAAAGCCTCCGTGGCACCTGCGCTCCGTCAACAAGGGAGCCTCAGGACCGTGCCAAAGTACACACGGCGGCTGCATAGCAGGGAGCGAGCGCTGGCTTTCGTCCACCTGCCTCACAAACATGCCCGTGCTGCAAGAGCAGAGCCACACGTGCAGCCCGATGGCAAAGCCTCTCAGCACCAGCTCCCCAGCCCCCATCGCCTCCCTTCTACAAGTTGGTCCCGTTGCCAAGGCCAGAATAGCTCTGCCTGTGCTGGGATGCTGCCTGAGCACCCAAACCAGACAAGAAACTAGCCTTATCTCTTTCTATCTCTCCCTCTCTCTTTCTTAGTCCTGCTCTGGCTTCCCCAGCTGGAGACCCCGAGCACTCCCAAACCGAACAGCTGCCTGACAAGCCTCCTCCCCAGGGCTGCTAGGTCTTGGATGCTTTCAGATCCTCTTCCCCATTCTGTATTGCTGCTCACACATCATCTTGTAGCAGCAGACTCCCTGAATCCAGCACTTAAGCAGTAAGTGACAAAGGAGTTGATTGCAAACAGATCTTTTCGGTATGCATATATGCGAACGCATAATGATGTTCAAGACTGGAAATCTTAAAATTATTTTCTTATTTCCTTGTCCCGCTCATTTCATGTTCCATTTTTAGCTGCGCTTGCAGCTTATTTGGAACCTGCCCTTGTAAGTCACATAGATGAATTATGGCTTTGCTTTTTCTGGGAAAATAATTCTATAGAACGGTCACTCCAGCATACAAAAGCACTACTGGCAAGGAATATGTAGGTAGTTTAGATTTATATGACTGTAACTGAAAGCAGAACTTGGCTATATTCTGCCTGACTGTAATGAAAAGAGATAGTCACAATGGGCTTTTGTATGAACTTGGCTCCTAGAAATTATGACAATAAAAATAGCAGTTCCGTCATTCGCTAATTCTACTTATTTCAAAAGTCAGACATGCAAGCCTGCTCTTAAAGGGATGTGCTGAACTGTAATTCCTAAAAAGAAAGTAGTAGCTCTTTCACAAGCAGAAGAGAGGCAACATCAAGTCCTTCAGGAGTTTGTCTTACGGTCATCAGCACATGGTTTGAATACTACAGGTTCTTCTAGAGAGAAGCAATAAATATTTCTCTTCCAACATCCTTGGGATAAGCCTTTTTTTCAGGCTTGCAGGGTTTCTGAAGCAAGCTCTTGTTACTAAGGTGAATCGTATGTAAACGTAAAGAGGCATTATGGTGACTGACCCAGGCCTTGGTCACCTGCCGACAGAAATGCCACCAGCCAGGCTGTGAGCCTCATAGCTTCGCGAAAGATGGTCAGTAGACCACAGCCAACAGGAATCAGAAGCAGAAAAGCAGTTATAAGAATTTTTTTCTTTGTTATTACAATTTTCCCATAGAGCCTTGGGACTTTTCTCACAGCTTTGATCAGTATCCAAGCCTTATCCATCTCCTGCTCTTGTTGTCTTACAGACAGTGGTGGCAGTGATTTACCCTTTTGTGTCTGTCACTCTCTAATTAACAGTATTTCAGATCTAAGCAATTCCAAGCAGGTCCTGCTGCACAGTCTGCCTATTAACAGCTCTGAAAGGAACAAAACGTTTCACTCAAATGCCACTTGCAACTGCCATATCTTGTTCATCTCTCGAATATATGTGCTTACATTCAAGTTAATTTAGGGCTGATGACAAGTACCATACTGACGAGCCTGAGGTTCAGCACAAATTCTCCACGTCTTCAACAAGAGGGAACCTGACCATCTTCCAGTTGCCCTTGAATCCATGTAGCTCATCCATCCCATGTGAGGCTTCTTCCCTCACATCCTCTCCCTGGGGAAAGTTGTGCGCACAAAGCCAACCTGTTTGGGTAGCATTTTTCTGAAGACGTGAATTCTTGCAGCCGGTCGTGCTGCACAGTTGTTGTGCTGCGTATGTTGTCAGTTAGTTCCCTCCTCCCTCAGGTGCCTCCTCCCCTACAATTTCTGAATCCACTGGCCACTTTCAGTCACTTTTGGTAAAGTGGGGGAGATATCAAAGATAAGAAGTTCCTATAAAACAGTGAAAACCAAGGCCTGGGTAGAGGACAAGAACCGCAGTTAGTGTCCTGCTTGAGGGAAGGCCTGCAAGGTGAGACCAGTAATTATCTGTCCTGTTCGATTGCCAGCTGGCAAGGCACAAACGCATCCCAGAGAGCCGGTCAGCACCACATGGCTCCAAACAGGCTGTGGCACGTGCTGCTTTTGGCTCCCCAGGAGTAGGCAGACTACTGGAGAAGAGATGAGGGTCTGTGAGGTATTTCAGGCAATGCATGGAAACATGAGATCATGGGAAATGGTTACGTTGGTTGTCATTATACAGATGTAATACAGAAATCCCATAGAAAAACAGGCTGTATGCATTCGCATGATCAGGAAATAACGTTTTAAATATTTGCCTGCTTGTCGTTCACTGCAGAAAAGGTGGGTTATACCTAATGCCTGGCACTGGGAGATGGAAAATGCTGAGCTGCGGGATGTCCCCGGCGGCTGGTGGACCACAGTTTGCCCTCCATACAGGTGGGTTTCCCTGTGCAGTGCTGTCGTGGACCTCAGACTCCACAGCAGATACAAGACAACTGAAATTAGTTTAGCTTCAAAGACAGATGACAAAACTCACTTGAATTACCTTCTATTCATGGTGGGCAGAGGACATGTCCACAGACTGCTGCCACGGCCGAAGTTTTGTTACACTGCAGTCAGTGAGTTACTCTAATTTCACTCTGATGCTGGAAAGTACAGGTGAGATTAACTAGGACGGCAGTTTAGCAAGTAGAGCACACCTGGTGGACCATGAATCACAACGCCTTCGTTCTCAGCTCTTTTTGTATAAAATGTTCTCATCCCAGTAATGATACATTTTTCTTCTGATGTGCTTAGCCTGCTTTTCCTTTTACATTTCCCCATACAAAGAGTGGCGATCACAATGAAATAAGTGGAGAATCAGGAGAGGAGGACGAGGCTACCAATATAAATATATATACTGTGACCGTATTGTTTTCACCAAAAGCAAAGAAACATTCCCCTAAAGCAATCGTGTTATGTTCAGGAGCACATGTTGCCCCATCACAGCATCCTTCTGACTGGTCATTAGTCAAAATCAGAGCTCTTTCCTTCCCTGCCTGTGTTTCTACATGGAGAAGTCACATCAGTAATGAAGATGACTGCTTGCATCGGCTTTGCATGTGACCTTTCTCCAAAAGCAATTCTTTTTCATCAGCTTCACACAAAATCCATCAAAATCCTCCTGTCCAGTTAATTCCTATGAGACATCCTTAGGTCTCCCAGGCGGATGGCTAAAGCATTAGCCTATTCCCTGACCTTAATATCCATTTGATTATTAAACTTGCAAAAGCAAGCAATTCTTCAGACTGGCAGGCCAGGCAACAAACCTAGGCTTGAAGAAACCTCACACCATGCACATGTTTTGTTTCTACTAAGATCACTGGACTTGGCCAGCTGCTGACTCCTGGATTAATGACCAATACCTCCTCCCCTCAGGTGTCCCACTTAGCTTTTCCCTTGAGAAACCCGGCAGCCATCAGACCTGCTGGGATCTGAATCCCAAACTACTTTGGACATTGACCTTTCCAATGCTGCATGAGTTTTTTTAAACAGTTACTGAAAGTTCAACTAATGATTTATTTTTTTTTAATTAGTCAGCCCTCAGGAAGAAAAAGGGATAGACTCTGGCAACCCCTTGGTCCCAGAGCTGCTTATCAGCATGTGCAGTAAACAGGGAAAAAAAATCATAAATATTACATTCTCCCTCAAGATAAAGGATTTCAGAGTGAAGGATTGCTTCCCAATAGCAAACTTCAGGGCAATGTCATGGAAATGGGTCACAGATTCCCAGAATGAAAAGTCCGTGTGGGTCTTCCCTGGAGCACGGGCTTCTCTCCCACCCCTGCACAGCTCCCCTGTGGCTCCCAGGCAGTTCCACTTCAGTGTGGAAAATCAAGACTGCAGCCTGAAGGTGTCTGCTTCAGCACCTGCATCGCTGACCTTTAGGAAAGGAGTGAAATCCCATTTTGCTTCTTATTTCAGAGAAACATAATTTCCCAGCAAAACGGCTGATGTTCAGGTCTTCTGCCTGTGTAGGGATGAGGTATTTTTGCCTGCTTTGGGAAGAAGGGTATCTAGCAGGCTGAAGCACCCATGCTCCCCATGGCCCATGCAGTCCCTGACCCTGCTAGGGGCTTGCTCCAGCACCAGCTGCTTTGCAGTGGGTACCCAGCAAAGCCCAGACTGACCCCACCAAACCTGGTCGAGCAGGAGAGAGGAGCTGCCGAAGCCCAACCATGGGGCCCTCTGGGCAGGGGTCCTGCAGCTGACAGCAGAAGGTGGGCAATGGACCACCTCTGGGAGAGAAACAGTGCTCCCCCACGAGCGCAGGAAGCTGCTCTGGTTCCTGGCTCTCTTTAGCATGCACAGTGATGACTTGGCGTGCTCATGCTCTCTACATAAATCCTGATAAACTCCTAACCTCAAAAACATCCTGTAACTAGGGGTTCCCATGTACAGTTGCCATATTGTGTGAAAAAGTGCTTCCCCTTATCACTATTACATTTGCTCCTGCTGCTGAGTTTCACTGAAGCTCTGTGCTCTCGTTTTAAAGACAATGTGAATATTAATTCCTTCCTCTCTTATCTATCCCACCCACTCTCTTCATACATTTATCGTATCGCCTCTTATAAATCTCCTCTTGAATGTAAACTCCTCCAACTTTTTTCACTCTCTGCTTAAGGAAGTTTTGCTTGTCCCCATCAGTAATGGCATCAGTCACCACCTGCCTGCCTCGAATAGGGACCAGCAGCCAAGACATCAGGGTGGCTCCGTAGCCCGTTATTCAAAAATTAGATCAAGCACCACTTTTTTTAACACAGCTACAGAAATAACTTAAAGTCTTATGACAGCATCTTCTGCCTCTATTTGTAGCATAATTTTACTATTATTATATTCTGTACAGAAGGACATATGTTTTATTAATTGTCAAAAGCATAAATAGCTTTTTGAGCTTCTATTTAAAGAGCTCTTGGCAAACTGTACAAAAGCTAAAAGAACACAATTTTCTTTACATGCTTTTAATCCCTTCCCTAAACAAATCCTCTGAGTTGAATTTTTTTACATTTTGAAGGCACTTGGGTTATGGTTTGCTGCGAGATGCTTGCTGTTAATGGCACCCATCGCATCTTGGTGGTATCAACATTGTCTGTTTTCCATAAGCGAGCCATCCTAATTCAAAACAGCAGCTTTCAAATATGTTTTGTCTCTGCCAAAGGGAGATCGCATCACATTTTTTTACACTCCCAGCAGAACAGCAATAGCCAAAGTAAAATTTGCATAGCCCTTGCAGTCTTTAATGTTGAATCACAGTGCCCTGCCGTTGTTTAAATACGTATTAATTCTGCTAATTTTTAGCCTGACTGTCAAGTAACTGCAGCTGCTTAACAAAGAGACTGTGTTTTGGCCTCTTAACAGAAAAAAATACACCCCTGGACCACAGCTTCAGGTTGCAGAGCCACCTTGTCTGTTCCACTGTGACACTTGCCTAAAGTTCCCCCTGTAGAGAGGGAGAGAGCAATCTGAGGAACTTTATTTTACTGCTCTTTTCATTATGAAAGCAAGAGTCTTCCCTTCTTCCTCCACCCCTTCCAGTCCCTTCTCAGCATAAATTTCACTTCCACTACAGAGATGTGAGCTTCAATTGCAATAAGTCAGTGCAGTTTAATGACGAAAAGGAAAAATAAATATTTCCAGGTTTTTGTAGGATGTACGATGTTAGTTCTGCAATGAGGAGGACCCCTTGAATATCTTAGCTATCCTCTCAAAAGTATCCTTCTTCCCTCTAAAATAATGGTCCTTCTGAATTCCTGCTAGGAGTATTTGCATTCCCAGAAGTCACACGAGGACTAAAGCCATGAATCAAAAAGCTTCTAGGCAAAGCAGTCACCTTGAAATTAATGTTTTTATCAGAGTCAGTGCTTAGACTAAAAGCAGTCCCCTGACCTGATTGTGTTGATCCACATTCTGTGGCTCAAGGGAGTTTTTTTTTTTTCTTTAAAATAAAAAAAAGGCACAATTAAAAATAATAATATACGAAAACACAAGCGAAGAGGAAATGAATAAGCGTTAAGCTCAGAACAATGGGATGGGTCACAAACAACATGCCAGGCCAACAAGAATTGTAGTCTTGGCTCCAGCCCTTCAAAGGCTTCTGCATGTGCTTAACTCTATTTCCCCTGGCCTGATCCTGCAGTGATGATGTCATTAGGGCCCCAGGTTCAGCAAGAGCAAGAGCAAGCCCTAATGAACCCATCTTGCACAGGCATGTCTGTAACTTGAGGAGCATAAGACCTCTGAAGTCACGCTCGTGTCCTGCCGAGGGAGAATTTAGTTTCTCCATGGGCTTGGTGATGACTTGGAGGGTGACCTTCCGGAAAGGGGCTGGTGGAGGTGAGGGAGTCATGGTTTCTCTCTGAGATCAAAAAGAGCTAATGTCCCAGCAGAGCACCAGGAGACGGCATATAATGATGGGTATCAAGCCTTCACATATCATGGTGTCTCCGAGGATTTTTCTTTAAGGTGAGACTGCTGCTCGTTGGAGTGGGCTGTTCTTTGGTTTTGCCAACAGCCATGTTACACCCTGCTCTAGGAGTCTGTGCATTTTCGAGAAGGCATTAGGCCAAATTGCGATCAACTCGTTCAGGCTGAACTGCACGTTGATCCAAAACAGCCCCACAGAGGTATGGAGGAATGGCTGTGGCTGAGATGATACCAAACCGGGGTTAAATTATCCCAAACTCTTAAATAATCCAACAGTGGCCCTTTAAACAGACTTGGAGAAGTCCGGTTGCAGAAGCCTTCAGCTGAAAAATGCGCTGTCCTTAGCTGCAGCCTGAGAATCGGAAACATCAGTTATAAAGTAGACAAAAAAGTAAATACAAGAGCGATGTGTTGACCGCTGCAGGCAAACACCCGGAGCCAGGGGAACAGAAAGAACTGTAAGTCTTTGTTCAGATGCTGCGACACAGCCGACCTCGGGGCAGCTTAGCACAGAGATCTGCTGTGGGCCATCCAGTCACTAATGGGAAATAGAAGCAGCTTTTATGAGCATTTGTACAAGATATCCAAACAATGAGATATGGTGGCAATGGGAGATTTTAGTTGCCCAAAACTGTGTAGAAAAAACAATAGGGTAGCTAAAATCTCTCAAGCAGATAACCACAGTTTTGAGCAGATCCTAAAAGACCACCATGTTAAAACCATTAGGGTAAGTTACCCCTACAGAGAACACCAGGCACGTAAAGGTAGGACTCCAGGTGCATCAGTAGCTTTCTGAGGACTTTAAAGAGTGGATACTACAGAAAGGAGTAACAAAAACACATAGCTAAGGATAAGTACAAGGGAACAAGACAAACAATTGGGTACAGAAGCAGAGCTGCTACAGCACGGAGGGGATTTCAACTAGGACAGGACATAAACGGGAACTAGGAAAAGTTCTATTAATACATTTTAATTAGAGGAAGAAAAAGGAAAGTCTTGATCCATTGCTAAACAGGAAAAGAGAGCAAATAACAAATGATGCAGAGAAGCCTGGCGTGCCTCTTGATCCAGCCCTTATTTAAAAAAAAGCTCTTTGTGACCAGCTAATTAACTAAATTATTTTTAAAATTAGGCAGGACTGCAGGCCAAAACAGGAAAAGACCAAGTTAAAGAATACTTGGATGAGCCAACTGCATACAAGTCAGCAGGGCCTCATAAAGTTCACCTGAACTAATTCAAGGGATAAGATGAAGTAATCTGTAATTCACTAACAATTGTTGTAAAGCAATTACTGTAAAGGAGTCACATAGAAGAGGATGAGCCGTAAAGCGCAGGAGAAGGGTGACTATAATGCTGATCTTTATAAAGGAATAATGAGACCCCAGGAAGCTATAAACCATTCACCCTGATTTCCAAAAAATCTGGAATGAGTTATTAAACAATCAGTTTTTAAATACCTAGAAGATGGTACGGTGATAAAAAGCAGTCCACTTGAGTTTGTCAAGAACAGATCATGTCAAACCAGTCTAATTTCCCTTTTTAACAGAGTAGCTGGCTTAGGGAATAAAGAAGAGCAAGTGGATGTGATTTATCTTAGCCTCCCGACATGGTCGCATTAGGTATGAGCTAAATTGTAATCACAACAGGATGCGTGCACAACTGGGTGAAGTTCACTCCAAAATCACAGTTATCAATTTTTCCTATCAAATAGGAAGTTGTTCAAGCAGGATTCCTCTGGGATCTTTTCTGGGCCTGTTTCCATTCTTTTCACTAATGATGCAGATGATGAAATTTGTGGTTACCGTTAAACTTGGAGAGGCTACAAGAGTATCAAAGTCAGAGGATCAAAGTGCAGAAATGATCTGGAAAGCTGGTCCACAGCCAACCTGATTAAGTAACCACTAGGATAAAGCGCTACTTTCAGGAAGGAGAAATCAAATTCCCAACCCTAAAGCTGGAAGACGTTTGTAAGCAGTGGGATGGCAGAAGGTCCGAGGGATGTAGCAAATGGCAGGCTGGGTGTGTGTTGACAGTGCAGTGCCCTGGCAAAGAATATAAATGCTTGAGCTGTATGCATGGAAGCATCACATGTGAGACAAAGGCGGCAGTTATTCTGCTCTGCGCTTCGGTGCGGAGGCCTCAGCTGAAAGGTTTTATCAAGTTCTGGGCACTGTCCTTTAATAAAGGTACAGCTATACAGGAGACAGTCCAGGGGAGATCAGTAAGTATGATCAGAGATTTGGAAAATACAGCCAGTGAGGCAGAAAGAATTGCATTTGTTTAGTCTAGGGAAGATTGTTTAGTTTAGAGAAGATGAAGGCAAGGCAAGACTCTCGTTCCTTAAGGCACACAAAACTCTAATAAAGGTGATCGCAAACAATTGTTCTGGTTGAAAGTAAGGACAAGGAGAGATCAGCTAAACATGCAGCAAAAGGCTGCTTAGGCTGGAGCCTGGGGAAAGCCTCCCATGCGTCAGTGCAGCGGAGCATGAGACTGTCCAATCTCCTTCACTGGAATGGCTTAGGTGCAGGTTAGGCAAATGTCTTCTAGGAAGGGAGAAAATACAGTAGTTTGGGCCCCAAGGGACCTATCTCTCTGGAGACCCTTCCCTGCCTGAGCTTCCCGCAGCTCTGAAGCTTGGTAGCTGAGAATGCAGGGGTGTAGTCTCTGATACTACAATGCAGTAACTCTGCTAGGGCTTTAACAGCAATTATTTTATATAAAGAAATGATCAGCCTAAACAGCCCTGCCCCCCCCTTGCCAAATATTCCTGGCTATCAGATTTCTTCTGCCGCTGGGGAGGTAAGAGAGATATAATGAAATAAATTAATGGCCACTGATTTTCTTACATCAGCACAAGGAGATCTTTGCAGCAGAAAAAAACCAGTCAGTGCTGGTTACTGTATAAGCACCGAGCGCATAGCCCATCGGCGCGCCAGAGCCGTATCAGGGCAAAGCCCAGGTACACTTCTGCCTATATTTTTCCCAAATGCAATGAGAAGGATTGGGCAGCATCCTGGCCTGGATTCACAGCATGCTCTGCCAGGCCACCAGCCTGCGCTGCCAGGACCACAGAGGGACCCAGATGAAGCGCTGGCAGGTCAGCGCAGGTGGACCCAGGCGGTCAAGCAATCCTTATCCTCAAGGGCTTGTCTGGGCAAGGCCAGGGAGGGAAACAGAGCCCATGGGAAGGAACAGCGTGGCCGTGATCACATCTGGGTCCAGGGCAGATCCTTGCCCTGTTGCAGCGTCTCGTGTTGCCATCGCTCCTTTGATCCTCTGGGAGGAAATGAGACCCCTTGAGATGCTAACCTTCCCAGCAGCTGCACTGCTCAGCTCCCGCCGCTCGGAAAGGGCTCGCTGCTCCCCAGCCATCCGCTACACTTTACAGGATGGTGCCTTTCATGCCCGATTGCACACAGGAGGGTCCAGAAATGAACACCACTTTCCAGGCATGGTAAAAAGTGGGGGGGGGGGGGGAAAAAGCCCGGCCAGAATCACCCGCCTTCAAGAATCTGTAATTCATACACACAGCCAGGCATAACTCATCTCCGGCACTTGTTATTCCCCCTGTCAGAAGAAGTGTTCATAAAACATCAGGTAAAATAAATAAATTAATTGAGACCATCTTTCCCCTCTCTTTTTAAATATGCTTATATGTATCTCTTTAAAATTTGTAATCTAACATTTATTTGTATTTTAAAATTTCAGAGCCGGAATTTTGCTGCTAATTTATTTCAGTGCCACCTTTTGTTTTCTTAACTGCTCGGGTCCAGCACATCTGGTGAACAAGCAACGTTTTGTGGGGGCCCAGCTATTTCCTGCGAGGCTGTGATGTGCTTTGTCCCATCACTGCACCGGTCTGCAAGGGACACTGAGTTAAGGTACTCAGGCAGCTTTCCTGTCCTGAATGCTGTAAATCAGTGCCAAAAGCTAAGGGCGTCAGGAAACTAATGAAGAGGAGAAGTGGCAGCAGTTATTAGAGCAGATGCCTCCAGGTGACGGCCGAAGATAGTATTAGGGAAATGATGAAAATCTCTGCAAGGGAATCAAATGGGAGAGTATCATCAGCAGGTAACTGAATTTCATAGTTAAATCAGAGCTGTTCTAATACAGACACGATTTTGGATTTCACAGTTAAAGCCCAGTTCCGTTTTGCACTGAAAACAGGAATTCAGCTTCTTTGTTATGTTTGAAAAATACAGTCTCCTCCTCAAATTGGCAGCACTTATCCCTCTGGGTACAAGATGAATGGTCTGGTAATTTGTTAGTTTGTGATTTGCAATTAATTAGAAACTCGGTCCTTTAAGAAATCTGTTCCAATTGTTCCTTTGTTTGAAACATCTCAACAATGAAATAATGCAGACCATGAAAATGTTCCATCTAGTCGAAATTCATTGAAACTTTGCACACAGACAATAGCTGAATGAATTACTTTGCAATTAAAAATTTTTGTAGCTAATTGCAGACAGGGAATACTGTGACTTCAACCAAAGTTCATCCGATCTCCTGGTTTCCTCTAGAGTAGATTTACCTATGTTAATCCCATTGGCTGTCAGGATTTACGGTCATTAATCCCATTAACTTGGAGAGGACTGAATGTATCAAGAAGACATTACTTGGCCAGTTCTTTTACGTTTTTGCATTTTGATTTGGTGCATAAATGGCTTTCCTCAACACTGCTGATCCAGTGTATATTCAGGAGGCATCGCTGAAGAACCTGAGTCAACAGAGCTCTTAATACCGAAGCAGTGGGACCTTGTGTCCCCTTCGCTCAAATATCACCCTCGCTTCCATCACTGACACAGGACACTAAACCACTGGTTTCAACCCGTGGCCTAGAAACCCCTAAGAAACACAATTTCAAACAGGTCCACAAAAAGCAACTAAGAATTAACCCATTGCAGGAGGCCTAGATTTTCTACACAAGAGTATACGCTTCCTTCAGAAACTGCAGTGGCCCACAGACTGAAAATCAAAATGAAGTAAACCAGTAGCAGATTTGATTCATGTGTCTTCATTATCTGCTTGGTGTAGCTCTGGTCGTCTACATCGGCTGTAAAGTCCTGGCACAGAGCCAGAGAAAAAAAAGGCAGAAGTAAAAAAAAAGATATATTTAAAAAATAGAGACGTAAGAGGCACGCCAGCAGAAAGAAAAAAAACCACCAAAACCAAAAATCCCACTGGATTAGCCCAAGAGAAGAAATTTAATGAGTTCCTTTCCCAGGAACTGTGGCTGACAGCAGCTTCAGTGGCAGACAGAGCAGTCCTTGGAAGGACCCTTCCAGGCCAATGCAGCCGCGGAGGCTGTCCCTCTGCCACGTGCCAAGGAAGGGTTAACAAAACGGATGCCAAGGCTAAGAAAGCTGCTGTGGCAAAGAGGGGGGAACAGCTCTTCACACCACAGCAATCTGCAAATCCAAGCACCAAGGGCTTGCTTGGAAAAAAAAAAATATGAAATAAATCACAAAGACTGACTGAAACCAAAAATGGCTCATTTGGGTAGCTTTATGCAAGCTTTTGACAAATCTTTTCATAACTAATGCCAATTTACAAACGAAACTGTAATTCAGAAGCAAAGGAATGCTTCTGTTTCGAAAAAGCTGAAAACAAATATTGTTTAACATTTAAACAGACTCTTTTTTTTCCTTAAAGAAAACTACTTTTTTGTCTGTTTATCCCAAATCCATAAATATCTCTGGTTCCCCCTTATCAGTATGGTGAGATGAGTTAATCTGCCAAAAAAACCCACCCTCCCTAAATCTTAAAATAACTAACATCCTAAATTATCAGACCAAACCGCCCCTCAGACGTGAACTACATCCAAAGACTTAACAAAGATCCGATACAGGAATGACCCAATGCCTGGGAAAGAGAGCGGTCACCAGAACGGGCCGGATCCCCGCCGACCCCAAAGCAGAAGCGCCCCGACAGTGAGCCCCACCGGGGACCAAAGCAGCCCGCATGGCGTGGAGGCTCTGCTAACATCGCCGGCCTGGAGAGGAGATCGGGAGGCATAAAACACGAGGGAAATGCAGAGTCGCAGAACTGCCGTGACAGAGAGAGAAATCCCAGAGCCGCTGAAGCCGGCGGGGGATGCAAACTGATTTCTTTGCATTATCTGTTAGGAAAACACTGCCCAGCGGAAAGCGTGGGAGGAAGCTTTTGCACCGCAGCAGGAGGGAGGTGGGCGCAGCGGCTGCTCCGTCCTGTGGGGCTGGCAGCAGGGAGGTGACCTGCGGGATCTGGCCCGTTGGCATAGCGGGGGTGTGACAGAAAAGAGGGGGCTCAGGAAGTCCCAGATGGCAGAGAGGCGCGATATGTGCAGGCAAGGTGGTGAGAAGGAGTTGGGACGTTAGGGGTAAATCTGCTCTGGGAAATGCCACCCCCGGGAGAGCTGGATGGGGTGTCTTGCATATGGGTGCTGGGACGCAGGCACGGGTTGGGAACCTCAGGAGCCCTAAATTTCTTCCAGTGCTGGAAATGTTTATCCTGGGGACTAGGATGAAGAGATTTGTTTTTTTCCTCCATGCTTCTGTTAGGGATTCCTCTGGATTTCCTCTCCAAAAATAATAAGAGGTTACAGAGGAAAATACATGAATGCTTCTTCTGCTCTGAGGTAGAGATGGAGTGGGCTGATCAAGAGGTGTGTGTCCTCCCAGGGCCTCCTGCCAGCACCTCCTCAGGGAGGGAGCATGGCTCCCATTCCTCTGACCAAACACCTCCCGACGGACCTTCTCGCCTTGGAGGACTGAGTGGCCAAGGCAGGGGTTCCTCAGGTTGCCCCCTCGGGAACACGAAGCTGCATCCGAGGGCTGGAGGTGTGATGGAGGCGGTCAGCCCCTTTGTGCACGGGTCTGGCAGCAATTCCAGCCTACACAGAATTCAAGGCTGTAGTACTGAGCAAGGCACTGTGAAGGCTTGCAGGCAAGACCACTCAAACTCAGGAGATTATAAAATAATGTAATAATATAAAATAATCTCCTGGAAGCAAACCATGAGCTGATATGACTCTGCCTTTGGCTCTGGCAGCTGGACCAGTGGTGCGGAATCACACAATAAAGTAGGTCACAGGTTTCCAAAAGACCTTTTTTTTCCTTAAAGCTTATGAGAAAATGGTGATTTATGAAAATCAGCTTGAAGCAAGGCAGTCATTCTGATAATAAAACCTCAAAAGAGTTTGGAGGACTCTGTCATTACAGTAATGGGCCTCAGATAAGTGCTTCATCAAGGAGACTATACATCATTACTACTTAAAATGTGCTGAAAAGATGGGGCAAGGGGAGAATGAATGGCATCTGCTACAAAAATAAACTACAACAGAAAGGGTGCTCAATGCTTTTATATTTTATAACATAAAATCCTCCATTTTGGAATTCAGTTAAGCCAAACATGCATTTTTCACCTCCTCTCATCACCTCAGAGTGCTGCTAAAACGGAAAGACCCCAGTGCAACCTGCAGGTCGAGCCTCCCATCGGCGAGGCGGTCCCCCAGCCTCAGAGGGTCCCGTGGCGTCCGTCCGTCCAGAGCGTGCCCCAGGCACCCAGCAGCCCCGAGCAGCGGTGGAGGTCCTGCTACCGCGTGTACGAGCTGCGGAGGGAAGCGATTTCCTGCCTTGTTTAAAAGCAGAGAGGTGGCCGGCATGATACGGAGGAAAAGCAAACACAGCCTCGCCTGGCACAATCGAAACAAAATTTGGTCTCACGCCTCTTTCCTTCCCCTCTGCCCACGCTTGCCGCGGGGCCGTACTGCTGTGGAGGTCGGGACGTAACAAACCGCTGCAGAGCTTTGCTTTGCTCACGTTTTTTATTAGATTTATGTAAAGGAAAACGCTTTTTCTTGGATTGCTGAGTGTCGGCCTCCACCCTGCTTCCCCCAGGATCCCCCAGCAGGTGAAAAACTGCTCTCAGCTTAACCATTAAAAGCTGTTCAGCCATGTCAGCGGCGGAAAAGCAGAGGCCGAGCTGCGGGAAGGGCATGCTGGGGAGGGCAGGCTGCTGGGGAGCCAGCTGGCCGGGGGGCGAGGACAGTCCCGCTGGCACCTCCGAGGACCGGGGAGAGGCAGTGCCCCCAGCCCTGCCTACGCCGCGCCGGGAGAGCGCTCCCTGCTCACGGGGCGACCGCGATGTCCCCGAATAAATGGATAACGACTAACCGAGCACGGGTTCAGGCTCCGAGTCTGACGGTTTCCATGCTGCTTTCTGGTGTTTGCGCTGGTCTAGCAGCAGGGAAATGGGAAGGCTTGGAGTGGCAGTCACAGTGGGGCTTCATTCTGTTATCAGGTATCATATCAGCGAGGCACAGGTTCCCTTGCTAGGCTGCGCCCTCAGCACTATGTACAAATGCTTCTGGTTTACGGCTATTTAAAATGTTTCTTGCAATTGCTCATCTTCACTAGCAGCATATTTTTCTTCATAATTTATGCAGTGCTTTTACAACTTTCACCCAAAGTAAAATAAATGTAACAGCTGGTGAGTCTATAGCTGAAGATGGTGATAAAAAGAAGAATAAAGTATCTCTGAAATGAAATTTCCTTTCCAGCATATGCACTGGGCCCAACATAAAAGACACAACAGAAAGTTTCAAATTAAAACTAATTTATTGGTGAAGTGTTATCAGAATCCCAACCCAGACAAATAAATCGATGTGACACTGGGAAAAAGATCAGCTAGTGAGGATGAAAGCTACCAACATAACAACCCGCAGCCTGGGGAAGAGTTACACAAACTAGAGTACCTCAGCAAAGCCAGAATCAAATGCTCCCTCTGCAATTTTGGATTCAAAAATGAAATCATTTGAGGTTAAAATGCTGATGGGTACAAATATTTGTTCCTTTCACAAGAGGTAAATATTGGATTTTCAACTGCGAAACACTGCCTTGGTCCCGTGCTCCTGTTTCCCCCCATTCTGCACAAGCACCAAGTTACATGCAAGGAGCAGAGGAAAAAGTGACACTTTTGGGGTGTGTTGACTGAACTTCACTAACACTAGATTTATATATTTCTCCTTATTAAGGCAAGGGAGAAGGAAATTGGAGCATACGCAGCTCCTCAGTTGCTCTAAATCAGAAGGCTGTGAATATTTTGGTTTGTTTTTCTGGAAAGAAGCAAGAGGCAAATGGCCGACAAAAAAGCTGCTTCTGGCTCAGAGTTCACCCAGATACTGCCTCAAGAGGACAGACGGGCTTTTGGCTGGGGACCTTGCCAGGGGTTTCCCACAGAGACATTGCCTCCGGTGGGGTGATTCCTCTCACACCCAGGGAAGCAGGATTTGTCTGCCCTTGTAAAACAGCAGAACTGGGAAAAAGGTGCCTGAATCCATTGCCAATCTCTCTGCTTGTAACAACGAGTAGGGTCCTATACTTTGGGTGGCCATTTCACATGTTTTGCTCAGTACATTGTGGGTGTCTCAGCGGAGAAGAGTCCGAGTGCCCAAGAGAATTTACTCGGTATTCTCTTTGTGACCAGAGGCACGAAATGCTGGACCCCTTTGTGGAGACCCTGCTGTCACACAGTCTCCAGCCTATACTCGAGAGAAGGTTTTAATTTTGCATGAAGCACAACTGCTTAGGGAAGCACCCCACAGCTTGCATTTCGAAGGATGCACTTTGGTTTTGCAACGATGACCACAGAGTTATGAACAACAGCTCCAATTCAGTTCACGCACAATCAGACACAATTGTATTTAATCAATGAATTCACTCCTGTGTGAACCAGGGCTCCAATTTGGCCAGCGCTTTCTTTCCTATACTGCAACAAATTATTCCTATTGACTGAACAGGGTGTGCCAAAGTTTCTTATGCTCTGATTTATGTCAAATAATTAGCATGATATTGCCTGGGTTTGAGGTCACTCAGCTCTTTTTCTTGTACTTTAGCATCCACAATCATTCCCATTCTGTACCAATTAGCACAGAGGAAGCAGGATCCAGCCATAAAGAACAGCTCCTCTGCTTCACATCATCTACTTCATCCAGACATTTCTTGCACAACTTCTTACCTTTCAACAAATTAAAAAAAAATGGGGGGAACCCCAAACAAACAAACAAAAATCTGCTGATACTGATACGTCGGTTTAAGAACAGCAAAAACACAGGCAAAAATAACAGCAGAGAGCGAGGTTTATGTTAAAACATAAATAATTGAGTGTTCTTGATCTTGAAACGGTTTCCTTATAGATGGCAAATCCTTGGGACAAGGTAAAGGGAATTTTAAGGAATAATAACAGATACAAGCGCTCCTGCTCTCCACCTAACAGAAGACAAAGCTATAAGGATTTCTGCAGAGCACATGACTTCCAGTTAAAGTAGAAGGATTGGTTTGTTTTCAAAATGAACTTCCCAACCCTACTGAAGGGTGGGGGGGGGGGGAAAGGGAGAGGTGGGGAAGGAGGGGGGGAGATGGGACACAAACAGACACCCCACACTTACTCCCTGAAACACAGTTTAATCAGTCCTAGGGATAATAACTCTCAGGGCCTGTTTTTCAGCTAGGATAAATCAGCAGCTCTCTACTCCAGCACTGTTGATTTCTGCCAGATGAAATATTTTTGGAGCTAATTAGGCCCAGGAAGTTGCCATTGGCTTCAGAACAGGAGGGTGAAATGAGAGGGACATAAATTGACTAGGGAGGGAGCCCTTACGGTTTCTTGGTGGTTAACCCAGCTTTTCTGACGGAGCTGCTCTTCTCCAGGTAGGCTATATTACTGTTGTTCTAATAGAAGAGTTTATGATCATTTTTCAGCATCAATAAATAATCTAAATAAATCTAGCCTAAGGAGAGTTAAACAGGGTGTTCTCTGTAAGAGCTCCTCAGCTCTACCCTTTCCTTGGCACGAGGCAGCCTCTCTGGTGGCCCTTGGGATCTCACAGCAGACCCTGCCTGTGTAGCTAGGTCGCTCTTTGTGCGGAAGGAAAAGCTAAAAAACGCTGCAGCTAAAATTCTGGTTGCAGCATAGCAAGGCGCTTATGGCAGGGAGCTGAGCCCGCAGAGCGAGACGTCTACGCCAGCTCACCAGATCAGGCTATGTGTCCCTGGCACCTTCCGCCAGGGGAGCAGAGAGGCCGCCTGAGAGACCTAGTGTGGAGCTGCGGGAGGGCACGTTTCACTCTGAGAGAAGTGGGACCCCACTGTAACTGGGGTCCAGCTCAGCAGGAGAAGGCGGTGCTCAGCATAGCTCACGTGTATCCTGAAGAATGAGCGAGAGAGGTCTCCTCTCCAAAAATATATTTTGAAAGAATGTAGTGTCAGTAGCAAAAATAAGCCTGGGAAAAACTCTGGTTATCTCCCCCCAAACAATAAATCTTAAAGCTATGAGCTGTAATTTAGCTAAATCTGTGGTTAGAGTTTGGTTTCTTTTATTAAATAAACAGCAACAATCACCTATTACTACAGTTCTAGAATACTACCCTGCTGGAACACAAAGTCTGACCAAAGCAAACTTTTCCCTATTTCCTTTATAGGCCTAGTTCTGCATCAAAGTGAGAAGAAAAAAACGCGCAAGATAAGCTGATGCCACGCCATGCTGCAAGCACTGAGCCTGAGCAGCTTGCTGGGAGCTGCCGTTCATTGAAATAGCAACGTGAAATATTTCATTTCAGAGGCGCTAACTTCAAACCCTTCCCCCCCCCCCCCCCCCTTATTAGGGTCAATATTTTCATCAAACCTTTTCAGTAAAATTGCCATTTGTTTGCAAATATGCTATGTGCCCGTTTCTGGATCTGAGAAATTATGTAACCTGAGGGCAGATTTCTTTGGTTTTTCTGCAAAAGAGCCAGCCAAATGGTGATGCTGAGGTGAGGGGAGGAGGCGTGAACCACAGACATGAGATACCTGATGTTATTAGCAGCCCACATCTATTCTCACCATCCGCGGCTAAATTTCCTTCTTAGTAATTTCCAGACTTCACTGATTCTGGTCACTGCTTTCCAAATCCATTACAGAAGTGAAGCGTCGGGAGCGTGGACAGGCTTTTCATCCCGTGTGATGGAAAATGTGGTGTAATTACAAGTGATTAAGGAAAGATGTTCCGAAAGTGGGGCTAAGGGGCTCCCATCCCACTTTTAGGCATTCATCTCCCAGTTTTCATGTCTTTTAGGACACTGTTGCTACAAGGAAGATTGACGGATCACAGACAGCTTTGCTGGCTGCTTACTCCACACTGGCTTTTTCCCAAGGAGGAGCAGGTGGCACTTCTGATGTTACAATAATTCACAGTGAAAAAGAGAAGACTGCAGATGGACCTGGCAAGGCACAATTAAATTGCGTGTTAACAGATCCATGTTCTCCAAGCATCGCCTAGACGCGTGATAGAGAAGCACAGGATCAGGTTGCAAAGCGGCCTCTTATCAGGTGATGTCTCCTACTGATATCACAGAAGGCCCCAACTAAGGAGACTTCAGCTAATTTATCCTTGGTGTTACATTTCTGACGACGTTTTAGTGCATTCCTGGGGTGAGCTGTTCTGCAGACCTGCCATGAGCTGGACACATTGCAATGGGAGGAGAGCTGCCCATGGTGTTCCTTCTTGCAATGTGCAGCATGTTAGAGAACACATACAGGGGCCAGAGGTCTGTCTGAGTTTGAGTGTTCCATCGTACTTTATGGAATAAACAGATCTGATTTTATTTCAAACAAGAAATAAGCCTGAAGAGGATTTCAGCTCCAGATGCCCCTGGGGCAAAGATTAAATGCTAGATCGGTGTCTTAGTCTGGGCTCTTCAGACAGCCCAGATCAAAGTACCCCCAAACTGTGAAGCCATGAAGTTCTACCCAGGCATCTGACATTCCACTCACAGCCAGGATGTCTACACTGGTGTGATTTCATTGACTGGCTGCTGTTCTTTTGTGAAAAAGCAGATTAAAAAGGGAGCAATGTCTTGGTTCTGAATGCTGTGGTTTGGGTAGGTCTTTATCTCCAACCGTTTTCTCACAGCTTCCTTTAAGACCTCTGGCCATTCTACCACCAGCAGAAAATTTACACACATATCCAAGAGCAAGATTTGGCCTGATGAGTTTTATGAGACTGGGATAATAAACGTCTATTTTAAATCCTACAGCCAGACTGAGAAAGAACAAGTCCTTATCATGCTACTTATGATAGCAAATCTGTATAGACACACGTCTTAGCTGAGGGACCAAAATTGTACTCTGCTTCCCAGACTCTCTTGCTGCTCTGAAAATCAACCAAATATATGCATTGGCAGAGAGCTGTGCCCAGAGCCTGGCTGCTCTGCACTACTTCCAACCAGCTGAAATCTCAAACGGCCCTGCCATAACCCTTGAATGCTCTGCAGAAAATACCACGCAGTGCACTGGAACGGCCATTCTAACTGGAAGGCACTAAAAGGAGCAAGTAAGAGTTAATGCTGACGTAGCCAGTGTTGGAAGACAACAGGAGCAATCAACGCTCTCTTTCAGGACATGCTTCTAGTTACAGAAGGCACAAGAATATGATGTGTTCACCAGGTCCACCATAGGTTGCTTCACACTCCTCCAATATATCTGGCACGGGCAAGCATGGAAGATCACCTTTAACACCAAAAGGCCGAGATCTCTCTTCCTCTGATGGCTTACTGCTGATCCACGCCCAGCAGCCAAGTGCGCTGAACCACCTCCGCTTGGTGTGAGTGAACTTTGTGTGACGAAAGCAGTGATGTTGGCTCATACTGAACAAGCAGTGGGAAATTTTCATGGATGGTATGAAGATCCTAACACTGGCAGACATCGTCTGCTCCATGTGATTTGCATGAGCTAGCTGTGGCTCTTCTGCTATCCTGCACCTGCTCTGGATTCTGCCCCTGGGCTACGCTACTGATACATATCTCTGGTGTGATAGTTTTCAGAGTAGCCAAGAATTTAAGAAATGATGGGTGATTTGGGGTTCTCATCACAGGCATCTTCACAGAATCCCAGGTTGGAAGGGACCTCAGGGATCATCTAGGCCAACCTTTCTGGGAAGAGCCCAGCCTAGACAAGATGGCCCAGCACCCTGTCCAGACGACTCTTGAAGGTGTCCAATGTGGCCGAGGCAACCCCTTCCATGGGGAGATTATTCCAGTGGTGACTGTCCTCACTGTGAAAAATTTCCCTCTGGTGTCCAATCGGAATCTCCCCAAGAACAACTTGTGTCCATCCCCCCTTGTCCTCTCCATGGGACTCTGTGTAAAAAGGGAGTCTCCATCTTCCTTGTAGCTGCCCCTGAAGTACTGGTACATGGGGATGAGATCCCCTCTGAGCCTCCTTTTCTCAAGGCTGAACAAACCCAGCTCTCCCAGCCTACCCTCGTATGGCAGCTTCCCAGTCCTTGACCATCTTGGTGGCCCTTCTCTGGGCCCCTTCCAGCCTGGCCACGTCCTTTTTGTATAGCGGGGACCAGAACTGTACACAGGACTCCAGGTGTGGCCTGACAAGCGCTGAGTAGAGTGGGATAATGACTTCTTTCTCTCTGCTGGCGATGCCCTGTTTGGTGCAACCCAGCATCCTGTTGGCCTTCTTGGCCGCAGCAGACACTGTTCGCTCATGCGGAGCTTCCCCCCACCAGGACCCCCAGGTCCCTTCCCACAGAGCTGCTCTCTAGCCAGGTGCACCCCAGTCTGTGCTGCGCTCCTGGATTATGTTTTCCCAAGTGCAAGACCTTACACTTGTCCTTGTTGAACTTCATACGGTCTTGTTGGCCCACTCCTCCAGCCTATCCAGATCTTCCCGCACCCATACGTCTTAAAGAGGCCAGTGTGTTCACTGCCTTTTTAAAATCAGGCCAGTAGAAGATGTCTTAAAGCAAGTATGCACAATAAGTAATCTTTTTGGAGGAGGATGGTCAGTCATGGCTCCTTGTTGCATCCCTACTAACCACAAGCATCGTACTGCCTTTCTCACTTCACCTGGGGAGGCCACGAAGGCACTCCTTCCCCTCAAGGCACAGGATGACCTGACCGTCCCAGATATAGCATTACCCACGTTGTCCAGTTTCTAGGTGTAGTTAGGCTCTGCTTTCACTGCCACCTCAGCAAGCTGAACTTCTGCAGCGCCCAGGCTCCTTCAGGAGCACACGCAATGCTGATTTGTCAGTGTCGCTGGTACCCAACCACCTACTCCTTTCAGGCTTTCTCCATCCATCCCTGGTCATTTACTGCACCAGAGGGTCTCAGGAGGCCCCACAACTCCTTCTCCTGAGACTCTCTTAAGGTGGTGAAGGCAGAGCAACCTAAAAGGGAGAGGGGGAGGATTGTGCCTCTGGTTGTGAGACAGCAGTAACGCTGACCCAGCTCATTGTTACCTCGCAGGCATTGGGTTCAGGGCTGTCCAGTGCCCATGGTGTCGAGAAAGGTACCAAAGTGACAAAAATCTATTCCTCATCTGCAGATGGAGCCACTCTTAGACCATGGCCATCCTGGGGCTGAGGATCAGAAGATGGATGTGCACCATCAAGCACAGCACCAGGCTACCGGTTTCTAACTGGTCTCTTCAAAGCGTCCTTGTAACCTTGTTACTGGCCAGGGCCACTGGGGACCCTGCGTTAGGAGAATTGAGTGGGGCCTTGTCCTGCCTGACAATAAAATCTATTCTAATTATAGTTCCCTGCACACATAGTCTCCGAAGGGCAGGGAAAAGCTTTTGCAGATTGAGGTCAGGACTGAAAAATTAGCTGGTTGAGTCGAGGAACACCTGCTGTAGGAGGCTGTCGCAAGAGCAGAGATGGCAGGAGAATTGATGACAACCTCGCGGTGCGCACCTAGAGGAGGGAGCTGCGGATAAGCCCATGGTCTGGCTTTTGGAGCTTGCAGAAAATGCAGCAAATTCAGCACCACGTCTCCAACCAGCCTCGGTGGTGTGGAAGGAGGTGACAGTCCCCTGGCCCCACGGGAGGAATCGGGTCGGCAGGATGAGCCTCCGTACAGCTCTGTGCACCTGAAACCGCTGCAGGGCGGGTCCTGACCTCCCCCCGCTGGTGCTGGCGCTCCTTCTCCCCCTCGCTGCAGCAAGGGGTCCCAAGGGAATGGATGTAGCGTGATTCCATTCTACCATTAATTATTTTTTCACTCAGAAACATTCCTTTTTCTTTTAAAATTCTAATGGGAAATCCTGAGGTTAGTACTTCATTTTTACATTCACATCTCGTTTAAAAACATTACAAAGAAACTAAATTTTAGGGTTTTTTTTATTCTACCGCTTTTTGTGGACAAATCTCTACTTTGGAACATATGGAGTGGAGAAAAAGGGGGGAAATGAAATTAGAGCCCCTCAGTCTTATTAATTCTATTGCAATTAGTGGTAATAAAATACAGGAACAGGAATTAAAAGTTAATTTTAAAATATAAAAATATTTGAGTCTTAAAAAATAAATATAAGTCTAGATCCATTTTAATGCCAAGATATTGCCAGCAGATTGAAAAAAAAAAAAAAAAAGAGAAATTTCCTCAATGGAATAAAAAGACAATTTTCCAGCTGCTATTGCTATTAGATTATTTATCAGCTGGGGCATACAAATTACTCTTCAAGCAAGGAAGGGAGGCACACGCAACCTTAGTAGCTCCCACAGCAGTCCCAGATGTCATTTTTAGCTGACAGACCCAGCAGCTTCTGACAACCTTTCAAGACACTTTTACGGAAAATGTGTCTAAGTATTTACTATCCTAGACCAAGGAAAACAGAAATTCTATATAAATGAGCAGCACACAGGGAAAAAAAAACCTGAAACATCTACAGTTTTTCCCCTTACATCATGTATCATTCCAGATTGGAAGCCAGTTGTGCAGCGGTTTTCTAGTGGTGAGAGCAGGATATTGGGTTTCAGGACTCTTGGGTTAAATTATCGAATCTGCCATTGATTTGCAGCGTGACCTTGGGCAAGTCATTTAAGGGAAATATGTAATTATTAGTTCCAATCGGCCAGGCTCACTTACTGTCCATGGCTTTACAGCAATCACTACTTTTTATTAGAATGACTGGGGGGGGGGGAGTGCTTTTGCAAACACTTTTTCATGCTTTAAAGGGTTTGAAGGGTTTTTATTCTCTCTAATAATGTATGGCATACCCAAACAACCCAACAGAGAAAACTCATGATCGGGATTCTACAAGAAGTTTTGCATATCCTGCACCTGTATTCTTAAGTGCTGAATTTGAATAGCAGGTCTTTGGTTGTGCAGTAGATAATTGCATATGTAGACTGTTGTGGGACCAGTGCCCAACGGAGCAGTACAGGAAAAGCAAGCTGCCCAAATGCATGCCAAGATGACAAATATTGCCCTAACAATTTAAATACAGATAGTGCAAAAAAAAAAACTCAGGGACTTGAGGGCAAGAGGAATTAATTATGAAAGGCTTTTTTTAGCAGAAAGGTTTGTCCAAGGTGAAGGGGGTAAGCAGGAATCACCTCCAGATTTTTTTAAAATTAGAAACTTCCCAATAGTTCTAAATACAAATGTTTCCTGGATCAAAAGAGCTGCCCGCATGTGGGTTCAAGCACTTTGTTACTTTCATTTAACACAGTAGCAGAGTTTCAAAAATAAGAAAATTCCCATTTTTCACACCTTGAAGTAGATATGTTGAAAACAACATAAGAAGGGCCGAGGGGGTTTCCCATGTATTCTCATGCTTCCTGACTCGTATTTAGACTTTTTCAAAATATTTCAAGATGGAAATTTTAATTGTGAAAAGCGTTGCGGGGAGGAATATTTCAATTTTCAACAATATGTTTAGAAGAATGTTTAAAGTTAAGGTAGTCTGTAAGTTAGGATTTGTTCTATCTTTTCTGTAACCTAAAGGGATGATGCAGAACGCAGTATAATACCCATATGTCCTGCAGGATTATTTATTTTGAAGCTTAGCTATAGTTTATAAAGTGCTTAAGGATCCTCTGATGAAAATGTAATGACTATGTCATCATCGTCATCGTTGTTATTATTGTGAATATCATTATTTTTATTCCCCTGGTGAAATAAGAAATCAGTTGGTAAAGATTACAACAGCTGCAGGGAATGTGCCTCGACAACTTCTCTGCATTTTGTACCATTGCCAAAAGAAGTTTATAAAACGCTGCAGGAGTAACCGTGCTCCTAGCTAACAGGCAGGAATTTGCTTGGGCTGTCAAATGCTCACTCGATACGACAAATAAAACCAATGAGTGCATGCTGCGCCGTTCGTCATTCGAGGGATGCATAAAAGTCTTTCTATAAATGCCCTGGGATTCACGTTTTTAACCTCAGGCGGACATTTGTAATTTGTAGGGGCGTGCAAGGTGCAGTTATTACAAGGAACGCGTGGACTGTTATGGGTGGCATCTGGCAAATGACATAATGAAGGGGTCCCCTGTCATGGAAGCACCAGCCCGTGGTTTGTTGCTAGCCCTAAACCTGGGCTGTGGGGGCGACCTAAGCCACGGCTGCCACAACAGCTGCGGCTCACCAGGGCCTTGAGAGGGTGTTTTCGCCTCGCACAGGGGTAGATGTTGTTGTCCTTTGGAGGAGAATGGGTCTTGAGTACTCTTGTAGGAATGAAGGGAGCACAGAATTTCCCAGGAATTTTGCCCATAAACTCTTCATGGCGTAAGTGTCGCATCCCGGAGTTCTCACTCGAAATGAACTGCTACTCGAGTGGACTTTTATCTGACAAGTTAATCTAGTCATTATTGTATGGGAGGAAAAGGAAGCAATGACTGAGGGCATGAAGAAGGAAAGGTGACCAGAAATTAGGGCAGTAATCTGAGTCTTGAATCCCAACATCTGCTCTGCCACAGACTCACCACATGACCTTGGTCAAGTTTCTTAATCACCTGCTCCACCAGTTGTCCAACTGTAAACTGGGACTAAAAGTGCTGCTTGGGTCCCCTTCCAAGTGAGGATCAATGCAAGACACCTTGGGAGGAGTTCAAACAAGCTCCTTTTACATGGAGAGACTTTTGCTCACCAGGTATCTGCATCAGAGGGCAGTCCTGAGAAAGGGCCGCTGGGATTCATTCATGTGAAGGAACGCTTAAATGCTGGCAGATGGAAAATTCTCCTTCTCTTTCTAAATTAGATGTCACAAACAACGGGAAAATTAAATCCATTTCTCAGGATATGTCCCTGCACAGGAAATTCATCGGAGGGGTGTTGCCCTGATAAGAGCTTTCCCTGGGAAGAAACTGAGCCTGCCTTTTGTAATGGGCTCTGAAAAATAGCTCCCAGAATCCAGATCCTGTCAAAATTATGTGAGAACATGAGACATTTTACTATCAAAATATTTTGGCTTCAGAAACTAGCAAATCTTTCTGCCTCGCTATGAAAAGATGCAGGGAAATGAAGTGATTGCTCACTGCCACAGCAGTCTGTAGCACTGAGAAAATCACTTCATTTCCCTCTGTCGCGGGACCTCACAAGCTCCTGGCACCTCGCCCTGCACTCTGGCCACTGCCTCCTGCCTCCTGCTAGAAGACTCGCCGCTCACCAGCCAGCTGAGAGATGCTTGCTGGAGCATTCCCCTTTTACGCCCGAATTTCTCCTGCTAAAATTATGTCCCCACTGGCTCCATAAAAAAAGCGTTACTGGGGACACGGCTTACACACTTAGATGTCACCTCCTGAGTTCGGCTGCAGCGATGGGAGCCAGAGGGGGTGCGGTGAAGGCGCTGGCATCTCCCCTCAGTAGGCGCACGGGAGCTCAGTAAGGGCGATGCCAGTCCACAGCTCTGTTTGCCATCCCGGGATAGCATTAGCTTGTACCTGGCTGGGCTTACCTGCAATGTGGCCTGCCCAGCACTGTCTCATAAATAATTCGCACATTGCGGGTTTGTTCCCACACTCTGACACACTATTTTGCTTGTTTTAAATGGGAAATTTCTTAATTTCTTGTTAGCATTTGAAAGTTTTTTCTTTATTAACTGAAACTTAGAGCTACAGTTACTCCCAAATCCTTCTGTTTAAAATAGCATAGCCAGATGTTTTCTTCTGAAGCCTTGTTTCAAAAAGTCCCAGCGGGTTTTCCATGACAAAATTGTTTCCAGCAAGCACCTTGTAACGCGCAGCTCTGCGGAAGCGGGGAGCGCGCTAGCCTGATGCTCCCCCCCGAGACCACCACCCTTCACCAGAGGCAGGGAAGCAGCTGAGGCCTCAGCTCTGCACCTGCGTTTGACACCCCCCTGCGCTTCTGTGGGTGTCAGTGCCCAGGGACGGGCTTGCAGCAGGGGCTGAAGGGTGGGAGAGCAGTGAGGCAGCATTGGTGCAGCCCACAGCAGGACGTATTCTCATCCAGGTGACACCAGGGCAGCTGCAAAGCACACAGAGCTAAATCCAGGCTTCTGCAAAGCCTTTAAATTTGTGTCCCAAAGACGTTGGAAAACCCCATCTTCAATTCACCTGGTAACAGCGGTTTCCAAGAGTTAGTAGGCACCTGGGGAGGCGTTCTGAGGCTGCAACCTGCACATTAGCCCAGAGATGCTCACTGAAAAGTGCATGAAGGGTCCTGGTGCCCTGAGGAGCCCAGATGGTGGTTCTCCCCACACAGCCCCGGGGCCGAGACCACCTCTGCCTGCCCCAAATGTGCTCAGTGCCTTCATTCATTCTGGGGAGAATGCGGGCAGGTGTCCTGATCAGGTCTGCTTCCAATCACCAAGTCATGCTGAGTAAAAGGCTGCTCACATCTGAGCCAGTGTGGGTCAGGAGTGGCCAGGGCAGAGTGCATGAGAACTTCTCTCTGTCCAGGAAAAAAGATGTTTAATAGAACAAATCTGGCTCCTTGCAGCAAGCAGCTAGGCCACAGTGGAGGGGAGAGGGGCAAAAGCAGAGGCTTCTCCATCAGCTGTCAGTCTGCCTTTATAGCAGCAGCTATTAAAGCCAGTTAATAGGAACCACACTCCCACGCAGTGCTCTGTGCTCTCTGGCAGGTTAGAGCCAAAGGCGAGCGAGCCAGCTGGACCATCCAGCAAAACTGCACACGTGGAGCGATAAAGAAAAGAGGTTTGTATCATGAGGTGCTGCAGTTTTACCCTCTGCCAGACAAGGGCAGCCCTGCGCGGGCACCCTCTGTGAAGCTACGGCAGCACTGAGAACCTAGAGGATTTATGGGAGGGTGAATTCCAGGCCCAGATTTGCTCTGATCTGAGTTAACTTCCCAGCCCAATATTAAAGATCGGGTGGTCTGCAGAACGAATCCTGCCCAGCTGGGTGTGAACAAGCTCCAAGCCGAGTCCCTGAGCTCCATTTCGCATGGTAAATCCTGTGAAGCCGACAGCTGCTTCAGCTCAGGGCTCCCCTGCCTGCTGCCAGCCTGCAGCCGGGCAGAGCCGGGGCAAGGGGCCGCACCGATGGACCGTTGCCTCCACGGGGCAGGAGGCTGAGTAAAGGCCACAGCTCCTCTCTGAAGACTAGAAGGAAAAATGTAGCCAGTCTTCATAGTAAGCTGGTACTTAATTACTGTCTGTGCTACACTTCCTACTCGCTTTCTGGAAGGACAAGCTGTGCTGGCTCAGGGACTCAGCCTGGAGGTGGATATTTTCTTTGTAATCAACCATTAGTTCTTAGGCGGTGCTTCTCACCCGTCAGACACAAGTGGCTGCCTGACACTTAGGGGCCAGTAGGATTTTTCTGATTCTTCAGAAGGTGGGGAAGCATCACCAAAGGGACTTCGACAAAGTCACCTGCTGGTCTATGGACCACTAAAGAGAAACACAGATTTCTCCAACACCCAATCAAGTGATGCAGCCTTTAGATCCAATTTGTTCCTAAATAAACGTTCATCTTGGCTCTCTTGAACCCAGTCAAGGCTATAGCTGATGATTTGCTTGAGCCAGTTCTAATCAGGCAGCTGAGTCACTCCGAGCTACCTACACTCCACCAGTGTGAAAGCTCAGCACATGGTCATGGCTATCTAAAATCAGAGGGCAACAGGCACCTTCACGGAGCTTTTCATCCCACCTCCAGTGGCACGCTGGGCACGCCGTATTAGCTGGCTATCGAGAGCACCAAGAGGCTGAGATAGAGGACTGACATTTAGGCGGCTAAATCTGGGTGAGCTCTGTCCAACCCCGAAAGCATTGCTGCTGTTATTTAAAAAGACTCTTTCTCGTGAGCTGAAGCAGAATGACAAAGAATGCCCCATCCGAGCCAGGGTCCTGCTGGCCGCCCTGTTTTATCAAGGTTTGTGGAATTTTTCATTGTAGATATGCAAATATTTTGTGGCTTTTTATTCACGGCAGCTGGACTTTATCAGCAGGTCACCACAGTGGGGAGATAAGAAGCCTCCTT
The DNA here is from genome assembly GCF_949628215.1 of Phalacrocorax aristotelis. Classification (NCBI taxonomy): domain Eukaryota; kingdom Metazoa; phylum Chordata; class Aves; order Suliformes; family Phalacrocoracidae; genus Phalacrocorax; species Phalacrocorax aristotelis. The sequence continues at coordinate 3,452,757 of NC_134287.1, read as the reverse complement.
CCCTAGGCACCCTATCGGAGTCTCACAATCCCAGGTTGGCTTACAAGGTCATTAAAAACCCCTCTAAAGTGGTTTTGCCCTCAGTGCCTTTCCATCGGCTCTGTGGTTCAGAGGACTCTTGTGCTAACACAGGAAATGGGGCTTTCACGGGTCTATCACAGACTGAAGTATAGACATACAGATACACCTTTAAACCACTTTTATTGCCTTTCACATAAATTTATAAGACGGACCTCAGAAATTTGCCGTCACTTAGTTCTGTGCCCACCCTTCTTGCACCACCTTGCAGCACACAGCCCATCTCCAGCAATGGGCTCTTCGTTCCAGCGGAGATGGAATGTCAAGTCAGGGAAGCATTTTAGGAATCCTCAGTGAATAAGGCAATTTTTTTCCCATGAAAAGAAAGGAGAAGGAAAAAGGAAAGAGGAAAAAAGGAAAAAGGAAAAAGGAGAACGGGAAGGAAGAGAGGGAGAATGCAAAGAAGGAGAAGAGGAAGGAGAAGGAGGAAAAGGAAAAGGTAAAAAGGAAAAAGGAAAATTCCCGTTTCCCCCAACTTCAAGACTTGAAATATCTTTCAAATCAAACCATAAGGAAATTTCACCCTCAGTTGAAACCATGGGGTTTTTTTTAGAACTCCACTTATGAAAGGTTGTATTTCAAACTCATATACCAGCTTTTCAAAATGCAAACAAGGTTTATATTGCTGGACATTTTTGATGTTGTGCAGTTCAAGTCCCCAAAACATTGCAGAGATGTTTCTGCACAAAACCTTTCTTATCCTTGCGAGCTCTTTGTGCCTCACTGGGGATCCGAGAAACCCTGTCCTCCCTCAGTGTGGCAAGGAGGGGCAGCGAGGCATATCCTCCGTCCACACTCCCTCCTACCAGTGTGGTACCAGTAGGACCAGCTGCTGTGTGCCCTGACACAGCTGGTGGGGAGAGCTGCTGCGGTGCCCGAGGCCATGAACCCGCTCTCCTCCACACTGCCAGCAGAGGGAAATCGGCCCAAGAAGAAAATCATTGACCCATCCCAGTGAAATTAATATTACGGCTCTCAAACCGCGCTAGCAGGAGACCTAAACGCACGGTCTTTGGTTTTAGTAAGATACAGTGGGGCGGAGATTTCTTTGTAGCTTCCCTCATTCTTTTTCTTTTTTAGCAGCCCATCTTCCAAGTGTCAGGTCTCTGTGCTCAGGAGTTAGGCTCAGGGTGTTCAGAAGAATTTTACTTCTTGCAGAGGAAAAACTAATTTTGCACTAAAACAATTAAAAAGTAACTCAAGAGCCTGTGGAAGACAAAAGAAAGTTACTGAAGCCTCCCCCCCGCCCTGAGAAAAGAAAAGGAAGAAGAAACTCCTTTCGGATCCAAAGTGGAAAAATTTGGGGCAGATATTTTGAGGGCTTCCAGTTTTCTGACCAAAAATAGTCCATCTCCTAAGAAAGTACGTGCTTTCCTCGAAACGTCAGGCTGGCAAACACTGAAACCCCTCTCCTTTTCCCGCGGGAGCAGGCAGGGGGGCGACAGCCCAGCAGCCAGCGGCCAGGCTGAAGGCAGGGAGGCTGGGCAGAGCAGAGGCAGCTCCGAGGGCTGACCGTGGGCTTCGGCAGGGGCAGGAGAAGTGGTGCCCGCCGCAGGCTGCCTGGCTGGCTGGAGCCTTCCCCGGGAACACTCCAACAGCCTTTGCCGTGCTCCTCCTTGCAGCCATGGCGAAACGGGACCTGCTGAGGTCCCGCTGGGATTGCAAAGGTATGTGGGACAAAGAAAACTGCAGCCTTATAGATATCGCTTCGGCTGGCTAAATCACCACCCGCCTTCTCTGTGTCTGTGTATAGATAGTGCCTACACATTCATATTCTCCTACGGAAAACACCATGGCTTGGAAAAATTCATCTTGACTGCTGTCTGTCAAAGCATTTCCTTACTCCATTAATAACGATTATGAGTATGTTTACATAGCAGCTAACATTTGCAAAATGCTTTACCCATGAATATATATCCTAATTACTCACCGAAAACTATTTCTTTAGCCCAAATTAGCCCCTTTTGTTTGCCTGACCCACTTCCAATCAGACCATGATTACAGCAAACTTAATGAATGCTTCGCACAGGCATACTTCATCCTGTGGATGGCTGGTAATTGTGTGATTGCGGTGAGTTTCACTGCATATTCTGCATTTGCTTTCCAAAATGAAAGCACTTTTGACGGGACAAATAAATCACTGGTGTATCTCTGTTATGTCATGTTTATCCTAAAAAAAAAGGCAGATAATTTTGAATTGAAAATTGACTTTCCGTAACTACCACGCACTCTTCAGGTCTTATTTATTGCTTGGCCAGCTTTCCTAACTGTAAAACCCCCTTTTTTTTCCCAGATGCCCAATACAGATCCAACCACACATACACACACTTTGTATATACTTAAAACAGTCACAGGAAGAAAAAAGCAGAACAAAACTCATTATAGGGTAAAGACCATAGTGACATTAGTTCACTTGTTAAAGTGAAATGCAATGTGTTTAATACCAAACAGCCCTAAAAATACTCCAGCCAAAGGGCACGAGCATTTGGTGAAGTAGAACGTCACTGACAGCTTAGGCTGAAATTTGTCCCAGATCATGAAGCCAAGACTGAAATGATGCCTTTGAAGCCTCTTGGGGGATCCCACTTGTACATGCTACCCTAAAACTGTGACCCTGCTGCAGCCGAGCACGGCACTGAGGTGGTGAGAGCTGCCACCGCCTGCGCTTGCAAGCAGAACGGCGGGCGCTGGCTGGGCAGGCTGCCCGCATCGCCCCGTGGAGGAGCGGCTGCTGACACGAGGCTTCAGCAACGGACACAGATCTCTGATTCCCCCAGAGGAGGGAGCTTTGAAGGCCTGCTTTCCAGATATTTTGAGTCTCTCCCTCCCTGTAGATTTGGAATGGAGAGATGTGGAGGGGGAAAGGGGAAAGCGAAGCGAAGGGAATATGCCCAGATGGAGACATGACCTTCAGTGGTTACAGCCACCGCTGGAAAGCAGCTCGTTTGAAGTCAATAACAGGCAAAGCCAATTCTTCAAGGCCAGCATGTGTGACAGAAAAAAAACCCCACCGAGATGCGCTTGCAGCCCCCAGCTTTCCACCACAGCAGCTTTCATCTTGCCTTGTGCCCCACGGATGGCGCTGGTGGTGAGGGGAGGCAGCAGGAGCAAAACCGCCATCATCCCTTAAAACCCCTTCAAGCATAAAAAGGGGCAACAAGTTCATTGGGTTTGTGTGGCAAGGTTTTGGTAGCAGGGGGGCTACAGGGGTGACTTCTGTGGCAAGCTGCCAGAAGCTTCCCCCATGTCCGACAGAGCCAGTGCCAGCCAGCTCCAAGATGCACCCGCTGCTGGCCAAGGCTGAGCCCATCAGCGATGGCGGTGGCACCTCTGGGATAGCATATGCAAGGAGGGGGAAAAACTGTGCAACTGCAACTGGAGAGAGGAGTGAGAGTGTGTGAGAAGAATAACCCTGCAGACACCAAGGTCAGTGAAGAAGGGGAGGAGGTGCTCCAGGAGCCAAAGGAGAGATTCCCCTGCAGCCCGTGGGGAAGACCATGGTGAGGCGGGCTGTGCCCCTGCAGCCCGTGGAGGTTAGCGGTGGAGCAGAGATCCACCTGCAGCCCGTGGAGGATGCCTGAAGGAGGCTGTGGCCCCGTGGGAAGCCCCCGCTGGAGCAGGCTCCTGGCAGGACCTGTGGCCCCATGGAGGATGCCCGAAGGAGGCTGTGGCCCCGTGGGAAGCCCCCGCTGGAGCAGGCTCCTGGCAGGACCTGTGGCCCCATGGAGGATGCCCGAAGGAGGCTGTGGCCCCGTGGGAAGCCCCCGCTGGAGCAGGCTCCTGGCAGGACCTGTGGCCCCATGGAGGATGCCTGAAGGAGGCTGTGGCCCCGTGGGAAGCCCCCGCTGGAGCAGGCTCCTGGCAGGACCTGTGGCCCCATGGAGAGAGGAGCCTGCACTGGAGCAGTTTCTGAAGAACTGTAGGCTGTGGGAAGGACTCATGTTGGAGGAGGTTGTGGAGGCTGTGTCTCACATGGGAGGGGCCACACGCCTGAGCTGAGGAAGAGTGTGAGGAGTCCTCCCCCTGAGGCGGAAGGAGCAGCAGAAACAATGCGTGATGAAGCGACCACAACCCCCTTTCCCCATCCTGCTGTGCCGCTGAGGGGGAGGAGGTAGAGAAAATCGGGAGTGAAGTTATGCCCAGGAAGAAGGGAGAGGTGGGGGGAAGGTGTTTTTTTAAGATTTGGTTTTATTTCTCATTATCCTTCTCTGGGTAATAAATTAAACTAATTTCCCCAAGTCGAGTCTGTTTTGCTCGTGATGGTAATTGGTGAGTGATCTCTCCCTGTCCTTATCATGACCCACCAGCCTTTCATTATATTTTCTCCTCCCCTGCCCAGCTGAGGAGGGGAGTGATAGAGCAGCTTTGGTGGGCACCCAGCATCCAGCCAGGGTCACTCTGTACCTGGAGGGGAACCAAGCCTGCCATGTCCTAAACAAATTCGGACAGGACCGGGCTTGCCCTATTGAGAGAGCAGCTCCCGGGGGAGAGCAGGCGCAGGACAAAGCCTATTGTTTAGCTGGGCTTGCACCATGGATTCTTCTGTCCCCCACGAACAAACCAGCAGGAGCCCCGGGGAACGCTGCCACACCAAGCCTGGCAGGACGCGCACAGGGCAGTGGTACGGCTCAGCGCACCTCCAGCCTGGGAGAGCACGAGGGGACGAGGGCACAGCGTGCACGCTCTTGTGCCCAGCCCTCCGGAAGAGAAGGAAACCAGCAGAGACAGGCAGCTAAGGGACAGGCAGGAGACAGGAACAAGGTCAGCACAAATGCAGGAACCCCGGTCTCAGCTGCAGACAAAGGTAATTCGACAAGCAGTTTTAAACTCCCAAGCGAGTAGGGTTTTATTAGGAGAGCTCCCAGTGGGAAGTAAGCAGAGGCTCCAGGTCTGGCACCACTCAGGCCATCAAGGCTGGATATTGTCCAGATTTGCAGAGGGAGATCCCAAGCTCAGGCTTTGGGTGGCCAGGTGGAGCCAAGCCTTGGGAACTGGCGACGCCAGCAACGGGATGTCTGGCACGTCCCAGAGTGATTTAGATGCTTATCACCAGGAAAAAATAGACTTTCCTTGAATTGGGCAAATATGCCTCTCATCTGGACACTCACTGCTAAAAAAAAGGCAGCTTTTAGAGCAGCAAGGGTTGGATTTACAGTAAAGCTGTGTCCTCCCTGCTCCCCATAAAGGCAAACACCCATGGCCATACGGGACCAGCACATGTGGTGCCAGAGCAGCTGTACAGCTGTGCAGCCCCTGGGGGGTGCACCAGACAGCAGTGGGATTAAACCCCCCACTCTCCCACCCGGGATTAAGCCCACCATTTATCAGTGGTTGATTAACAGATTACTGGGAGGCTGAGAGGGTCGTTTTAGATAGACAGTGAACTGGTCTGCTTGGCCCACAACGTAAAGCCGTTGGATTCACTTTGGGTCCAGTGCTATTTCACAGGGCAGGGGGAAGGGCAGATAATCGCCTAAACTTGAAGATTGCTCCATTTTTCACAGATTTTCCCACCAGAAAACAGTATATGGGCTTTAAAGGTCTCCTTCTTTGAAAGGACTAAAGTAGGAGAGACACAAAACTGTTGATACTGAGGTTTTACTGAAAACATGGTTTGCAATTAATAGCAAGTTTTCATGAAAACTGTTTACTTTCTTTGGAAAAGTTTGGCTTTCGGTCAAAAGCTAATAAGTAACCAAAATGAAATGGAAAGTTTTCCCTTCTTTTTTTTTTTCTTTTTAAGCAGAAAAGATCATTTGCATGTGGTGCAGTGCTCCAGTGCCTCCTGGGAGATGGAGCTGACCATCCTTGTGCCGCTCCAGCAGGGAGGGAGCTGCGGGGCAGCACCGCAGCCACTGGCCTGGTGGGAGGTCACAGGGGAGAAAGGTCCCTGGGGCACCGACGTGACTCTGGGAAACGTCAGCAAAAGGAACCAGCTGGGACGCAGCCTGATCGCTTTTTGTGACAGTTCAAAATTATTTCTGGAGAGGGGGGAAAAAAAGGCCAAAGTATCTATGAAAAATAATGAGTTCTACTTTCCCCTTATTTTCTTGATGGAAGGCCAAAAATTTTTGCCACTGGAAAATCATTATTTCAGTTGCGATGACATCTCCTTTCCCTGCTTTGTCCAGACCGTCCACCTGAGGAGCTGGAGGGCTAGCACCAAGTAAGGACTTGCCACCCAGAAACTCGGTGTTCCAACACTTCTGTCCCTCCAGGCACATTGAACTAGTGATCAACTGGCACCTTAGCTTGCAAAAAAAAAAAAAAAAAGAACAAGCCAGCCTGGAAACAGACGTGCTGGAAACACCACAGGAAACCGTGATCTGGACCCCATTAAAAGACAAGAGGAGATGCTGCCCTGATTTCGGCAGCGTTAGCACTCAGCTCAGAATGAGTGCAGCCTCTGCAGAACCTGCAGAGTCACAGGCAAAACCCGACCTAGCCCTAACTCTCATCCAAGGCTGTAAAGGATCAATTTCCTTATTACTACTTCCCAAGTGATATCTTGCAGGGCCCCACCGAAGAAACGGCTGTAAAATCCAAGCTAGAGCTCCCCCATGTGAAGGGGCTGACCTTCAGGCCCTGCAGACATCCCATTTCTTACAGCAGAAGGCTGGCTAGAAGTGCTGAGGGTGAGCCTCCAGCCGCCTTGCAGCCCCGCCAGTGATGCCTGAGCACCTGAGGTGTGGTGGTACCCACAGGGTCCACAGCCAGGCCAGCAGGGCCCTGCAGCCCACTCCTCTTCAGGCAAAGCTCCCATGAAGAAGGGGCTTCTTTGGGAGAGGGGGTACTTCTGCATCGGTCTCTGAGGAAGAAACCCAGCCCAGCACAGGAGGAGTACTTCCCCTTTGAAATCATAGTCGTCTTAAAGTGGGAACAAGACCCATCCTGAACTCCCATCTGCCCTTCTCCCTCTCCTTCCCCCCTTGCTTTTTTCTTCTCTTTTTTGATCACACATTTCTATTTTCTGAAACATTTCCCATTGCAAAGCCCCGCAGCAAACCCATTAGCAGAGGTGCTGTTCCTGCAGACTCAGCATCATGCACAGGGGTGGGTCTTTAGTCTCTCTGGGAAGCTCGGGACCAGCTGCCAGAGCTGCAGGGCTGTGCAGGCTGAATCCCACACCCCCTGGTGCTGGTGGGCTTAAAGCGTCCTGTGCTCCCTCCAGCATCCTCCAGCCACCCTGGCCGTGCACGGAGGCACAGCCTTGCAGGTCCAAGGACACCCTTTGCAGCCGCAGGGATGGTCTGGCCAGGTACATCCCATTGCTGACAAACCACCAGAGTTGTGACCTGGAGAAGTCAGCGTTTGAAGATTTCCCTACGTACCAAAGCAGCGCGGCTAGCCACGAGGCGAGCGGGGGCAATGGACGGCGGGGGGGAGTTGCAGGGGGCCAACAGGCCCGTTCCTGAGACACAGCGAGACCTCTCGCTGTTTCCTGAGACAGCACCAACGTTTTACAGCGCAAGGGCAGAGATTCAGATAAAGGTGACTTGAACTGGCCGAGCAAGACGTCAGCCTGGAAGCATTGCAAGAGTAGGCTGTGCTGAATTTTGGTCATTCCTTGTGCGAGGCAGAGCTCGTACGCAGGACTCCATAAAATAGGTTTAATCGTCTTTTAGAGAAAAGTTTGGAGTCCACAAACTGCTTTGCAAACTCATGTTAGTTCTGTTGCCATGTCATTTAGGAAAGAGTACTACCAAAGGCATTTAGAAAAAAGAAGCACTCCACTTAATTCCTTTCTAAACAAGCCATTTGGGACTTTTGGTTCAAAATAGCTTTCCACTTTTTAAATGTCCTTAGAAATTTCGTGCCATGTATTTTTATAATTGAAAAAGTATGATGTGCTGCACAAAGTCACTGCAGAAACAGTTTCACCCTCCAAAGTTTCGTCTTTTGCTTCTCTATTTTATGACTCTTTAAGAGATCAGTCCGTGCTGCTGAAACTCACTGCACCCTCATTTGTCCTGCACTGTCTTCCTCTCAAAACACTACTAGCAATGTTACAGCTACACCCAGAGACCTGCCCTGAGAGCAAATCTCATTGCGCTTGGCCCCGTGGCTAGCTCAACCCGAGCAGCACTGGAGTTTGGCGCTAACAGGCAACGCAGCACAAAACAGGAAAAAAATCTGTTTCTTTTATATAGCCAAATTTTGGAAACGCTGTCCTGGTTTCCCCTGGCTATTCCTTAAAAAGAACAAAAAGGAGGGTGGAGGTGGAGCCGGGGGGAAGAATATATCAGCTATGGAGTAAACAGTTTGGAAGCCAAATATAATTGGCTGGTGAGTGCATATTGTGATTCACGAAGGAAAGGCTTTTTTTAAACTCCAGGAGCCACGGAGCAAGGACAGCCATGCAGTCATCTTCCTGTGCAAAACAAAAGCTGCGAGCCAGCGAGGGGCAGCACCAGCGTGCGGGGACAATGGGGACGCAGAGCATTACCTCAAGCCTGCAGCGTGCCCCTTAGTGACTGGCCTGGTGTTTCCACAGCCAGGCTATTGCCTCCAGTAACAGGGTTCGGTGATTCAAGGCCTGTTCCCTCTCCGGGGCTCTCAGCACTACAGATCATTCCTATTTGGGGAGCATACCTTATCTAAGTCCATTATTGCTCTGCCTAATATAAACAGCGTTTCGCTCCATACAAGGTCTGTGCATTGAAAGTTTGCTTAAACCAAGGAAACCTGGAATAAATACCTCATTGTCTCAAGGACTTTATCACGCTGGTATGAAAGAAAACCAGTGTGCGACTGTGTTTTCCAGCAATAAAGTTCTTTCAGTCTCAGGAAGGATAGTTTTGATTTGTGAATTTATTGCTCCCACAGTTAGGACTTCACACTTGACCGAAGTAGCTGATATACCGTCAAGACTCTGATCTGGCACGCAGTCTGCAAACACACTCCGTTTGTTTGACATAAAAAAGAAAAGAGGGGGACTTTTTCACCCAATTTTTTACATTTTTAACTTTAAAAGATTTTGAAGTCTAAAACTTTGCCTTCTCAAGCACAAAAAGAAGACTCAACAACACCAATATGTTTCACAAACTTGTCTCCAAACTGCCAAACTGTTGCTGTCAGGGGAAATTAATTCTGTCCTTGCAAAAGTCAAACACTGGTTTTGAATGAGAAATGATGGTTACGAAACGTTCTTCTCTCTTTTTTTTTTTAATAAAAAGTCCTTCAAAATTGACTGAATCTGAATGGAATGCTTCATTTCATTCAAAACTTTAGTCTTTCTTTTTTTTACTTTCCAGCTTGCAATTTTGGAAGTGATGACATACACTGGGGGCTGCAGCGGCGGCGAACCGCAGAACTTTCTGTGCCTCTGTGGTGGGAGAGATCTGCCCCGCACGTATCCTCCCGTTAAATCACAGCTAAACCTGGTGCCTACTTCCCCGTGCTGCCAAGGGGCAGGACTCCAGCAAGGAAGGTCTCTGCCTTTTCCCTCCCACCCCACCGTGCCTTCCTGATGGCTGAGCCCAGATTTTTGTCCCTGCTCACAAGGGTGTGCAGACGTGGGGCTCACTGTCAGCCAGGAGCCCATCAACTCCTGCAAGACGGAGCAACTTCGACACCCCCAGACTATCCCAGGCTGCATCTCCTTCCCACACTGATACACCAATCTCCTTGCTCAAACCCTGTCCTAGGCACTTTCCTCGCACAAAGCAAGACCGATGCCCAGTTCCCCTGGGAAGAGAAGGGAGCTGACACAAGGGCATTAAGCTTCACAGCTCTGGCGTAACTTAGGAGAGTTTCTGAGCACTCCTGATCGAGAATGCAAGGCAGAGACCGTGCTGGCACTGCCTCACCTCCCTTTGGGTCAGCAGGGAACCTCTGCCAACTACTGAGTGGGGGAGATGGCAAATCAAGTCTCTAGATAAAGATTCGTAGGTTCTTGCCTAAAACAACCGTACTCCAAAATGCCCAGGCCAGAAACTCATTTGTCAGATTCAGACCAGAAATCCTCCTCTGGAGATACAGCTGAAGGGATTCCTGAGCACCTGCCCACCAGACCACACTAGGATACCTGCGAGGAATAGCTAACATTTTGCATACTTTATCTTTTGCCGTGGCCTGCCTGACTCAAGCAAGAGCCATAACTCCAGCTCCACACTGGAGGCGGAAAGTGCAAAGAGTTAAATGTCTTAAACGGTGTCTGAGCTGCGGGCAGTGAAATCCCACCCTGACAGAGCAAGCGGGGTCCGTCTGTCAGGCCTCCAGTCCAAACAGGAATCCTGGCTGGCCAGACTGGGTTTTAGCTGAAAGATGTATCTCAGTAGCATGGAAAAACACGAGCAGTCCCTGGAGCAGGCGGAAGCCCGGGGCGGAAAGGCTCAGGAGCGCTGGTCCTGCTGAGGATGGATTCGTGGCACGAAACAACAAACAGGGTGTCTGGTGAGCCCAGCCTAACACCCCAGGCACATGTGAAGGAAGAATCACTCTAAACACAAGCATGGGACCAGATGAGTTGATTTCAATGCTTTATTGTAAGAAAGCTCCTTAGATTACGCAGATTAAAATCTTCATGGAAACAATTCTGGAGACTGTGTGTTGCTCAGTTTCCTGCATAAGGCACCGCTTGGTCATGACTATGTGGAACAGCAAACCTCGGAGAGGGGGTTTTATTAGTTTATAATTATTACAAGGCTCATGTGTTTCTATAGCGTCTCCTCCTGCACTGGAAGAAAGTAAATCTGTGCTTCAGAATCACCCACAAATGAAGGAAAAGACTAGCAGTAAAGCAAGGGGTAGGCACTCGGGGGACCTTTTCCCCTCAGCCCCTGCAAAACACAGCCTGGGACACCGAGGCTGGAGAAGGGGAACAGCCGGGCTGCAGCGGTTCCTAGCTCTGGGGCTCCACAATGAAACGGAATAACCTGAATTATTCAGCTGTAGGATCAGGGAAGGAGTTACGGCTTCACACACCAGCCTGGTCCTTAGAACAGTTCTTCAGCCCGGTGGGTCAGAAGTCAGAAGATGAAGGGCTGGTGTCAAGGTCGCATGCGACGGCAGAAGTTCCCGCAGTGTGTGCCCAAAGCTCTTCTGCAATCCTCCTGGGATCCTTCTTGGGAAGAGGAGCCCTTGTCTGCCCGCCGTGGTCTGCTTGGTGAAAAGCTTTAAGTTTTTGTGACTAAGTGTGCCCAGTGAGTCTAAATATGTTGAATTCCACTGCTGCTTTTGCCCTGAGCATGGATTGCAAATTGAGCAATGGATACTACAAGTAAAAACACAATGCTTCCTACATAATGTCCCCTTCACAGATCCCAGTCCCTTCCAGTTCCCGTATCCTTCTCGGCCTATGCCCCAGCTCCTCCCCAGGGCAGTCCTGGGCTCACCTTCCTGACCTCCCTTCCTCAGTGACACCCCAAGCCTCCAAGCTGTATCAGCAAAACCAGCTTCAGTCACTTCTCCAAAAGCCCAGCAACACCAGGAGTAAAGGAAAACTTCACCAGGCCAACACCTCACCTCCCTCCAGTTTTTTCCCCTCCAGGCATCTCCTGCCTGCTGCCATCTCAGCAGGGTTACACCCAGGGAGGGAGGCGATGTCCAGCCGTAGCCTCTCCGAGAGGAGCACAGAGCTTCCCTCCATAGACCACGGGGCATGTGGTCATGCCCTCCCATTGCAGCTCGGGAGCTATAAGGAGAGGGAAGAGGAAATGTTCTCTGGAGAAGCTTCTCTCTCTTTGGAAGCTATACAAGGAGCTGAGAGCAACTAGCTCACACAAAACATTTAGCTTTTGGAGAGCTGATGTTAGGCGTGGAGCATGCTGGGCATGCTGGCTTGTGACTGCTGCTCCTCCTGGGTGGAGGTGTCCGCAGCTAAACTATGCGAAACACAGCTGAGAGGCCGCGGAGAGCTGAGCGAGGGGTCAGCGGGTGGACAACTGGGAAATCACAGGCAGGAAAAAAGACAGGGGGAGTAGCAGGCTTGGACTGAAACAAAAAGAAAAAAATGTGATAAATGGAGGGGAGAAAAAATATTTACTAAAACCAAAATTCAGGCTTTCTTTTTGTTTTTGCGTTCTTTCACTCTTGTAAGTATGGCTTTTTATCTTACTTGTTTCTAAATGAAAAATCTCCTTTCAAAATGAAAAGCCAAAAACTTTCAGTTTGCAGCTATCCAGGGGAAAGGGTCTGGTGGTTTAAAATCCCGCCCTGTCATTTTTCTTCCAAACTGCTTATCAAATTCAACATGATTCTGGAAACCAGTCCTGCCGCTCTGAAACTGGCTCTCAGTTAATCTACTTCCCCACTATTAAAACTTCCTATTTCATTTACCTTCCCTCCCTACCATGGTCCCTGTTTGTCCTTCTGTCTCGCCCTTTTGCCCTGCTTTTCAGACTTGCAGCCCCATGGGGCTGTGATTTGCAGTCCCCAGGTATCCCCCAGCAAACGGGCCTGACCTCAGTGATGTCTGTAGGTGCTCTTTGGTCCCAACGCTCTCTAATATCACACACATGATTATTTTGCAAGGTGCTGCTGGCAGCACGAGTTGGCTTCAGTTATTAACTGTTCCTTTTAAAATTAGCAGCTCCAAAACCTTGAATCCATGCAGCAAATCCTGGGGAGGTTATATACTCCTTCGTGCCCTCCTGAGGCAGCATTTTTCTCCCACTGAATGGATGGGTAAAGCTGCTACAATGGGGTGAAGCAACTGGCATTCATTGGAGGAAATACAGGAACCATGAATCTAAAGTAAGCAGCAAATAAAACACCAAACTCACTGTAAAACTCCTGTTTCAGTGTTTTTGCCCCAAGCCCTCTACCAGTAATAATGGGGATAAAACTGGCCTTAAAAACATGAGGTCAGGAAATGACACGTCTGTCTGAGCTGTCTCTGTTTCTTGAACCATGAAGACATCTGTGGGTTTTGTATTCAAATATTCAAGTTCCTGCCTGCAATCACAAGGGACATGAAAAGTTTGGGGGGTATTAATGACAGCTGCGATACCACCTAACCCTGCAGGAGAGAGGGCCCCGCACAGTGCCAGGCACACGAGACGCAGCCCGCGGCGGCGGGCGGCCCCGTCACCCTTGCACCACGCCGGCCCTGCTGAGCAAGAAGGACAATTTGGACATAGGAGCACAAGGAGCGCAAGAAATCCACCCAGGTCCTACAGGCAATCAGGAGGAGCCCTGCACTGTGAGGGTAATTTTTATTATCAAGCAGCAATCGTGTTTCCTTCCAAGCCCCTTCCTCCAGAAGAGAAAGAACAATTAAAAGGCCCAAAGATTCGTACATATGAGCTGACATTGCAAACTTCCAACAAAAGCTTAAAAGCCTTTCCTTCGCTGCAGATGTCATTACAGAGACATCACCTGCCAGAAATCCAAAACACCAGTGAAAAATTATGTATTAAAATTAAAAAAATTATAATATACTTTTTCCAGAGAGACACCCACTTTTTGAGTGTTTTCCAGCAGTTTCGTGGCTTATGAAGTTGTTGGAAACAGGCGGAAAATGCTAACATAATTATGGCTAATGATTTAGGTTGGGAGAGGGGTGAGCAATTAATTTTTATTATGTTTATCAGTATCTTTGGTCACAATGTTACGAAGAAAATGCTTCTTTTGTGACCCAGGAAATTGAAAAGCCATTTGTGGCAGCATTTCTGAATAACGTAAGTAATTATATATTTGTACACACTTTATGTTGCTACAATATTGTTATTTCCTAGCATGTGGCTTATGTATTCTTGTAATTGTCTTATTAGGCTGGTTTGAGTTTCAAATAGCACCTATATTGCAGTGTTTAAGATGTTTGCTTTGGAAGGAATTATGGGACACAAAAACATATGGATCGCTTTATCATATATGGAAAGCATACAGTAAAAAGCTGGCTTTCATTACTCCATTAGCATGGATCTAGATATGCACTCAGTGTTGAGACTTGGTTATTCTTATGTTTATGACATTTAGGGCTGATTCGTGTTACTGTGGATGCATATTCACTCTGCTGCAAATACAACACGTCCCTCCACCAAATATTCCAGTAAATACTGCGAGGCCCAGCGTAACTGAAATCAGGGCTTGGGACTGGTGAAACAGATGTGCTTCCAACCAGCTGGTCCTCTACTATCTCCCCTCACCTCGCTGCTTCACATCTTTCCTCCATCCTGTTCTGCACCATGGCTGTGTTTTGCTGCTCTGAGTGGATGGCTGAGACCTGCCTAAGCAGTGAGAGAAATCAAGCAAGACAGATGGCAAGGACAGAAAACCTTCTTGGAAGACCCCTGGCCTTCACTAAGGAAAATGCACCAGCATTGTGGGTAAGATTTTATTTGCTAGCATCTCCTCACGTGCAAAGCAAACACAATGCTCTGGGTGGACAGGGAGGAGTAAGAGCTTCAGCAACCCTGCAGTGTAGGTGAGGGTTACTGCTGCCATGGATAGGGCACCTCGTGGCCGTGGAGGGCTGGTGAAGTCATGCCTTATACACAAAACATAGTCTGACTTTAAACAAAACCCATAGACTTTGCCATCATTCCCTCTAGTGGTTAAATACAGAAGAAGCCGAAAAAGTTTCTGAGCATTAAACTTTGTCTCTCCTCTCAAACAGGGCAGACTCATGCTTTCCGCACTGTAGGTCATGGTCCCAATCACAGGGATGGTTCAAGTAGTGCCATTTACAGGATCACACTAACGAATCTTTCAGGTGCTTCTAGTTTCCTGATAATATCCAGGAATTGAAAGCCATACATCACATGACAACAGCCAGCCTTTGTGAGGACATAGAAAGATGCTCTCTGGGAGACTTCCAGGGGCCCACTGGTTTTTGCAGAGGAGTCAAAAAGCCAGCAAGTGAGAATTTATTTGGTGCTGAACAGACCTCCACATCCAGATGAGTCCAAGAGTGTTGCTGCACACCAGCAGCTCAAGGGAAGCCTGCTGAGGCTGTGTGGCAAAGCACCGCGCTGATCGTCTCACCCTCTGGCAGCAAACGCTCTCACCAGCCAAACCCACTGCACCAACGCTGTGCCTGAAGGGCTGCAGCTGCCTCAGTTCCCCAGAACTTTTACGTGACGGTGACAACGGCATGCAGTGACCTCCAGTGACAGCACCTGGCACCCGTGGCTGCCCGCAGGGTGGTGGCCTCAGTGTCAGCAAAGCACTCAGGGCAGAGGGCTGCTGAGCTCTGCATCTCTCCCTGGAGGCACGATGGCTACGCTCACCTGAGCTACCGATATTACCTTGCCCCTCACAACAAATAGGTAGAATTGCTGTTGAGTCTAATTACGATTGGATGTTTCCCAACACGGCCTGTGAACAAGTTTCCATGAATCTGTAGTTCTGAGAGTCAGGTATCTTTCCAGTATTAGCAATGTTTGGGAAAAACAAAATTTGTAGGTACCACACACCTAATGGACCCAGATTTTAATTACTTTCATCTTATAAACTGTTCAGCAGACTTACTTGTACCTTCCCCGAAAGAGCACCCTTTGCCTGTGGGAACAATGTTGAGTTTGCAGAGGAGGTGCTGTTTCTCATATTTCTCTAGGAGGCTCAGATCATCATTTTAGGTGCAAAGTAAAACTCTCTCTCCACGTGGAGCCCCAGCCAAGATCTCCATGACACTCGTTACCAATGGCACTTAGTGACGGTAAACCGGTCTCTGCCCTTCTTACAGCGTGGACCACCAGTGGTGTCTGTAAATCATAGGCTATTTATCTTAGTCCTGACAGAATGTGTACGATAAGAAAACACAGCCATATATAGAAATACAGAAACCTAATTAATTCTGTAGAGAATCCAGTCGAGGAGTGAGGCCAGTATCGCACTGACTGGGTACGGCACCAACACAAACCAATGGTCCCCGATGGGGTTTGCTCCTTTGGTTTAGGCCAGGCTTCATTTTCACCCAGTTTGCTGCTGTTTGGTTGGATTTGTGGAGAAAGTTTTTATTCCACAACAGATCATTTGTGGTGACAGCATACCTCCTCTGCGCGCTTCAGTGTAGCTCTGCTTCCTCCATTGCATACGAAAGTAGATTTCTTTCTGCAGAGTTTTAAAACACGATTTTAAGTGAGCTTTCCGTCAGTGCCCCTTTGCAACCCTGGGGAACCGTGTGGGACTGCTGCTCCTGTGTAATTTCTAGCAACACCAGAGGTTACAATCTCAGAAGAATCATCTTCTTTCCTTACTTATGTTGCCTTTATTGGAACAAAATTAAAAGCTTTAACCCCCCGGGAATTCCATGATTTCACACGCTTCGGTCCACTCTGATTTATACCTTTGTAAATGCAATAAACATTCTTCCCACTGTATGACTCTGTTGGCCTGATTTTCAGCTCCCACGTAGCTGTCCCAGCCTAACCATCAACGATAAATGGTTTGAAAACTGGCCCCAAACTCCCCTCTGCCTCTTGCCTCGAGGGCAGAGTTGTTCTGTTCCGTAAAATCAGACACGATGCATGACTGGACTTGTACCTCTTTGCTGTGTCATTTGATCTAATTCTGAGACCACTTTGCACACAAAGTCAGTGATTAACAGACTTTTAGTTCACTTGCTGTTCCAGCAGATAACTAAGTTATTTTTTTTTTAGCATGATGTGGATCCGCCTGATAAAAAATATTTTCATTTAAATTATTTTTTATGAGAATTAAAAATAAAGAAAACATGCTGGGATTTACCCCAAAATACCTTTTGTTTCACTCCTGATATAGTTTTAAATTATTTATTTTCTAGCAAACTAATTTAAACATTGACATAGAACATTTATGATGAAGGAACTAAAATGTTTTGCTCAGAAAATGTCAAAAGGAGATGTTTTTATTTTTTCATGAAGGGAGGGACTTGAGCAAAACAGTTTTGTAAGTAAGTCTGACACCAATTTACATGTTTCAGTCACTCCAAGCCTACAGTTGCCAGTGAAAAAAACACCCAGCTGTTTGGGAAGTTCATATGGCTCTATTTGAACATCCATTCTGGTGGCAATTTTACCCCCAGCTTCCCTTCTCAGGCTTCTGTTATTCGAAAGATCTTAGCCATGACAGAAGAAACAACGATCCTGAAGTTCACCACAAAGACCCACAGTCTTTGCTAGTCTGAAATCTTCCCCTCATTCATAATTTATCTTACCCTCAAGCCCACTAATTTGTAAACTGCAAAAACAAAGACGGTGCCCAAGAACTGTGCAAGCGATTCCAGCTCTCAGAGCGCACAGGAGTTCACAGAGTCCCCTGAGATACCCTGTGAACTCAGCAGCACAAGTTTAATGTTGCCCAATAGCTTTTACAACTTACTTTCATGATCTTTTTTCAATGGCAATACAATAAATAATGTCAGTTTGGGATTTTTTTCCTTGCCTTTTTTTCATTGCAACAGACACACAGAAAATCCACGATAAGCATCTGTTGTGGAGAAAAATTAAGTACAATATGTATACACAGAACACATATTACTTTCCCAAATCATCTTAATGATGGGCTATAAATATGTTTTTGGCCTGCCTGCAGGCATATTACTTTCGGCTGTGATCATGTCAGCTTCCATGAACAGAGCTGGATCTGTATTTTTTAATGGACAAGTAACATAAATGTAGCTACAAAACAAGAGCTCTTTTTCCTTAGCACTGATCATAAGCTCCGCCATATTTCACAAGGCTGTTGTATTACAGAAGAGTCACCTGCCTGACAGAGGTATAAAGCAGATGTTTTATTTGCACTGAGGATCTCAGGGCATTATCTTAAGAGTGCCGCAGGAACATGAGGTTCTACCCAAACTGTAACTCAAGATGTTAAATGTTTGTACTCTGCCTCCTGAAAGTCTCTGTTATGGTTTGGTTAGATCCGTATCCTGTACGTCCGAAGCCTGAATGCCAAACAAACTTAAGCTGCTGCTGTGCTCCTCACTAGAAGTGGCCGCATTTCTGCACCACGGCAAAAAACTCTCGCCTATCACAAAGTGCTGCTACGAAGCTCTTGTAGGTTAGTAAGGTGAAATTTGACAGAGTAGGGATTATCTTCAATGGTCAGAGTTAATTATGTCATTAAATATTTAGCCAGAGCTGGAATTAAGCAGTTGGACAGACTCTAGATAAAGGGGAATTCCAGAAAACTATCATGAACATTTTGTTCCAACAACAGAATTTCATCAACATTTCCAGCTCCCAAGCAAGTCCGAGGTGACTGTACTTAATAGCACAAAATGTAGATGCTGCTAATCCTTGAACAAAAGGTGAGCAGCTCCGGAGACACAAAGAGTTGGAGGTCCAAGAGAAGTGAATCGGGAAGGCGAGGGCTGAAGCCCATACAGTGAGGCAGCACTGGAAATGAATGGATACTGCACAGCAAGAACAAGAGCAAATAAAGAAAATTAGTTCTTCAAAGGAAACAAAGCCATAGAAACAAGAGACAAATTAAATATGTTAAATGAATGAGTTATTCAATTGACAAGATTGGTTCGGGATTTCAGTTTGGCAAGAAATGTGTGGATTTGGCTGAAGTACAGAGCAAACACCTTTAAGTCGCACTAACTTCAGGAGGGCTGTGCTTACACAACGGACATTACCTACAAATGTAGGTATCTAATTAATTAGTCTGCTGAGACACCCGGTCCTTGCCGATGGCACACTCTTGCTCTCTGTCACGAATCTGGTATCAGGCAAACAAGCCCAGTTAAAGCAAAAATTCAACATTCAACTTTGCGGAAAGTTCTGATGAAAAGAATCCAGGTTCATAGTTTAGTAATAAATGATGTAACTTGCAAAGACCTTTACAAAATACTGGTTAATTAAAACTCCCATGATCGCAGTGTAGGTAATTATGTCGTGATTTGGGGCAGGAAGACAAAAAAGAGAGTTTGGGTTAACTGTTCCCCCCCAGTGACCTCAGCTGGAGGCACCTTCCTTGCCTGCAGGGCCCGGATTAAACTGACTTGAGCAAGGACCCAAGTTCCCTTTTCCCACACTAAAGGGGAATCTGAAATATGTCAACAATATCCGAGGAAATCAGGGGAGGAGAAATGAGAACAACTGGTGATCTGGAGGGGCTGCCTGCAGGAACAGGGCAGAAAGCACTGGGGAGCTGTTGATGTGCCCAGCGAGCTGCTGAGCCTGGGCTGCTCCGACCCTTTTCAGCTGATTCTCTCTGCTGAAGGACACCCAAGAATCATTTCAACAAAATCCAATGGATGCTCAAATCCCAGGCCAACTTCAGCTCAGCATAAGCATGGTGGTGTCAACAAGGAAGCACTTGTAAAACAGAGCTAAGTCACAGGGAACAGCACCAAGAGCAAATTTAGCTTCATCTATTTGCAAATTACCTGGGACAGCATTGCAACTTCTAGTAGGGTAGTTGTAATTCCAGACAAATTGCCCCCCAGAAGCAGGACATGGCAATAACATGAGTTCATCTGGACTCATGTGCCATTTGCAGATTTCCCCCCCCCCCCAAAAAAAGAATAATTTCAAAATTGCTCTTGCTGATGCCAGTGTGTAAAGCAGAAAAAGCCCAGCCCAACTCTGAAATACCAGGCTGAGCTGCCGGGGCTGGGGAGAAGATTTTAGCAGACTTTTTAATCCTTTTGTCCACTTCGGTGGCAGACTCAGGTGAAAGGCTAAGTGCCCACCCTGGGTGTGAGACAAAGGTGGAGGAACGCATATCCCAGTGCATTAGAGAAACAGCCTTTTAATGCAAAGATCCAGGTACAAGCTCTATTGGAGACCCTTGCAGGCGCATTAAACTGTAAGGAGGGGGAGAAAGGCAGCAAACAAATTGTCTGTGAGTGTTTGAATATGAAGCAGTGTCTTGATGGGGGCTGGGGGGAGTAAATCGTGCATCCAGGATAAGGCATCACCTTGTTTTCTTGCAAGTATAGGCCGTGCCTGCGGCGGCGTGTGGGTGTGCAGACCCAGCGCAGAGGTGTGAATGCCGGAGGCATGCCGAGAGCTGGCCCCGTCCCCAGGGCTTTGACTGGCAAGGAGACAAGCACACAGAAGAAACCGGCTCCCTCACACCCTCAGAGGTCTCAATGGGTTGAAAGGCAGCAGGAAATCCTGCCCGACTCCTGTGCTGGAAGGCTCTGGGGAAGGGAGAGGTGATGGGGGAGGCAGTGGCCACAACACAAGCAGGGGAGCACTGTGGGCAAATACCAAGGACTGCCCTGCAAAACGCTGCCCAGCATTTGGAAATCAGGCAGAGGCCAAAGAGATGGAGCCCACAGAGGAGTGGAAGATGTGCATACGTACAGTGGGTTTTTGAAAGGTGCTAATCCAGCTAAACAGCAGGCAGTGTTTAGATGCATAAAATGGAGTGGGACGCTATGTTAACAGCACCCTTGGTACCCTGACAACTGGGACCTGCTGCGAGGTGCTCTGGGGGCAAGAGCTGACAGCCAGGGAGGTGGGAAACTCAGCAGGGACATCAGAGCCAAGAGCTTGACCCTGGTGGCAAAGGCCAAGTGCGGCAAAGACTTGTCCTTACCTGGAATGGCCTAAGGGAATTCTGGGCTCCAAGTCAGTCTGGACCTGATAAAGCTGGTTTTTGCTACTGACAGTGGACCTGTGAATTCCCAGTGAATTCTTGTCCCCTGTCCCCAAATGGGAGAGTGTTTACCCCAGGCTGAGGGGCAGGAGAGGGGATCCCCCTCCTGGGAGGCCAGAGCTTGCACATTAAGATGAACATATTCTGCTTTCATTCTTTATTTGCCCCTTTAGGAGGTCTCCCGATCAAAGCAGATGTGTAAATCCATCTCTGCCTGGTCTCCGTTGTAGGAACAATCCAGGGGACAAGCCCTGGAGGGGAGCCCAGAGGGGTCCTGGAATCTCCATCGTTGGAGATCTTCAGGACTCACCTGCTTTAGCAGGGGGTTGAACTAGATGATCTCCAGAGGTCCCTTCCAGTCTAAATTCTCCTATGACTCTAATAATCCCCATTCTGGCAAATATCAAACGAGCCTCCTCACCTAAGCCAAGCCCAAAGCTGGCTCACAATCTGGAGCACCAAGGTTTTTTCTATAACCTCAGATACTTGGGGAAAAAAGCCTTGAACTCCTGGAAGGGTGGAGAAGTCCTGCTAGAAGCCGTGGCACACTGCTGCTCAGCCTTCCCCCCTCTCCAGAGCAGCTGCTAATGACTCACTCACCTCAGAAACGCTGCCAAGAGCCATAGGAGCCATAGGGACTGGGGAAGAATTCCTTTCTCTTCTGTATCCAATAATATTTATTGAAAAACAATGCTACCAGCTCTGAATCACGGCTCCTGTCAGCGGTCAGGTGGTGCATGAACGTGCTCCTCCACCGCTTCCAAGCCAACCTCCTTGGCACAACGCTGGTACTAAAGGGCTTAATGATTGAATCCCATTTGTCAAAAATCCATCCGGAGATTAAATCTAGAGCTGAGTGACAGTTTCATTTCGGATACCGAGCACATGAGAAATTTGGCGAGGTTGAGGTTTGAACAGAAGCGAAGCTGTCTGAACTGTGAAAAGAGGCCATTTGTCAGGAGGCGTTTTGCTTGGGCCTTGAACAGCAAAATGTTGTATGTGTGATGGTTTTTATGATAGCCCCACACCACCAGCATAGGAAAACAATCATCTGGCTTTTTTAAACAGCTCCAAGATAAATCACAAGTAGTGTACTACTATTGATTTATTTATATCTCAATGGAATATTTGAGCTATAAATTACGGTTGAATAAACACAAACTGTGCAGAATTTTGCATTGTTTGAACTTGTCAATGGCAGGTCTTTCTCGTGTTTTCATTTTCATGTAAATCAAACTGTGAAATGTATGGATGCAATTTATTTCCAGTTATGTTTATTGGAGTTGGGAATGACTTATTAACCAGGGGCTTTACCCAAATTCTCATTTGATTTCCGTGGATTTGACTGCCCAGCCTCTGTGGAGCTTTCATGGCTAAAGCACTGCAGACCCTAAATCTGATATGAGACAACAGTGGTTTTCTCACAGTGCCCTTGTGGAGTCCTGGAGTGAGACTCTAATGGAAACAGTACATCCTGCAGAGCAGAGCACTCAGAAGAAAGGGCTGGTGTCTGGGTGAAATCCCTGCTTGGCTGCCAAATCTCTCCTTCATTGCAGCAGGGCCAGGAGTTCAGTTTCTATGTGTAATCTAACTCTGTGGAGAGACTCACCCTCCACAATATACTGTAGGTCCCCCTGGTGTCAAGGAAAAGACTGCAAGGATTCAAGAGAACATAGTCTTGATGCAATTTTGAAATAAGGGAAACAAGCCCTAATAACACTAACCAAATCCAGATCAGCGAGGACAAAAAAGGTCAGTCCGATATCTGATGGTCCGTAAAAGCAGTGAAGATGTTTACAGGCAAAGTAGCACCCGTGCCTTTTCACGCCATGGCTGATGACAGCCTCTTTCTAAAATGGCAGTAGAGGTGGAAAGGCAAGAAGGGCACAGGTTTTTCAGTCCTCCTTTGATCTCACCAACTGAAAAATCCTGCCCTGACATCTTGACGGTAGCTGCCCTGATGACTCTTCTCCAGCCCAACACTTCACTGAGTCGCCTATGGGCCCTGGGGAAGTCCAAGTGAAATCCTGGCTATGATGAAGTCAATAAGAGGTTTATCCTCGCCCTACAACAGACTTCCCCTTGTGACCCTGAGGAAGTCTGTCATTGCTGTGTACCTCAGTTTCTCCAGAGAACATAATGCTTTCCTGTTTGTCATGAGGACAAATTCCTGGTGCCTGGGGATCACTAGCTGTGACACTGATAACAGGCACAGGAAAGTCTGTGTGGGTCACTGGACACATTCCATTCTTATGACACTTGAATCCAAAAGAACATTTAAATCAAACATCACTGGTTAAACTCAATCCTTAGTGAATGGCAGCCTGTAAATTTCTTTGCCTAAATTATTATGAGAACATTGCATACTTTATAACTGCACGTTTGAAAATACTCATGGGGTCAGGCTCTCCTTTTAGCCCCAACAACATAAAGCTGGAGTCATTGCCTGACTCCAAGGCAGTTACTCCAGATTTATTTCAGAGTAACTCTGAGCAGGATCCTGGGTTTTGTTTATGACTTTTCATTTGTATTTTGTGAAGACTTAATAAAAATCTTTTAAAACCAAAAAACATGGTTCCATAAACCCCACATATGGGATCTTTAAACTCAACCAACTTATGAACTTAACCGTGACTTGTCTTCATCCTCTTTGCCTTTTCAGCAGCTAGCACTCTCCAGCCATGTCTGCATTTACAGAGGTCAGAAAACCCTTAGACAGCCAGCTCTTTCCTTTGCCTAAAACAATAACAGTGACATATGACAAAACTGAACTACAATGTCCTGAAAAATAAAAAAAGGGCATAAAATGAGGCTACACAGCTGAGAGAACCCAACTTAACGCCTGCAAAGTGGACAGCCTACCCAGGTTGGCTAGGACATGGCTTCAGACAACACTGGAACCTATTTAGAGATGCTGGTACACAACTAGCACCTTTTTTTCAGAGCTTCTATTAATGCAGTGGAAAAGTTACATGTCCTGTCCTACATGTCTTCCACTCAAAATTCTGCTTGTGACTGGTTCAATACATTGTAGTGACAGTTTTGCAGAGATTTTAAGGCATGGGATTTTATTATAGCCTATTCCAAATTGCTCAAGCTGGCCACGGATTTTTCCACGGTGGTTTCCACATCAGACCCACCAAAAAGTGTTTGATACAAGGTATATCTATTGCAAGCTATCTAGTTTTGGTTCAAACACTTGGAAGGACAGAGCGTTACTGCATTGCCTAGCAACCTTTTCCAAGATTTGACAACCCTCCCTGGTAAAAATAATTGTTTTTCTGAACATCCCAGTGCAATTTCATTGATTTCAGTGAATTTCCTCCTGTGTAAGAAAGGAGAGAAACAGGCCAACAGAAAACTTTGAAGAACAGGAATGTAGAAAGATTGTTTTAGATTCAGACCTGGGATAAGACCCTCTGGTTTAAACTCAATAGATCTGTGCCACTTCGTATCTCCTGAGGATCTGCCTCCTTGCTTTGCTCCTGAGCAAAAATAAAGGTGTTGCAGGCTAAAACGTCAAAACTGCCTAAGAAAAATTTTATTTGTTGAGAAATGAGGAAAGAGATCTCTCCAGAGGCTTTGAAAACCTTCACTTTAGTGTTTTCAGGAGCCATAGAAGAGTGAAGAATGAAAGGAGTAATTAAGGGCCTGATGTACATCCCTGGAAGCCCAGTGGCAACACATCCCAAGGAATTCAGCATTAGATTTGGAAATGAAAAAGAAAAAATAATATGAAAAGGTTAACTAAAGATACCAGTTAAATGCACGGATGGTGGGCATTGAGGTATTCTTCAGTCAGCACCAATGACCTACCCCACAGGCACTGACCTACCCCCCAGGGAAACAAGCCCCAAAAGCACTGGGAGCCACAGGAGAGCAGCTCCCCACTTGAGTACCGGGAGCCGCTCTCCCCACAGTTGCTCACAGAGACACCCTGGGCTCACCTCAGTACTCCTGGACAGGCTTGAGTTCTGCAGCCTCCCAGAGCACCGTGATCCCCGCCCAGGGCTGGCAGAATTTCTGGTGCTGTTTGGGGATGCTCCAGGTAGTGCAGACTGCCTTGTGAAACTGCTTCCTCTTTGATAGCTCAAAGATAGTCAAATTAGTCAGACTAATAGCAGGAGCTATCTTCTCAATGTTGCAGACAGCAGAGTCTGCCCAGGAAACCAAGGTCTCGATCCCTCTGGGTGATGTAGGCAAGTCCTTTCCAACCTCTTGCGTACCCTGCTGCAAGCTCCTTGGGGGCCCGCCTGATGCTTAGTTCTTCTTAAGGGAAGGTCTAACACAATGGGACCCTCATCTACTTTAGCACCACACACAGACGTACTAAACGGCTGGAGAACTGGAGAACTACCCGACTCAGAAAGCAGCTAATAACAGAGAAACACCAGCCTAGGGTATAGGAGGGTATAGTGAGGCCAGCTGGGTCACTGATATGGCCTGTACATTACTAAGCACTTTCCTTAATGATCTGGAAGTAAAGACGTGAAAAGCTGGATCAGTTGTTAAGGTAGGTCCAAAAAAGATGCCTAGGGAAAATGTGATTATTTGAGAAATGAGGACCTGACCTCTTGTCAGCTTGGGTGTTTTTCAGAAAGCAATGCTGGATGTTTGGGAAGCACGCAGAAAGGAATCACTGAAACGATTCGAGGGCCGGAGAAAACACCCAGCACAGGTCCTGAGAGATGTCACCAGAAGGGGAAGCCCACAGGCTGCAGTCCCCTGCATTTCATCAGCAAATATTCTCCTGTTGCAAGGCATCAAAGAGCTCCACATACTCAGCTTCTCACAAAGAAGATTTAGTGGCGATTCGATTTTAGCGTCTAAGTATCCTCACATGGAGGATATATCAATTGCTAACAGATTCTTTTAATCTAGAATGGAAAACAGTAACACGAACCAATAGCTGGCAAATCAAAGCCATACAAATTCCAGATAGAAATATAGCCATACTTTTTTTTTTTTAATCCATGTCTGTCATTAGATGTTGAAGTAAATGACCTAAAAAACTGGAGGGTGTCTCCATCTCCTAAAGTACTCAGATCGCAGCTGAAGCCCACCCTGGAAGAGACACATTTTGCTAACATACAATACTGAACTCTGTCCAGGAGTAACTCTGCAAAATGAAGTGGCCGGTGACGTCCAAGGAATCAGACTCAATGTCTCCCTTGCAGGTTTGGCAGTGTTGCAGTAATACCAGCGAGCTAAAGGCAACTGGGTTTTTTTCAGTCTTTGGCATGCAAGAGGGGCAGCCAAGCACCCCCACGCTGCCCAGCAGGTGGGGTTGAGATTTCCCCAGAAGGCTAACTATCCCAATAACTACCTCAATGCTGTCGTAATGTTCCTCTCCTAAGCCTTCTGCAAAGCCAGTTTTGAGCTACAGTAGGCTGACTTTGAGAAACAAATAACAACTTCTCCAGCCTACTGTCTGTGGTCTGGTTTGGAATCAATCAGTGCAGCGCACAGGTGGTGGAGGGAGGCGTTCTAGCCCACGGCAGGAGGACTCGGTGAGTGCAGCCAAAATAAGCTTTTATGTCCCAGCTGACATCTGTGGGAATGGACAGGTCTTTCACTGTGTGGGACATACATGATTGATACGAAGGGATCCCTATACACTCTAGTATTCAATATTTTAAGAGAGGTTGGATTCTGCAAGGGGGAGGGAATGTGTTTTCATACCTTGAGAACATTACTCCTTTACGTGACACCAATGTTTTAACGACTCATTTATTTTCTCATCTAGTAGAACAGAAAAAAGAGAGGGAAGCATTTATTTACCAGAAAATTCTTATTACTTTTCTAGGGAATCAGAGAAGAATAACATTTCTTACTCATGTTGATTTTGTAATATTCTCCATGCATGTTATTTTTTGAGGAAATACGTATTATTTTTTCTCTAAACAGTGGTTCATGGACATCTAATCTTCAGCTGAATACGTAACGGTCTTACAGAACTGCTGGGTGACACGGTCCAGACCTTAAGTCTTACATAACTCAGGCTACATTGCCGATTGAATATATATAGTTACAATTTATTTTGTACATGCAAATTAGGAATATAATAAAAACATTTCAAATTATGAGGCTGAAACATCATTTTTACAGACGACTTTTTCTGCCAGCGGGCAATTTGTTCTCCTCATATAAACATTAGGGAAGTTGCAGCATCTGCTCCTAATTAGCTCCCTCGCACAAGTTACTGATGCGCATAACTCACACTTCCCCGTGCTCATTGCCGAGCTCTCAGATGATTAGTTTGTTTGCACACTGCTCCTTGGAATTAGACAAAGCCAAAGGCCTGGAATCACAGCTGTTCTTTGCACCAGAAATCAAACCCAATTTTACTGGAATAACGAAAATTGCCAAGATCAGATGATCCTGGGAAGCTAACATAAGTTAATTGGGCCCAGTTGACCCTGATGTAACCCCAGGAATTTGGTGAAAATCTGGCCAGTATTTGATTAATTTGTTTACAGAACATGTTGTTTGAATGATTTTCTTGAACTAAAGTAGGTCTTCTTACCCAGGAAATTGTTTGCGTGTTTTATTCCTCAGCCATCGCGGCGTCCTCACGAGAGCTGGGACAAGGCCACAGTACATCTTTCAGAGTGCGTGGAGCCCTAATCCTGCTCTGCCGTCTAATTCCTGAGCTTTGGGTTTAGAGCAAATTACGTTTTGGTTCTGGCCATGGTATAAAACTCTGTCACCCTGAAGTGACGTGGAAAATCAAGAGAGCCATCCAGCAGCTCTTTCTCTACAGCTGATTAGGGCACTGTTTGGTTTAAACCTTTCCAGAAACCCTGACTCAAACTCATCTTGAATGTCTTTAATGATGTCATCCAAGCTTTACACATTCCTTAAAAGCTTCCAGAAATGATGGCTCTGGAAAGAATTTTCCTCAAACTTTTTATTCAAACAAAAGAAAGAGAAATCATTAGACTGATTTGGAGAGACATAAAACATAGAGTGCCGAGCCTCCCTATATTTTAGTATCTGACAGAAATATTGTAGCAATATGAATCCAGTTAGCAGAAGCCTAGCGAAGGTCAAAACCCCTCCTGTCTATAAGACAATACAGCCACGTCCATCCACAGTACTTAATAGTATTCATCGGCAAAATATTCACATTTAACATGCCTAAGAGCTAGACCAAAAGCTTTCAATGCCTTGCATGGTATCTTTTGACTTTATAGTTTAAAAAGTAGTACAAAGGAGAGCATTAAGAGAAGCCAGTCTCTTTGTGACTCTTCATGCTTTAGCATCAAATAAAGTGGCCACTCCTGTGTACATTTAGAAAAGTGTGATTCAGATATCTTACAGTCTAATGCCTCAGCAGCCAGAAACTACATTTTAAAGTACATGCAGCTTTTTCTCCTATCTCAGGGACCATTTCTTTGCAGTGAAAACATATTCCAAATAATATAAGCATCATTAACCCCATTTTTTACACAGGTAATGGACCCCAGGAATGGAAGGCACTTACCCAATATCACCCAGCATTCCATTACTGTATCCCAGTTATTCAGAGCCTGCTTAAGTTCTGTGTTCACAGAAAATACTGTTTTCTTTCCAGGAATGCATAATCACCCTTGTGTTTTTTTCCAGAGAAGGATGTTTTTCTAATCTTACCCAAATACTTCAATGCAGCTAAAACAAGGTACGCTGCAAAACCAAAAGCATCAGAATCAATGAAAACAGTTTCCTTCAGATTTGTGTCTCATGGATGAGTGCCTTTCTGATATCTAAAATTTTATTGCAACTGAGACATCTGTAAGGGGTTTCCCCCCATCTGGATTCTCTCATTTCTAATAACACGCATTCTCATTCTGCTCTTTTCCCTACTGTCAGGTCCTCCCAACATCATTTTCTTCCACCTGGCCATCTGCTTTTAGAAGCTTACTTATCTTAGACATCTTTACTCCTCTGACAAATCTGGTGGAAGTCAGCCAATGAATTCAAGAGGTGTCAGGGACACCCACAGACATACACACGTACGCACAATCTTCTTTTCTGCAAGAAATCAGGGCTCATTTCCCTAGACTCAACTGAAAAAAATCTAAAAAATTACACAAAAATAAACTTGCCTTCTACAATTATTAAATCACTGTAATAATTAACTGCAAATTGGAGTGACGGGTATTGCAGTTTAAAAGGCTCCAACTTCTTCTGAGCATTTACTAGCATCTAGACTTGAGTCCATTAACACACCTGTTTAATACTGACATGAACTCCACTGACATCACAGCAGTCATATATGGTACATGAACACAAAATCAGCCTTATTTGCTTTAATTAATACAGACAGCTGGACAGTGACTGCAGTGTGCAACAATCTACTAAATATTTGGAATAGGAAAGAAAATGTCCTATTCTTCCTACTCAATAGACCAGGGCAAAGACCACCGAGTTTGTTTTTCAAAGACCTAAATAGTCTTGTGCTATTTATTTTCTCAGCAATGAGTTTCACCCTTTGTGTGCGGTCAAGTCTGCCTGGTGTGGGGCTTATGAAAAGGAGACGTGGTTCTGATAGAAATGTGGATCTACAGCAGCTCTTTAAATGCTCTTTGACTGTAAAATCCAAGGGGCCACACTGCAAGCGCCCTTACAAAGGGCCAGAATTTCAAATTTCATATTCACCTTCGCACTATGTGGCAAATAAAAGTGTTGGGATGTGATCTGGACCGTGTCTATTAGAGATTAGCGGTAGTTTCTGTTACAAGAGTTTAATTTTAAAACACCGATTAACTGAACACAAAATACATTGTATGAAATACTTCAAGTTTAAAGACTTTTGCCCAGACATGCATTCTTGATGCATCCGTGGCCAGAGATATCCACAACTGCTCAGAGAAATGGATTCTCTTACCAATTTCACAGCTGGGTTGTCAGCAGAAGTAACAGCAGCTGTCAATTTTGGTGAGCAGTTTCCCCAAATCACTGGAAATGTCCCTGAATTTGGGTTTTGGTTTGATTCAGACTGAAATAAACTTTAAAAATATATAAGCATTCCGGCAAATGGGAAAACAGTTTTTGTTCGGCTTTAGTGCCCGCTTCCACCATGGGCTGGTCAACACGTCTTAAAAGTATCTAATCAAAGGAAACATCAGCGTACCCGTTCACCTCGTTCAGAGAAAATAAAACATTTGCTGCTGCAAGCTGCTGTTCCGCAGCCAAGAAATCCCCCCACCCCCTTCTTACTTGGTTTTCACACAGTGCTTACTCAGGCAAAGGTCCCATTGACTTTTGGTGGGTGACGGGTACGCAAGTAGGAGCTTCAAGATTTGGCCAACATGTGCTTTGTAAGTAAACGTTACAGGAAAAGCAATTTGATCTCATTTCAAAGCCTGGCAGAATACAATATAGCATAATCACTAAAAAATCTAAGACAGAATTTCATCAAGCAAAAACAAACACTGTTCAGAAACTCGGCAGGAGACAGCCAGTCCTGAGCCTACAGTAATTGCAACGTTGAGAATAGGAGTAAATTCCCTGAAGATGCTCCATACAGTAGCAAACCATCTGTCTAAACACTTGCAGAAAAGGCTCATGTTTGAAAACCCTGGATCTCGCCAAGGCCTCTGCCATTGGCTTTGGATGTGTAACGACATGGGATATTTGCAGATGTTCTTTCTGAAAGTCCCCCACTCCCTGTAAGCAGATGGATCTTGGAGACTGCAAAATGAACTACCAGGAAAGACAACAAACCCTTTTTTCCGCCTCCTGTTGCCTTTCTCTACAGTAGGGACTAGGGCTTCAAAAATCAATTAGCATTTTTCTGCTGATGGGCAACAGTAAGGAAAATGTTTCCTTCAAAGATTGACCATCACTGAAACTGAGCCCCATGCAGAATTTCATCAAGGCACCCTTGCATATGGCCCTGGACCACCAACCCTCTCCTTCAGAACAAACATCTGCGATTCAGAGCAACTCCAGAGAATATTTGCTAATGTATCTTGGGAAAATGATGACAGCTGTTGAGACCTAGCAAATACTGAGCTCTGGGTTTTTGCAGAACAAGTACAATGAATCACTAATATATCTGAAAACTCCAGTCCACATTGGGTCTTTAGCGAATGACACAAGTTTGTAAAGCAGAAAATAATTCATATTACAGTATAAAAGCAATGATGTTTGAAGTTAAGGGTCAGCTGCCAATTCTCTTGTGAGCTCTATTTTTCAGGGCTTTAGAACTTAAATAACTACACACAACATCAAGTTGACAGTCTCAATGATTTTTCAAACAATGGATTAACTTTCTTAAGCTGATTTTTCAACGCTTACGGTAAGGTTTAATGGGAATTTTAGGAGTTGTGAAAGGAAAGCCCACTGAGAGGCATACGAACAGGAATCGGCTTGTCCCTGTACTCAGCACAGACTGTTCAGCGCCAGAGGAGGCTTCCCCTGCTGCTGCACCACTGGGCTTCGCCCCAGCAAAGAAAAAGCCAAAAGCAGGTTCATCCCTGCAGCGTCCTGCAAGTGGCCCTCACAAGCAGACAGATGAAGATTGGCACTATGGGAATTTCATGCTGTGGAAAATCTAAACAGAGTATTTCACTTGCAGTCAGCTTTCTTCTCAGTATTGAGCTGAACTCCTTGTGTTGGGTTTTCGAGCCCCACCTGCCTGCACAGGCTTTCCTTGATGGCTGGCTACGTCAGCCACGCTGCCACGTGCTCTCTCCCTGCAGCTCAGCTGCCACAGGATGCTGATTTTTGAGCTGCTCCACTCAACATTTTTCTCCATCAAGAAAACAAAGCTGTTGACAAATGCAGAGGCCTTGGCTAAGGAGGAAATTCCAAACAGATTTTTGCGCTTCATCCTAGGCGTGCGAGGAAGGGAAGGAGGGCCTCTGCTGCTGGGCTACCTTCTGTTGTCACCTGGCTACTGTCTGGCTAAACCTGCTCCGAAAGACTCACCTCAACCTCTGCTTGCTGCAGTTGTTCGGTTTGGGGCTAGCCATATGTATCAGTAACTGGTATCAGTATCCATATGTACCATATGTACCAGTAACTGGTGGAGACAAATGTTCCAAGTATCAGCATCTGTGTTTCATAAAGGAACGTGAAGATCTGACACTTCCAGCCTGCGGGACCTCCCAGAGAACTGACAAGAACCATCTCAGCTCCCTGTGGGCTTCTAGGTAACCGCAGCACAGCATTTTCCGCACCTTGACAACACAGAGCTGTCATAGCTGCTTTATGGCCATCCTCAATGTAGTATCTCACTGCCTCCCAGTTCATAATGATTGTTTCTTCAAATAATTCTTTGAGGCAAGGAAGTCTTATGTCCTTATTCACACAACAGGACAGCGAGGCCCAAGTCTGATGGGGAGAAAGCACTGGGAGCCCAAAAGGTACATCCATACATCTGTCACTTAGCTGCATGACCCAGCACCAGACTGGGACCTTCTAGGAAGAAGCATCAGCCACACCAGTGCATCTGCAAGGCATCTGCAAGGCATCTGCAAGGCATCTGGCAAATGATGGGAACCTTGGCCAAGACAGCATACCCTTCTTTACAGTCTGAGCTGGAGCTTCTTCCCAGCTTTACTCAGGAGCTCGCTTAGACCTGCTCCCAGATCATCTGGACACCAGGCAAGTTTGGGTTCAAATGTGTGCTCAAATTCCCACCTAAAATCTAAGCCAGAGAATCATTCAACCATGCTGTCTTGGAAGGTGTGTGGCAGAGCAGAGATCTGGACCCAGGCTTCTCTCCTGTAACTGGTCTTTCTTCCTATATCTTGCTTTACTCTTAGGGGTCTTTTCCTCCACTATTTATTTTTCCAGCCACAAAAAAAAAAAAGACAAAAAAGAAGAAGAAAAAAAAAAAAAAGAGCAGGAGGGGATAGAGAAGATGAGGGAAAAAATGGGAGAGAAAAGAAGAAAAAGTAAGGAAAACAAAAATTTTAAAATACATTATTTCTAGATGATGTGACCTGAAGAATTTTAAAAGATCAAAACCTATAAAATCTTGAAAAAATAACATCAGTACCGTCATATTTTTGTTACAGCAACCTTTGGGTAAAAAAAAAAGTGAGAAAGAAAACTGTGACCAGCTCCCGCCACGAGCCTTTAAAAATTTCTCATGACAAGGATTACAGCACATTTACGAGGTGGCCATTCCATATGCAATCAAGCCAACTGACTCTTTGTGTTCCTAATAATAAAAAAGAGGTGCTGCTACACAAGTGTAATATTCCTGATGAAAGTACTGAGATAAGCTTGCTTTCAGTCAGGTCTTTCTCAAATAAATTTTATAAGCTATGCTTGCCCCTTTTACACCAAACTGCATGATCTGCTTTACATCCGCAAAGGAAAGCATGATTATAAAAAGTCTTCTTTACCCTTTTTTTTTATTTAACATAATACCGGAATCAGTAGCATGGAAAATAAGGACCCAGGTTACATGCCAGGAGCCTTGGAACATAAAACCTTGCTGTGGGCTGATAATATCTCACTGATTCTTACCAGTCTCCAAGACTCTGTCCACGACCCTTCTGCAAAATAAACTTTATGAAATCAAAACTTGCACCCTTCTCAGAAGTCCAGTCCCTTCCTGTGGTGAGCACCGCCTTTGTGATAACCAAAGGAATTCTATATTTAGGGACAGCACTCTTTCTTGACCTTCAGAGAATTGTTTCCATTGACACATGCTGAAAAGAAAAGGGATAAAAGTCCCCTCTGGGACTTCAGTTCAGATCCTACAGTTCTAATACGAAATTTAAACTGCCCCAAGCTGCTAGTGTTATAATACCGCCTGCTAAGTATAAAGGAGAAAGGGAAAAGTCCAGAAAACAATACTTCATTACATGGAAATTCTTTGAATCCCAAAGCCATATGGGACATTAAAAGCTTCCCCCAAATCCCTCTCAGATCAATGGAATTCAATTGTTGTACAAAAATGATATTTGGAAGAAGAAAATTCTGATTTTTCTACATTTCTGGGAGCTGAGAGCTGACAGAGATTCCTCTGTAACTAGAAAAATAGCTTTTATTTTAGAGCAAGTATAAGAGCCAGAAGACAACATCTCTTTTAATCATTTAATCGGCAGCTTTCTCAGTGAATTAGGCTGTGTGCCCTCCTCCAGTTCAGCAAGATCAGTGTTTCCCAGTCAAAAGATTCTTTAAGACCTTTTGCAAACCCTACATTTTATGAGTGAAGTTTCACAAATAGCTCTAGTTTGTGAACATTCCTACAATGGCACATTATGGGCAGCCCTGCTCACAGTCGCCTCGAGAGTCTTGTGATTTTTGTCTTCTGAAGTACAGTAGCTGTAGTGACCCTACCAAAGAGTCTGTAACTTGCACAACTCACCAGGTGTAAGGCGCAAATTCCTCCACAGGCATACACAGCAGGTAGTTCATACACACGTGAATTTGCAGAAGTCGTTAGTCAATCCATTAAGAGAAATCAACAAATCTAGAAAGACGATGGCCTTGGTCCTGGAAAATTCATGGGCAGAAAAAGAGTCTGCATTTGTTTTCTCAAAATGCACGATAATTTTCCTACCACCACCTTGAGTTCAAGACCCTGTTCTGCTGGGTTGGGAAAAGAATGCGATCCCAAGCTCCCAGATCAGTGGCTGTTCCGGGCAGGACTTGACTTTGCTCTATGGCTGTCTTGAAAACCAAATCTGAAACATTTTGACCTTGTCCTATGCATCCTCAAAGGCTGGTTGTTTTTCTACATTACAAGAACTCTTCACAGGACACAAAAAATGTTTGTTTTCCACCCAGACAACAGAAGCCAGGATTTGGTAGATACCATACTTACATACTAACTTCCCTGGCAATGTGACCCACTCTTTACCACAAAAGGCATTAAAATGGCACAACATTTTAATGAAACTTGCAGAGCACCTCTCTAGTAGTTATGGGGGGAGTGTGTTGCAATTTTTGCTTCAATTTAGCTGGAACAACTCACTCGGAGGAATAGCATGCTGTGCTTTTGGCCTCCTTCCATTCAAGGTTATGAATCAGAGCTGTGTTAACAAACTCAGAGAAATCTCCGTCACGCTGAGCACAGCAGAAGACCAACCAACGTTTCGTTGTCCTTGCTATTACTCTGCTAGGCTCAAGGTAGAGGCTTCAAGCCCTGGGTGGCATGGCTATTCCCACGACACATTCCCGGTTGCACAGAACCCATGTCCAGCATGAAGGCAGAACGGAGCATGACTGATGAGTGTGAAGCAAGATCTCTGCTTGCCATCGCCTTGACTTCTCAATGTGCCGCAGAGAGATGTTATTCATCCATTCTATTGCACACCGAGGGTTTGCATACACCTACCATTATTGTACCATCTGGTAATGATTTTCTGCAAACAGCAACATCATATGTTCTTGCCGGGAGTTTGTATGAACTACATGGCTCTTGCTGCTCCCCATTCAGGAAATACCTTCTCTTTGGCAAGATCAGTGAGGCTTGATGTTGATGTTCAGCTCCTTTTCGTTGTGCAGAACTCTGACTACCCATGGAAGGCATCTGCCTCAGCCAAGGCAAAGTAAAATACAATCACCAGATCCTCTCCATTTGCATAATAAAAGGCTCTGATTTTATGTCAAGCTTCTTTCTAGTAGCTTTTCCTCAAATATGAAAGGACGATATGCAACTCGTTAACCAGGTGAAATGTTCCCTGTGCAAAACGGGGCATTTCAGGAGAGTGCATAACCACGCTACAGCTTTTGTGGCCCTTTCCTAGCGAGGGGTATCAGGCTCAGTTTCCCATCGCCTCAGGCTGGGCACAGAGTGAGCTGGAAGCACTCTGGCTGTCCAGAGCTTTCATTCTGCTCTGATCACCTCTGATACAAAAGCAGCATTCATGTTGCAATAGCACAGCTGGTGACAGAGCAAGTGAGGCTTGAGGTGAGACAGGCACACAAACCCCACTTCCACGCCATGGGGGCAGAGGGCAATCACGAGGAGCAGTGAGCAGGATGATGCATGTTCAGGCAACCAGAGGTAATTAACCCTTGGCTAGTCTAACCAAAGGACTTGGCGGTTCTTCTGTCTCTCAAAGACTTTGAGTCAACTTAGATATCTCTATTTTTAAAAAAAAATGTACTTTGACTCTGCCACAGGTCAGACCTTACAGATGAATCACAGGGTATCCCAGATGTATGCTATGCAGAGTCCACTCAGACAACCATAAAAATCCCTATGGCCTTAAACACAATTAATCAGGCCTTGTTTAAGACACACCTGTGTTATTTCCAGGGCCAAAGCCAAACTGTTTGCATGGCTCCAACACATTTTGAACAGAGTTGTGTCTGCTTAGATCATGGCCATGCATCCCAACTCCACAGAATATCTGCTGGTTTTTTAACATCTGAAAAACTTCCAAGCACCATGAAGCTCCACTTCTTCCAACTGAATCGGTGACTAATGAATCCTGGCCCAAATCTCACCATTAAACACCCAGGTTTCTCAGCTGTGCTGACCCATTTACACCCAAGAGTTTATTTTAACACAGCATTTTTTTCCT
This sequence comes from Phalacrocorax aristotelis, assembly GCF_949628215.1. Lineage (NCBI taxonomy): Eukaryota > Metazoa > Chordata > Aves > Suliformes > Phalacrocoracidae > Phalacrocorax > Phalacrocorax aristotelis. The sequence continues at coordinate 3,416,713 of NC_134287.1, read as the reverse complement.
CCTCCTCGAATTTCTTCTTTTTTTTTTTTTAAAAAAAGAGAATTTTTAAAAATGCAAGAAAGTCTTTGCTGATATTTGGTTACTCACCACATGCTGAGTTGAGCTTCCTGTTTAAAGAGAGAGACTGTGTGTATGTATGTGTGTGTATGTGCACATGTGTGCATGCTGGGGCCTTTTTATGGGTATCCTAGCCCGATAAACCCTTAGAAGAGCTAATACACAGGCATGATATTTTTCTGAGATATCTTGACCCACCTAGCACCAAACACAGCTTGTGCACTGCAAGCGGTGCTGGGCAGAGGTCCCAACAAATGCAAAACAATAATTTTAATTCATCTGGGGGATTTCCTGAAGGCAACCTTGGCATGGAAGGCGCAAGCTGCAGTACAGCAAGAATGGCGATGTTTGTCTTTGAGGAGGATTTAGCCGGCGATAGATGGCTTTCGTGGAGTGCAAGTTCTTCCCAAAGTTTTTCCCTGAATCAGGGGTGCCCGAGGTGCAATGAGAGAGCTACAGAGCATGAGAGAGAGGCAATTAATAGCAGATGGGGGAATAAAGAACTGCTTTCAACAGGCCTTGAAACTGTATCGAAAGAGGTGGGAAAAAAAGGGCTGCAAAGAAAGCTATCCTGCCCCTTGTAAAGGCTGCACAAAAAGGGGCAGGGGAGAGTGGTGTGCCTTGAAAAACTAGATTTCCCAATATACAATACATGCAATGTATACATGACCCTGAAAAAGAGGGTCACATGTGGAAGGAAGGAAAATAGCGGAACTAAGAGTTAATTGAGACAATACTGAAAAAAATCCTTCCAGGTCCGAAGGGTCACCATCCCTCACAATTTGGTTGTGGGTATTGTGAAATCTGGTGATTTTTTAAAAGTCCAGCTTGTGAAATGCCAGAATTTATGCTGAACCTCATCCAGCATTCTCCCTCTGCTTCACAGAGACTTCTCGCCCCCATGCTCAGGAACGTAACTCACAGGTTACCTAAAGGCTTAGAAATCAGCTGCAAGGAACAGAACACTCATGTCTCCACTGTTGTAAAACTCATTTTAAGCCAAGCTCATGACTTTGCAAGGCTCATTATTTGGCAGTAGTGGAAAATGGGAAGCTGAACTTTGCTCCCTTTTGACAGTCAGGGACTCGCATATCACTTTGGCAAAACAAAACAAGCCTGAAAACAATATGATTAGGTAAAGCCTTTTCTATTAATGTCCTAGCAAGAAATACTCTATGGCAGAAACAATGTACTAATCTCTGATCTGCCTCTAACTCTATAATATCACTCCAGGCACTATATTAAGCCTTATTGTTCCCTTCAGTAAAAGGCAGCCCTGAAACTGCATTTCTGGGGACAGCTTCACACAATTCGAGACTGAATAGCTGTAAGCATGACTCCTACAACTGGAGAGGAATGAGGATTTAGTACGGCCCTTCCTAAAAGACGGAAGATATGAGAATAAAGGTCAAGTACTTTGAACCAAAGGCTGGGAAAGAAAACCAGCTTCTTGCTACTGTAGGCAATGATACCATCATGCTTGTTTTGTAGATCTCCTAAGCTCTCTCATAAATGAATGCAGGGTGCATGTGGTAACTCGCAGGCCATTTTCTTACAAGGTTCCAGTTTGTTGCATTTGTTATACTTACGACTGTAATTGTAGTCCAGCAAGAGGGTTAGAGAAAAACAGACCCTAAAGAGTCCTTCTACATTTTAAAATGTCCATTTATTGTAAAGAGCAGGAGAAGGAGCAATAGGAATACAAAAGGAGGGGCTAGCACTCTCAGTTCCAGAGCCTTGCTCTGGCTTTCACAGCTGCCTACAGCCGGGCATATCGCTCCCTTGGTGCCTTAGTTTCTCCAGAAATAATTGTACCTCTGTGGCAGGGAGAGCATTGAATCTGGCCACTGCTTACAACCCGCCAGGTACATGTGAGGTATGGTTTAGTAAGTGATACTCACTATTCATAGGAAGGGCTGCATTTAAAAATACACGCTAATTTTCAGATATATACAAGACCATTGTCATTCGATACAAACTCCTCTGAAGTCACCAGATATATTCCATTTTGATGTGATTATAAGCAGGATTTGGTCAAGCACCTTTCCCCACAAGACACCAATCCTTTCCTGGTGTGACTGCCAATCTGGTCTTCACTCTGGGCATGTGTATTCTGCAGGCTGCTCTAATGACAGCACTACTGGATTTTGCACGTGTATTTCCAAAGAAAAAAAAAAAAAAGAAATAATATGTCCTCCCCACTCTTTCAAGGAACACTTGCCTTGGAGGGAGCACACTAGTACAAAGGAAGAGGCTCACAGGTTTAAGGCTCATCATTATCCTAATAACGAATTCTAGTTTGGATCCCATTTGGAGGCATTAAACACTGGATAAGGAGTTTTTGCAGGTGACATGAGATTACAGTTACTTCTCTGGGTAGCAGGAGGTAACTCTTTGGTTTGTTCCATGGGAGGGACCAGAAAGGTAGCAAAGAGCCTCAAAACTTACTGGAGTTAACCACAATCAGGGATCATTGCAAAACACCTGAAGTTCCTCATTTTCAATGCAAATTGGTCCAGTGCTGCCCCTTCAGCTGAAGGGATTTCCTATTTCTAACCAAAAGGCAAAATCCAGAACTAAAGCAGAGCAAAGAGCTGCCAAAGTCTCAGCCAATCCCGCATCTGCCTTTTTCCTGCAGGTTCATCCAAATCTCCCACAGAGTAATTGAAAAATCACTATATAATGAAGCTTATAAAACTTTAATATAGGATTTATCCTTTTTCATGTCTATTATTTCCAAAGCTTGCCTCCAAACCTTGTCAATAGGCTTCCCCAAGGGTAAGGGTAAGGATCTCAGCTGCATCTGATTTGACTACATCCTAATGAAAATGGTGAGTCGATCAGTATCAGATATATCTGAGCATTCTCCCAAAATTACATCTGACATTTACAAGGAAATAATACTGTAAATTCAGCCTTAGGATCTAGTAGTTGCTTGTAAAGCAAGACTTGGCATTGGCAGGCTCATGTTGATCTAGAAATTTCAGGGAATATAAGAATTCCTTCAGCAGAAAAAATCTCTGTCTGCATTGGCAGTAAATTTTAAGCATCCAATGTCAATCAGAAATGAAATGTAATGTAATTCAATCCTGCCCCTGGAGATCTGGCCAAAAAGGAACACTGCTGAGAGTTAAGGGTAGATGCTAACCCATCCTCCCTTATTGCATAATGCAACCCAGCTCACATATGGTTGTGCTCAGTGTTTATCAGACAACACGGATATCAGACAAAACACAGATTCATCAGACAACCTTCCATGGGTGGGAAAGAAAGTCCTAAGGACAGACCAGGGCAGTAAAAGGGAGATCCATGACAAGCTGCATCGCCCCAAGGTAACTCTTGGAAGTTGCAGGTTGAACACCGTCTCTTTCCTGAGACCGCTCTCAGGCAGGGAGGATCGTTTTTTTTCATGGTCTCATAATGCAAAGCCATTTCATTAAAACTGTTTTTTTGACCCAGGAAAGAGGGATTTTTTTTGTAAAGTTTCCAGCTTGAAGTTTCTTCCTCCTCAAAATTGCTCAAACTCCTACTTTTCAAAGTAACTTTTAATTTCCAAATTCAAGCTAACTGTAGGGGCTGAAAACCCTGCATAAATATCCAGAACTAAACTAAAACATTTGAATATTATCTAAACAAAGTGGTGCACTTGACCCCAACCTTACTGCTCTTTTCCAGATTTTCAGTTCACCAGTATGTTTCAGATTTTGACTTTCCGGCCTCCGCCAGGACAAAAAGGTTTTCCAGTACTTTCGAAATCCTCACAAACTGAGAAAATAATTTCCAGCCTAGATCTTGCCCCAGTCCCTTGCCCTGCTCCCTCTGTAATTCTCATTTTTGCTCTGGTGTCAAGGATGCTAGAAAAGAAGAGTTTTGGTATTCAAGAGCATGCAAAGACTGTAGCTGCAGTGGGGATGAAGAAGAAACAAGGAGGGAGATGGTGTCAGACGGATTGCATCCTCCTGTGAACCTCAGTCATGCCTGTTTCAGTTTTCTCTCCACCCTCCATAAGTCTCTGCTGGAGCCAATATGAGACATCTCTCAGGGCACCCTTGCTCCAGCCCACGCAAGGTCCTCGTGGCAGTTCCCCTTGTCTTCTGCACTTGATCCCATGTGGATCAGCCATGACATTCAGATCTCAGTCAGGGACAGCCTGACACACAGACTCATTACTTGCTCTGGGTCAGATCCATAACTTTAGTGCCAATTCTTACTCAGCCAAAACTCCCAACTGACTCCCAAAAGACCTGACTGCAAAGTCTATCTCTGCTATCACTCATAGCTCTTGCAAAACATCCATGACCTTAGAAAAAGTACTTAGAAGAGTTTTTATTCACATTACGCTTGCCTCTCCAGCTGCAGTAGGACACCACGGCCAGCCTCTCCAGCTGTCACAGGCCTGAGTGGGAGCAGGAGAGGATCACACAGCCACAAAGATTTGCAGTACTTCTCAGGTCAGATTAGTGCTATCTTTGCTCCCCTCTCATTTTGCTGCACTGTCCATTATAACAGGCTAGAGAGCGACTTTCCAGCTAGAGACAAAGCAAGCAAATCATGCAGAGATTGTTGTTCGCTCACACATCTGCTCAGGGGACTACTGCCCCTTGAAATCAGTCATGGACCAAGCTGGCACGGGTGGGGATTCATCTCACCTGGCTGTAGCTGTTTAGAATAAAGCATATAACATAGGCTATGTCTTCTCCCTCAGCAGTCAAAAGCGAGGTACTGCAGGAGAGCAGAGACTTCATCCCGGCTATACAAAAAGGTTGTGGACAGGCTGGAAGGGGTCCAGAGAAGGGCCACCAGGATGATCAGAGAACTGGGAAGCTGCCATACGAGGGTAGGCTGGGAGAGCTGGGTTTGTTCAGCCTTGAGAAAAGGAGGCTCAGAGGGGATCTCACCCCCATGTACCAGTACTTAAGGGGCAGCTACAAAGGAGATGGAGACTCCCTTTTTACACGGAGTCCCATGGAGAGGACACGGGGGATGGACACAAGTTGCTCTTGGGGAGATTCCGATTGGACACCAGAGGGAAATTTTTCACAGTGAGGACAGTCACCACTGGAATAATCTCCCCAGGGAAGGGGTTGCCTCGGCCACGTTGGACACCTTCAAGAGCCGTCTGGACAGGGTGCTGGGCCATCTTGTCTAGCCAGTGCCCTTCCCAGAAAGGTTGGCCTAGATGATCCCTGAGGTCCCTTCCAACCTGGGATTCTGGGATTCTGTGATCCCAAAAACATCATCAGCTTGTCCACACCTAACGGCGTCTGGGAGACCAATGGAGGCAGGACTTTAGGCAACACCCTGACATCACAGTACAGTGAGGAGAGAGGTGATGCTGAAGGTGCCCGTGGTGCACTGGATCAGGCCCCCTTGGCTCCACTCCTTGCCCCTAGGCATGCCGAGAGAAACTAGCCCAAAAGGGAAAACAAACCCAACTCCAAACCAAGGGCACCCCTTGGCATAAAACCAGCCAGACGAGGAGGTAAGGGTGGGCTGCACTCCCTGCAGGCAGGTGAAGCACATGCGCGAGCTGCACAGCCCAGCGCAGGGCCACGTGGCTCAGACGGCTGTCAGCAGAGCAGAGAGCTCATCTCTGAGCTGTCACAAGAAAGGCAATCTGCCACATCTCCTCACTAAGCGTGACTTCTGCATACAAGCCCAGAGCTGAACACCCACATGCAATGGGACGGGGTGCAACGCAGCCAGCATGGGCTCTGGGAACCATCTTCTGTGAGCAGTTCCACCAAGGCAGGACACACTGTTTCAGCAGCTCAATGTGAGGGGGAACAGGCTGTTTGTTCTGGCATCTCATGTACCTCATTAAGCCAAAGAAGCAGCAGACACTGGAAGTGGCCTTTGCAGCTCCCTGGTGCCTCCATTTCTCACCCTCCCTAGTGCCTCCACTTCTCTCTCTAATCTTTGTAATGACTAGAGCTGTGTCTTAGGCAGACTGAACCTAAAAAGACTGATTTTCACCCCAGACATCTTAATACTACAGCAGATCTCAAGGCACTGAGTGACTGTGAGTGTTATGAAGTGCCTGTGTCAGGTCTAGCAGGAAAGAGTGCTATTAGACCTGGGTGTGGAGAAGTATGTGTTTCTCACAAGTGTGGCCAACCCTACTGTTCCAAAACCATACATGAGATCCACTGAAGAAGGCGGCTTAAAAATCACTGGGTTTATCAGCATAACAGTAATGTTTCTGGGATTATTTTTATTTGCCTTCTGGTTTGGGGGCTTTTTAGAATTTTATTTTTTTCCCTGCAATCATAAAACTTAAAAACCATGTTGAGATTTTTATTGTTCCCGTGAATCCAGGAGCTGGAGGTTCACAGAATTTTCATGGGACTTATGGTAAAACTCATGAGCTGAGAACGCGTAGGCTTGCATGAGAGAGGTCGTTGTGTTGTGCTAAGCAAATTTAGTCTGTATAACAATATGTGAAGGGAAGGCTGTGAGGAGGATGTTGTAAGTCAGTATAATGTGTCTGCAGGGGAGATGATGGGTACGTAGGGGATTGTTGTACTTTAGGACCATACGTACATCTCCGGCAAGCACATTTTCTGACGTGTGCCTGGGTTTTTTGGTGTGTTTGGTTTTGGGGTTTTTTTTGTTTTGGTTTGTGGGGTGTTTTTTTGTTTGTTTGGGTTTTTTTTGTCTAAGTGCAGAAGTGCATGAACACAGTTTGCTAGTGATTTGCTGGCTGCATATGGGAGGTGTTAGAGAGCACAGAAACGCAGACAGGTATTTGAGGGCTACACGGGCATGGCCGTGAGCAAGAATGGACACAAATGGAGTTGGCCTTTGGATTAATCCAGCTATAGAGTAGACTTTTCTCCCAGCACAAACACACTATAGGACTACATGGGCTCTCTGAATCCAAATCACAGGGCAGATTCAGTCTAGTCGAATCACATAGTGCTGGCTGGTGGTGAATGAAATCTAAAGCTAGAAGGTAAAATACCAGAATCAGCTATTTTTGTCTGTTCTGCATCCTTTTAGTCCTCAATGCTGGCAAACCCATGGCTTCCTCTAGTAGACCCACCTGCTAATAGGGAACCTGCCATGCGAATTCAAGGCACCCACAGTTTTACACCGCTTGACTCTGAGATCTGCCCATACACCTGCGAGATCTGCGAGCCACCCCTGTCCCCCACGTCCTCCTCATTTCAGGAGCTCGCACGTGCTGTGCCCCACACAGGCACACCCCTCACAATAGCACAGCGTTTATCTGCAGGGGCAAACCCCGTCAGAGCCTCACTGAGCTCCCAGAGCCGCTGCAGCCGGAGCCAGCATTGTGCTGCTGCACAAGGCAGGGGCAGGCGGCCAAGGCGCCGTGCCAGGCTTCCCTGTGAGCCCCAGAGACACGATGCTGCTGAGGCAGTGCTGGAGTGCCGGCCTCTCTGCATCCCTGCTGCCCTGCGTAGCCCCACAGGCATCAGCAGTGGAGTCACAAACGGGAACAGTCGGCGTTCACAACTTACTGTAATCCTCTAAAGACCACTCAGTCTTTCAAGTGATACTGCCTGCTGAAGCCCCGGAGCCAGGTGTCTGGTTACCCTTATCTCAGGGACATAACTACCATGCTATTATCAGCCATTAAATTGTCCGACCAGTTTTTAATACACTGCCAACACAGTTGACCTGGTGGCCCCTCCCCTGCAGCGAATACCACAGGCAAAGGCCTCGAGGCGACCCGCAAGAAACCCAGCACTCGGTAAACCGTCCCGCTCCGGTGTTCTGGGCTGGCTCTACAGTAAATATTCAGACCTGTCAGGGTTTTGCTCTTTGGAAGACCCATTCTCAGAAATGCCTGACTCATCTTCCTGTCAAGATACAATACCTGATCATTTATCATTTGCCTTCTCACAGTTTTCTGCCTGAGGGCCAGCAGCTAACTGGGAAGTCAAGTCCTAATTGTTTTTCAATACGTATCACTTTACTTGGTGACCTCAGATTTCTCAGTTGGCTTTCTTGGGGATTTTCACCGGGAGCACGTAGAAGTGACCACCAGGAACATAAAATACTGCAGACTTTCACATTACCCACCCAAGATTTAGTACTCTTTTAGGCACCAGTAAAAAGGACTCTGTTGCTAATTAATCGCCTGATTAAGGTTCCGGACTTACAGATCTCATTTTCTCTACTGAGCACTGCCTGTCAACATAGCTGTACTTGAACCCTTGCCCAATATAAGCACAGCAAATTTTTCTTCATTGCTTTAGTGATCATCAGTGAAACAGTGGCTTCAGATCCTGCTGACCTAGAGGATTACATGGAGATCTCAGTTTTCACACGATGAACTGAGAGTGATAACTTAGAAATGTCGTAACAAATACAGTAGGATAAACATTAGAAGAGATAAGACTCTTGCATACGCACAACACTCTCAGAACCTTCATCAAGACATCATATGGAGCTTGCAGGGCTGGATGGTGAAAAATAACCGTATTTTTCTTCTACTATTTCTTTCCTCCTAATGCTCACATCTGACCTTGCACTGCGAGCTGAAGCAGAAATGTCAAAAAGAGCGTGAAATTCCGCTTCGGAGGTGGGCATCTCGGTGATGCAGGCAGAGCTGAGGAAGCAGGGCTTTGCACAGCTGGAGGCAGAGTTGTTCCGGTCCAGTTTAGCTTAGCCCACCAGGTTCAGAGCTGAATTTGCACCTCTCAAAATTACAGAGGTGGCCCGTGCCAAAGATAGGGAGGAAGAGCTATATGAAGAAGTAATTTTCCAGTGAGTTACTGTTTCAGATCTTCAGTGATGTTACCAGTGAGCATGGAATGGCTCTCAAGTGATTCCCTAAAACTGACAGGCAGCTGTTTTTTCAGCATCAAAAAATTACAATTACAGCAAAATTCCAGGCATGACCCTTTCCACATGTATTTTAGCTCCTATGTAAATCCTTTTGGCAGCACCAGCAGGGAGGAAAAGGTTCTTTGGTCAAACAGTTTAAAACGTATTGTTTTTTTAAGTAAATACTTGATAACATCTATTTAACACAAGCTCTATGTGAATATGTGTATAAGGAAAAAAAGATCTGTGTGAGAGAGATATAAGGCTATAACTAAACCTGGTTTGCAAATTTCCGACTAAACAAAGTCATCAGTAAACACCGCTTCCTTGAACGCTTCATCCAACGCGTCTCACATTTGATCAAGTTTCGCTGAAGTTGAGACAAGGCTAAGTTTTCAGAGAGCGCCAGTGAAATAGCTCTGTATTGCTAAGCAGCTCCAGATGACTTTCGTTTCTCAGACTTGTTTTCTGAACTTCCAGTACACGACAGTAGAGAACAAATTGGAAACTGAAAATAAGCGTACCCCAGGAAACTTTCCCAAGAGCCAGAACTGCTGATTTTTGGTCACGCTTAATGACCACATCTTTGGTTGTAATTTGAGAAGTTCCCATCCTTGTCCTCGATGCCTTAGAAAGGTGCGATCAGATATTACTTTACAGAGACCAATTATAAAAATAAAGTATTGTAATTTCTGCCAGAAAAGTGAAAAAAGTAACTGGGGGGAGGGAGGATTAAACAATTTCCCAAGTAGTTTCTAATTCTCACCTCTTCAGTATCACTGTGCAGAACCAAGACAGACTGGTGCATTAAACAGAAATAGCTGCAAGCTCTTTGTTTATTTAGATTTCTTAATTTTGACCTCTGACAAAGAGCCAGTGATCCCAAGGACACCAAGAATCCCAAAGAAGAAGCTGTAGCCACTTTTTTTTCCACCAGTGACTGGGAATTTAGAGGGGCATGCAATGTAAAGCATATCCCAGGTACCAGCTTTCAGAAAGCACTGAGAAGTCATGCCCTGGAAATCAGCCTCTGCAGTATCCCCATTCTGAAACTCAAACACCCAGGGATTCAAAATCACCACCACATGGGCTCTTTGTAGTCCTGAAAGCTCGGCCTCTAATTAGGTTGATGAATAAAAATGTGGTCGATTTTGCTATTTTTAGAAACTATTTTCTAAATCCCAACTCAGTTAATCTCCTAACCAGATACTGGGAAATCACCTCCTTATTTCATCATCTAAAACACTGATAGAAACCACTTTTTAAGAATGTGCTTCAATCACTCTGGAAACTTTCAACACTATTTCATACAAATCAGCCTCGATGCTATCATTTTCACCCTGCATCTCATATGGAAGTGTCTGTTCACATACACATACCTACACATACCCTAGATGGTGCTCGAAGGAGCCAAAATATGCCAAAAGGCCGTTCTGGCATTACAAAAAGTCTTAGAGTATATGGAGTAACTGTGAAACAGGAGAATTTGTTATTTCTCAGCGTATCTCAGCATCCATATCTGCACTTCTTACATACTATTTCACGCACTGACTGTGCCTGTTTGTGTGTGCATATATGTGTGCTTTGTTTTCTTTTCTATCTGGGTCATTAACTGCAGTAAGTCAGCTCATGTGCAAAACATCTGTTTTTCAGTAAAGTCCTGCTTTTCCTCAGCTTAACAGCTGCATTGACTGAGGCATGACGCTGTTGCTGAGTTGCTCACAACCAGTGTAACACAGGCAGAACAGCAACCTAGACTCCTTTCCAACCTTGGTTCTTTCTTTCTGTAGCCAACTCAGAAAATTTAACATCTTGAATGATTGATAGCATGCAATCAGCTGCTGCCAGGACTATTACCATCTCTAATTCAATGAGGGAGGAGGTGACCCAGTCTTGTTTATACTATTGAAATCTGGCTGGAGGGCTTTGGCTAGGCTGTGAAGGCTCAGTTCCGTCTATTTGGGGATTTATGTCAGCATTCTACACGTTCTGGGAAACTTCACTCGCCTTGCAGACAGTGCCTCTAGCTCTAGAAGTTAACCTGGCTTATAGAGTGTCTATGACAACCACATCATTATCCAAGGTGGTTTCCATCTCAGCTCTAGTTTATGGCTAGTGTTTATTATTTCTAGGGCACCAGAGGTGTGCACAGCATGCTTTATGGCCACGCACAACACAGAACCTAGGGCTCAAATCCTGCACCTAGGTCTGCTGCTAAGAGCTCCGGTGACCATGCTTTGTCTGGGAGGGCTCTGCTGGAGCATCAGCGTTTGGGTCTCTGCATCTTCATGCAGGCTCAGGGAGAGCACTAGGCAATACATAGATAAGTGTGGGTCAGGGTAGAGGAAGGCAGAGACGTGAAATCCTGGAGCACAAAACTCTTTGGTAATAGGTAGTTTCAAGTATTATTCTGGTGGTGGTAGTGTTGCTATTAAAAGAAACCTTCACTTGATTCTTTTTTAGTTATATTGATGCAATTCAGCCTGGCTAGCATCTGGACTTGTCTTGTTTATGCCTGTCTCTCACCATGGATGAAAAAGGAGACAGAGGCAACAAAGATCCTAATTCAGTATCTCAACTGAGTGTCTATATTTGGGCTGAATGGATGTGGGATGTAGTACTGAGGATTCAGTACAACGACAGATGATCCCAGTGGAAAGAGAAAGATGGGGAGCCAGCACAAAAAGACAGGGCATTCCCAGGAACTGCGAGAATGACAGACAGAAATCTCGGCACACCAATATTTAATCATATCAACCAGTCGATCCACATCAACCAAGCCTGGCTACTGCAGTCAAGGGCTTCTTGATGCAATGACATTATTGCAAAGTCTTTTTGCTCAGATAAACCAGACTAACCAGCAGCCCTGTTTTGGCTGAACTGGAACCATTCTGTTCTTCTCAATGTAAGTATGAGCTAGCTGTCCTACAATAGCAGCGCCTTTAACCTTTCAGGAAGAGTGAGGCAACAGCCACCTGGTCATTTGTCTTTCAAAATGCACATGCATAGGAGAGGAAGCAGGAAGACTAGGTGGCATATGACAACCACGAAGCCCTGAAGCATTGGTGACCTCAGTGCTTTAAAATCTGTTTTTGTCCCACGTGTACTCCGTTGCTGTCCCGTGCCCGCAGGGTTAGCGGCCACATGCACGGTCACTGCCAGGCTGGAGGTCCTCCCCCTTTCCATTTGACATTAATGAAATTGCAAGCAGATACAGCTGTACGAGTCGCACTCACTGCCCTGCTTCAGTAAGGTTTATAAAGCTGTTACCTTGCTGGGCTCCCAGCTCGGTGCCAAGTGGAGGAAAAGCCTTTGAGGTTGCATTTACTGTTTTACCTCCTTGGAAAATGTTATGTCTGCCAGCTGGAAGCTGGTTACCAGTGCAGACAGAACCAATTAGCCAAGCCCTTCCACATCTGGCACGCAGGTACCTGCATGCAACCACAGCTGAATGGCATTTGACCTCAGCGCCTGATCTTCCAAAGACACCAACTTTATTAAGAACGGCTCAAGGAAATCCCCCTCCTAAGCTGTGCTGTGCTAAGTTCCCCTCTGCTCAGTCAGTCATGACAAATACTGGATTGCTAACTAGGCCTCGGGGCATACTCACAAAGCCACTACAATGGCTTTTACTGGGATACCCAGCCTTCTCTGCTGTTGCTTATTGCCATCTTTCAGCACAGTGTCATGGGATTTTTGTGTAAAAGGCTTAAATATTCATCTCTCTGGAGGTTCATTTGCACTGTAACATCTCAGACTTGGACTCTACCTTTTTTAATACATTCTGTGGGATTTGCAACGTATAAACCAACACAGAGTGGTTTATGAGAAGTTTCCTCGGGCAGCATGTGCAGCCAAAGTTTCGTGGAGCACGGGAGTGTGCGTGGAGGGTGTGAGCTCTTGAAGTGTTTTTGTTGTTGTTTGTAGGCTACTTAGCCCAGATTTACATGGCATTTTACATCTGAGTGAAATCAAATGCCCAAAATGAAACAAACCAGTTTGATGGAAGAAAACCCCTATGTAGTTTTGATAGGATTGACAAATACAACATTAGCAGAGGGCTCAGGAGCTGCACATCCAAGTCATGTTAAAAAGGCCCAAATATGCACAACTGCTCATACATACCAACTACAGCCTTCTTCACAACTGAGACACCTTTTGAGATTACCTGACCATAAATGGGACACCAAAAAGTGTCTATTAAGAGATGACACGTTCTAATTACTTCTGTGACTCCACTGCATATGGAATAGCATACGGAATTCTGTAATGTTATTATTCCTAACCTGTCCTGCTGAAATGACAAGTGCAAACTGGAACACAGAGAAAGAAAAATAGCACAGTCAAAGCCTCACAGGCTGTTCAGGGCAGAAAATTGACCCTGGGGGCTTGGAGCACAGGTTCAACCTCCTTTGCACTAGACTGGCTATTGTCTCAAGAAGCTTCACTTGCAGATAAGGACATGCACCCTCTCTCTGTATGTACAGCAGACAATGGGTTTGTTGTACTATAGCAGAGTACAGAAGAGACACTGGTAAGAGCCACCTAAGGCTGAATCCTCAGGGATTCAAGATCTGGTGGTAAACCTCTGCTACAAAGCCTGAAGTGAACCACCACTGTCCTTTAAGGTGAAACACCATCTGTCTTCTTTTGGATGCTGGTTGTTCTACTAGGCTGCTCCAATCCAACCAGTTACCTGTTTCTAAGGCCATCTTTGTCTACAAGTTCATGTCATTCTCTTAATAAAAAGCAAATTGCTATTCTAAAAAGAGAGGTGAAAGGATAGCTCTTTCCAAGCAATACTGTTTCAGTATTGTTTCCTGCTATGGGTAGACTAGCTCAGAAATACAGCAGTAGGAAATATCCATCATGAACTGTCATTGCAGCTGTACTATAGATCCATGATTTGTATCAAGTTCCTCGAAGTTTGTGGGCATTTTCAAGTGACACTCCCCTCCCCAAAACCAGAGCTGAGTAAAACTGGATTGTTTACAGCTCTAGGTCAGAACTATAAGAAATTCTCTCTTTTGACCTCAAAGCAGTTGATTTTGAGTATGCTTAACCCTCAGACCTTGGATATGTGGATCAAAACCAAAGAAATCATTTACAACAGAAACCTTTTCACCATGAATCTGCACAGCTTTCCTTGGGAACTGAAGGAGAGAAAGCTGTTGTTCATTCAACTTGAAAGGAAGAGCACAAATTGTTTAGGATCAGAATTAGAGGAGCAGGATTCTGCAGTGATTTATTAATCAGCCTGGAATCCAAGACATGTGCCTTCATTTACCACTTGTAAAACTACCTAATGTGATTTTCAGCTTGCCCTTTGGTATACTAAAGTGGTTACCAATGTGGTGTATTCCGAATACAAAACTTGCCACTGGTGAAGGAGGATTTTAACCTTGATTAAAATCAGTAGGTGCTACAAGGCCAGAAGGAGTAACAATCAAAATGGGAACAGAATACGACATGGAAGTGCCATAACCTGTTTTTTCATTCATTCAAAGTTTTCAGTTTAGAATATTAAGTCTCTGAAAAACAGAACATAGAGAGGCAACATTGCTAATGCAAGGACTAACTTGACATCCTATATCTAATGTTCAGAAGAAAGAAAATCACTACAAAGGGTTTTTTCATGTATTTGGATAACGTTTGATTCTGCCTTGTACCCTGCTTTCTGTTGATAATTGATTACAACATTGACATCAGCTAGAAATTCAAATAGTAGGTACATTTACTGGGATCATGCTTCAGGCGGGTATAAAAGTAACAAAACTAGATTGGCCGAGAAGCAGCAGCATCCGGGACATCCACCCCGCGGTTACCCAAGACTTCCCTTGCATTGCCTACCTTGGTTCAAGAAGACTGGGAGAGAGGCCCAATTATCATTCTGGCAGCCTCTTACAGGGTTTCAAGGCTCACATGTATCTCAGTTTTTCTTTCCTGGAAGGGCTCTGAAGCTCTTAGGACATTTAAGAACTAATATGTGAGACAGGATGAGCCTCAGTCACCACAGAAAGACATCATCAGGAGTGCTTTTTGCCTTTAGGCCCTTTCCACAAGTTCTGGGATTCTTCGTCCTATCAGGTTTTCAGCCGCTCTTGGAAGCCTAGGAACACAAGATACCTCTAGTCATCAGCTCAGGCAGAAAGATCTTATCCTTTCAAGCCTACAACTCCCATCTGAGAGGAGTCTGTGGTGAGACTCACAACTCCATAGGAAACCTCAGCCTTCAAGAGAGCTCTCTTAGGTCAATAGCTACATGGATGCAGGCAGTGGGAACCTGACCCTGTGTCATGGGAGCATCCTGTTATCCCTGGCAACTTGACTAGAGAAAGCAAGCTGCCCTGGGTATCCAACAGCCCACAGAGAGAGCCCACTTACTTGGTGGGCTGCCTTTCTAACTCGCTATATCCTCTGCAAACCTAGTATCTTTGGTCCTCACAATCAGCCTCCCATTCAGTCTCTGACCCGTGGGAGAGAGAAGAGGTCACCTGCAGACCTCATACCTTGACAGGCAAAACAAAGGGAGCTGGAAGACTCAATGGATTTGAATATATTGATAAAAAATAATTTATTTTAAAAAGCAAGCTGAGAAACTCAAATATTGGATGTGAAGAGTAGCTAAACTCTATATTACCAGAATACCATGAAACCTCTAGCAGCTTCTTCCAAAGGAGAGGGACTATTCATTGGCATTCCCTGCACTTTCTGTATTTCTCCTAGGAAAAAGAATCATTGGGCTTTCCTGGCTACCCAGCCCCCTGCAAGTCCTATAGCAGTGAGCTCCTCGGGCTCTAGATGGGATGTAGCCCTTCCACCTCTCACAGCACAAGCGAGTCTCCTCATCTCCATCCGCTGAATGCGGAGAGAGCCTACTGCACTCATAAATGTGAGTCAAGACTGCCTGCTACACTCATACACATGAGACTCATGCCCTACCAATAGAAAAAAAAGTGTAATTTCACTAGGCAATCTTCCTATTTTTCTTTTCCATTGTTTACGCTCTGGCAGAAATTATGTTTAGAAAAGCCATGCTTCCCTTTCAATAACTTACCTTATTAAGATGACTGTTCCTTAAGCACCATATATCTCTCTATGGACATTTTCCCTCCAGCCAGCAGCATACTCCTTATCTGCCTGCTCTTCCAAACAATGAACTGAACTCACTCTTAAAATAACTGAGCTCTTTCTCTTCCTGAAAATCATGTGTATATCAGTGCTTTATAACTGAAGCTGGCCAAATGATTGGGAATGATGAAATAACTGAGTGCACTCAAATCTCTTTCACCTGCTTGATTGAATGGACATTATTTTACATGTTAATGACTGAAGAGAAACAACCTGGCTTGATTAGCTGTGGCTGGGCGGAGAAGTCACCTGAGTGTTTTTACAAATTCTACATATTCCAATTGTTCATAGAGAGCAATATACTCATTTGCAGGTGGTTTGCACAAGCCCGTGCCAGTGAAAACTGTGCTATTAAAAGCTCCTTGAAAGCAGAAAGCACCCAGCTGCTCTCAGATCATTACACAGTATTTAGCAAAACAAAAACCCTGTGAAGTGATTGGTACAACCAACATCCCCATCCTCACAATTGCCTAGAAGCATCCAGCTTGGAGAGGACCCGCTCATGCCAAGCATGATGAATACAGTAGAAAAAAACCTGTTTCCTGACTCAGAAAGCTTGTCTTCAGTGGTACTTCCAGCCCTCCTCTTGTTGTGCTGTGGCTCTTAAGCAAAAGGGTTGATTAAATTCTGTTTCTCAATGAAAAATAGCTGGTATTGGATGGAAGTTTAACAGAGGTTGCTCCTCCTCTCTCTTTTTGTGTAAGAGGACACCATTCAGGATTACAGTGTTAAGACCTAAAGACTAAACCACCCAAACCCAGTGTGGTTTGTGTGGGAGCACTGTAAAATTTGTGTGACATATCCCATAAATGTTTGCTTTAAAGTGCCATGCCAAAAAATTGAGTTAAAAATCAGGCGAGTTGTCTGGGAATGGTGGCAAAGAAATCCTCCTACAAACCACTCTCTTCTTTCCAGCCACCCTACCCCCACAGCTTCCATACTCATATTAAATCTGTCACTGGAGACAGAAGCTCAGTTCTCGTTGAAGTCAGCAGGGTCTTCTACAACCCTTGACAACCAGCATGTGCCCGTCACCCGTCCCTCCCTCCCCTCCACCGGGTGTACCATGCAGAGCACTCCTTGAAGTCAACAGGAATTTTGCCAAATTAAGATCTGCAGGTTCAAGCCCTGCGTGTTACAAATAATTAGCCTTAAAAATATCCACACAACAAAATTCACTGCCTGAGGACTTGTAAATGCACACGGTAAAAATAATTCTCTTGCTGCCTGTAAAATGTGTTTCTTATTAGAGATCTCTCCTGACCCCAAGAGTGCCCATGCTATTTCTCTCTGCCTCTCACACTCGCACGCATGCGCACATACTTTGTTCCTTTCTAAACCTGGCAGCTGCTGCAGTTACAGCAGTTGTAGACATTTTGAGTATGTATTCATCCCCCATATGTTGGGAAAGTCTTTGGGCTTTCAAAATAAGATCCTTTGCCCTCATAGAAAGAAGAATAAATATATTAACAAGAATGTTACTAATTTGGCAAACGTCACATCACAACATCAATCCAGACCCTCATCAGAGCGAAGCAAATAACAATGTGCAGGTTTTATTAAAAGTACAAGAATGAAAAACCTGTTTCCCACAACTGAGGAACCTAAAGCCAAAAATAAGCAAGCCTGAACTCTAGCTTTGCCTGCTGTAATGAGCTGTTCCTCCCCTGGCGGACTGCGGATGACTGCTTCACCCTGCATCGCACTCCTTTCTCTGAGAGTTGTCAGTTAGAAAATAGCTTGCTCTGACCAAAAAAGAAAACATTTTTTTTCAGTAGCCAATGAATGCTGATCCCCCCTCTACCCTGGCTTTACGTGTTCTCTAAAGCAAAAATAACATTTTTATGGATGAATGCTTTTCCACGCAAGGTGCCTTCTGTTCAGTTTCCCAGTACACAAGGGCTGTTCAGCTTCCACGAAGGTGCAACATCACTTGATCTTAACTTCAACATTTCCTGCTCAGAACTAAAGGCAATTTATCAGCACAACTGGGCACAGAACAAGCACATGTGAGTGACCGTGTTCTGGGTGCGGCGGTAACCACAGCCATCAGCACCACAGCTCAAATCATTTTGTGAGAAGGAAAATTCTTTTCGCTGTCATTTGGATTGTAATCACTGAGATCAGGCATAAGAGGGAGACGTGGTCACATAACAAGGCCATTCAGTTTAATTCCATTCTTTCTACTCTTAACTGAGGATAGCATGAGATCAGAATTTCCCCAAATGAAAATATGGAATAACTATTGGTTCCACTGAGGCTGCTCTGATTTATGCTGATGGAAACAAAACACTGTCTGGCCTTAGGGACTTTAGCTTTTAAAAAGGACTTATTAGAGGGTTAGAATGCAGCACAGAGATTGAAAAAAAAAAAAAAAAAAAAGATAGAGTCAAGTTCCCTGCTCTGGACAGCTTCAGCTCAAACAAGAAGTTCTGGGATTGATGCTGAACTCACAGAGTGAGCTTTCATACCTGTGCTCTGCAAGAAGTCACATTAGGTGATCGCAGCGATTCCTTCTGGCCTTATAACCTCCAACCTACGAGATTAAACTATATGAACAAAGAGAAACATTTTATGAAAGAACCTTTGCCTGGTTCTGCTGGTTTCCTTTCTATGTCCTATTTGTTCACTTCGTCACTGCTGCACTTTGTCTTTGCATGAAATTAAATGTTCTTCAGCTCATGAAAGAAATATCACTAAGGCAAGACTCTGGCTGATAATCCCCAGCAGAACCCCTGGTGAATAATACTTATTTATCAAATTTGACATTTATTTGCAATTTTGACACTTGCAGCAATTTGATCTCTGTAGAAACTGGCACATTCACGTTGTCTTCAGAGCTGGAGGGTGTTCAGAATCATTCTTCAGACACTGTAAACCAAGATTCTTATCCCACAAGAGGATTTTACACAGAACTTGGACTGCAAGTTTGAATCAGCTATATTAAACCTGAGTATTTTTCAAGCAGTCAGACAAGTTTAAATTCCAGTGGAGCCAAAACATTTTCAGCCATATAACAACCAGCTTTTAGTGCTAATAAATGTCATTTTCCTCCTGTCTACAGCATGTCACTAGATTCCCCCAGCATGAAATGAAACTGCTCCTAAAGAATGCTAACAGAGACACACAATACGTTTTACCTCTTTGGACTCAGAGTTGTGCAGCAAGGGTAATTCAGGGGTACATTCCAATCTCTGGTGCTTATAAAGTAATTTTTCTTTGTCCTCAAGACCACATTTGTCTCTCTGATGAGGTCAAAATGATGACTGGGAAGGAGGGACTCTTGAGAATAGATCTCATTTCCATCATACATGGGGCTCCTAATTCTAGGCAGGCTACCAGACCCCCGAGGGCCCAAATCAAAGGAGTCTACAACATTGCAACATGTATTTTCAGTGGCTCCTTTCAGGTCCCTCCGTCATTCCAAACACAGTTGCTCTAGCTTTGTTCAGACTTGGGCTCACTTCCTACCATGTAAATATATGTCTTGCCTTTACAGAATCAACCTAGAGCATGGTTAAACCAAAATAGTGCATATAACGGCATACGGCCTTCGATTGCCTCTGGCTGTCTGCTTGCATCCCTTCCCCTGCACGTACGTATGTTGTCCAACATGCCAATAGCTCGCACCAAGCACAGAGCAAAAACAGCTAGCAAGATGATGTAGCAAGCTGTGAATCACTATGAGAAAATGGACGTAAAGGAATCTAAATCAGAACATTGCACTGCCCTACTGAATATAGCCAAAATTTATTTCCCAATTTACTGTCTGTAGCCTGAGCTAAAAAGACCATATTATCTCAGAGCAAATTAATTAGCTTGGCTGAGTTTTAACCCATGTCTCACAGGACCTCTCAGTGAGCTGTCAAGAGTGTTGCCCCAGACGTATTATCCAGTGTAACCATATTAACGGAGAGAGTAAACTATGATGTAGCAGAGCAAGGCTCTAAATGCAGACAAAAAATCTGCTTGTATCCACTAAATGCACGCAAGCAATTCTGGTGATAAGTCTATAACAGCTTCAAGGTGTAAATTCCCAGTAAAAAGATACTATGGTTTCTGAAACATTAATTTGAATGATTGAAATCTTCCAGGCTCAGTTACTTTCCCAAAATCTCTTGGAATTTTGACCAAAATATTCAGCAGCTTCTAAAGCACAAGGATAATGAAAGCCTTCTCCAAACTTATTTTCATTATTAAAATAGGGGAGGAAGGGGATAAATGCAGTAAAAGTTTGCATTGAAATAACAAAAAGAAAGAATTAAAACTCTTCCTTGGCCATGTGTATTACAGATCCTACATTTCTTGTCCTCTCCTCCAGTCAGGCCCTGAGACAGACAGGAAAACCAAAGTAAAACCAGTCGTATGGATGAGATGATCTCCAGAGACCCCTTCCAACCCCTACCATTCTATGACTCTGTGATATTAATAATTCCATGAAGCATAATTATTCATGGGCACGTAGTCAGCATCCACCTGCTGTATCCTGGAACGGCACTATGCTCCCAGATAGGAATGTGAACCATGATCAGGTACAGTGGAGGTCACAGACAGCTTTGGGGGAAAAGGAAATCCAGCATTTTTGCTCCTGTTTACATCTTCAAATAAAAGACCATGGCTGCAAATTGGAGAGGTGGCTCTTTTCCCTGGCAGCTAGAGGGTTGGCTGGGGTCACTGTGGAATTTGAGACCATCTGAAGGTAATAGGCAGCACGAACAATCCTGGGAGCCTGGCTGGACACCGATGCTGATTCAGCCCTTGGCAAAGATTGGCCACAGAGCAGCAGGGAAGCAGAGGAAGCGACAGAGGGAAAATTATAAAATACCTAAATATTCTACAGAGTTAGCCAGAGGATGTGACTTACACTGATCTTGATGTCATGAAGTTCTAATTAAGCATTTCACATGTCACAGTGAGAGCTATGAATTCAGGTAGACACGTATTCACAGCAATATTTTATTACACATCTTACGATTTTGCCCTGAGGTGGAAAAGAATTGGAATGTCATTTCAGAACCACAGTGTACACATATATAACACGAAGTGCCTCTGCGTTATCTCCTGATACTGCTGTATCACTTTCTGCTAAGGGGGGGAAGCTCCTTTCAGAAACCACAACGGTCATACTAAGACACAAGCAAAAGTGAAGATGAACACGTGCTGGGGGCAAGAGGACAGTACAGTCAAAAGTGGTTCTTAAAAGTGGTTCATGGGCCATTTTAGCTCATGATCAAAAACTTCTAAATATGGAGAAATCTCAGACCCATCATTTCCTACTGAATTTATACATAAGATCTTTTCAAGTGCTTTAATGGTCTGGTTCCTGTTGGGACTGGAGTAGACAGAGGCTAAAAGTCCAGTTCAGATTTATGATATGCCAAATGCGAGTTTTGCAACACTGAGATGCAGAGAGATCTGTAGTTCAAGCGTTCTGTGTCCTAGTCCACTAAATGGGTTTTACTTTCTCTCTGGCATGAGAGAGCTGTAAACAAGTACAGCATGACCGCTGTTATTGTGGTTTATTGCCATCAAACCTTTTTCTCTGGAAATTCACAATTAAAAAACATTTTTAGAAATGTTTTTTCTAAATGTTTTTTTTTTCCTCATCTTTTACTCTTTTTTTCTTCAAAAGCTTGATATTTACAAATCTAAATGTTTGCCAAGATGTCTTGATTGGAGGAGTTGGTAGAAAGAGGCAGGTATGAGGGAGGCAGACAGTAATTGGTAGTGTCTGGGGGAGGGGACGTATTTTCTGCCAAAAAAAGTGCTCAACATTCAAAAAAAAATGTATTTTGAGTTTTCAGAGTTTGAGGCAGGTTTCCGAAAAGAAATCAGAAGCTTCCATGGTGGGAAAGAGAGACGCTGTTTTTACTAGCTCTCCATGATTCATCAGCTCAGTTGTGTGTAAGATGAACCAGCAGCCTGAAGTTCACTGTGTTATTAATTAGCCAGAGCAATGGGGGAAGGCTGCTCTAAATGAAGCACCAACATGTTTAATATAAAATATATGGGGAGAAGGCCGGAGCACTGTACGTGTGCAGGGCGTAGTAGCAAAAGGAAAAGTCACTTCAACCTGGCAGAATAATAAGGTGTTATTGGGCAGGTCTCCTGGCAGTGAGACCTGATAACGCACATCCAGAAGCTCATGCAGCATCCACATGAGCCAGTAAATCCTGTCACCAGTTTGCATAACCATTGGTTCTGAGGCAGCCCCACAAAGGCAGAGCCAGCCTGCTTGCAGGGCAGCGCTGGACAGACTTCATGAGGTGGTATCTCTGACCGCTCTGCCCGCTAAAACCACCACTGTATTACCCAGAGTACTTTCCCATTCCTTAGAAATACCTAACTCTCCTCTCTTCCCATTTTGTTAAGATGAAAAACCTGTCTTTGCACACCTGATCCTATGAATAACCAAGCAGCTGTTTGGCTGAAATGCTTGCTGATCACTTTCGAGTCAACTGAATGGAAGAATTTCAGTGAGAAAAGGCACTTTAGTTAAGTCTGGAGTGGAACTTAACATAAGAGGAGGTGGGGTCCAGGATCTGAATCTGAATCTCGGAGATCCTATGAACAAAATTCTGTTCTCTAGGAAAAAGATAATTTCTAAGAAATGTTCATTTCAGACTTCCCCATCAAGAAATAATGGCTTCCCTGTAGGAAAATTAGAAAAAAATTGTGCAGAGGCAGGGGGGAGGGTGAGAAAACAAAGACTCACTTTGTTCCCCATCCTCTGACTGTCCTTAAGCTTTTGTCAGTTGAAAAGCAGCTTTTTTTTTTATTATTATTCTAACTTTGCCAGTTGGAACAGAGCAGTGGAACTATGTGCAAGGGTTACTTTATGAGCAGAAATAACACTTCCATATGGAAATGAAATTATTTTAAAAAAAAAATAAAAGCGAAACAAGATAAAAAAACCCTGCAATTACAGCCTATTCCATTCTGGTGAAAAATATTCATTTTTGACAAAAAGCTTTTATCTTAATTTAAAAAGGTTTTCTAACCAGCTCTTTCTACAGATGTTTTCAAGATCTGCTCCACAAATCAGCGCAAGCCTTTCTAGGGCTCATCAGTGAGGCACGCGTTACTTTGTCCAAAGCTATTACTCCTGTCGCAAGCTTTCTGCCTCAGCTCTCAAGCTGATCAGCTTGCAACTGCCTCATTTCATCCGTGAATGCCTCATTTACACCAGTGAAAACATGTGAGAGCCATTTGTGTTGGCTCACATCATATTCTGCTCGTCACAAAAGAACCAAGGGCGATGTCACTATAGGCATAACGTTGGCCACTGTGCCTGCGAGACCCACGGCAGCTCCAGCCTGCACTATTTACAGCCCCACACGTGCTCCGCCGCTGCTCCAGCCAGGAAGACCATCCTTCCCGTTGGGGCTGCTTCGCTCTGAATGTTTTGGTCTCTCCAGCAGGAGATCAGAGGCAGATCAAACACACAGGATCCTCCCGCTGAACAGAGAAAGGGATGGGAATCACCACGAAGTCACTCTTCTGTTATGATTTGGGTGGGAAAGAGACTCAGGGTACTTTCTCTGAAAGTTACAAGAAGTCGGAAGCACAAAACGTAAAGATACGCACGGAGCAGTTCACATGACAACAGGCAGAGTTTAGGTTAAGTGCCAAATTCTCAGTTTAGAAAAAATGCCCATCTTCATGAGGAATAAATGCCCAGCCTAAGACCAAATGCTACCCAAAGAAATTCATGGCAGTGCTCTAGCAGTGCAAAAACAGCCCTGAACTTTTAAGGGAGGTGCTCTCTCCTACCCAGGAATCAGTAGCAGGGCTGAGAAGTTCTGCCTGGGATCCCTGAATTAACCCACCTATACTCACAAGCTACACAAAAGGCTTAGCTTTAAAGATTTCAACTTATAGCCATGTTGGAGACTGGACTCAAAGCAGAGGACAGGAAGAACGTCAAATCAGATCGAGCACTCTTAAAAATAGCTGCTCTCCGTACCTCTGATCGAATAGACAGATCAAAGTCTTTTTTCTCTGGTGAAAAAAATCATTCCCCAGCCAAGACAGGATTGTAAACCTTGCTTAATTTGGCTCCTGCATAAGGTCATGCCACCATTCATTACCTTCCTCCCCGCTCTGCTCTGATATTTGCAAGCCCTCAAGCCTTCCTGTATGACAGGGCTAGAAAGGAAGACACTCCACTGCAGCCTGAAACAGCTTCACACACCAGCCTTTGCCCTTCTTAGGTTGCCCTTTGGCACAAGAAGCCACATTATAATTGTGTCCTAGTTGGGAGAAATATGCAGGAAAGACCTAAGGAAAATATCAGATTTTTTTTTTTTTTTTCCTGAGGGGCGCAGGGATGAGGTCTGTTAAATTGCCCACATGCAGAAAGTATTTTCAAAAATCTCCCATTTATAATGCATCTCCTCTCACAGCTGACCTGCCAGGTAACTCTCTCAGGATTGCAAACTCCTGAACTCTAGAGTCTGCCACGCCAATCTGTGGTTGTTGCCCATGTTAAGACTTATTTATGAAGGAAACAAAATGGTACAAACATCCTGGATGGACATGCTGGTGACCTGGTTTCATTTCTTCCCTGTGGCATAAGTCTCATTACCAAACACATCATTCTCCTCTGGAACTCATTTCCACAGGATCCTCAGGAGTGGGAGTCAGGAGCCAACTCACATACATACAAATAATGGGAACAACCACAGCCAGACTCGTTCGAAATCACTTCAAAAAGCCAAAAAGACACAAGCCTGACCGTACTTTGAGAAATTAGCCAAGCACCATTTAACAGAAATTAGAGTAATGGTGCATCCTCTGGTAATTTTTTTCTGTTATTGTTCACCAATAATTTTTCTATGATTTCTTATGACTTTTTTTCCCCCAGCATTTCATACCAGTCACTAGCAGAAAGAGGAGAGGGGACAAACTATTTGAAAGAACTTACAAACAATTTTTATTTCCTATCTATTTGAGTAAAAGCCACCAGCAGCCCTTAAAGAACATGTTGGCATCTAGATGATGTTGGTGTGAGATAAGCTCTGTAAATGACCAAAGAATCACGGTTTAAATTGCTTCAGCCTCAATTTGGGCACATAGATAAACACTTTCCTGAAGAAAGGCCCCTATGTCTCAGTTTCCCACCTATTTAACAAGCACCACTAGACTTGCCACTTCACAAAAGCCTTTGAGCAAGGAGAAATATGTTGGTTCCCAAAGGGTGAGAGGGCCCTCTCCATCTGCCTCTGCATTGCCACAAGGAAGCAGAGTGAATCAGCCAAATGACCAGTCAGATTTTGAGGAAAGGCAGGTTCATGGTGGAAGCACTAATAATAAATCCTCTCAGCCACCCCACTTTCCCTCCAGTAGCAGCCTCTCCTGGGACTTATCATGCATTGTGGCCCTCCCATGCCAGGCAAAATGAGGATCTGATTCTTGGCTGAGAACCATTTTGGTACTCTGTGATAATGACAAATAAACAAAAGATCAGTTTTAAGCCCTAGATCCAGATGCACAGAGCAATGCCATCAACAGCTGACCTCGGTGAGCTTCTATCCAGAGCTGATGTGGGATGGAACATCATCTTTTTAGGGCTTCTGATGGTGAACTCAGGAGGCCAAGACAAGCAAGATATCTGTCTGGTGTTTGAAAGGAGTCAGGAAAAGTTAGAAGAGCAAAGGGTGTCTCCACAAAGGGAAGTCAAAGTAACGATGACATCCAGCTGAACTGAGGGTTCACATTCATGCTTGGGAAGGACCTGAATCAAACCCCCATAACCAAATATTACCTAGTTTTGGAGGGCACCTGCCCCAAGATCTGTGCCTTGCAAGCACCTACTCTAAAGAGAGTGAACCAAAACTTGTGTCTGAGTTTCCCATCCTATGGGGTGGCAGAGAGAAAGGCCAGACTCAAATTCTGAGCTTGATCCTCTTCCACAGATTAGATCCCTTAGGGAAAACCAGTGGTTCAGCTTGGTTGCTTATCCCAGCATCTGTACTTTGCACAGCAGCCTAGAAACCACAGCAAGCTTGGCTCCACCTTGGCACTGCAAGATTTCTGCTACAGTTAACACTGGAAAGCACCCAGAAATGGCCACAAATCAAAACCACAAAGGGCCTGCTGCAAGTCGCACAAACCTTGGTTTTGCACCAAGTTAATAGCAGCAACATCGCTGAAGCTATGCATGATTTGTAGTCTGTAAGTGAGAACAGAAGCTGGACGTCTGTGTAGAGAAGCTAAATCCCTTTAATTATTAAAACATATCCTACTGCTGTTGAAAATCCCATTGCCATTGGAAAAAATACACTTGTAATAAATGTGTGCTATACATCAAAGGCCTCCTTTGTAAATAAAGCATTCTTTTTTTTTTTTTCTTTTTTCTAAAAAAATAAAATTGGCCCAGGGAGTAAATTAATATTTGATCTGTTATCTTAGAAACATTTTAGAGTGGCAGATTTATCTGCTGTTTACATTTTTCCTCCTAATACAGCAATGAATTATTCTTGTTGATAAGGGGAAATTATTTAATATAAATGGTTAGAGGGTCCTCTTCTGAAGTCAGTGGGAGATCTGGCTGGGCAGGAAAAGAAGCATTGGAGCAGAGGGTAGTAAAGCTCAGAGAAGCATTCCTGCAGTGCCAAATGGATTTTGCAGAGCGTGGCACCCATGCAAGCCTGCCCCATTCTGGCCCGCAGGGATGAACAAGGCTGGAAGACCATTTCCAACATGTACCATATTTTGGTTGTGAAACGGTAACCGTGCAGTTACCTCCTATTACGTGTTATGAATTCATGGGCCTTGCTCTGATAAAAACCCATTTGGCTTTGAACTGCACATACAGAAGTCTAGGCACAAGCAGCTGGGGCGTCCGGCTCTCCCCCCCAGGCAGTCGTGTAGGCAGCATTTCTGGCACACAGATCACAGTCACCTCTGCTAGCCCCAGAGTCAAGCTCAGCCACCTGGGCGGGTGCAGTTTGGCTGCAGAGACTGGAGAAGAGAGCTGCTCAGTGCTCCGCCTGCAGCAGTAGGGCCTTTGCTATCCAAATCGCACCAATAATCTGGACTCTGCAGGAAAATCCAATGTGAAAGGTGCCGCTTTTACCAGCTGCCTCTGTCTTACCATGCCCTTGCCCCCTCTGCAGGTAGCAGACAGGCAGGTTTTTGTCCCCATGTCCTACCATGGGTTCACACGCTTCCTGCTATCGCTTCCCTGGCCGAAAGCAGGGTCCGTGCCTGCCCTGTGCACCACCCGCTCTGCCCCGGCGCTGCTGGCACAGTGGGATGGAGCCACATGCACGGCCCACAGCCCCTGACGCCTCTACGTGCTGCGTCTCCCCTCTCTGTGGCTGCAGCCCCAGGCACTGAGCCAGGCTACCACTTTCCCTCCTGCAGCGCATCACGGAGACCTGGCCAGCGCCGCATTTATGTAATGCTTCATAAGCAAGACTATCTAAATAAACAGTGTGAGCCGCAACATCTGCTACTCAACCCTACCCATTGTTTTTACGGAGAGCTTTAATCTACAGTCCCACACACAAATTCAAATTAATGCAAGGATGGTGACTGCACATTTCTGCTTGGACCATGTTTTACACTGCAAAGTTGCAGGGCTGAAATATCAGACCCTCAGGGGTTTACAGGAGGACTATGTTCGTGGAGATCTCACGGCCCTCAAGCCCGGCACCGTCTTCTGGCTTCCAGCCCATTCAGCTCCTCTGATCACAGGGCAGGGACCCTGCCATGGCCTTTTCCAAGGTGTTCGAAGGGAAGGTGCCATCCCTGTCCCACTCTTCCCCCTCATTGACGGAGCCTCCAGGGCACCATCCTCTGCCTGGAGACTTCTGGAGTGCTCTGAATTTTAGCCACACGTACTCTGCTCCCTCTACAGACCCAGGACATGTCCCTGATGTGTCCTTTCAGTAAGGTCTGCTGGGAAGATCTCTAGCCATCATAAAATGCTCGGCTCTGTCCTCGTTGTCTGCTCCATCCCTGTGTGGTGCTGAACTGGCACAAAGGGAATGGATCCAGCCTGAGGACTGACCTCCTGCTTGACTGCTGCCTGACCCTCACTCTTCCTGAGCTGGATAAACTTAAGAAAACTATGAACTATGTAAAAAAAAAGCACATGGGAATTATAAATTAGCTCTTCAAATGGTGAATCTCCCATCTAGCTGTATCAGGCACTGTCGGAGCTTTAAGGTAGGGCAGGAATTCTTCTTAAATAAACCACCTGAAAGCAAAGTTTCGTATCTGGAGCAAGTATCAAGGGTCTCCAGAGAGTCAGATACCTGCAGACTCTATTCAGATTATTGATAGCTGGGCAGCTCTGACAGGGCCTTTCTGGAGATGCTGGTCTCTCTCGATTACAGAGCCTCAGTGCCTTAGATTTGATGCCATTTATAGGGCTGAAGTTGGCAAAAAAAAAAAAAACAAACACCACCACGCCCAAACACATATTGCAGTGTGAGCCTCGCTAACTAAAGCTACCAGCTGTAGAAAGATACCCTATACCAGTTTTCAAGCCTCATGAACGTGTCCCCTCAAACCAACCCCAGATACAAACATTCCTCACTTAGGCCTTTCCACTCCACAGAGTTATTTATACAACTCTATTACTCCCTGCCTGACCAGATCTGCAGACGAGGAGACCCCCTGTGTGCCTTGCCAAGAGTTCATACAGTTCCTGGGCCTGAACTTTCAAGTCATTCAGGCAACTCTTAATTTGATCTATAATAAATCCAGTTTTGGTTGGCAGGGCATTGCAAGCGCTCCATGAGCTTTCCTGCTGCCCATGGGGCTGAACTGAAAGAAAACCCACAATCTGAGGAGAAGAAAGAAATGCAGAGATTGCTTTTGGGTAGCTGAGAGAGCAGGATCTATTTTGGGAGTCACTCAATGAGAAATTTGTTTATGAGACTCCGGGGAGAAACAGAAGTTATGTGCTGTAAACCAAAATAGGTCCTTTACCCTCTTCCTAAATACTGCGTACTTGAAGGCTGCTTTAGGGTGGAAACACATACAATCATTGGAGACAAACCACAGGAATGAGAGTAAAAAGAAAAATAAGAGATCTCACCCACTCCTGTAGCAATATCCCTCTGCGAGATACCTACCGCCCCAGGGCAATAGTAGGAGGTTGCCTAAATGGACTTCGGTCGGGGTGAGAACCTTGGCAGCGCAAATACTGCTGGGGGTTGAAATACAGACCTACGGGGCGGCGTTTCAACCAGAGGCAGTTGGTGACTTGTGCTCCTGCCTTCCACAATTCCCAGGGTGGCTGGGGCCAGGCACCTTCGATCCTACAAGAGACACATGCAGGGACAGCTGCATGGCTCTGTCTCCTGATGATCTGTCTATTAACTATTTTGGCAGGCAGACTATGCATGCTTTACGATGCCAAACATTCACTAGAGAGAATACAGTGAGGTCTTCACGAGGGAACCAGTGGCTTAGAGTTTCATGGAGGTTTTCATAAAGGATGATTGTTTAGCTTCCTTATTGCATTTGTATCTCCCTGAAGCCTCACAAAGCAACAAACGGGCAATCCAAAGTATGCATCCACATCAA
This sequence comes from Phalacrocorax aristotelis, assembly GCF_949628215.1. NCBI lineage: Eukaryota > Metazoa > Chordata > Aves > Suliformes > Phalacrocoracidae > Phalacrocorax > Phalacrocorax aristotelis. The sequence goes on along the minus strand of NC_134287.1, from coordinate 3,387,184 downwards.
TTCTATACACATTTACATCTGCTCCATATTATTGAGATTACACAGACCCCAGTGATAAGCTCCACATCATATGTCCTCCTCTGATTCTAGACCAGATCCTGTCCTCAAAGGAGCCTTGCAGCTACTGGCAAAATTAGGTCAAACAGGTTGAACCCCCCAAAAAAAGAGAAGAATTTCTTTAAATATTCTAATAACATTTTTTTAAAATGGAAGATCTCATTTTGAAAATGCTGAAACATTTCATGATGCCTTTTTAAAAATTCTATTCAGGTCAGAGTTTCTTTTCAAAATGGAAATCTTCACCTAAAACTACCTATATTTAAAGAAAAAGTGTGAAAAGATTTTAACACGAGCACGCTAACTCAAGAGCAGCTTCACTGTGGTTAGATTTGAATTTTGACGGAAATTGAAAGGTTTCCTTTTTTTCCTACTGCATTCATTTACTAGTTACAACAATTGCTTAGCTCAGTAACAGCATCAAAAGACCCACTTGCTGCTCCAGCCCTAAGTGATATTTTCATCCTTCAGCTATCAGTGAGACCGGTTCTCTAATGAAGTCACAAACACCTCATGGAGTGAGGTCACGAGGGCCCCGCGTGAAGACCCAAGGAAGTCATAGCGCAGTGCTCTCACGATACACCACACCCAGCCCTCTCTTTTCCAGCCCTCCTTCCCCCACAAGTGGCATAGCTATGGGCAGGAAATACGCTGAGCGGCGGAGATATGCAGAATACTGGGAAGACCCTGATGGAATACTGGAATAGCCCCCAGTCGTAATAAAGGTTCCTTTCCATTGCTCCAGTTATAGCCCATCATTGACCACGGCTCAGGAAAAGCAGGAGCTGGACACCCTCCAAATCTGCTGAACAGAGCACCAAGACGCTGATTACAAGGGAGAAGTCTCCTTATGGCCTCTGCTGCAGCCGGACAGAGGCATCTGTGTGAAGGATCACACAGAAGGGTCTTACAGTCCCAGAACTGGAGGAGTTTGCACTCCAAGGTCCCTCTTCAGGCCCATCAATTACCCTTCATTAGAGGGGTGATGACTCTCCACAAAAGCTGATCTGGCTCTCGGGAAAACCAGAGTTGCAGCAGTTCACTCTAGAATACATTTCCACTTTACTGTTTCGCTTAGCCCTGCAGAACCGAATACATAAAATAACTGTGCTAGTGAGTTATCTCGCCCAGGAGCAGACAACCAGGAGTCTTTCCCTGCTCATGCCCCGGCATGAGGTTTGTCTTTTCAGTTTCGGTCAGGGCCAACAAGGAAAACCCACCTCAGAAAACTGGGACAGCTGAGTATAATCAGTATAATCTGCCTGTGCTCCTTTTTGCTGGCAATCTCTTTGTGCAAGATGTCAGCCAGCCTGACTTTCAGATTCCAGTTGGATTCACAGAGCAGGTGGCTGGAAAGGAATATATTTCCTTCCCGGTAAAGGGGGTACATGGGACTCGGGCTTTCTGTGCAGCAGTAACCATGGCATGTTTTCTCTGCCTCACTTCTCAGAGCAGAACCACACTTAATCAGCAGATACCCAAGGTAGGGAGCAGGAAACTGAAAGCAGCCCTGATACCCTAGTTATAGGCTGCTCCCTCTCCCAGCTGGAATAGCCATGGAAGGCCCTGCAGGAAGACCAGCCGCCGCGCATACAGGGAGCTTGTCACTAAGGGCCAGCCTGTCCCCAGGCCTGCCATTCCTGCTGTCATTCCCTGGCTGTACTAAAGAAGGCAGTCTCCGTCTGCTCCTCGGCACACACTCTGCACTGGGCTGCTGGCAAGTTACCAGTTGAAGCTATGGTGGGAAAGCCTGAAATTCTTCCTTTCCATCTACATTTCCCCTTTAGTTTCTCATGCTCTCCAGACAGTCACTCCTACAGCTTTCCTCTCCTCTTGCCCCGACCCACCCAGCACCCTAGCGAGGTGGTGACGGCACTCTGCCAGACACTGCTGAACCTGAAAGCATCCCCATCTTGCCCGGCAATCACCAGGGGAGGGAGGCAGTATTTATCACTACTCCATCAGCCGCTGCCAGACACTCTTGCCATTAAGATGTCAAAACAGGTTTCTCTCTAGAAATCCAACGGCCCTGCAGACTTACCCTTGCCGGCAGCAGCCCCAGTTGGACATCTGTTCCCTTTCAACCTCACACGTGCACTTAAAATGCCGGTACTGTCCTCTTCTTCAGGGAATTAGGCTCCTATTAAAGCTGCCTTCTGCATGATTCATTGTTATCTCTTGGTGTTGATCTGATTTATGGATTGGCTTGTGTTAATTAAGGTCATAAAATTGGGAGTAGGAAAAGGCTTCCAGCACTGTAATGCTGTTTGACATCGGGTTATTTTCCAGCCCCTATGTTATTTTGCAGGGGATGGGAGATAGTGCAGCTGACATCCTGTGGTCAGAAATGAGACTTCACCGGGACGAGCCCTTGCTGCCCTCTCAGCCTCAGGAAAGGAGGCAAGCCACGGCGAAGGTGAAGCCGTCTCTGCTCAGCACCGATTCACAGGCACCAATGAATTCATAGTCCAAGGTGAGGCTTCTGTCTACCGCCCCAGCTGAGATGAGAGCTCCATTGTGCTAGGCGCTGCACAAGCATCTTGTAAAGCGTATCCCTGCCCCATGAAATTTGGCTGTCTGAGCACTCAGAAGAGCCCAGTGGGTATGTTGCAGTCTCCTCTGGGACTGCAGCATAACAAAGACAGACCTGAGCCCACTTCGGTCAGCTCAGGAACGACCAGCAATGTAGCCACAGCCAAATGCCTCTCCCTGTGGGTTATCGCTGCGCTCCCGGGGCACGCTGAGCTCTGAGCTGCCATGGCAGGGCTGCTGCTCCTTCCTGAGCCATGCTGATTCAAGCTAGCTCAAGCACCTAAACCAGGGCTCAGCGTATGAATCAGAAGGCGCACTGTCACCAAAGCAGCACTCGGACACGGAGTGGCTGGGCGCTGTGCCCAGGGTCACACCCCAAGTCCACAGAAAAGCCAGAACCCGAGCGGGTTGGCCAGAATGATGCTGCAGCCGCCTGACCGCTTCCCACAGGACCCAGATGTCGATCCAGCCGCAGCGATGCTGTCCTGACATTTCAACATATGATGTGTTTTCACACTTAGCTTTGGGGTTTTGTTTTGGGAATGGCTTTTTTGGGGGTGGGGGGGGTTTAGTGAAAAAATCTTCAAAGCCCAGAGACTGTTGTCAAGATTCACCTCCGATGCAGCAGGTGTACATTTGGCCTCATGTGCTAGTTATGAAATAGGCGGATAAACACACACAAAATCAGTGCTACATGTTTCTATTTGTAAGCTGCCACACTTTGTTTCACTGATTTGTTAATATTTGTGATTTCTTACACCTTCGCAACAGTCCCTTCGCTTATTTTACAACGTACTTGAGCCCTTGGTAGTAGGGGTTTACCTTTGGCACGTGAACCTGACTTCCCCAGAAAGGGTGATCTCTTTCTCTGTTTCACTTTCCTCTTCCAGCCAATTTCATTACAAGGTTCCCATGAATTGGCTCAGAAATTCACTCACTGTGGCCATATTGGTCACCAGGGACTTCATAAGCATACTTTTATTTTAACATCAAACTTGGCCACTATAAATCTGCACCATCAACCGCAGCAAAAATGTTTGCTAGATGTAAGCATGATGCAATCATATATATTTCCAGTGCTAGACAAAAATATTTTATGTCCCATAAATTAAAAAGAAAAACAGTGCTAAGTAGTTCTACCTGAAATTGCAATTTAAGTAAAATCAAAAGCAACGTATAAATAGATTAGTTCTTCTGTTAAGAGTTTGCAGACTTTACCAGAGGGATAGCCAAGTAGGAAAAAGTAAACATGGTAAATTTTTCATCATATGAAGTCTTTATCCAAAGAGCGCATATCTTTAAAAAACAAAAAAAGGTACAATTTATAGTGTGGTTGAAGGAATTTCTGGGTGAGTTTCTATGACCTTCGTTATGCATGAGGTCAGATCGATTATCATAATGGTCCCTTCTGGCCATGAACTATGAATCTGTTAATTTTAGCTCAATATCCTCTTTCTCTGGGGGCTACGCTAACTGAAATGATATCACATTTTCCACTTCAGGACTAAAGACGCATAGAGTCCCTACAGCTGAGCTGGCGTGCAGTGCCGTACGCTCACACACTAACTTCTGTGTGTATCCGAACCTTTATTCAGCCAGCTGATAAGTCACATTGTCCTCCTCGGATCGTGAATTATTACTGATATCCCTGCTGATCAAAATCAGACCGAGATAACCCTACTGCTCCACCCTCCAGAAACTAGGACTTCTAAAAACAATTCAATATTCATCTTCCTTCTGACACCAGTGTTTAAGTTCCTGTTTTGAGTTCCCCTTGTATTCTACTTATGTATTATCACGGCTTATTTATGTATTTTAAGGGGACCTCTCAGTCACCCCGTTCCCATAGGTGGAGCTTTAAAAAACAGTAAACAGACACCGAGATACTTAGCAGCGCTGCAAAAAGCACTACAGTTGTAGGTTATCAGAAGACAGATTGAACAACTTTGCAATTAAGCACACCAATGTATTTTATGGCACCAAGGCTTCTCGGTGGCCAAGTAAAAGCCACAAACTTCATTTCCAGATCCTGCTGTTCCTATGATACAACGTTAAAAAAAAAGGTTATTTTTCAACACAGATAATCCACCCGCAGTTAACTGAAAGCTGACCATTCCATTTTGGGCTCCTTAAGCTGAAACGAAAACATTTTGTCTTGGCCAGCTGTGCAGAAACATTCTGCTTCAAGTCAGTTTAATGCTCCTTTGCCTTTGGCCCTGGTGCCTCCCGGCTGTCTCATGAAGCCGGGTGCAGCACACCTGAATCCTTTGCAGACTGCACCCCTTATCCACTTGGAGAATTTTGATTCCACCTTTTTCCTAATGGTACTTTCTGTGGGGAACAAATGAGTTATTTGGTCGCTTTCTCCCAACTCAGAATGAAAACTAGTAGTGATATATGAGGATTTCCCTTGAGAGAAAACATCCAATTTCAGTGCAGCATCTATCCAAGATGTTGAACTCGGATAGATAAAAGCTTCGGTGAAAGCAGAGAGGAGTTTTTTAGCCCAGGAGAAACTATATAATGTTTAATCCTGATCAGTTCCCCAACCCCCCTTCTCCACAGGGACATCCAAAGAGCTGTGCTGGTACAAAGGAAAGGGAGAAAGAAGACACGTTGGGGGCAGAAGAGAGTGGCATGAAGCCACGGCAACTTAATCCGGCTCTCATGAAACTACAGCCTCAGAGAGAGAAGGTCAAAATGGGGTTTACAACAGAAATGCAGACACAACATAATGATGGGGAGACAATCTGCTCTCCAGAATATTCCCATTATCCTAAACAAACAGAGGACAAGAATGAAAAGTACCACGGGCTGTTCTGTTGTGTTTGTGTAAGAATGCCATTTTAATTCACTTTCACCAGTGCCTTTAAGTCAATACTTTTTTATAGCTACATTCTCATGTGAAATCTATATCCTGGCAATTTGAATCAAGATTGCCCCAGGTCGGACACCTGTAAAGCTGAACTGCAACAGGAAAGAATGGCACTTTTGTATTAACGGGCAAGAGACCCTTCAGAGTCATAGTTTTCCTGTTGTACCTTCAGGAGACAGAAGACTTGTCATGTGATTACATATGTCCCCATCGTTGTGCAATTTCTCATGAACCTTCCATCTTCACTCATCTCCACACCCACTTGCAGAGAGGCACCTCAGGGAGGCAGATTTCAGGGTGATTGGGCATACAACGGATGCATGTCAAAACTGTCTACAAAGAAACACTTTTGTGGATTTAATCGGTTTTTAAAGACTTACACTCCAGGTTCTTTGCCTTTCCCAGACTTTGGTCTCCAAGATTTGTCTAGTGAGATTCCTGTGGGTTAGTCACTGAACTGTAGAGTCAGGCAGGGGATTGGGAGGAGGAGGGAAGGGTCCAGTCATCTGCAGTTTACGCCAATATAGAACTATTGTAGATGTCCTCAACACTAAGTAAAAATCTGCTTTTACCTCCAAAAAACACAGCCAGCACCTTGACCTAATGGTTCGCAATCCAAAACATGTGCTGTGGATTCCTAACCACCTTCATCCCAACTAAACAACCCTTAAGGATGCTCTTAGATGTACCCACAGCCCCTAGATGTTTTGCCAGCTGAGGTTAAGCATGCAGAAAGTAACCTTAGTGAGGTGTCTTTATATCCCCCACCATCTCTGATGCCTGTGGTGAGAGCTGGGAGACCTCGCTCACAAGCAGCAGCAGACGGGTTGGGTTGGCTGATTGGGTTACCCTTCCCAACCTTTCCACCCCGTCATTGCTACCACTGCAGCACGGGTGGCTTAAATGCTCATGAAACCATTCCTGAACTGCAGTAGTTTACTGACTGATGTCTTAAAGGCTTTTCCAGATGTGCTGGAAACAACCTCCAAGACAGGGAAGAGACAAATAGCTGAGGACAGCAATTTCACCGCCCATTCCAGCTGCATCCATGGGCGCCTGTTACTCAACACCATCAAACTCTTCAGCTTTGCTCTGAGGCCAGGGTCTCCCAGCAGAAAGCTCAGCACTGCTTGAGTTGGAAGAAGAGCAAGCACTAGCAGACCAGGCCTTGAACGTGCCACCAGAAAGGGCAACTGGTGGCTCAGAGAAGTACCGGGGGCACCCTCCTTGTCCTATACGTTCCAGCAAACAGCTAATGGTAACGCTGTGCGGGAGGCAGCGGCAGCGGGGTGAGATGTTGCTGCTCTGCACATCCTGTACACCATCCATGCTGCAGCCTGGAGGGTATCCTCTTTTGTGACCAACTGCTAGGATTCTCTGAGCAATTCTGCTGTGATTTACACTAGAGCTGCTAGTTGCCTGGAAACGGTAAAGAATTATAGATCCTAGGTCATAAAACATCTATCAGCCTTGACCCAAACAAAATTGCTGTATATTATTACATAAGCTGAAGCCCATGCTAAGTGCCTCTTAATTGAAATCCCTGATTGTTTTTTCCAGGCCCCTCGCCAGCCCGCCACCCAAAGACTAGCGATGCATGTAGTAATGTGTTCTTAACATGCAACGATGTGGGGTAGGGATTGCCCGTAATTATTTCACCAATTCCCTCTGTGGTCTTGTCTTCTTCCTGAAGCAAAAGGGTCTTGCCAGACTTAACTGAAGTTAAATAAGAAGAAATTTTCCAGGGGGCTCCATCCACAAATTACAAATCATATACGAGACACTGAATTTCGCAGCCCACAATCATATTAGCAATGCCACTGAACTGAAGAGAGCTCCTTGGATGAGTAAGAGTTACTTGCACAAAAATGTATTCCAGATTTGGTTACAGCCTAGGCTTACTGTACTTACTGTACTTACTAGGACTTACTGTAAACTGAAAGTTCCATATGCCCCAGTCCTGTTCCTAATTTGGGGGCAGAGTTCACCCTTTTAAGAAGTGATGCCAACTGCACATCGGTTCAGTGTGGGCTTTCTATTTAAAGAATGGAGTGTTTCTAACAACATAAATCCACTGACGCTTTGTGATTACAATCCCAAAACCTGTTTTTGCAGCTGATGGATTGGAAATTAAATAAAATCAAAGCATCTCTGTAAGGACAAGTCCTTTAAGCTGCACTGGATGGCATGTATGCACACCTCCATGAGACACAATGAGACATACATGCAGAACAGCTGTGGATAGAACCAGTTCTGGCACCAAATACTATTTAACATAGTTCAAGACCATGGAAATTACTAGGCTGGGATATTCAGGCTGAATGGAAAGTTGTGAACCTTGTTTCCAGTGTATCTTTCAGACAGCAGTTTGTCCTTGGGCTACAGGTGCGAAGTTTGAAGCAAAGGCTGTAGCTTCTGTAGGCAGTTCAAAGCCTGTGGCACGCTTTGGGCTCACATAGAGGGGTCATTCACACCACCAGAAGAGACGCCACAGCATTTCAGTTGCTCATGGAGACACTTATCTGGGGTTTGCTGACCCACTGAGCTCCTCTGTTGGGCTCTGGCAGGCAGCCCAGTAGTCCTCCTGTGCCACACCACCGCAAAGTCACCCAAGTATTGGGTCCTTTGGGAGTTAGCATCCAGTTCCCTTGGGATTCTTTTGTTTACAGACAATGCTTGAAATAACTTCAGCCATCGTGGCCAATACCACTGACTGCACAGCTCCCCAGAAACCAAACCGCAAGGTTTCACGCTGGCTTGAGCCGCAGAGCTAGTCTGTACAATGAGTGTCTGCACCACACATGTCCATAATGGGTCAGAGCAAGAAACACTCCCCTCCTCACACAGACATTTGACTTTTGGTCTTAATTTCCATTCTCTTGGGCTAGATCTGATTGCTCTCTGAGGTAGAAACGCAGCCCTGGCTCACTCCGAAGCTGGAACGAGGCCCCACAGTGTGGCCTCTCTTTCAGCATGAATTACACATCATGCTACAACTTTGACACTCCGTGGGGCTTTGGCACGCTGACATCTTATGTAAGTGCCCAGGCTTTCAAAAGAAAAGAGCTTTCTTCACCAAAGAGGTGGCCAGAATGGCCAGGTGGAGCTTCCAGAAAATCTGCTACCAGGAATGTCCTTCCCACACCCCAAATGCCGTCCATAAAACCACAAACAATAAGTAAAAGTTTGCTTCCTATGAAGGATCTTTGAAAGTCCTTTGGGACCACGGTACAGATCGGGACAATGTTAAGTCTTTGGGATCGCAAGTGCAGGAAACTATGAAACAATGTTCAATTTTTTATTATTTTTTAATAAAATGAATTCCATATTGTATTGCAATACTTCTATGAGACCTCTCCTCAGTCACCCGTGGCCCTTAGCACACCCTCTTCACCTTCCCCGGGGGCACCTGACATTTTTAACATCAGCAAATTTGAACGCAATTTATTCAGTTTCTTAAATATAGCACTTACCTAGTTATAAAATACCGCCCCAATTCTTTTATATACAATAACCATTGTGCTTACGATGACTTAAGCCATGCATATTATTTTTTAAAAGAATTATATTTACATGGAATGTTTAAGAAAAGAATTTCCCAGATTCCGGAAGTAGAACCTCCTTCAGAACAGGAAGGAAACAATTTTTACCTTAAAACCCAACAAGTGTAACAGTTTATTACCCAGCGGGAAAACAGTGACAGAGTTTCTTTCCAACTTGATGAGGTGAGTGTTTATATTAAGAGATTGTTCTGAAACACCGGTACCACCAGGGAGTGAATAACAACACTCAGGTCATACCTCAAGCACAAAACATTTTAGAGATGAAGTCAGTAATATTTTGGGATGGGGGAGACACATGAGGCACAGTGAACGACAGCGACTTGCTCAAAGCCACCTCAGAGGCCAGTAGCAAATTTGAGCACTGAACTCAGGACTCCAGTCCCTGATCACGATTCCTTCCTCACTTCTAAAGCCTCAATCACAAAATCTTTTTCTGTAGTGATTAATTCCTCCTTAACACAGGACTTTAGGGACACGTTCCGTCACACTCTGAGGGTTTAGTACAACTTGTCCCTGGATTTTGAGCTCAATACAAAGAGATTTGAGGAGATTGCCGGTAACTCAAAATTCAACACCATTTTGGAAAGCCCTGTTTAGAAACTAAGAGAATAAAAAAGATCTACAGCCCTGCTGCGGCAGGACCCGTGTGTGCTCACGTCTATTCATGCCTCCCAAGTGACCCCATTTCTGGCAATGCCCAACATGGATGTGCAGGGATCCGAGGAGGGTGATATAATAGGGAGTGTGTCCTCCCAAATAATTTCTGAATCATTGTTCTTGCAAAGCTGAACTGCCCCAACTCCAGCACAAATCAAGCCCAAAATCCCATTCCTTGTCAGACCTACAGGATTTTGCCCAACATTAGGAGACTTGTGCCACTAAAGTACCTTCTTTTGGCCAATATTCAGTACTTGCGCTATCGGTGATCTTTCGATACATGTGAGTAGCACGACACCACCACTGATATCCTGGCCACGTAATGATCAGGGAAGTACTGTCTAGCCCCTTCCACATTCCTGCTGGTGATTCAGTTCCCTTCATACCCTTATTTGCTGCACACCCTTGACAGTAAATAAGCTGCCCTGCTGCGTCCCAGAGATGGGGCTGCATTTCAACAGTGGCAAAATTCCTGAACATAAATGTCATTTATTTCCAGGCTTCAAAGCACTTTGAGATACTTCAGAAGCTGGGGAGATATTACTCCTTCTATAGAATATTACTCCTTCTATAGAATATTACTCCTCCTACAGACATGCACATAACCCTAGGACCCAAAGGCAAACACAGGGGAACTTCAGTCCTAGAGCTGAACTCCAGCTGCATTCATCACCTCATCTGTTATTTGATGGACTTTTGCCAATGGGCATTGTCAACAGGAAAAAAAAAAGGGAAGGAAAAAAACCCAACCTAACAACTTTCCAGCTAGTATTTTAAGGCTGTGAATTACATGCCATTTCCAAGAAAGGAGAAGTATAGACATTTTGAGCATGTGTTCTGTCTTCAGCTGGACATGGGGGACGCATGCCACTGTATGACTGGTCTTCCAGTATGAGCACTGCATTAATCAGCAAGGAGAGCTGGGGTGGAGGGGAGCTGCATTCCTTCCCGTTTGGCAAACCCACCCCTTCATGAGAATACAGTGAAGAGATAACTGATAGGCAAAAAGATTTGATGTTGGAGTCTCCATCACATCCAGATTTGTCAATGACTTTAAAGGATCTCCAGCTGACATGTGTCAGTGAAAGCAAGCTCCATGCTGGCAGTGGCCCAACCCTGCGGGATGTTTCGTGTGCTTCCACTAATACCCATTCACCTCTGGCTAGGGAAATGGGCTGCACAGCCCCTGATCCCTAATCTCAACTCTCAGACATCACATTTAGAGAAGTCTTCCCCTGCCTTAAGAGCAAAACTAAACTTAAAACCCAAACACTTTCCTGAATGCTTATATTCCTTAAAACAGCACCTTCCTAAACTCTTCCATCCCTCACCTGCTTCCTTTATTTAGCCACAGTTTGTCACTTCATACCAGTGAGTGGGCTGCGTTGGACCTGGTGGTGGGCAGGTGTGTATGCGGTCACAGCCAAGTGCCTGCGCCCTAAACTGGAGGAGATTAGGCCTGCTGGACAGCAAAACTGTGTGTCATGGACCTTCTGAACTGCAAAGGGCAACAAACAATTCACCTAGCATATAAGACCCTGGGATCCGAGCTTCTGGAACAATACATTTTCTTTTCCTGGTTTCTGTGAAATAAGATGTAGCTACTGGGTGTGCAGGCGAATCAGGTATTGGAAGCCATACGCTCATTACAGTTCCTCCTCTGTAGGATTAGCAGTTCTCGGAACTGGACACCAGCACGCCACAGGCCAGCAGCTGAGGGGGTTAGCTAACCTGCACCCTGTGTTTTGCTAACATTCAGCGTGCGTAAGATTCACCTTCCATAAGAACAGACAGAATTTGCACATTTGCCACTGCTCACTGTTGGGCTTCAAGAAGCAGAGCACCTTCAGCATTTGCTCCTCAAAGGATCAGAGCTGGAGGTCCTCTTGCAGTGACTCACAGCAACCTCAACCATCTCAGCCTGAAGGTCTGCAGAACACGAGGGACAGACATACCAATGCGTGACTGGACACTGATTCAGAGTTTATGTCTGACCTCATTGTCAGGGCTTGGGAAAAAGGGGGGAAAGGGGGAACTGGATTGAAGTCAAAGCCATTAATATCCTTCTACTTGAAGAACAAGCCCAGAGAGCAGAGGCAAGTAAGGTCAAATGTACATTAAAATAGTGAGATGTAATAGCCACCAGGCACAGCTGAGGTCACAGAGCAATACTTGCCTTCTTTTCCCCCCTCCAAACTGAAGAATTCTTGTCTAAGCAAAAATAAGTTTCGGGGCAGAGAGTAATCCATGTTTATGATCCTCTGTGCTGAGGCAGAATGAAACAAACTGCCAGATGCAGGGTGGAGGCGGGTGAAAACGAGCTGCTCCGGGCCTTAGGGACATCACCACTACTGTGCCACAGAGGTGCTAGGGCTGCATGAACTGCTGTTGCAGGCATGGTCACCTCTGGTCTCTCTGTAATTTGCAGAGTGGCAGAACACCGTTGTGCACTAGCAGGCAGGGTGTCGGGGAGCTCTGATCCGCTCTGCTGCACATCTTCCCAGAGTGGGAGAGAGGGTACTTGCTAAACAGAGGTGACTCGAAATAAGCAATCTTTCTAAAAGCTGCTCCTCCTCATTCCCTGTTACTAAACCAAAAGCCCCTTCCCATACCACTGTCCAGATCTGACTCACTGTGAAACCAGTGGGAAGAATGTCTGCGCTTTCACTGGCAGGTCCTTGAGAAACCACTGGGAAATATATTTTCATAAATACCTGCATTTTTCACAAATCTGGTAGGGACGTCTCCATCTAGTGGTCTGGCCAGGGAAGAGAGGCTTACAGACATGCTCCAGCTTGTCCTTCTCTGCTGTGCAAGCCCACTCTGCTTCATGTGCTTTGGCTTCTCCAGCTGCACGTTGATATAGTAACATTTCCCAAACTTCCAGGGGGTCCTGTTAATGTCAGAGAAAGGCCTGGAGATTCTTGGCTGGACACTCTGCTGTGAGCTACAGTCCAGATTCCACCCACTCAGCTCAGCCAGAGCAGGAGGGGATCAAATTGTCATCTCAACATCTGTTTTGAATCCAGGAAGAGAGATGCTGTAGTGTCACACACACACACATACACACAGTCAAGCACTTACAAATATCAGGCTGTGGTGACATCCAAGTGGCTTCAGAAGGTGGAGGTGTGAGTGAGGGGAAAATCTGGCTATCCATCAACCCCCAACTACTATTTACTTGGCTCTTCTTAACCGCAAGTACAGCGAGTAATAGCAAGCAATACTGACATTGAATCCTTTATCTCCTCAGCATCCCTAAGAGGCAGGGCAGTATTGTCAGCCTCACTTTACAGCTGAGGAACCAAAGGCCAAGGGTAGCCAAAGTGTGTCAACCCAAGTCGCGCACAGGCTAGAGGCAGAACGAGGAGGTGAGTGCAGGTCCTCCACCGCTCAGCCTAGCCTGCCTGCTGACTCTACGCTTACTGCCTCACTCTGGGGCCTGGCAGAGGGTCAGAGCAAAGCTACAGCCCAGTATAAATAGAGCAATACAGCTCAATTCCCCAAGCTTTGTGTAAAGTAGTATCTCAGCCAGGGGACACACTCGGATACCTCAACAGGAGAGCTTTGTGTTGTCACCAAGTACGAGGATGAATTGCCTGCTAGAAGGTAGATTTCATCCTGAGCGGCAGATGGGGAACAAGCCATAAAGATAGCTCACAAGAGTACGGAGGGGAGCGAGGCCGGGTCCTCCTGCTGACTAGGCACAGTGCATTGCCTGCCATGGGGGCTCGGCCCCAAACTGAGTGTTTTGAGGGGCAGCCAAAAGGGGAGAGTGGAAATGGATGGGGAGGTACAGAAAATGGCAGGGACTTCACACAATGTAAGCAGACACATTTGGGATGGAAAAAGCAGCTCTAATCAAATGGAACTCTGAATTTCCCTCTAGACACAGGGTATTAAAAATAATCCCAGCTGAACTTTACCCACCTCTCTTACAGCATCTCCCAGCTGCTTCAAAAATAAATAGCTCTTTCTGGGTGGAGTTGCAGCCACACATGATTTTGGGCTTCCAACCTGAGTGCAGAGATGGTGAATAGAGCTTCCCTAGTGCAGCTTTCCAGGGAGGTGTGCCACATACAGTTAGTGACTGCAATGCCAACTGCCCTGAGGAGGATAAGACACAGTGAAATGATGCTCAAGGAGAAGGGCTCTGAGGCCATGAGCCTGTTCCCATGCTGCTGCCACAAGCCGCTCCTTGCAGACTTGAAGCCCCCCAGGCTCACAAACTCCATCCCACAGCTGCTGTGCTGTCCTACCCCAGCACAGCCTGTGCTCCCACCCAGCTACCAGCTGGCCTCAGCCCAGCTCTGGTGAATGCTTCATCCTGGTTTGCTCTCACTCAGAAACCCACTGCACGCACAAGCAGCCCCTGCTCCGTTCCCACACGCCAGCTCACCCCCTTTGCACAGTGCTTCCAGACAGCCCTCACCCGCCTGCCAACACCCACACCTCCTTGCGGCCCTCCATCTTACACCTCCCTCCTTCCTTCCCGCACACACACGTTCCCACAAGCAGCCCGTCTGCCCCGTCTCACCCCTCTTTTCCCCCAAATTCCACCTTCTGATGCTGCTTTGCCCCAAAGCCAGAGACCCCCCAGCACACCATTCCTTTCTGAGATTTCTGTCCTTCTCTTCCCAGGCCTGGGCATCTTGTGCAGGTAGGTTTTGAGGTAATCCTGTTTTTCCAGCAGCAGTGCCAGCAGCATCCCCCCTCACCATCCTGCCCCAGCACCCACGTGGGGCAGCACCATGCCAAGTGCCCCAAGAAAAGAAGGCGTTAGACCTTCCCCCAGCATGCCAGGATGCAACCTCCACGTTACAAGCTACTGGGCAGCACGTACACACCACATTTTAAGAGGCTTTAGTGCAAGTCACATAAAGTCCTGTGCCCATGGGACTCTTTTTGCCCATAGTCCCTCCAAACCTGGGACAAAAGTTTCACCAGGAAGGCATGGGTGCCTGGTGGGGTCAGGGCCAGGACGGGGTACAGGCACACTGGAAGACCCAGGACCTCTCGATGACCATGTTTAACAACAGTTGTCACAGACTTTGCATTCTCTCCTCTGGAGCTGGGCCAGCGACGAGTCTGGCAGCATGGGAGTTGGGGAATACAGAATCAAGGCTTTATCAGTGCCAGGGGAGGGGACACAGTTTTGGGTGGGAAACAGCTCCTGACTGGCTCTTGGGTTTTAAGTGGTTTATGTTGCAATCTCTACTTCTTTAAATAATCTGAGGCTAGTCAGGTATACAAAATTTCCTGCATCAGGGTCTGCTGATTTTCAGACACCAGAAGGCTTTTCATTTTTAACAAATTCTCTCCCAAGGACTGCAAAATCTAACAGGTACCTGACAGATGACAAATGAGCCCATGCCAGGCTGCAATGCTGCTCTCTGTCAGTTGTCCTTCTGTCCCCCTCTCAGTCTAAAGACCAGGTTCCCTTCCACCCTTGAACCCTGCCAACTCCTAACACTGTACAGAAACCCCCAGGGGAGGTGGAAACCACTGTCTCCATCAGACTCCAAGACTCTAGCAAGTTCCGAATTTTTCAAGATGTTAACCTTATTTGAAAGGGGAAGCAAGTAATCTGGCTAGTCCACGGCAGACTGGGTGGGAATTACAGCTCCTTTTGACGGGGCCACACAATCCGCTCGGCAACAATCCCTTTGTTAATTTCCCACCTATTTCCTGCTGCAGTATTAATTGCCGGGTGTTACTCAGAGGGAGGCAGCAGGCAGTGGCAGCCTTTTTCTTCCGACCCAGCAAGGGCCACCACCGCCTCACGGCAAGCACACCATGCCGCTTTGGAAAGCTTCTTTCTGAGAGACTTGGCCAAAGGACCGCTTCCATTTCTGGCTGCTCTATTTCAGGCGGAGCACGTACACCCACCCTGGGCTCAATGCATCATTGCAGGCTTGCCCTTTCACTTTCCTCAGATTCCGTTCAGGCAAATTCGCATTGACCTCTGTCCTCTGCCGTGCCGAGGCGGAGCAGCCTACACCCTGCTCAGATGCAGACAATCTCCAAGGAAGCCTCAGTCAGAGATGCAGCCACATGCTCCCACCCGCCCCATCTGCCGTGAGTTCACAGTGGGAGGCTTTCAGTGGGGGAACCCCCCAAAAGAAGCTGCAGCTGCTGTTCTTCCCAAGCTGGCCATGTGCTGGGGGGAAGAGGAATGAGGCTGGGCACCTTCCTGCTCCCAGAAGAGGTTTCCCCAGCACGGACATGGTGACAACTCAGCCAGGGTAGCAAGACTGACCCAGCCACAGGTGTGCATAGAAGTGCCAGCCTGACACGGCTCTCCCGTGGTATTTTTAGACATGTCCTTCTGGCATGAGTTAGGAGCTTTTCATACAGGACTGATGGGGCATGGGAACAAAGCAGGCACGCACATGAGAGAGAGCCCTCAGGCAACACTTGACAAGGGGTTTGGAGGATGTGACGGAGATTGACAATCTAACACTGGTGAGTCCATGAAGCGACAGAAAACCATCACTAACAACCAGCTCCTTCGAATCCAAGGCCTCACAGATGCTCCTCAGCCTGTCGCTCCTGCCAGCTGTATTCTGATGTGACAAATCCAAATTTTTAACATAGCAGCGTGCTTTCCCCACCTTTCCTATGTGTATTGCTCATTGTTGTCTCATTCCTCATGGCAGGCGTTTGCTCCTTGCAATGTAGCTTTTAAAGAGTCACAGGTTTCCTGAAAACTGTAGCACAGGCTATGAAACTAAACAACACGTGCCGCACAATAAGTCATAAAGCATGTGTGAAAAATAGTTGACACAGAAGCTGTCATGGAAACCAGTGCTACCAGAGAGCACGCAGCCACAGAGCTCCCATTAAAGGCTGCAAAGTTGAACACAAACGCTAATCACTAAGGCAGAATATACTAAATTTACCTTTATGCCCCGTTCAGACTTCACAGCGAGTTAGCTGAAAACTGCAACCATTTCCACCAGCAGCGCTGGGTGGTAGTTAGTAGGAATTAAATTACCAGAAATCTTCTCATAGAGAAATTCCTTTCACCCTGTGTACCCTAGAAACTGTTTTCACTGAGTAGGCGCTGCTCTTCTTCCAGGGAGCAAGTCTGTTTGAAAGAGACTACATGCCTTTTCCAGGTTTGGGTTATAGTCTCCTACTTGACCGTCTCCCAGCTCCCCTCAGCAACAATACCCTGTGAGCAAGAAAAAGCCCAGGCTGGAAAAAAGAAACGTGGTGAAACCTAGGCTGTTCGGGCAAGATAAAGAGAGACAGAGTGAAAACTACACAATACTCTGCAAGTATTACAGGCATATCCCACACCATGATCCAACCTGTGGTCCTTAGATACCAGCTAGGAGGAAGTAAGTGACCTACAGATACTTGCATATATAGATACCTTTTGACATCCCACAGGCAGAGCAGGGGCAGAGGAACCTTGCCCTCTGCTGCGGAGAAAAAGCCCTGCAGCCCTTCCTCATTCCCCAGCCCGGCAGGAGCCTCAGATGGCCCTGCTGCTGGGCTCGGCCATGGGTGTTGCATGTCCTGATGTGATGGGGACACATCAGAATTCACCCCCACCGGCAGTGTTTACAGCCGAGAGCAATGCTGAGCTGTCTGGTGTGGTCTGGACTGAGGTGCAGGATTCTACTTTTTCCCTCTGCCACTTGCTTCAAAAGATTTTGATGTATCCAAGGGCCAGAGCTGCGCATTTAGTGTATTTTTCATGCTCTCTCTCAGGGCCTGGTCTTTATCTCAGTGACTTCAGAGGGCTTCAGGATTGCACAGGTTCAGGCTATGAGGAAAGCCAGCTTTTTCTGCTGACTCTACAAACATATAACAAGGCTTTTACTGACCTATAAAGGAAGCGTCTAGGCCTGAGTTGTCAAAAATAGGGCACCAGAAAACTTATTTCACCTTATTTTTAATCCAGCTAAATACCATAGTTTGGAAAGTTCATCTAGTACTCAAACATCAGATAGAATGTTATTTTGCTCAAGAGGCTATAGAAAGAGAAATGGTGGAAGAGAAAATAAAATCCTGATGAAGAAAAATTAGGACTGGTTAAAGACTCCTGATGAAGAAAAATTAGGGCTGGTTGAAAAATTTATCAGAATTCTTTTCTGGGCAGAAGTCAGATCCTTGAGTAAGTGAAAATTTTACAGTCTATGAAAAAACGTGTGCTTTCTGTAGAAAATAGAGTGTTTGTCATAACCTTTTGACTGAAAAGAAAGTGATTCTGCCAGATGCGCCTGGCTAACTCTTTTTGGTTTATAGGTGAAAAGTTGCCTTGTTTCACAGGGAGATGTAAGAGGAAGAATAGGGTCAGGTAGGGAGGGGGCCAGTTACAGTTCTACAAGAAAAGATTTTAAAATAAACTAGAGAATGCCCTACTACAAATGAGAAAGGAAGAAGGATCCTCAAAAGGGGATGAGAAAGAAAGTGTAAAATTAAAGTACCGGTTCAGATTTAATGAGGTCTGTGAAAATGACTGTCAGTGCTCTTTTAATGTAGAAGTCAGAAAAAAGTCTTTGGCCAAGACTAGGGCCTTTTCCACACATTCACTGGCTTCTTTAATGACACGATCACAACCCATTTTTCCTACGGTGCTGTTCATTACACATACCTTGTTATTATGCTCCAGCATATCAAACTACAATATGCACATTTTTTATGATACGTAAAAGGTGCAAGCCTAGCTAACACAGATGGCTACATGACAGTCATGATGGGAAAAGGACAATATTTTCCATTAAACAAAGAGCCTTCAGTACATAAATACTGAAGTGTGACATGAGATCAAGCTGCAGCTCATCAGATCGGGTGCAGCTTTACCTTAGACTCACTGAAACCCAAAGTTCTGCTGCTGACCCCATGTCAGCCTAGGTTTGTTTCTTCAGATGAAGGATGTGAACGTCATGGCTCCACAGAAAGCATCATCTCTTCACTTGCTCTTTCCCCACATGACAAGATCGGGAGGCGGCTGAATTTCTGATATTTCCCATTTAAAGTTAAAATCCTTCTACTGATGCTGCCAGGACCTGTACAGAGCAAATCACATTAGCTCTACTGATGTCAGTGCAGTGGGGCAAATTCACACCAGTGGAACTTGTGACCCAAACTGACTCAGACCTCAGCATTTTTTTCTATGAGACAGACCCCAGAAATGCCAGTTTTATCTCCCAAGCTTGACAAAAGCAGCTTAAAGGCTTTCCCATCACATTCAAAGTGAGAGCTGATAAGGCTCAAAATCCAGAAATTGCTTACTTTACAACTCTAAGTCCCTTTCAAGCTGACCTTCTGCCCTGAAAGCCTAAAACCCCTCACCAACAACTATATTTAGGCAACTAAAGAACTGGAACATCTGGGAATAATAACAGCAGTCTCACTTGGAAATGGCATTTATATACAATTGTCTAGAAAGCATCACCATGCTGCAAAAGCTTTGCAGAATCAACTCTGTAGATTTCAGACTGGAAAATTGCCTGCTAGACAATTTCCGTGTCACCAGAGGTGATGAGTGACAATCACATGGCAAAATAAAATCACATGGCAAAATAAAAAAATAAAGTTTAAAAAGCATCCAAAACTTTTTTCAACCAGAATGTTTTTCATGATCTTTTGAAGATCATGATCTTTTGAAGATCATTTTTCATGATCTTTTGAAGGTGCATTTCAGCACTGCCCTTCCAGAACTGAAAATGCAAAGCCATCAACAATTGACCAATGCCTGAGAAAGAGGAAATCAAATTGACGGGTATTTTCACCTCCCAAGCTGAGCAGCATGTGAAAAAACAAACAAGCGGCCTTCAGGATCTCATGGCACTTTCTTTTGATTGCTTCCTTTTAAAGGGGGCTGCAAAGCTAAATGGAGCTCTGGGTCAATATTAGCAGCATTAGTTGTTTGTCCAGCCTGCCCTTCATCACAGCTTGCCTAGGGCTATGCACGTTCAACACATAAGTAAGCAAAATAACTAATCTCAGCTAAAAGTTCTTTGTAGATATCCAGAATTCTATTGGTCCACCCTCTGATGCCTTGAGAATCCCTAATACTTTGCTGGTGTTGAGAAATAACAACTAACAAGCCTACTTCATAGAGCCAGGGGAGCACAAGCAAACGTGGGATCTAGCTTGACCTAACACTAGACGCTCAGCACTGTAAGCTGGGTGCAGACGTTAGATGTTGGACCTCTAGATGCCCCCGGTAAAGACCTCTTTACTAGGCTGTCCTGTACCAGCAGTAGGTGATAATTTGCTGAGCCCAGCAGCAAAGCTTGCAGTGGAGTGTAAAAACAGCAGGTTATGGTTACACAGGCCATCCTGTTCACTGGCTCTCCAATGTGAGGACATACTTCCTCAGGTGGGGGCTAACAGCTGTATCTGGATAGACAGCCCGAACAACCCAGGCAATTTCACTATGACAGACCAAGCCCAGCAAACATCATGCTGTGGCCAAGAGTTGAGGTACAGACGGTACAGAAATCATTTGCGTCCAGACACATCGGGATATTGAGTATTTAAAAGCATTTGATGTATCATGCTGATACATGCAGAGGTATCCAGGAGTAGAATCTGACCTCCATTTGAGGCCAATAACGCACTGCCTGTGGATGAGATACTCATTCAGATTTACCTCTCTGGCTCTGCCTGCTTGCAGTGGCAGCAACTCCATGTGATACCTAAATGCCTGTTACACTAGTACACTAGCACTAATTCCTCGGCTAGTAGGGACATCCTAAATTTAGCAGCACAGCATCAACACAGACAGCAAACAGTGTAAGACTGTGGGACTTGTTAGCATTTGCAAAAGTCAACACACAGGCACTTACATAGCAACCTCTACCACAGCTGAAAGTAAAGGCTGGGCTCCTAAGTCCAACAGCATGTCCACACCGATTACTGGGATCAACATCAAGGTCACTGTCAGGCTAGGATCCGGTCAGCGTCTCAGTTGCAAACCCCTTTACTCTTTGTCACCATCATCCAATGCAGTCAAGGGAGTTTTGCTGAATGCCCACAGGTGAAGTCAGCACCATCCCCAGTCTTTGTCCTCTCTACTGGATGTTTGGAATTCAGTCAGGGATGCAGGACGTTAGCCCAAGAACATCCCCTGCAACTCCACCTCACTCCTGCTCCCCCTGCACCCCGCTTCCCCGCTTCCTCTTCGACTTCCCCATAAGTAGCAGCAAGTCTGCAAGGGTAGGTAAAAGACTTTTTTAGATAAGATTGCATCATTGAGGGGAACTCTGAAAGGAACCTGAAATACATTTTTTCATGGAGCTCAAAAAACTACGAAAAAGCAGCATCGTCTGGACAGCCCTGGTGTGCACTGCAAGGTGCAGGGCCTGCAGGGGAAGGGCAGCTCGTACACTAGTTAGCTGGGGGATCCGGGTCCACTCAGCCACCCTCGCTCCACCTGCGATGTCACACTTCCTCTTCAGCTCACCTTGGTGACTCTGCAGCACCTACGTGCTTGTTACATGCTTGGCAAGTGCTGAGGTCAAACTGAATTCCCACTGCCTCTCTGATTTCAGCTCTAGGCTCACTTAAAAACCCAAAGCTGTATCATGT
The DNA here is from genome assembly GCF_949628215.1 of Phalacrocorax aristotelis. Classification (NCBI taxonomy): domain Eukaryota; kingdom Metazoa; phylum Chordata; class Aves; order Suliformes; family Phalacrocoracidae; genus Phalacrocorax; species Phalacrocorax aristotelis. The sequence continues at coordinate 3,365,947 of NC_134287.1, read as the reverse complement.
AGCATGCATTCTTTAATTTTAAAATTAACTTCTGTGGGGACAAAAGGTGAAATAAAGTAGGGAAGTAGGACAGGGAAAGGCAAAGGAAATTGCTTTGCTGAAACACATTTTATTAATTTTGGTACTGTCTCTTTTTCAGCTGGCCAAATAATTGTCAAGGCTGTTTCAAATCCTGCAGAGGAGTTTTTGGAGACTCGAGTGATATGCACTTGTCACGACTGAGCCAGTCAACTTAAGGTTCCCAAGCATCAGCCTCTGAGCCAACAGGACACTTCATGACTCCACTAACAAAACCAATAATTAGAATTACAGAGAGTGACAGCTATGAAAAATAAACAGCAACAAAGATTAAAGACTCCAAAGTCACCCAAGCAATGGGAGCTAAAGTTTATGTACTCAGTTTAAAAAAGACCTCTTAGAACTCCCCTGTGGTCTTCTGGCAATTTGATTTAATTTAGTCTGTCCCTCCAAGAAATAATTTTTAAATTAAAAGAAAAGAAAGGAAAAAAAAAAACCAACCCAAACACTGTAGTGCGTTTGTCCACTGCTCAGGCTTGGTTGATTACAGCTCTCTAGCTTCCAGGAAATCTTGGAAAGCTCTAAAAGCCAGGCAGCTGTTACTGGATCCATGAATTCTTTTCTTTTGCAGTTGTTTCTCCCTTTGCTTACACCCCAGTAGGGCTCACCACTTCCAGTCACAGTCAGCTTGGAAGATGGGCATCCTCTGCCTCTGTAGAAACTGAGCATAACCAGACACGTAGAGAACATGTAGGTATGCAGGGCTCCATACAGGTAGGTCCTTCCTACAAGCAGGACCATTCCTGGTCCTGCCCCCAGCACCACTAAAGAAGTAAGAGGAGGATTTAAACATGCACTTTCAACCCAAACAGTGGAGCCATTATCGCTTTTAGCACCAGTTACACACAGGTCAACTAACACCACTGTTTTCATCTGGACCTCTTCTTTGGGCACTTGGGCTTGCCTTCCTCCATTCTGTACACCCTCTGATCAGGCAAATCATCTGACAGTTCAAAGGCCTTATCTTTTTAATTTTTGCCTGCCTTTTTTAGCCTGAATCCTTCAGCTCCCTCCTCTGCAGAGGTCCCGCCTCCCAGCCCCTCTTCAGTTCCAATCATGTTAAGGGCAATTTGCAATGCCAGCCATGCACACCTCAGTTTCCTCTGCTGCTCTTCAGGGTTACAGCCTTAACTTGCCTTTCTCCAGCCCAAGCCTGCACCAGTTTTAGCATAGAGATACACACTGAAGTCTGCTGGCACGAGATGAAAGTCAAAGAGATAGAAAGAGCCAGGAGAACGTATCCTATCTTGACAAGCATATGAACCTCTGCAGCTAAACATCACACCTTGTAGTATGAAATTAAGCTCTTCAGACACGTTCCCCAGCTGGAGACTTACACTAGCCTCAACTCCTGTAGGCTGGACTGCCCGCACGTGCTTGGTGCCTGCCAGAGCACTGAGCTCCCTCAAGCGCCACAGGGTGTGCTGGCCCACACATCATGAGATCCATGATGTCGTGATGTCAACAGTCAACATCATATAAAGCTTTTGAGTTATTGAATTCTCTTCTTAGGTGCTTCCTTCCAGACAGGTGCTGTTTCTGAAAGACTCATCCCGTGCCCTCTGAAGCCAGCAAAAAGGTTAGCAGGCACAGGGCCAGACCCCAGCACTGCAGCATTAGCTTTAAATTTTCATGGAGCAAATTGCATACTCACTTTCATCCTCCTCCCAGCTGTATTTTACAGACAAACACCCGTCACTCAGAGCTGGATCAAAAAGTTTCATCTAGCTGCACTCCCCCAGATCCTCCTCCTTTAGCTCTTGAAAGATTTATCAGTGCACCATTGTCCACCAAATATCGAAAATTCCTGATCTATTTTGAGAGCAATGTCAAAGGCTACTTGTACTATTAGTTTGAGAGAAGGGTCATCAGCGCAGTGAATCTGAAGAAGGAAATCTAAGACACGAAAACCCTAAATGATTTATTATGTCCTGAATAGAAACAAACAGTATCTGTGTGACTTTCTCAAAAGATGGTGGTATTTAAATGATTCTTCATTTCAATACAGTTTTCATACTTTTCCTTATCCCTTCCTGCCAAGCAGGTTCTTCCCCACTCCCCACTTTGTCTCTGTTCTTTGTACTGATGGCGATTCCAGGAACTTGCTTGTGAGGATTTTAATTTTAGAGTCACATTTTTTCATATGAGACTTTTCTTTATGTTCTTGTCACTTTCTTTATGGCTTTTTACAGGATGAAAGAACAACAAAAACACAATTCAGAAGATGTTAATGCTGTTGGCTTGCTCTCTCATGGAACACACGCTCCTACTTTGTAGATAACTGAGCAGTACTCAGAAGACCTGCTTACACGCCAGCACGCATGCATGACTGCACACAACTACAATTTATATAAGGGACCCAGCCCTTGCGCGTGGCCAGTTTGTGGCCAGCACTGACTCAGCAGTGACTCCACGGATTCTCACTGTCCCTTGATTCTCACAAATTTACCTTTCTGATCCATTCGGTCAGTGTTTCATATAAACATATTTCAGCCTCTGATCTGTTTCTCTTCGGAATCACAGAGCATTATCATAGCTACAGAGTGCAGAGATCAAGGAGAAAGCTCAGGAGAAAAGTTACCAAAGCTTGTTTGGCAAGGATGTCCAAGGAAACAAGGCTATGCTTAAAATAAATATGGTTTCCTTTTACCAGAAAAACAGGACTTTGGTGTTTACATCACCACCAAAGCAACTTCAGTAGCACAGAGACGGTAGAACTTTGCTGGGACATTGATGTAATACAAAAAATGTCTCAATAAACCAACACCATTTCCCTAAAACACCTGTTCTTGTCTGCTTCCTATCCAAGTTTTGGTATGATTGACTCTTGCTTAACATTGAGATCTGATGAGATCATAGCCCGAAGTGGTATGTTGAGAATTAAGGGGAGGAGTCACCCAACATCATCAGAAGCCCTAAATTCTCATTCAGGTTGACATCGGTGGGCTGCATGCCCTTTGGAAGTAATTACCATATAATTGTTGGCAAGGCGCTTAAGAAATCACCTTTTGTGCTTCATTTTTATCAGGAAAATAACCTGATGAGGAATGATTTCAGTTGTTCCAGGTCCCTTTTCTTTTCCTAGATTAAAATGGAATAAAAAGTCAGAGTCATATCTGCAGTACTTCGAAGGCTGCTCCATGCAGCAAAAAACAATGCCAACATTTCAAGCCAATATTACAACAATCAAGTCCCTCACTATACTAATGACCTGCAAGTAAGTATCACTTTTCATCCTCCTTCATATACTATCTCCCTTACACTTAATCAATCCCACTGTGATCTCAATGTAATTTGTAGAATCTCTCATTATTTGTCGGTGGGAGGGAAGGGCCATAGTCTTTGGGGACTGCTCCATAAGCCGTGAGAGTATGCATCAATTGGTAACATTTAGGGAGTACTGCAATTATCCTTTATAAATGCCATGGTAATTGCTAGGCTGCCATTGACCATCCTGCATGCCAACAGTTCCCAGTAATCGGCTTCTTCACATGAGGAGTGAAAGAGATCTGGCAGTAAGTGGTAGGTAGTGTCAGTGGCTTTCCTGAGTAATTTCCTGAGTTCCTACAGAAAATGAACCTGTAAGACAGCAGCCGTAAAGTTCAAGAGGCATAATCAGACACAGATGTGAAACAAGGGCAGTTCTTTGGGCTCAGGGAGAGGAATACATCATTTTGAACACACTCCTGCATTGGCGGCTAATTAGTTCCAATAAAATTGGGTGTGCGCTATTTGTCAAGGCTCTGAAAAGTCATTCACTCCCAGAACACAGATAACAAAACACTCTGCCTGACCCACCTGTGCTGTCACAGGGGCAAAACTGCTCATGTTGAGATTATTTTTTAAAGGTGTCTTGTCAAAATGACTATTTCATACTCAGAAATATTTCCACCAGCCTTTCTAACTACATCAGTCCCTGTCTATCCACTAGGTACCACCCTGTCCTGCTGCTGCGACCTGTCTGGACTTGCAGAGGCCAGTCATAGCTGAGCTACGCAAGCCTAAGCTCAGGTTTTCTGAAAAGCCATCTCCACCTCTTCCAGTGATGGAGCATTGCAGAGTGAAGACAAAAAGCCTTGGACGATGGGGCACCCACTAGTGGGCACCACTGAAGGCCAGGCAGTATTAACCTTCACGCAGGTTGGCAGTTCTCTAGTGGAAGCCACCTGGAAGAGCAGCAGAGGAGATGCTCAGACAGACAGAATATGCAGCATTGCACTTGGAAGACTGCTGCTCTCAGAAAACACTGCTTATGACCTCAGATGGAGTCTCTGCAAGCAGTTCAAGTGGCTGAGACGAGTATACCACAGTGTTGCAGTTTTGCACCAAGTTGATTGTTTTTTTTTTTATTGGGGTGTTTCTTATTTTGCCTTTTTTTTTTCCTCCATCCTTAATGAAAAGGAGCTAAGATTTTGTCTAAGACTTGTTAAATCAAGAGGGGGAATCCCACTGACCACAAAGAATGGTGCATTGGTCTGTTTACAAGGACATGTTGTTGGTTTGTATCTAGTAGCATGAGCAGATTGAAGCTGCTTATATAATGTTTACAGCTGGGTTTGCTCCTTGGGAAAATTCCTGAATAAATCCTGTAATGCTTCCCCTTTCTCTGAATCTTAAAGATAATTGCTTTGACATAGTCCAATAAAAATGGCTTTTCCGTACTAGAATAACCATGTCTTTGAATGAGTGTAGTGAATTTGTATTTGGAGAAGAGATGGATCTTGCATGTTTTGCTCTTGTTCAGTGAGCACATTTTCCTGCAGCATTCCTCCTCCTCCCCTTCACAAGGATGCCTGGAAGCGCAGGGCAAGATTTTTTTGCCAGGTTCTTTATTCACCAAGCCAAGGCACTGTTCAAGCCCAGTACCCTGACAGTCTGACCTTTTCACTGTAGAGATAAATAAGAACAGAAGCTGCTGGCCTTCTCTTTAATCAATACGCCACTCCCCGAGGAGGCTAGAAGCCAGCTACAATCAGAAGAGAGAAGCTGTGGTCACTGCAGGTCATGGCTGTATTTGCTCTCTGGCTTCCTTCCCAAGTAACACCTTTCCTTGGACCAGAGTTCATTTTGCCTTCTGAAAATATTCTCAACAACACCATTTCCTTTTTCAAGTTATTTTTTGCACAGCCCTTTGGGAAACACTGTAGCACGCCGGCCAGCATGTGTGCGTGAGCGTGTGCATGCCTGGGTCTCGCACCACCACGCAGGACACCCTGAGAGCTTTCCCAACAGCTTCTGACCTCTGCAACCTCTATTAAGTCCGGAGTGGTTGCCCAGTGCCTAGGCAGCTGCAAGCTTAACTAGTGGCAACAGAAAGAATTACTGGTTTAGTAGACCTAGGCCTAAACTGTGTCTTGCCCTCTCGCTCAAAACCATATGATTTTTTTTCAAACATATAGCGCAGCCATGGCAATGTCACTTTGTGAAGTTAAACAATGCAGGATACCTGTCCCAGTGTCTGAAAGAGAAGCAATCACAATACCAACACCCTGCCAACATTTAGGCCAGGCCTGCCTGGCCTTTCTGATGTTGTTCTAAGTTCAAAGAGACCATGTATAACTTAGCCAAGGTCCTCTCCTGGAGGTCAAACTGTAGAAATCATGAAGGCAGTTGCAGAAAAGGGCTACATTCCCATCTGGCATCGTCTGGTCTAGGATATCCAGTTCAGTTGTCATAAATGCATTCATGCTTAAGCCCAAGAAGATCCAGTTTGCATCACATCCCTTTCACTTCCAGTTCAGACACCAGACTTAGTAAACAGTCTCAAATCTTCCAGATGACCACAGCGTTAGGTCACAGCTGGCCACCTCTCCATTTAGCAAATGGAAGATTAAACAGCATTCTGGTTCCGCCAGCAACAAAACCCCAGGGCATTTACTTCAGCCCCACGCTTCAGTTTCTCAGAGGATGTTTACCCACGTGCTACCAGAGCTAATGATGTACTGCAGGTTCGGGGACTTGTTGTGAACCAGCCGTAGGATGGACCAGGATCGTAGGAGCAAATTGCAACTGCATGGTGTTTCTGAAGGTGAAGAATGGCTTAGTGAGTAGGAGCAAAGGGCGTTGATTAATCTTACTTAAAAATGACACGGCTTACTTGTCCCTACAGAGTATTTCTGTTGTACCAGAAAAATAGCCATTTCAAACATATGAGACATCACATTCTATATTTAAAAATGCCTCTCTATATTATTTCCCTCAGTCACCACAGGGCTAGATCAGGCAGTGCTTTCCATGGGTGCTGGACTGAATGTAAAAAGTCAGGGCTGGTGACAGCCATTGCCTCTTGAACTGAACAATGCCCTGTTTCCCCTTTAGAATAGAAAGAGAAAAGATGAGCTTGAGCCAAAAATTTCATAGTGGTCCAGCTCTGACCCTGGCTTTTGGGTCAAGTATCAGGGTCAGCAAGGCCACTGCAGTACCTATTCAGTATTCTACTTTTGGAAAATGTAGCTTTCTTGAACTTCAGATTTTCTGTTGGAAAAAGATGTCAGTAGAACTCACCCTAGGGAGTGGAGGGAAGCATGGAGGGAGTCAAGAAGAAACATTTAACTTCAAAAAATCCCCTGCGTCCACTCAGTTTCTCATATCCCCGTTTTCTCCAATGGACAGCACTAACCTCCCAGCTGTCTCTCATTTTACTTGTAATCAGAGGCAGTGTGAGCTGCATCTTCCTTTATTCTTCCCTACTGAAATTACCTCTTCAATGCAAAGCTAGGAAGTAGGACTGACTATTGCTTTATACTTCCTTGACAGTTTATGTGTACAGCACTAGTCAGAGTCAATGTACTGAAGGAGAGAACAGCCTCCCCCATCAGTTCAGGACACTGCGTAGTCACTGTGCCACAGACGTCAGTATCAGAAACTGTTCCCTGGACACAGCTCTTGTGCCAGTCCACTCTCAGCTGCAGGTCACTTGTGTTTTTCTTCTGCGCTCAACTCTACCTTAAACATGAACTTGCACGCAAAATGATTTCCAAACAACTGTGAAGCGCAACCGCAGCAAAGGCTCCTGAGCGAATGAGCCCGGTTGTTTAGCTGCTCGGGGTGCCCCAGCCGGGCCAGAGCAAAGCAACAGTGAATCTCAACTTCTTCAAATGAGCCACACAGAATTAACACACCTCTTCCAGTGAGGCCATCCTTATCAGAATAGGCAAGCCCCACCAACAGATTTAATTTCATACGTCCGTGGGCAGCTTCTCAAACCTCTTGGTTTTCTTCCCAAAGAGTGGGTGGACGAAGTGGGGAAAATACGATTTCAGGAAACAAATCTTCAGGACCACCGCAGAATCTGTGACCCATTAAGCTTTCTGCAATGAACTGCTACACAGCATGTATCATTCATTAGCCATTACACACACTCTGCAGAAAAAGTCTCCTCCACCATGCAGAATGCCCACAGATAAATTCTGTGCCTGCTTCACGTCCCACCCTCCCTGTCTCTGCATCCACACTGTGCTGCACAGGGAGCGGTGGAAAGGGCCGCGACGTGAGCGAAAGGGTCACACTTCTACTCATGGCCTGGAGCAGCTGGGACTTCTCAGGCTCTGAGGAACAGACAATTCCTTCTGCTTGATACCTATTCCTTGCGCCACTGCTTTACCCAAGTCTACAGCAGAAAGTGGCCTTACTGTAAAAGTTGCTTTCCCACAGAACTCCTAAAGCTCCTCTGCCTAGATTTACATTCCTTCTGTTAAATAAATATAATAGCCTGCACCTCTAATGGCAGCTAATGGTTGTCTTGTGTTTCAGTAAAGCTTTAGCTCTTGACAAACAGAGATGGTCAGATTATTACATATCTGATGTGAACTGGAGAGTAATGCAATGCTAAATGGCTTAATGAGCTGGAAGAAAGTAAGCTCTGCTTAACCACTGTTTTTGCAGGCCTGCTAATATCTATAATTCGTCCAAATAATTGGCAGATAGATGATCTATACCAGCCAAGTAATTCTGGCCATTCCCACCTGGATAGTAAAAAATCTTGATGATTAAACAAAATGGCTGAATCTGTTGGTGGCAATAAATCCTTGTGCGTTGACACAGGATCTGAGCTAGCAGAGTCCAGGGACACCAGGGACGCTCTATGCTGGCTAGATCCCACCAGGGCAAACTGTGGTTGGGCTGGCAAGACAAGTAGCTACAACATTAGCCCCAGTGAAGAGGAGGTGGCAGAAAATAAAATTCAGGCCTTAAAGCATCTGCTGCTATTGCTTATATACAGCTTTCTGGAAGGTAGAGTTGTGTCCTTCCTACCATTCTGTGGTTCTGCATAGCCTCTTTGGCCTGACTCTGTCAGTCATCACGTGAAGCTCTGTCAAGACTGAGGTTTATGGAAAGATGGATGTGCCCTCACACCTCACAACCATCTTCCAATGAGAGAACCTTTTAGACTGTTGAATAAGACACCAGAAAGAAGTATGTCAGAGGAAAATAAAACCACCCTGATTTTAGTGAAGCCTCTTTCTTCTGGCTACCACCCACTCAGCTTCAGAGAAATAAACACTGCAAAGTGGACACACAGCCTCCAGTACCCAGACACTGATGGGGTGCTCTGGGATGTATTAAACTTTCTGACAAAGAGCAGCAGCACCAGTGAACTTGTAAGGTAACAGCAAAAATACACAGAGCAAAGCACTGGTCGTATATGCTGCTAAGGCAACCAGGGCTGGGGTTCCCTTTCTGGCACCGATCCAACACTTAGAAAAATGCTGCTGTTAAATGCGGCTCCAAGTCAGCTGTCAGCACCACCTAGCTTCTGGGCCTACACACTGTTGCTAACATCTGCCTCTGAAGAGCTGATCTGAGCCTCCATAAACTGTGTCAAATCTAGACAACCTTGTGTCTCTCATCAATCCGCAGTTAGAGTTAACAGAGCCGCTAACATGCCAGTTGCGCTGTGAGCAGGGTTTGCCATCAGCAAGGCTCCGTGCTTTATATTCTTTCAGGACATGTGACTGATGCTCCCTAACATGGAAATCATAACACACACAAGACTTGACAATGTAGACAATTTCCCCTCCTCATCTTAATAAACTTGTATTCTTGGTCCTTGAATCATTCCAATTACTTCTAGGACATCACCAGGAAATCAGGTAGATGCAAACCTTCTCGGCATGAAAACAAGTAGACAACACCCTGGAGAAGAAATCAAGAGAAACAATTCAATTTGATTTAATTGTGCTCTATCACTTTTGCAGAGAGATGGAAACTAAGGAATAAATCTACATGCCTCCTCTGAGTTTATGAGCTGACATAGGCTATAAGAAGCAAAAACAAAGTCTTGCAAAACCCAAGATAGTCGTGATAAGAACTTTCATTATTGGCCACAAGATAGTAAAGATAAGAACTTTCATTATTGGCCACCGAGTCAAAAAAAAAGCAATAGTCTTCTCATCTGGCAACCTCAAAACAGCCACTAGAGAAGCCCATTCCAGAGTTACAACAGTGCAATCTGGCCACCTTCATTTTCTCCCACACATGCTGTTCAAAGCAAGGCTTTTCCCTGTTCTCAGCAGCATATAACTGTGCTCTCACAGTGGAAGGATGAAGCACCATGGATTTGATGTGCACTTTCAACATGTTATTAATTGTTTTGAAGAAAAATGTGCACAAGAAACCTCAAGCACTTCTTCAATAGATTGCAACTCTGTTCTCTCTGCATCTGGTTTACACTTGCTTTCATTCCAATTTATTTCAAGTTAAGCCTCCTGGTTATTAACCGGAACAAATTGCTCTCATGTTCCCTTCAGCTCGGTAATCAGGGGAAGATTTCATACCCATAAAAACACATTAGATCGTTGTGATAACACTTTTGGGGGAAGGGGAGTTAATAAGAAACTCCTGCCAGCTTGAACACATTGGATGATTTCTCTTGAGCTAACGCGGGAGGATATGCTCCACACCTCCAATAGAGTGACTCAAGCTAGTGCTGTCCACATAAACCACTAACAAAGCATAAAGAAACGTCCTGTCATACTTCCTAGCTTTGCATTAAGCAGGTCCTTTTGACAAGGAAGAGTAAAGGAAGTTTCAGCTCATATGCCCTTGATTGTAAGTAAATCAAGAGACAGCTGGGAAGTTAATCTCAGATGTAGCATTTGCAGAGCATTGTCGTTGATGCAACACAACTCCCCCTTGTGATATACTGCCTTCCTGTAAGCAGTTGTGAGTCCTTTAAAACATTGCTTTCCTAAGGGTGACGTACACAGACAACAGGTAGCTATTTGAAGCACATACTGGTATGCTTAACCCAAAGAGGCACAAAACCTATGCCTAGGCTCTTCCATATAACCACGTGCAAGACTGGAGCCCCGAGACTGCTCCTGCGGCATCCACGTCAGGTGGAATTTTGCTGTCAACCTCAGTGCAAGCAAGGTCAGGTTCCTGAAAGCTCTGGCTGCAGTTCCCTCAGCAAACTAGACTGATCTCCGGGCTCACTGTTGCTGAAAGAGTGAAAGGACCTTGCTGACCCTTTCCACTGATCATTTTCACCTACATTAGTGAACTGAATCAGGTCACAAATGGACTCAACAAACAGCAGAGTTGGCAGAAGAAAGTGCAGAAGCCAGGAGCAAGAGCAGGAGACACACACGCTACCTCCCAACAGAAGTGCGTTAACCAAAGTACTGTCAGAGACGACTTCATAAAATGAGGTAAAACTGAGGAGCAGTTGCATAACAGCAGCGTAAGCCCAGGCTGCTGATGGAAAAGACAGGAAAGTACAGTAGCAAAATACTCCTGTATTCCTTAGGCCAGACAGCTTTGTGGCTGTGGGGCAGACTGGACCAGCTTGCTGATCTATCAAGTCTGCATTTAGCTGACCCACTTCACCCAATGGCCACAGCACCAGCACCGCTCACGCAGGGAGGGTGCAAATGCCCGGTCGGCAGCAGAGGTGTGCACAGCAGCACCCTGCTCACCCACAGCACAGCTGCCACATAGCTTATATCAGCTGGGAGCTTGTATCTCCAATACAAGGGTCCCAAGTGCCAGGAAGGAACTATTCTGTTCCGATTTACCTACCACCTGGTTGTATTAGTTTGTCACAATCTGATTATTTAAGGCTTCATGGAATTTAAGAACATGCTTGTTCCTATTTGGTACTAGGTCGTGATTGTGTAATTTAAGAGTCATAAGTTGTCAGGCTGCCAGCAGCACACTGTACACAGGGGCCGGTGTTTTTTGTTGTTTAACCATTGTTTAAGTTTAAATAAAATCTTAATTGCAAATGGAAAAAAATCTGCCTAGGCCATCAAGCCAGGTCGGCTCTGGAGAGAGTTTCCAAAGCCTGTTCTGAGCTTTATAATTGGGTAGCTCAACCCAGGCCAGAAAAAATTTACTGCAGTTAACAATACAAAAGGGCTTGCTTCAAACTGGTACCAGACTCCCACTCAAGACAGAAAATCAGCTGGAGAGCACCATCTGTTGGCCAGAAAAATTTGCTATATTGCTATCTTTTCGATTTCTCTAACTCAAAGCTAAACACACCTCCACCACGGCTGAGGGGCGGACCTCCCGCCGGCAGCTCCCCTAGCTAGGCACAGGAGGGTATGCCCAGCTGCGGTACAGCCCTGAAGGGAGCAGGAAGGCACTTGAACCCCTTGCACACCTACAGACCCCGCGCAGGGGCAGCTCTTTTACACTTAGGGCAGAAATTTTGGCTTGAACATATGCAACCCAATGGCCAGCTGCCGAGGGGAGGACAGTCCAGGCAGTCCCAGTGCTTTATTTCAGTGTAATTTTCCTCTCTGCCAATGACCTATAGGTTTAGTGGCTTCAGGGTACAACCAAGCTACTGGTGTTTTCTGATTCTGGCTTTAGACAACCACAGACCCAAAGGTCCATCCCACAGACCAGCAGCATCCCAGACCCATGAAACCAATGTCAAACTGGCACCTGGCCATCGGCTCTGCATGGCGCTGAGCAAATTCATCAGCCCCTTGGCCTCGTCCTCCCCGTGCTCTCAGCAGCATTTTCCTCTGTGTCTCAATATAGAAGGAGCAGGAGAGGCCTAGCCTACATCAGCCCCTGTATTTTTGTGACACTTGGTCAACACTCCCATAGAGGGCTGGCTTGTCCAGTAAGTGTATTTTTGACCACAGAATTCTGTTTCTGAGGATTCCTAATCCACACTGGTCTTATCTTTAGACTATCTCCATTTAGATGCCTAAGTTTAAGATTTCAAGCATTGGCCTATGAATCCTACTTGTACCTGCAAAACACAAGTCCCTGGGAAAACTTTTATTAAAGCTGACTAAGGCTTTTGGCCAGTGAAGCAGGAAAGAAATCTTAAGCAGCTTGTACTACTTTTTGCCTAATTGCCATTTGCATTTATTAAAAACCAGCAGGAAGGCATAAAAATGAAGTTAATGCTGTCCTTGCACCCAGGGAGGCTGGCCCAGGCCAGGTTCAACAACTCAGGTAACCACCACACTCTGGCACTGGTGCTCTCCTGGAAAAGCTCCTTAGAAGTCGAATAGGTTGAAGGTTGAAAGGTCTCACTCAGTGTCCACCTCCAGCGAGGTCAGGGGCACCTGGCTGCAGTACAAACGACAGAGGAGCAGAGCCCCACAGCAAAGGCACTGCCGCAGCTAACCCGAGTTCGGTTTCCCAATGCGACACCACCGGTTCAGATGCTGACTGGCCACGAGGAAGGCTCTGAACTGCCCAAGCAGCGAGTCACAGAGGGGCTATCTCCATCACATGCAGGTCTCTGGAGTATTTCCAGCTCCAGTATTTTTCCAGAGACTTTTTGCAGAAGCTGTACAGAGTAAAGTTGGATAAATAAAAAAATTAAAAGCTATCAGCGATAACTGTGAACTGAACTATTGGTGGTATCAGTGAATTAAATAACCAGTACTGTGTTTCAGTTTGGTCTAAAATGGCAGTTTCCTAAGAAACAGAAAAGCTGTTCTGGTCAAACCTGAGTATTTAATACATATTTTTTCTAGAAAGAAAAAGTACAGGGGTTTGGGTTTGTTTTTTTTTTTGGGGGGGGGGGGGGGGGAAGAGGAGGGAGGAAGTTCATAGGTAAATTCTGAGCGGATACAAACATCAAACTTCAGAGCAACCAAAATCTGGATGCCAATCAGAACATCTCAGCTGAAATCAAACACTGGCTGAGAAAGTAAACTTAACAGTGGCAACAACTGCAGCTCCAACATCTCTGGAAAGGTCTGCCCACCATAGCAAGTTTCCTGATCTAAAAATACAGGGTGAAACAATACAAAACTAACTGGATTTCATGGGAGGGAAGGGGTCCTCTTTTGTCCGAGCTCTTCCCCATGATCTCCATTCAAACTGGCCCAGGATACAGTAAGGGATGTGGCAGCACAGAAATGGAAAGGCAGGTCGTGGTAAACTGCAACAAGTGCTCAAATAAATCAGTGCTAATAAGCTAAGCTCTACAGCAAATTTCTGTTGCGGAGCAGAGAGGAGACAATTAAATCAGAAGCAAAAATTATGGCTGACAAATAGCTTGATACCATCAGGAGAAAGATAAATCAGCCTGTTCGTTACTCCAAAAGAGGCAGGCAAGGGAATCTCCAGCAGACAGCACCCTGTCTGAGCTGCTTAAGTGGAATTCCCCTGGGAGAAGGCCAGCAGGTCTGAGGTCTCACAGCCCAGAGCACAAATTGGAAAATAATGAAGCTGGTCTGCTGTGATTGCTAGAGAGGTGACAGCACTGCAAAACAAAGGGATTCTGGAGCCTGAATTAGGGCAGTGGGAGAGATCAGCTTGCACATACGGCAAGGGGTTGGGTTACATGTAATTGCTCCTGTGAAGAGTGGGTGGTTTGCAAGTGTTATGACAGCTGCAGAGCAGAGGATGTCTCTGCTATGAGACAACACAAAGCTGGACCAGAAAACAGGGAGGCACAAGTCACCAAGCTCTCATAATGCAGGGCAAGTACTTTGTCCCAAGGCACTTGCACTATGCTGGGACTCCAGAAGCAGATAAGTTTATCAGCACTTAGGCTCATCCGTTCTTTCCCTCCCTGCATCAAAGAAGCACACAGTGGCTCTACACAGACAAAGAAGTAAACTGCAGGGTAGCTAACAGGTCCAGTCGCTGCACAAATCCATGCATGTAAGTGGGACTTCATCTTCTCACAACTCCCAGGGCAGGGCTGGAGGACAGTGATTTTTCAGTCTAGGTCTATTGCAATTTGTTGGGTTTTCACCCTCATCACTTGAAGGCAAGAAAGCTTTAATTGCATGTTCTTAACGTGATAGGATAACTTGCCAGTATAATATGTATCCAGAAGTTCCTGGAACTGCCCAGCTAAATAAAATGTGATTTTTAACCTTGAAATGACTGATACACATCCTCACCTTTAACTCCATCCTCACATCTTTTATCTAGCGATGCATTTGGCAACCAGTCCCTCTTGCCTGTACTTTCTATTTAAGGTACTTGATGCTAATGAGCCAGCAGCAGGACAGCTAGCACATTCCTGCACTAAAAGCTCCCACACAGCTACAAGCTATCCTTAAGTCTTGCTGCTTTTAAAAAGCTCTATATCTGCATGCTGGTTTGGGCACAAAGCTCACAAAGCTTCCCCTTGCAGCCCAATAAACTGGGCGCTGGTGCCTTGCAAATGCACTCTCAGGGAGCCTGGCACGCTGCCCGCAGCCGAAACATGAGCATGCCCCTGGGCTGCAGCAGGCCAGCTGGCAGGGCTGCTCAGCCTGCTGGCAGTGCCACCACCACCGGCTCATCAGCCTGCCCCGCAGCACCTCCACCCCATTCCCCATCTAGCAGGACCTCATGGGTGCTGGTTTCTTCCCTACTGGCATCAGCACCCAAAATCCTTTGGAAATGCTTCACAATGGATGAGTTTGTGGTGCAAGCGGCGCATGTTCTCCCCTTCTGGTTTTATTCCACTGAGTCCTATTTTGCCTGCGCGGCGGTTGATCTCCTAAACTGCATTAGGGTACCACTTGGTTTTCCTGTTTTGGGGAGACTGGCAAGTGGAAAACAGAGTTGAGCAAAAGCGGGAAAGTTGCCCTGAAGAGCAGGACAGCTGTTAGCCTTCCCTCTGCCAGCGGGGAGCAGGGCAGCATTTTTAATACAGAGAGCAAGGCGAAACTCCAGCACAACAGCTCAGTTTTGACCCTGCAGCAACAAATATTATTCCACAATGCTTTCCATACCAGGGACTGCCATGGAAATGAAAGTGGAACCTCTATCCACCCACCTTCCTCCCTGGTGCCCAGGATTCCCCACACTTGACACTTGTGTGGCTGTTTCCTACAGGCCACTGTTTGCCCAGTCTTTGCTCAACCCGTCCCAAGCCGTGTGGTCATTTCCCCAAGGATATGAGCCCATTACAGACCTTAATTACATAGCCCACTTTAGCTCAGTCTGGACAGACCCAAGTGTTTTCAGCACAGAAGGTCTCTCATTTCAGTCCTGGGGGAACCTGCCTAGACAACCACCGCCACAAAACTAGTAGAGCCAGATTGTGCCTTGAAGGCTCGGGCCCACATGGGAGCATCACTGAGCTGCATGTCCTGGGGAGAAGATTGAAATGTGATTCTCCAAGAGGAGATGCAGCCCTTCCATCGACTGACAGTCATCTCTGCTACACTGAAAGCGCTGCCCCCTTCTCTTGCTCACAGTGAGGGTGGCTGGTGCATGATAGGTCCACTGAGCTCTGAAAGTAAGATCCAGAAAACTCCTGGGGAAGGCACGGCAGGAAAAGAGCAGTAAAGAGATAAAAAGTCCCTGTGTCTGCCTGCTTCAACACACTCTTCTTTAAAAAAGCAAGACCAGGTATCCCTGCCCCATGTCCCCAAAGAACACCTCTTGGTTCTGCAGATGTGCTTTCTCCTGGACCCTGCCGAGAGCTGTCTTTGATGCAGAACAAAACCATGCCCAGGCCATCACAAATTTCAAATGTACGAGGAAATCTAGGACTGAAACAGAGAGTGATGCTGCAGAAACCCGGTATCTCTCCTTCCACACCTCCCTGTCTTTGCAGAAAAGGCAGGCAGCTAGCAGAGTCGTTTGCTGCAAAGGGAGGCAAAGCAGCACCCACCAAGCCACCACCGCTCATCACACAGGAGCCCAGGCACCTGTGTGTCAGGTCACTCCGGCACACGCTGCGCGGAAGGGGAGGTGAGCAGGGGACCTGCAGCCCGGGGGCCACAGCTCCACACTCTGGTAGCTACTGCTTTCCCCCTGGTCCCCCATTATTCAATCATACTGTAATGGCTCATCAAACGTGTAGGAAAAGCCTATTTGACCCTCACTGAAGAAAAATTCCCTTGCCTCTGATTTAACAGATCTAGCTTTTTCAGCACTGAGAATCAGGCTCTTTGGCCAGTTTTCACTCCCACTTAGTTCTCTGAGCGTTTACCTGAGAAACTCAACTTTTCTGCTGTAACCCAGTACATACCAGCAGGACCTGGCCCTGCTAAGAGCCACAGGAGCATTGGCACTGATTTTGCTTGGGCTGCAATTCCACACTTAGTTTTCTACTGAGAGAGGGAAGAGAAAGCCCCCCTCCTTCTTCTCCTGCCCCCATTCTCACTAGTGCTTGCACGTTCTCCAAATCTACAGCACAATTTGCACAGGAGATTCTTTGTTATTTTTCTTTTCCTGTAGTAGCACAAATTTAACATGCAACAACCTTGGCCTTTTTGATGTCAGATATGACTCATGAGATAGACACTGGCTTTACTGATTAATCTTACTTATGCACATGTCTTATTTCTCCCCCATGACTTGCCAAGAGCATTTATTTCTGCTACACTAGGAACAAAATCTCAGCTCTGTCTCCAGAGCATTACATATTGCAGACTCTGTCTCTTTGGCCCTCTGCATTAATTTTCTTCAAATGACACCAAGGGGCCAATATGTTAAGTTTCCACTATTGGTCTGACAAAAATTTGGCTTCTATTTATAATCATTTGTGTAAAAAGCATCAGTTTGGGTTAGCTTAGACCTATTGTGGAGGGAATTGTTCTAGCACAGATCATTCCAAAATTGCTTTCACTTTCTGTACTTGCTGAGGTTTGTGTTTTTGATGCAGTGTAAATTGTATCAGGGATACTGACAACTCTCTGACGTGCAATTGGAGGTGTACGTTGGAAGGCTCTATTAATCCTAGCTTTGGTCTCCTGTCCTTTTTAAGAGGATTTCTTTATAGAATTAGGTATTGATCCTACCCTAGTTATTGGAGTTGATTCACAGCTCCATAACTCCATGGCCTGCTGGCATAAACAGTCTAAAATCAGATGAATGCTATGAGTAGCAATACACAAGATGCAACAAGGGCAACGTCAATTCCATACTAGGGATGGAGATTTCTGAGCCCCTCTGGACTCCTGCTCCAGTGTTTCATTTTCCTTACTGTTTTTTTTCCTTCATCATCCAGATAAAAGAATCTAAGATTATTCCTTACACAGTATTCTCCCAAGTCTGGGTATATCATAGCTGCTTGTGACCCATGCTACAGGGCTTCTGATGTTTCTTTATGCTGACTTGACTGTAATACATTTAGCTGTCATGAAATTCTTTGATATTTAGTCTAAATTTTGTTTTTTAATGTTGTCATAATACTTCTGGTTACAAATGAATGCTGTCCCCACCTACTCTACAGAGAGAAGGACTGTAAAACAGTGTATCTTCATCCAAAACGTTCAGAGAACACAAAGGTTTCCCTAGCAGTGAGAGGTCTAGGGTGGATCCCACTCAAAGGAAAAATCCCCTCTTCCCCACACGGTTGTTCATGGATATGTTGAAAAAATTCTTGCAGGCTTCCTTTCGATGCAGGAGCTACGAGCTGCTAGATCTGCTAGATCAGCCTGCTCATCTTGTGGACTCTTCCAGGACAATTCACTAGCATCACTCCTCAGAGCAACTTGGAAGCGTAATGAATGCTGGCAAAGTCACATTGGTGTCAGCAGCCTACCCCCAGAGATCTCTGCTCCAGCCCTTCCTTACAGTGCATGCACAGTGCGGTCATCTGCTCTCGCCCAGCAGTTCTGGGATCACTGTGTTCCCTACACGTGCCGAACAGCAGTGATATTGATACGCAGTAAGACACGTGCTTCTGGGAGTATCAACCAGCCTGCCTGCCAGCGGGTGAAAAGCTGCACCATGCCACCATTCCCTTACACAGAAAGGATGCAAATAACCCATCAGATAAAAATCTTGGGCTCTGTAAACCAATCCTAGGTCTACTTTATATTATTGTTGCAGCAAGACATAGGAATGGGGAAGAGGTGTGCCAACATCTGGAAAGGACTGAGCAAAGACATGTTTTTTCACAGAATCACAGACTGGTGTGGGTTGGCAGGGGCCCCTGGAGATCACCCCGTCCCACCCCCTGCGTGAGCAGGCACCCCCAGAGCAGGGGCACAGGGCCGCGTCCAGGCGGGGGGTGAATGTCTCCAGGGAAGGGACCCCACAGCCTCTCTGGGCAGCCTGTGCCCCTGCTCTGGCACCTGCACAGGGAAGGGGTTTTTTCTCATATTTAACTGGAACTTCCTGTGTTCCAGCTTGTGCCCACTGACCCTCAATTGTCCCTGTCATTGGGCACTGCTGAAAACAGCCTAGTTCCATCATCCTGACACCCACCCTTTAGATATTTATAGGTATTTATTAAATCCCCCCTCAGCCTTCTCTTCTCCAGGCTGAACAAACCCAAGTCTCTCAGCCTTTCCTCAAAAGGGAGATGCTCCAGTCCCCTGAGCATCTTGGTAGCTCTCCGCTGGACTTGCTCAAGCAGTTCCCTGTCCTTCTTAAACTGGGGGGGCCCAAAACTGGATACAGCACCCCAAATGTGGTCTCACCAGGGCAGAGTAGAGGGGGAGGATAACCTCTCTCGACCTGCTGACCACACTCCTTTTAATGCACCCCAGGACACCGTTGGCCTTCTTGGCCCCAAGGGCACAGTGCTGGCTCAGGGTCACCTTGTTGTCCACCAGCACTCCCAGGGTCTTCTCAACAGAGCCCCTTTCCAGTAGTTCAGCCCCCAGCCTGTGCCGGTGCGTGGGGTTGTTCCTCCCCAGGGGCAGGACCTTGCACTTGCTCTTGCTGAGTTTCATCAGGTTCCCCTGGGCCCAGCTCTCCAGCCTGTCCAGCCCTCGCTGGATGGCAGCACAGCCTGCTGGTGTATCAGCCGCTCCTCCCAGCTTGGTATCATCAGTGAACTTGCTGAGGTTACACTCTGTCCCATCATCCAGGTCATTGATGAATATGTTGAACAGGACTGGACCCAGCACAGACCCCTGGGGAACACCACTAGTGACAGGCCTCCATCCAGACTCTGCCCCATTGATCACGACCCTCTGAGTTCTGTTGTTGAGCCAGGTCTCTGTCCGCCTCACTGTCCTCTCATCCAACCCACACTTCCTTAGCTTGCCTGTGAGGATGCGATGGGAGACAGTGTCGAATGCCTTACTGAAGTCAAGATAGACAACATCCACTGCTCTCCCTCCATCGACCCAGCCAGTCATGCCATCACAGAAGGCTATCAGGTTGGCCAAGCATGATCTTCCCTTGGTAAATCCATGTTGACTGTTTCTGATAACCTCCTTGTCCTCTACATGCCTGGAGATGACCTCCAGGATGAACTGCTCCATCACCTTTCTGGGGACGGAGGTGGGGCTGACTCGCCTATAGTTCCCCAGGTCCTCCTTCTTGCCCTTTTTGAAGATTGGAGTGACATTTTAAAGCAGAACTTACTGGCTTACAGTCTTACTAGGTGCCCTGAAAGAAAGTATATTAATACCTTTTGTATGCACCTAAACAAAGGTATTGCTCTGCTTTGCTGTACCTAACCACATGGCAAAACACAAACCAGAGCTCGTACATCCTACAAGTACACACCGTATACGCTACTGTGTGGCAAGTATTAAACTCAATAAGGTTAAGTTAAAAACATGGGGCTACTCACTGAGGAATCTTGATCTCAAGTTTTGGCTTTTGATCACTTCACAAGTAACTAAGAAAATAAACTAATGAGGTAAATGATTGATCCATGTTTGGAAAAAAATATTGTAATGATATATAGAGCAAGAGAATATAGCTAACCAAACTATCCCTTGCAAAAACAGACCAGCATGGACAGAGTTCCAAACACCTCAACCATTCCTCTTGCTAGCTACATCGTAATAATATTTGGCAGCCTCTGGACTTCAGGAAATATACGGTTTTATATGCATGCTTATGAAAAGCCCAACAAATTTTTGCAACCTTAACTGCATCTTGCTGTAATGAAAAGCGTCTTAGCAGGGGCTCTGTAGAGCCTGGATCTGCTCCAGTGAAGTCTGTGGAAGGTTGCTTATGGATTTCAACATTTTAGGCTCAAATCTAAAAAGATTCATTCACACAAAGAGCCTCAGTGAAGCCAAATAACTAGGCTTAACCTAGGCTGCCCTGAGATATTTTATTACAAATGAAACCAATTCCCTTTGAAGATAAGGGAATGCTTTAGTCGATGGACTCTATTTTGCTTTTGGCTAGATCTATGTAAATCTGGAGTGATGCCATTGACTTCATAAGAACCTCATCCCAGATTTACAGTGATGTCACAAGGAGCAGCATAGAAGCCCTGGTTGATTGAAAATGAGTACCGAAACCTTTAATTGAAACTGAACCATAAAGTAACCAGTGGGAAGATATTTTCTCAATTGCACTTGTGATTATTTTTAATTTGTAGTTAATTATTAACGTCGCCATTAAACTCTAAGAATTCACATGAATCAGCATATCTATGTGAGGAATTGACCATACCTGATTACCTCCAATTGTTGGTTATAAATTATTATTTTTTCTGGGTAATCAAGGCCCCTCATGGTGTAGGGTGAGCCAGAAAGTCTAGTCTGCTTTGATAATGTATAGATATTTGGGATTTGCAGCATATTGAAAGGCCCACATTTTCTTCTGTATAACTTCCCCCAAGTCAAACACATCCAAAGTGAGGTGCAGAGAGAATTACATTTTTTCTTAGGTAGACTCTCAATGTTTGCTTCCAAAATATTTGAATTTTGGACCAAAATAAGCGAAAAACATATGGAAAGAGAAAACTTCAGGCATAAAAATGCCATATTCTTCAGAAGTCTCTTCTCCTGAGAGAAATGCATTTTTGAGATACCTCTTTTCCACACTATTCATAATGCCAATGCATTAAGCCAATGGCAAATACATTAGGGTTATGCCATACTTTTAAATGTTATGTAATGTATCATTAAGAAATCACTTGAGTTCCTGGGAAAGTCTACTCATTGCTTTATAAATGTTTAAGGCTCAGAGGGACCATTATCATAATCTAGTCAGATCTTCCACTAAACAGACAGCCAAGCATTGAGAGGGAATATATTATGCATATCGTTAGTAGTGAGGCTTTGTATAGCTGGCCTGGACATGGAAGACTCCATGGTGCCACTTGGAAGTTGCGCTGTTCCTCTAGTCTTAACTTACCAGGCTAAGCTTGTGGAAATTCTCAAGGTAAATTTATTTACTCAGCCATCTTAAGAAATAACAAGATACAGAGCTAGGATTATACAACAGCATAGCCACTTACCTCATAGATGATCTTCACCTTTTCACCCCACTCTAACTTGCATCCAATACTGCCTACCATTAGATCATGGCCTCTAGAGGCACTTGATGGAGGTACGGTACCTTTGAAACCTCCCAACACGTGTAGTTAAACCCCTACGCTGAGTAAGGTCCCTTACTGACACTCACCTTGGATCATTATGACACAGAAAGCAGGCTGCGGGGGCATTATTATTTCATCAGTGATGTCAGTAGCCAGGACATTTATCCAGATCCGATTTCATCCTCCAACAGGCTCCTTGACTCAGTAGATGTCATAGGGTCAGGAGATCTGGGGAAAAGTCCAGAGCTGAGGAGAAGGAGAACGCCAACCTCAGAATAGGTCACAGAGGAATGCGATCAAACACATCATACCACAGATAATGGCAAGCCACTGTCAAGCAGCAAGATGGAAGATGCTTTCCTATTATTCCTAGAACTGATATGCTGGGTCTAATCTATAACCCTGTGCTTTACAACAGTCTGATCAGCCTCTTGGCTTCATCTTTCTAACTCCCACCTCATGGCCCCTGGATCTATTTAAAACAGCCCAACTAAAATTATTTTCTTGGCCTGTTACTTGACCATGTCACATACACCAAACCTGAGCCAAAGGAAGATCCAGTCCAGGCTGCGATTCAGGTCTGGGTTTAAATCAAAAGAATGCTTGTGCTTTGAGTAGACAGAATATTAACAAGTAACAATAATGTAATAGCCTGTAATAACAAGTTTACTTGCAAGAATACAGTCACAGATGAGTCAAAAGAAGGAAATATTCTCCTGGGTGATACGGTTTTAGGATTAATACAGTATGAAAACAGATCTCCAGACACATACAGACTGATCCAAAATGCAGTAGGGTTTGTTTGGCACCAAGCTCCCAATTTTGACTCCATCTTAATAAAAATCAGAGTTGTATTTGTTTTTGTATCTTTCCCCTAACTTACATAAACTGATTTCAACCAATCTGAAGAGCAAAACCTTCCCAAACTACCAAAGTTCAGGGGCCTCTATTTTTGCAGCTCCAACATTTTTACTAAGACATCTCCTACTTTGTGACATTTTAATTATTCACAGCACCAGCTCTCTGCAAGTGGAACATGCTGTGTATTCTCCATTCACTCATTCATTAGTTTTAATTAAACCCTTTAATTTTATTTATGCTGTCATGGACTGATTAACAATTTGCAGCACAAACCAGGAAGTCTTAAACAGCACCTTGAGAAATCTTCCTTGCTCTAAACAGAGATCTGCTATAATAACTACAGATCTGCAGGATTATGTTCTGAAAGGCAAAAGGAACCACATCAGCAGCTTTCCCAATGCAATTTTCTTTTAGCTGTTTAACAAAACATATCTCAAGGCCTTTGGTGAGAATCACAGATGATGAGGTGTCCAAGGGATTCAACAGAATGAACGTGCGGACAGGCACCGTGAAAGTTCCTTTATTAAAGCAGTATATGGCTGAGCTGGAGCAGCATGATGCAATAGGAACAGTGGACCAAGTCCCACTTCAGCACAGACTCAGGACATTTTAATTGTTGCCAAAAGGACAAAAGGCACTGCCTGGAACTTGTTAAAGGATAAATTCATGGAACAGCTTAAGTGACTCTGAACAGGGTCTGGATAGCTGTAACTTACACATTTTATTATTCTTTTAAATTCCTGCCATCCATTTGAAGTGTCTGTAACTTACACCTTCTGACAACAGACCTTCTGTCTCTCAAGACCTTCATCACAGTGATATTAGATCACCTGGGCCCATCAGCATGTTTCCTATATATACCTCACATAAATTCAAAGATTTAAGTCCACTCAAAGCAGCCACCCGTATACTTCTGCACTGCCCTACTCAGCAGTTAATGCTAGTCCCCAGATTTCATAACAGCCCTTCCCTCACACTTCACATCTGCTCTTTCCTCTCTGGTCCGCCTCTACACGTTTCCTTCTTGCATCTTTTTCTGTCCCCATCTGCACATCCCAGCTCTGCCACACTTGCTCCCTCAGCAGTGTTTCGTCTCCCCATACCTGTCTGGAAACGACTGTCTCAGAGCACTTTTTCCCCCCTTTCCCTGCTGGGTGTAGCTGTGCTCACCAGCTGAGGCGAGGCAGCTATAAGTCTAGGAGAGGAAGAAATAAACATCTCCATTGAACCGAGCTCATTGAAAGATTTGGGCAGGATAACCAGAGCTCCTGGGCCCCTTCTCATACCCCACTTCCCTTCTCCACAAACCACCTTTACTCCTGACAATGAGGAGTGGGAGAAAGAACAGGTAATCATACTCCCTCTCCCCCTTCACTGGAATTAACTTGCAGGATTTTCAGCCACCTGGTCCCTACTTTAGAAATGTAAATTCCAGCTCTCTGCTCAGTACAATATATGCTTTACACAGCTCTAGGTTACTGTCAACTGCTGTGGAGTCCTCAAATAACTCTACACATTTTTCTGCGGTCTTTTTGTGCAACCTATCAAAATGCAGTTTACAGACATGGAAGCAGACCTACCATTAATAAGAGAGCGTGCGTTACCTAGCCCTTATATGGTACAGAATCCATGCTGCAATGGGAGGAGTTAATGGGGTAAAGGGGGAGAGAGAAAGTCTCCTCAGGGACCACAGTCGTCCCTACATAGCCACCATCATTAAGTCAATCCCTATTATTTTGCTTATAGGCTTGCAATTGTGGAGAAACAAATACAGCGAGGCACTCACATTTCATCTTCCTGGCCTCTGTTTTGAGTACAAACTGAGGCCAGACAGGGAAATCTGTTTGAGTGTGTCAGTCTAAAGTGAACTAAAACAACACAGCTCTTTATCCTTTGGCACAGCCTTCAAAATCTGCTTACACAAGAATTCAGCAATGAGCTATTTATAGTGCCTGAACTACCTCCAGGCTCTTCGCATAAGGTTGTCCCAGGAGAGCCCAGCTAAGACAAAGCAGAGCAACGCGCGCTGAATCTGCCTGCCTCATCAGGAAGGTTGAATTTCACTCTGGCCAGAAGCATTCTGGGCAACAAATTAGGCCTCCCATAAAGTATTCCAACGAAAACAGAGGCCTTAAAAAGAAATCAGTGTTTTGTTCCCTTCCAAGACATGTAAATCATTTTAAATTGCGCTATTTTAGAAACCTTTGTGATTTCTTTTAGGTGATGCCTCCCTCTAGTGTTAAAGCAGGCAGGTGGCTGCTTCCAGGTCTGTCTCTGCCAGCCTAGTTTTTGAGGAGGTGGAAAATTTTCGAGTACTCGAATATTCATATGTTTCTCTTCATGGCACCATCTGACAGCTGAAACCCAGTCTTAGCGTGACCCTGCCGGCGAGCTTTAGGACTCATCATACATGCTAGTCGCTGCAGGGAGGCCTAGCACAGGCCATCAGCGGGGGGGAAAGCGGCAGCCTACAGCTGCCTGGGTAAGATGGCAGCAGAAGACCCTGGTTCTGGGATACGAGGGACAGAGGCTCATCATAAGCGTCCCACTGAACAGCTACGAAGTACACAAAATGTGAAATGCTGGTTTGCCAAGACTCAATAAACTCCCAGGTTCAACTTCCCTCTTCGCCTGCAGAAGATTGATGCAATTGCCCTGGCAACATCCTATTACATGCTTACTCAGTACTTAAACCTAGTATGTATTTGTTTGCTTTTTATACAGGCCCTTAAAACCTACTGTGTACACACAGCTATAAAAGATAGATAGCAAATACACATGTGAAGCGATGATCT
Organism: Phalacrocorax aristotelis; assembly: GCF_949628215.1. Classification (NCBI taxonomy): domain Eukaryota; kingdom Metazoa; phylum Chordata; class Aves; order Suliformes; family Phalacrocoracidae; genus Phalacrocorax; species Phalacrocorax aristotelis. Next base: position 3,340,594 of record NC_134287.1, on the reverse strand, counting down.
GGCTGCAAGCTGAGGAACAGTCCTCTACAAGCTGCAGCAGATTTGGCTAGAAGGTCACTTTTTTCTTCTTGTAGAGAAACATGCAGCCCAAATAAGCACAAACGTGGAGCTTTCCTAAAAATCCGGTATTAACAAGAACTTCCTTACACGTGAGCCTTCATCCAGCAATATTTGTTGGAAATACAAAAGGTAAGCAATCTAGCCATAGTAAAGTAGTAGGATAAACTTTCACTTCTGGAATTTGTTCCCATTTGCAGTCATGATTTTTCCAACCTAATACTGCACTAGGAGTAGATTTCCGCATTTAATTTCTTAAATGCACCACAGCAGGGAGAAGGAGGGAGAAAAAAACCCACAGTTTTATTTCTCTGCAGTATAAAGAGTAAAAGCTATTGCTTGCCAACTACACAATTATTTTCAAAGAGCTTAGCATCTCTCTTAAGTTGATATATTAGCTTTATTATGCTGGCATGGCTCTGAGAGACACTTGCCATGCAACTTGCTGGTAAAAGGAGATATAGATGCTTTATTACTGTGGATGGAATTCCCATTTCTGCCAATGCTGCCAGCAATTCTGTGCCCTCCTGAGAAGTAATGTGGCTCCTAAATCATTTATTATCTATTTTCATCACAACTTCACAGTCTTAGCATTCTTTTACAAGTGTCAGTGTGCCTCAGTGTATAGCATTTTCACCACCAACACAGAAATCTCCTAGGGCGTTGGCTCAGACCCACAGCTGATATTTCACCAGGAAAGGGTTGAAAACTAGAGAAGCTAAACTGATATGCACTAAAATCTGCCACTGACATCTGCTTTTTAACAGAACAATGCTGCCTGTGAGTGCTAGAACACCCTGTACCTGATTATCTGACCCCTCTAGCATGATGTTGGGATTTTCAGCTTCTAAGCTGACCTCAGGCAGGACAAGTGTATCCAGCTGATCAGCTCAGCCACAAAATCAGCATTTCTAGGAACAGCCATAGCACAGGGAAGCACATAACCGCACAGGGAAGGTTTAGATGGAACCTGAGGTGTCCATCCCGTTGCAGACCTCTAAGCAGGTAAGGGAAAGTTTATTTTCCAAAAATTCAGTCTCAAAATTTTACAAAGTTGCATTTGAGGCTTCTTCCAAAATTCCATTGGAGTCTTCCCTCCACTATGTTTAACAGGCCAGCCCCTTATTCCAGCACCCGGGGTTTTTTTTAAAGCTAGTGTGTTTCAGGCCACTTGAAACATGTTTTTTCATAGCAAGGGGAATTAGCCCCTAGAACAATCTACCAAGTCATATAGTGGGTTTTCTACTGTTCAATGTATTTAAATCAAAATGTGACATCTTGCTAAGCCATCTGTGCTACCTCAGCTCCAAGACACAGGCCTGATGTAGGAGTTACTGAGCGAGAATTTTTGCTGTGTGTCACACAGGAGGTCAGAAAACATGATCTAATGGTCCCGCCTGGCCTTAAGCTCTATGAATCTATGAATAAATGAAAATCTTAGGCCTAAGCACTTTGGGACCAGGAGCGTCTTTAAATATTTAGCACAGCACTGTGTCTACAGGGACTGCTCCATAAATAAGAGTAGCAGTCACATGCCTGAGGCTCAGCCATCTCAAGTCAGCTTAATGCATATAAACACTTGCGTGATGAGAGCTCGAAGACAATGTTCAAATCCTGGGGCCACTTAACTCTGAAAATGTAGTGGTTCAGACTACTTATTTCTTAGCCGGTCAGTCCGAGGCTTTCTGTGCCATTGCTCCGTTGCAATCAGTCGTACGTACAGGATTTCCTCAGAACAAAATCCATAAATACATTCTGTCACAAATTCCTTCCTTAGCCTTCAGTTTGGCAAAATACATACTAAAATCTGTGGAGGAAAGGGCTAATTGAAAAAGCAAGACTAAAGATTTGGCCAACTGTCAGCAGGGCACACCCTTAACAGCACAACCCAGCCATTAAAGGGCTTGAGAGGGTCGTGTCCTACTAAGAACCAGGGACTTAGATACGGCAGGTTATTACTGGGTACACTGGCTACATCACTGGGATGTGTTTCTCACAGAATTCCCAGGCCATGACTCTCGGGATAACTTACAGTAGGAAACTGAAGAAAAATGCTGAACTAAAAATTAAAGCACTGCCACTTTCCCCCTCATCACTGACAATAATTTACAGAACCTGATTTTTCATTATCCAATTCAGAGTCACAAAAACAAACTGCTTCCTTTCCAAGCTGTTACTCTATCTGAGCTTCCTTGGAAGCCTGTTTGTGTTTCCTCACAGCCCTCCAGAACCGACAGCTGAGCTCTGAGCTGCTTTCCACACTCTTGTCAGGATCCTTCCCAGTAATCCCACAAGGCTGATAGAAAGGGAAGACAGTCACACAATTTAATTTCCCAGTCTTGCTAATTCAAGTAAAAGAGCATAATTACTGCATGTCAAAAGCTGCCAGAACCAGCTCCAGCAAGGATTTAGTGTCATCACTAATGCTTGCATGAGAGGGGGGTGAAGATTGTGGATATATTAACATTAACATTAAAAAAACCCTAACCAAACAAGCAGAACTAGTCCTGCCCAGGAAACCACACTGCCAGTAATTTAGTAGAGTAGCTGCACTGCCGCTAGCAATCATCTCCATGTAAAAAGAATTAAAGAAAATTAAGGTAAATGCAATTAAATACTGCAGTAAAATACTGAGCAACATGGATGCATGGAACTCTACCATTGGCTATGTGAAAGGATCAGAAGACACGTGTGTATGTAGCTGAGAGCAGACTTGAACTTTGATTCTTCAGAGGTTCATTTTCTCCATGAAAATGACTGCACTGAAAATATAACCTCAAAGTCACTCTGGTTTTTAATGTGGATTTTGTACTTTTACAGCCTTTGTAATGGACAGTGCCAGCCAACAGCTGAGGTTGGGAACAGATTAAAACCATAGATCTCACCTGCTAAAGCAAAACTATGTGTTGAGGTAGAACAGGTAAAGAAAGGCATAGTATTGGAAATGCATCAAGGATGGACCACCACAGAACTAGCTTTAAAGGCCTACAGAATCTACCCCTGCCATGACTTTAATGGAGCCACATTGATTGTCAACTGCTGCGAGACCTGGCTTCAGCAGACTTCAGTCAAACAGCCTTCATTCACACCACCTGGGAGGTGGACCCAGTTTGCAAGAGACTAGTTGCACAATAGGCTTATTATTATACATCATTCCCAGTGTATATGGTGTTTCACAGACAGATGACATTGATCAGTCTCTGCTTCCCACATTTCAGAACACTCCCACAAAGTTCATCTTCAGTCCCATACATCCCCTCATACACAGAGCACAACAGGTATCTTTAGGAGCAAGATCCACCTGAGACGTTTGCAGTCACAGTGAGGATACCAGTGTAACTGCTTTGTCCTGCGAGTACCTGCCTTGAAGCCAGAGTATTTAATGTTGGATTATAGCCTCTTTCTTCTGGACTTAGTACTGACCATCTCCCACATTAGTAATCTGTTAACCCATTGTCATGGTTTTAGCTAGGATAGGGTTCATTTTCTTCACTGCAGCTGGTGCAGTGCTATGCTTTGGACTTAGTATGAAAACAACGCTGATAACACACCGATGTTTTGGTTTTTGCTGGGAAGTGCTTGTACTGGTCAAGGGCTTTCCAGCTTCCCAGGCTCTGCTGGGGGTACAAGCAGCCGGGAGGGGAGGGGGCACAGCCAAGAGAGCGGATCCAAACTGGCCAAAGGGATATTCCATATCATGTAACGTCATGCCCAGTAGGTTAACTGGGAGGAGCTGGCCGGGGGATGGAGGCAGCAACTGCAGCTTGGGGATGGGCAGCAGTTGTATCGTTCATGTTTCTGGTTTTTTTTTCTTTTTTTTTCCATTTCCATTTTATTATATTATCATTATCGTTATTATTATCATAATATATTTTTAATTGTATTTATTAAACTGTTCTTATCTCAACCCACAAGCTCTCTTTTTTTGTGCCTTTGCTCTCCCTATTCTCTCCCCCGTCCCACAGTGGTGGGGGGAGTGAGCGAGCGGCTGTGTGGTGTTTAGTTGCCGACTGAGGATGAACCACAGCACCCATAGAAGTCTGTTAACATATAAGAAAATCTTCACTCATTTTCCTCTCAGGCTTGGGAAAGAAGCAGCCTTTCATTTGAAAACTCGTCTCCTAGCAAATAATACAAAGCTGTTTTTTGCTTTTTCCAGGACAACTTATCTTCTCCCCCTAATTAATCAGTTTCTGGAAAACTGAGCCTACCCCTCGGTTTAGTTTTGACAACAGCTTGATGTTGCTCTGTCCTTAAATGCCCCCTGGTTGCTGCCTTTCTCACTCTGCTGAAAAACTTTGCACTTCACACTTTCAATTGTTTCATCAGTTACAAAGCATTGTTCCCTGTATTTAGAACATGGCAACAAAGGTTAAAGGTAAGCCTCCTCATTTTAGTCATTAAATACTAAGCAAAGGATATTTGCAGTTATAACATATTTCAGAGCAAAGGAAACAAAAGTGTATCACTGAGAACTGTTTTATTTGCCTGCTGACCTTTTGGGTCTCAGCTTTACAGGCCTTGGAGGACCAGTTCTGTGTTTTCTTGAGGCTTCCAGACATTGGGGACTGGAGGGGGAAAGGGCATGGAAGGAAGGTGAAGGAACATCTTCAGTCAAGGACCTGTAACTGTAGTTCAGAATAAAGCCAGGGCACCAACAACTTTGAGAGTTATTCGTTAATACTCAAGGAAATGGAATAACGTCTCACAGGGAGCTGGCAACATGGAGAACTTGGTAGGATACAGTATTTTACTAAAACTGTCAGTGGTGGTGATTTATGAGAAAAAGTAACAGAACTCCTACTCTTGGAGCAAATGTGTAGGGACTCTGTGGGTGAGTTAGGTATGCCACAAATTTGGGGAAAAAAAAAGTTTCAATTACATTTGAAGTGCTTGAATCACCGGGTACTTCATTTATCAACAGTGTTTTACTACAGCAATGTGGGCTCCATCAATGCACTGTAGGAACACAGCTGAGAAAATGTCAGACAATCAATGTCTAGAGAGGCTAGGACTTCCCTGGCACAAGAGAGATGGGGCTACTGGAGAGAGTCCAGCAAAGGGCCACTAAGAAGAGTAGGGACTGGACCATCTGCCCTGTGAGGAAAGGCTGAAGAGAGCTGGGACTGTGTAGCCTAAAGACGAAGGGAAGATCTCATCTATGTGCACAAATATCTAAAGGCAGGGTATAAAGAAGACAAAGCCGAAAATCTAAAAAAAGTTATCTTCCCTCCCTATACACCCTAACCTACACCCTTAAACTTTCATGATTAAAACATTACATCTAGTCACACACAAGCACCACCTCTGCTATGCCTCTGTTCAACAACCGTGACATGCCTGCATAGTTACAATCACAATCTTCTACATTCAGCATGACTGATCAGTAGAACCTCGGATTTTATATGTGTTATCTTTACTGGACAAGCTTGCTTTCTCTCTTGGTCTGCAGCATTTTGTTGAAATTACATGTGAGAAGAATAAGGTATCATGACTGTCACCTACTGATACATGCCTTGCCTCCACCCCTGAATAATTTACAAAATAATAATACGTTTTTTTAAATCTGTGTCTTGTTTTAAGACACTCATTGCAAAAAGAGGACATTAAGAATACATGGAGCAGGATAACTAAAAAGCAGTTGAAGAAAGCAACTCTGTGGTCAAACTGAATCACATATTGTTCCCTGAAACCGAGAGTTAAACTCTATCTGCCTCAGCATTTCATTAGCAAAACATTTCCAAATGCTATGTATTTATACGCTGACAGTTGGTCCAAGGCTGGTAGTCAATAAATTCACTTATGCTGCCCAAAGGAAGAGGAGCTGGATCCAGGATTGTCATGCCACTGAAACAGGGAGACAGAAGGAAGGAGAAAGAAGGTAGAGACAGCAAAAGGAGCCCTGGAGAAAATCTAGTTTTGTGCTTTTGTCACTGTCCTGGTTTCAGCTGGGACAGAGTTAATTTTCTTCACAGTAGCTAGTATGGGGCTATGTTCTATTATGGTGTATGGTGTATGGTGTGTTCTATTTGTGTTAAAACCAGTGTTGATAACGTGGAGATGTCTTAGTTGTTGCTAAGTAGCACTTACACTGCTCAAGGACTTTTTCAGCTCCCCAGGCTCTGCCGGGGGCACACGGAGCTGGGAGGGGACACAGCAGGGACAGCTGACCCCAACTGGCCCAACAGACGTCCCACACCATATGGGCTCATGCTCAGTATATAAAGCTGGGGAAAGAAGGAGGGGTACATTCGGACTGGCGGCGTTTGTCTTCCCAAGTCACCGTTACGCGTGATGGCACCCTGCCTTCCTGGGGATGGCTGAGCTCCTGCCTGCCCGTGGGAAGGAGGGAATGAATTCCTTGTTCTGCTTTGCTTACACGTGCAGCCTTTGTTTTACCTGTTGAACTGTCTTCATCTCAACCCAGGAGTTTCCTTTTACTCATGTTTCTCTTCCCCATCCCACCGTGGGCGGGGGGGGGGTGGGGGGAGTGAGCAAGCGGCTTCGTGGAGCTTAGTTGCTGCCTGGTGTTAAACCACGACCAGAGGGTTAGGGAGAAACTAGAAAGGAATGCAGGAGACAGAAGAAACCACCGCTGCAGAGCCCAGCAAGCAGAACCGGAGCCCTTAAAGGACTGCTCCTCTCGCCAGCTGCTTACTAACCTATGAGCAATACTGCTGCTAAACCCTAAGCTGCGCAGCACCCTCTTCTTCCCTTGGAGGAACCCAGAGTCCATCAAATTACTCTATTTGCACAACAAACAACGTTTGTTTTTCAGGACTTGGCCTACTTTACAACCGCTAGATCACGTTCCCCTTCCCAAGCCTTTCAAAGGACAATCACCTGACGTGATTAAGGCAGGTCAAGGCGGGAAACGAGTTTTGAAGCGGTCCCGGTCGGTAGCTCCTTGCGGCCCGGGCGCTGCTGCCAGCAGCGCCACCCGCGGCTGCCTGCCCTCAGGCCCGCCGGCAGGCCGCCACCGGTCCCGCTCTCAGCCGCGTCACGCATGCGCGTCCGTGACAGGCACCGACGTTGAGGAAGTGACGCACGCGCGCATGGTTAGTGAGGGGTGGAGCATTGGCGCCGTACGCTGCGCGTGCGCAGTGCGTCAGTGGCCGTGAGGCGTCCCGGGTGCCGGGCAGCGAGGTGAGCCCCGTGCGCCGCTCCCCCTCCTCGGCCCCCTGGCCCCCGCAGCTCCCGCGCCTGCCTCCCTCCCTCCCTCCCTCCCTCCCTCCCTCCGTCCCGGCCGGGCCCCGCGGGCAGCCGCGAGGGGCAGCCCCCGCCGGGGAGCGGGGTGGGCGGGCCAGGGCTCCCGGAGCGGCGCTGGCGGGGCTGTCACGGTACCTGCTGCCGCAGTGCAGGGCCGGACCCGCTGCTAGAGTGTCGGGAGCTGGTGGAAGAAAACCCTGGGCTGGGGGTGAGATCCGCCGGCTGCCACGCTAGGAGCGGGCGCTGGTGGGGCCCACCTGCCTCCTTAGTGCCTCCCTGCAAGGTAGTTTCTGCCCGGAGTTGATAAAAGCCCATCTAGTCTCACCCTGCAGGCTCCAAACAATACCAGCCCCAGGCTTGCCTCGGTAAGTCAGCCCAGCGTTGATTTCTCATCCACTGAGATGCTTTGTGTTCTGCTTCAAAGCTGAATTGTCAAACTAAAGCCTACAGTCAACAGTTCTCATCAGTGCTTTCACGGGCAAGTCTTACCCTGTTCCAAAAACTTGTTTGGTTTTGGGTATGTTAAGTCACGCGTGTTTTTGTTATGTCATAGTCTTCTGGAGCATGACCGTTTACGCACAAGATTGAGTTCACTCTCTGGCAAGGAGAGTAATTTTTACAGGTTGTTTTGTTTGTCTTGATATCCTCATCTTCCAGGATTATTCCACATAGTTGTCTTTAAGAAATTTTGGCCACTTTTTCCTTTTGATTGTGGAAATCAGTGTGGAGGAGCCTTTGTGGGAGGCCTCACGGAGGAGTAGACTACCTGGTGTTTTGAAACAAGAACTTCTCATAAAGACACATGCTCAAAATTTCATTTACTTTTACTTGGGCACAGTCTTCATGAGGTACTTTCTGTGTGCGATCTTATGATGATGTGGTTCTTCTTTGTTGCCTTTGAGCAGAGGATGCCAACAGACAACAACCACCTGCCAGGCAGTATCCAAGAACAAGACCCTGTTCCTACTTCAAGCGATAATTGCCTGCGTAATGCTGAGGAATTGGGAATTGAACAAGAAAATGGCATTTGTGACAGTGACCTGGGTAACAGTATTAGAGTTCCCAGCTCCGTCAGCCAGTTGTCCGCTTCCATGGCTTTGGAGGTGCCCAGAAGAGGACAACCCCTTTTACAGATCAACAGGCAGCAGATTCAGGCCATCTCACATAGCGCACAGGCTGCTGAGCTCAAAGGTTTAGGAGTTGATGTCTATGACCAGGACGTACTGGAGCAAGGAGTTCTTCAGCAAGTAGATAATGCAATTAATGAAGCTAATAAAGCAACAAAAATAGCTGATGCGGGGAAAGAATACCAGTCAGTGCTCGATGACTTAAGGTAAATTGTGTCCTTTCTTACTGTTCCTTTCTCTTCCTGACTATTGAATGAGGCACGGCGTCTCATGTTTTTAAAAGCTGGAAAAGGTGTTTGAAAGCACTAAACCATATATACTCTTCTGAGTCACCCACCTTTTAAAAAAGGAGAAAATGTTTTTCACATCAGAGCAATGCTTCATTGCTTTTATTTGCCTAATTCAGTCGTGCATCAAAGCAGTAGAGGACAGCATGTCTCCTTTCTCTGCTTTGTCTCCTGCCTTACCAAGATGCATGTTTGTTTTCTGGGCAGTGGAGAACTGTCTTATGCTCTATTATTCAAAGTTATAGTCAGAAAAAGTCCCACTTCTCTGAATTTTTTTTTGTGCTTCATTGGGTTATCTGCTTCTGGTTATGTGCTTCCTGTAAATCAGATGACTCCATATGAGTGTGCTACAACCAAAACAACCCTATCACAAGTGCTTGTATGAAGTACTTAATGACATCTTAAAAGAATCAAATGCTCAATTAACATGATATATTGATATAGAGGAGTTTAAGGGATAGGAGCCACTAATCTTTTGAGTTTTGATCTTCCTTTCTGTTGCTTGTCTCATTGTAAAGTTAGTGTGAACTACTGCAGGTAAATAATTCTACCTGTGCATCTTTCACTGTACTGCCTTAATGTTGATTTTTAGTGCTCAAGGGTGCTGTAGGCCTCCATTACCTATGTGAACTCTCGCATAGCTCTCTTGTTACACATATGCTTAATTTTATGCAGTTCATTAATTTTCCAGTTTGGGTGTGGAGATGTGAAATTAAGTAAGCTTGCAAAACTGGGACCTAGTTTCAGATGTTATGTAGCAGCAGGACGTAACGAGATAGATGGTCGTTGAGAGGAAGAATGGAGCAGCGTAAGTATCGCAATTAGATCACGCAGTTATTGAAAAAGTAGTGCATGGCACTGTCAGTTAGTTGATATATCCCTGTTTTTCTTTAAGAAGCATCCTATGATTTTTGTTACCCCTCTATTTTCACCTTCTAAAGTTGTACAGTGAGATTTACATCAGGGGATGCAAATGTTTTATGCAGACCTGTAGAAGCTTGTCTGTATAAGATGTAATGCGTAAGTCTGAAAGTTGATTTTGGAGAAAATTAGCATCTAGCGTGTTGAGCAGAGGGAGTAACAAAAGTAAGGATGTATGAGTAGAGCGTGATAGAGTTAGTTATGCACGAGTAGAGGTAAAATCAGGCAAGAAGTGGATTTTCAGTAGTTAGCACAGAGTTCATGGTAGAAGCTGCAAGGTTCTATAATACACACACAAATTCAAGCAGAAGAATAAAAAAAATGGTTGAAGTTAAATCCCATTTAAATCCCACACTCTGTTAAATAAAGCTTTGTGGAAGAGGGTGGTAGCAGTATGTGTCAAGAGACCCTAGGGTCGAGGAAGCAAGAGCCAAAACACAGGAGACATGCAAGAGGATGGCGTGCTTCAAAGCAACAAAACAGAAAACTAGGAAAGGGGGTGGATGGGATTGTTCGAAAGTGTTGAAAGAGAATGGAGAAGTGAAGATGGCAGTGGTGGCTGGGGAGGTGGTAGAATATGTCTCCTAGAACAGAGGTAGAATTCAAATTAGAGCTGGAGAGAACTGTGGCCCAACAATTTCCTCCCTGACAGTTGAGGAAGCTTATGTAGTGCTTTTCTTTACATATGAGGGGAATAATGGCCACTTTGCAGGTGTTGTAGAGTTTCCTTTGACATTTTTCATAATGCTCTGAGATGCTAATTTGAGTATCCCTATGAAATGCTCTGCTGTTGGAATCAACAAACCTGGGCTTGTTCCTTCAGATGGGGGCGCTGCCTCCTTCCTTGCGAACAAATTCAGCAGCAGAGACAGGCGATAGTGTGTGGTTCAACCTGAATTTCGTATTGCTTATGGAAACATGAAAAACGGTAGTGCATGAGTAAGGAAAGTTTAATGTTGATGTGCTGTTAATTCTTTGAGCTAGTCTGTCATCTTGAAACTGTTTGTGTCTTGGAATCTGTTCTTTTGTAAAAGAGACATTGTAAAGGTAAAAGAAATAGGCTTCCCTGTATAATGGCATCAAACTATTAAAACAGTTTTGGAAAATGAAAACATGGGATTTCGCGTTTAGATTTTTGGTTTGCATTTTGTTTAACTTGACTAATAAGAGCAACACTATCACTTGCTTATTGTCATCATCAGACTTTTAACTTTTGAGTACTAAATATTGCAGCGGTTTGTTCAGTTTCCTTGCCTTTGGAATTTCAGTATTAGCAAAATTTTGTTTAAAAATATTTTGACATACAATTTTTTGAAGTGTTTAGTATTTCCAGTGTTGTTGAAATAAAAGATGCTCATTTAGAAACTTACCTTTAGACCTTTTTAAATCTTGCCTTAAATCTCCTGCAATTTCTAAGTTGTCTGAATCAAGAACGTGATATTTTTCTTTCTAGAGTTAATTAGTACATTGCAATCTTCTTGTTTTTTCAGATCATGTACAACATCTCTGAAACAAATAAATAAAATTATTGAGCAACTTTCACCTCAAGCTGCCGACAACAAAGATATAAACAGAAAACTAGATTCTGTAAAACGGCAAAAATATAACAAGGTGACTGGATTACGTTAATTTCCTGCAGACAATACTTAGCTTGCGCTTTGCCTTAAGGTTTGGATTATGCAATATAATTCTTGCTTAATTACATAGTTCAGAGTCAGTCTACAACTGCTGTTCCTTCCCTTTTTTTTTTGCTAGAAAATTAAACCATTTAAATATAAATAACTGAAGATGTGAAAGTAAGAGCTGAGTTTTTTTTTTATTCTGAGTTTCAGAGCAAGCTGTAAAACTGAAGTTCCGGAACCTGCTGGGAAGACTGTTTTGCATTAATTTAATTAAATCCCTCTCGGTAGTATTTGGAGAATTAGTGAAGTGTTGTTAGGTCATGATTCAATGACCTAAATCTCAGCTCTTGTGGTCTTCGTTCCCTACCTTCCTTTCTTAAATCGTTGCCTCTGTCTTTCGTGTACCCGTACGCAACATTCCTTTCTGTGAGCCATTTTAACTGATTGATTTGGCAGAAACTGCTCCAGCCTTTTTCTGCCAGGGAAGTAAGTTAAAGGAGCTTGTAGAGCAATCTAGCAGGCATCAGGGGATCGTAAGCAATAGACCCATACAGCTGTGAGTAGGAAGAAGATGATCTGAGAAAAGGGAAGCTTCTCCTGGTCGGGAGTGTAGCACTTTGATTAACTCACCATCTATAGAAATTCACCCTAATATTTTCTCTAATGATAAACCTCACTGAAAAACTTACTGTCCTTTGCCCTCAGACAGTTCTTCCCAGTCCCAGGCCATTTGCCACTGACTCATTAAGTTGTTTGGTTTTTAACCTTGATCATTTCAGCAACTTAGATAACGCTGTGCTCACAATTTGGCCAGTTAGAGTGAGGGGGTCAGTACTGAGCAGTGACACAGGCCTAGGAACAAGTAGCTTAAAGTAGTGGAAAGAAATGCATTAAACCAGACTTAACGCTAAAGAGTGATCGTGTAATTGGATACTGTATTTTGCTTGTTTTCATATTGAAGTAATTTATGTAAGCGTTAGTTGCAGGAGAGCTTCAGACCTCCTTGCGAGTTCGTTAGCCATCTCTAACAGTCCTTGAGGTGTAAGAATAAGTTCCTAAATGAAAACTATAATCTGTAAAAGTGGTTAATAATCTCAGGAGTGTTTTGGAGGCTGTTTGGAGGCAGGTGGTGTATTTCAAGCTGGTGTTGAGCTACTTTTTGCACGGAGAATTGCTGTTTAGTACTCTTCCTTTTGTAGTATTTAAAAAAGGTTAAAGAAGACTGAATTCCTCTGTTACTGAGACAGATGGGAAATTAATGACTGGTACAAGACAGCTATTTCCTCAGAGCTGTCATACAGGGAGTGTTTTATGATGTAACGTACTCTGATAGCAAGGGTAATAGTGCATACACAGGAGATAATATATTGTACCATACATGAATATGCTTACCCGTTGTGGTTTGAAAAGCGCTATATGAAGACATGGGCAGGCTAGTGAATTGTTCTTCACCAAAAAGAAAAAAAAATGCTCATTTTGCCATTAACTTGATTTTTACTGAAGTATGTGCCCCCCTAGGTAAGGAAATATTTCCAAAGAATGGAATTACAAATGTGGAAAGTTACGTTGCCTGTCTTTGTTTTACTGGTTGGAATTTTTTGTTTCATAAATGAGTTTGCAACACCAAGGAATCACAATGTCACCAGTAAACATACAGTTGAGGGTATCTCAATCAAATAATAGTTGTTACAGAAGAGCTAGCTATGAATTATTTGCATAGCAGTAATGAACTATACTACTTCTAGCATCTGTAATGTTGATGTGTCATTTATTTTTTTAAAATCATTTCACTTTGTAGTTTTGCTGTTAAATTAGCTGTGACCACTCTTGAATTAACTGTGTACAAACATATATTAGGATGATGGACTGATTTATGGTTTCAGTTTCTTTCTAACAAAACATTCCAAAACTTCTGCTGTGATAAATCTTATTAAATCTTTTAGCTGTTTTTAGTGGCTTATTAACAATTAACCCAGTCTTGCAAATCATGAACTAATCTTTTGATGTTCTCTGTGCATTTCACTAATCCGCTTGATGGACTTCCCTCACTAGAATCAACACATTCTTAAAATGACCTCAAAAGATGTACATAATGTGTAATGTGCATGTGAAATTCATGTGTATAAACAATCTGATCTTACTGTACCTATATCGTAAGATGATTGTACACACAAAATTGTGTGTGTTCTGTGGGTTGGAGCCCTACAGATTGTGGTGATGCTATTTTTGCACTACTGTGCTGCAATACTGTGAGCAATTGAATATTAGATTCTGGTGGAAAATACTGCAAATGTATTAATTTAAGTCTTGTTTAAAAGGATAGCAAGTTTATGAACCAGATTAAAAATTAAATTATGTATCTGTTGTCATTCAAGGAGCAACAGCTAAAGAAGATCAAAGCAAAACAAAAGCGTCTCCAAGCAATTCTTGGTGGAACAGAGATTCTTGATAAAGTAAATGAGATTGAATTCGAGGAAGATGAAGGTATGGGAGAAGGCGGAATGTTCTGTTCTCCTTTGATGTAATGCCTTATTTTTTGTTTGCAGCTACTTTGCAATATCTTTGCCAATAAGGAAATGAATTTCAGTGGTTTGCTTTCAAAGAGAGAGTTAAGAACACTTATTCTCTGCACCTGCAGAATTGCAGATCTTGGCATAACCATGTGGGAAGTGTTAAAAAATGGATGTTAATCCTTGTTCAGCTCAGTAGGGATGGCTGAGGCACATTAGAGTATTGGGCTTAAATGGGAAATCCTAACATTTTTTTCATAGCTAATTTGATAAAGATGACTAACATCACGATTGAATTACATTTTATATGCTGGATGCTATCAATCAGCGTTAACAAAATTGTTTTTTCTTACTGTTGGGAAGTATGACTAGAAATGGAAGGGGGAAGTGCTTCTCTTCTTCAGGCTGCGCTGTGATTTAACAAAAAGAAAAAAAAGGCTTCTTCCAAAGCAGGATATTGGTTCTCTCATTGTTTCACGAGGTGTTTTTTTCTTAGTGCTGTCTGCAAACCAAGCTTGGATTTTGTAACTCCTGCTTGGCTGTGTCTTTGTCTCGGCCACAGTCACTAATCCGCAGTGTTCTGCAGGGCAAGCTTGGACACCACTGACATCTGTGCATCACCTTTGCGTTATGTTGTTGTTTGCAGAGGTGTAAACTTGTGCTATTTGTCCGTTGCAGATGTGGCTGGAGTGGATGCCAGATCTCACAGAGCTCATGCTTCTCCTGATTCAACAAAACTTACAGGAGTCAAAACCTCAATAAACTTTTCTTAGTAGAAAAGCATCTTTAATCCTTTTTCTTTGACTGGGTTCATGCAGTAAAACTCAGGCACCCAGTGTGATGAAATGTAACGAGGAAGTGAATGGAGCCCAAGATGGAAGAAATGGAGTTGAACAGTTCCAGTAGTTTGAGAAACTGAGGGGGTGGGGAGGGAGGAGTTTCATGCCTGATACATCATCCTAACTTGTTAAACATGTTTTGTTGATAAATACAGTGCTTTAAATGGAACAGTATACAGTAGCAACTTGTGCTGGCAATTCTGGTATAGCTATTTTGAAATCTTGGACCCTAATAATAGATTTCAGACTGGAATTCCCCTTCAGCCTCCTGAATTCAAGAGCTCTTCCCCCTCTTTGGTTTCAAACATTGATTATAGTTGGTGTTAAACTGTGTACACAGCTACTATACATGTTAACTGAAGCGTTCTTTCATGTTAACGTGCTGCACAGCTGATCTGACTTTTAAAGTCATAATCCTAATATTAGTATTGTAGAGTAGGAAGATGGGTTTTGTTTTTTTGGGGTGTTTTATTTTTGTTTTTGTTTTGGGTTTTTTTTTAAGCATGTGGGAAGACAGTCTTTTATGTGTTTTGTAAGATTTGTGTCTGTCTTGGTATGGTAATGGAAATGTCAAATTTCAAGCTTCTGAGTAGGACTGACAAATCGATGGTAAAATAGAAATGGACAGTGTTGCTGCATATGGGGACGCAGTAGTTTCTTGCACTGAACATGGTGACATGGGTTGCATTGACAGCATAGGGAGCTCATTAGAGTTTGTGTCCTGTGGGGGACTAATTTATGGTCATTACTGTCGCTGTGTGCTGTTTCAGACACTTGGATAGTATGTGTAAAGTGTCCTGAAAGAAGTTTGAGAAGTGGTTTGAAGCAAAAGTTTGTCTTTTTTGGCCTTCTGTTTTGTTGGGTTTTGCCTTTTTTGAACTACAAGTATTATGTGGGATGATAATTTGGACTTTTAGTTTGTATATAAAAACTGAACTGAATAAGCTTGGGGCAGGGGGGCGGAACCAAAACACCCTTCTTCCTGTGTTTGAGTTATTCAGAAGGTGTTGAAGACATGCTGGATGTTCTCATTTTTGTTGTAGAACCTGGTCCATCATGTCTTGGCAGTATGCTTATGCCTGTTCAGGAGACAGAGTGGGAAGAGCTGATTCGTACTGGCCAGATGACTCCATTTGGAACTAAAATACCTCAGAAGCCAGAGAGGAAGGCACGACGATTAATGCTAAACGAAACATCTGATTTTGAGAAGTACTTGGCAGACCAAGCTAAGCTGTCATCTGAAAGAAAAAAGCTATCCCTTCACAAAGGAGCAAAGAAGAAAGCACAAGCCAAAAATGTTCAATGCGTAGCTCCCACATCTACTACAAAGGAAAAAAAGGGTAAAGCCCTGTCAAAAACAGATAAGCGCTTAAAAAAACATATGAGAAAACTTCAGAAGCACGCCCTTCAGATTCAGTCAAAGGCGCAGATTCCAAAAGAAAAGAAATATCTTGAGGCCAAGAAGTTCAGGCATGAACAGGAGGATGATAGTGGAGAGTCTGAGTATGTGCCTGATGAGGAGCTCTTTGGTCCAGAAGCAGCAGAGGAGGAGAAGCAGGCATCTTCTCACGCTGAGAATAGTTCTGATTATGAGCTCAAGAATTCGTCAAGAAAAATAAAATATACGGTGAAGAGAGATTTTAAAGGAGCTGAAGATGATGACTTCTTTCCAAGCTCTGAGGAAGAAGAGCATGCGCTGCGAAAGCGCAAAGTAAAGAGATGGAGAGATGATGGAGATCAAGGCTATTATAAACAGAGACTAAGGTTAGTCCTAGACATTTTTATTAGTAACATTAACAAATGACATTGAACATGCAAAGGGCAATGTCTGTAATACAGTGCTGGGAACTGAAGTAAGGAAGACAAGACAGAATGATCAAAGCCTTCCAAAAGGAATCAGAAATACCTCTTAATTACAAGGGCTTTGCTATTAGATTTTTCTGATTGTTATAGGTCCTTCAGTGATAAGCTATTTGTGTGTCAGTGTGTGCGTGTTTTTTGCAGAACTGTGAATGTGCCCAAAATTCAGTATATATAAAACAAAGTATTACTTGGCAGCTTTATACTGAAGTATTGCCTTTGTCGGTAGATCATATACCTACTTCAAAAAAAATAGTTTGTCTTCTGTTTGATAGGCAAAATTACAGTGCAGACAGATGATGCCCTCCCTCTTCAGAGGGATGGCACTTTTCCACTGAGAGAAATCTTTGGTTTGGGATGGGGTGAGATGCTTGGGTTTTGGCTTCAAATAATCAACTGCTAGTCAAGGAGACATTTGAATAAATTAGTGACCTACTGTTTTTGTAGAATCTGTTAGTTTAGTGAAATCTGAGGCAATTACATGTAGTTTATAGTTATATAGTTTCTGTAGCTAACAGGTTTATTTGAAAATCAGTATTAGAAGGATCTTTTGAATTTAAACTTGTAAAAAGTTTATACTGGACAACAGCTATATTATTTGATTATTAGCACATGATATCTCTTGCATAACTTATATTAAAAGACATAACTAATGAAGACTGGACATTTTTAACAGACTGCTGTTAGCCAAGTCTAAAAAGAGCTGCTGTATTTGACAGTGATTTTCCTCCCTTTGTTCTTGAGAACGAATGTAAAAACATCCTTATCTAAAGAGATAGTGGCAGTGGTGCTAGTAACGGTGTTGTCTGTTGCTATGATGACCTAAGGCTGTAAACTGCATAAGGTTTCTAAGGAGAACCTAGTATGTTAGGCTGGGAAACGCCACTAAGAACACAACTTATTTTTGAAAATGGCAACTGAAACACCTTGTGCTAATCTGCCATTTATGAAATTTTTATAACCTGTGTGTTGACGACCTCCCTGTAGCTACGGTGTGCTGTTGAGATGTTTTGTCTATGGATAGCATAGCTGTTGAAATCCTAACAATAAGACTGGGCAATGTTTCCATTTTCAAAACTGCGTGGAAAACATTTTGAAGGGGCAGCAAGGTGATATGTAATTTGTTAAGCTGTTAAAATGCTAACTAGACATGCCGGTGAAATTGAGACGTTTCTGCACATACTGGGAGTCAAAAGATCAAGATCACTGAAAGGGTTGGGTTTTTTTTCACTGTTCTCTACCCACTGGCATGTTGTCTCTTTTCTAGTATAAGGGTTGAGCTTCATATAATGAACTTCAGCTTGTTGATGGCATGCTTACTTTAAATTAGTTACCTTTAGTGGATGTCCTTCAAGTAGTTTGAGAGTCCTCTAGAAAATCATGGATTCCAACTTGAAAACAGTGGCTGTAGAGTGAAAGGAAGAATATATATTAGGGCTGTCAGTGAAAGGTGATTGATGTAGTGATGAGGCCTAGCATAGGAACTTGGTTAATGCTTGGGAGACAAATTTTACACTCTATGGAAATATAAAATCGTACAGATTTAAATTAAACTGTATCAGAGAAGGGGTCAAGAAGTGCAAGTATAAACATCACCTGTTCCTGTGGTGAGAGCCTGAGCTACCCTGGAGGAAGGGGTATCTTCTGATAGCAGAGGGAGTTACAGTTCTGGAATTACTGGTAACAAAACCTCAGGTGGGAAGAGCCCAACTTCACTTTCAGGTCCCAGGTTACAAAGGCAGATCAGGAGCTGATAGGAGGTTTGCGGTCCCAGGATGGTGCTTTTCAAAGTTAAAGTTTATTGCTGTTGTATAGAAGATTTCAGCAAGTGGCTAATCTGAACAATGTCCAAAGGGTCAAAAAGAAATATGTTTTTTATTGGATGCATTAAAAAAAATTAATTGTACTTAATTGGTGAAATATTTACTATTTTATTGAATAAAACTCTACTCTTCACATTTAAATTAGACCAATATTAAATCATTTTTAATTCAGTGTTT
The DNA here is from genome assembly GCF_949628215.1 of Phalacrocorax aristotelis. Lineage (NCBI taxonomy): Eukaryota > Metazoa > Chordata > Aves > Suliformes > Phalacrocoracidae > Phalacrocorax > Phalacrocorax aristotelis. The sequence goes on along the minus strand of NC_134287.1, from coordinate 3,322,162 downwards.
TCATCAAGATTAATTTATTTTGATTGAAAGTTTTAATATGACTCACAGTTTAAATTCATTCAAACACATTTTTTAATAACGTTACGATTGTGACAATTTATCCTTAGCGAAGTCATATCATAGACTACATTTCTTTTGGTTCCTAAAATTACAATAAAAGCCTAAATGAATTTTAGAAATATCAATAACTGTAATTGCTACCAAAACACTACATCTCTTAAAAATTTCATAGCTACAGTTATTGTGGCTGTTAAGCTGCAGCTGTCCACATTGACGTTTTTATGCTGACACCCCCAGGTAATCTTCATTATGGGAAATGCCAAGAGAAAATAAAATGTAGTGAATTAAGAAACATATTAAGAATGCTAGAGAAATGCTGTCATTTGCTTACATTTATGTCTTGTTTCATGTCAGTTTTACTTTTGAATGCAAATGAATGGGTGAGATTATGGTACATTTTACCCCTGAGAGAGGCAGAGGAAAATCCTTTAGGATTGCTTTAGTCTTCTGAACATCCAGTCTTGTGCTTGGTGCCGAATACAGTCCTACACTCTTAAAGATTGAAAATTAGTTTCCTTAACATTAAAACTTTTCAGAGATGGGACTGTGTCAAGGGGAAACTACAACGATGTTAAAGCATGATAATTAGCTAACTGCGGGACTGTGAAGCATCTCTAGAACAAGAGGCTGCTTTCAGAACAGGGGCTGGTGTTACGTGCATAAACGGGCCAGGCAGGAGGGTGCCCAGCTCTTCCCTTTCCTTCTAAAGGCTACTTGCAGTGGTAGGCCTGGTCACTCAAAGCAAGATGTGATCAGTGGAACGTGAAAAAATAAGTTAACTTCACTGTATTCCCTCTCAGTAGTTTCAGTTCTTTTCCCTTGCATGGGCCTTGCCTTCCTCTAGTTACTTTTACTGGAGCCATGTTGCTGTGCAGATGCACAGGAGGAAAATCTGTTCTGAAAAGGTCAATGTCTAAGGTGAATTGTACCTTGCAAGAATAATGAGCAGTAGCAAGGAATGTCAGGGTTATGGAGAGTAAGGCAGATAAGTAGGATACTGTCAAGAAGCTAAAAGGTAAGTTTAATATTCAGTGAAAAGTAGTGTATCGTCATTCCCAGCTGTCCTTCATACTGGCTGTTAACCAGCTGAACCCAGAGGATTGGGTCATCAGTCTCTAGGATGGCGCTGAAAGTCTCGGAAACTTGATCCCCATCAACAGGTATGTTATCGATTATATATTTTGTCATACTCAGCAGTGACCATCTTGGTCTAGAAGTGTTCAGAATCGGCCCTGGTAGAATCTTAACCTGTTGCCTCCTGCCTGATGGCATGGTCGGGTCATGGTAGAGCCAGTTTCTTTGAAGACTGTGGAATAAGTGAAAATGCGCCTGGCTTCAGCTTTTTACCGAGAATCACAACACGAAAGTAACCTTGTATGCAGATTAAATGCATAGGAAATAACCCTTTTCTTTGTTCTCAACAGAAAACTGCTGTATGGTTTTCATGTAGTAGTCTCAAGACTTTGTAGATGTGGAAACTGCAACTTATTAAGATTTTGGTTTTTGCATATTAATCAAAATTTTCCTTTGCACGTATTAAAATGCAAAGTATAATCAAGTAATTTTTGCTGCTTCTAATATATGTAGTTAATGTGTTACATTATTGACATCACTAATACAGTATCTGCATAAGGTGGTAGCTTGGAGTCAAAAGAAAAAATTAGTAGTCTTATGGCCACTCTTCCCACAGCAGTTGTCAGTACGCACCTCCCTGCTGCTTCAAGGAAGGCATTACATGTCGTGTTATGGGAGATAAGTGCCATATCTATGTTTTCTTGTGTATTCTGTGCAGTTTGTGGGGTACAATTGTTTGAATTCTTCAGTTGTCGTAGAGTGCTCAGAGGCAAGGCTAGGAAAGTTGCTTCTTTCCATGTCTCCCAAGTGACATCCAAGCAGCTGAGTAGCTGGACGTTGTGGCTAGCAGTGCACAAAGCAGTTGATACAAAGAATCAAACCAAAAAAATAAAATTTGCTTAAAAATAAGTTGTTTTCTCAAATCAGATCAGTTTTCATGTGCTAGCTCTCTTTGAAGTATCCGAGTCACTGAATCTCTTGATGGTTTCGAGTTATAAATTAAAAAAGGATTAAATATTACCTTTCCTGAAAGATATTTTCTTAGAGCATCCTAACTGGTCTTTGAAATGACAAAGCCAAGACACAAATGAAGATATATTTTGGCTCACTCGCTGAGTACACCTTTCATTCTAAGCTCAAGTGTGTAATTGTCTACATCAGTCTTAATTTACTTATGGAGACTTGTGGTACTAACCGCATCTATTTCATCTGTTAGGACGTACCAATTAAATTCACCCATATAGACTGTAAAAAGTTAGATCAGAAAAGTAGTGCTCAATGCTTCAATTTAGCAAATTAGAATAATCTGTGAGGAATTCTTAGCTGTATAAAATAGAAAACATATTGTGCTTCACAAATGCAAACTATATTAAACACTCAGCTTGGTTCCTGCCTGTATTTTTTAAAGAAAAAAAAATTCAAATTGTGCTCATTACTGTTTTGGATGCAGAATTTCTTTCTAGGGTATTGCAATAAGTGGGAAATGGGCTTAGTATCTGAATACATTCTTATATTAAGAAAGATTTAATTGTATGATATATGTTTTTCATACTGCACTTTTAGGATAAAATTGTATTTATGTCAGTGACCACAGACAGCATAAAATAGACTTTTCAAAGGTCACGCTTTTATTTTCAAGACACCTTGGTGATATAGTAAAATCTGTATTTTCAGATTGTTTAGGCATACTAATGATGTTTAACTGCGATGCTGAAGGCATATATTGACCAAATGGTCAATGTGTTACTTTGTACTTAAGACAAATACGAGCTGCTGCCGTTTCTCCCTCCGAAGTTTGACGTATGGGGAAGAGGGTACAAGACCAGACGGACCAACTGAGTGATCTGGTCTAGCAAATAGTTTGTCCTCCCATTGCTTCAGCCATTTAGATTGTTACACGTTCTTAAAGAAAATAATGATGTTTTAGTGTAGAATATCTTAATGCAATGTCTTATATCGAGTTCCCAGCCTTTTGAAAACTGAAGAGCTTCTTCAGACTATGAAAGTTGTTAGTGATAACAACAAATTGCTGGTTTTTCTTTAACTGGTAATTGAGGGCAAAAAAACCTCCAGAGCTTTGGAAGAGAAGCAGTACCAGAGCCTTCAGTACTACAGCTTGTGTAATAAAAATGCAGTAAAGTAGCAGATACAGGGTGTACAAAATAAACTTTTCTGTAGAAAAATCAGGTACGGGATTTATTAGTTCATATTCTAGATGTGTGTATTTTCTAGGTATCTAATAATTTTAAGAGAAAGCACAACACTGACGATGCTTCTTGCCGAAAATAGAGTAGTTATATTAAGGTAAAGTGCCTACATTCCTGCAGAGCTACCAGCTAGTCTCAGACAGGTTTCTTCCTGGTTGTTTCTGGGTCACTTTTTCTGATGTACACTAGAGGGCAATCTGCTTCTTCCCAGGGGAGACTGAAGTCCCACTGGTGGCTGGTGGCGATTCGTCTTGGAATATAGAACTAGAAGCAAATTCTTGTACAAATTATTGCCCTGCTTGAGTCTAATATGGATTCTTTACCTAGTTGTCACTTCGGAAGCTTTGTAATGTACAATTATTTTGATTTTAGTGTTGTAGGAGTTTTCTTCTTTGGTTTGAGTCTTGTCATAACACAGAGAAAATAATCAAGTTCTGACATGTGTCAGTTCCAACAATGACAGAGTCTGACAGCATTTGTCAGTTTGAATCGTTCATCTTCATCTATGTTCTTTTTTTACTACTTAACTGAATACATGATTTCCTATAATGAAATAAAACCAATGTGATAATAAACATTAGAAACTCATCAGCTTTTAATCAGAAAACTGAATACTATCTTTGGCTTGGTTTTTTCCCCCTGCATATACTGCTTTTTCTCTCCGTTATGATTTTTGCTTCTGAAGACTTCCTGACGTGAGATCAAAATATATTCCAGTGAAGCTTGCTCTCTAAACCTCTCCAGCATTGTGTTGTCATAGATGTTTTTATAGTGAGATCTTTATTGGCAGTTACCGTAACTTGCGTATATTTGGAGATGGTGGTGTTTGTTTTCACTTAATAAAACAAGCCCACAGTTCCAAGTTTGTGACTGGTTCCGTAAAGGCAGACTGTAAGTATTTTCTCAGAAGGTACTGGTGAAAAGCTGACCTAGAAACCTGCCGTAATTTGCTCTCTTCCACGAGAAAGGGTATATCATTGTGTTGTTTGTATAGGAAGCATTGCATTTCATCCCTGTTCTCTTGTTCCTAACCCAAGTTTTTTAAAATAAATTTGCTGGAGTCACAGAAACCTTTAAATGGAAGTTCCAACAAGTTTCACTGAAGTAAGTGGTCAGGAAGAAAAGAGAAACTCTACTAATGCTGCCGCTGGAGAAAAGACAGCTTGGGTTTAAGTCTCATTACAAGTTTACAGATCCCATGGAAGATCATTCTGAATGACCTAACAGCAAGAAGGCTCTCTTTTAGTGTTTTCACCTTATTTCGTACCAGAGGGTGCAGAGTGGTGGCCCTAGGAAGACAGGCATCATTGTCCCGAGAACTGTATGGTGTTAAAAGATACAAGGGGAACACTAGACCTTCACTGCCTGGCTTTTTTTTTTTAATTTTATTCAATAATGTGTTCAAGATAGAAAACTTGAATGAAATTTAATTTTAAATGGTTTTAGCTGACCACATTTTTCTCTAGTGGAGAGGCACTTCTCATGTCGGGCTGGAAGGAGTTAGGGTACTGCGTGTGACACCGCACCAGTCGTGGCTGCTCTTAACATGACTGAGCTAGATAGCAAGGCTAAAGTCTTACGGATTTGGAGCAACGCTTGAGGTGGTTTTTATAGTGTCTTCTGATTTGTTTGCCAGGTCGGAAGCGCAAAATGTCAGCGATGGTAGCTGTCCTATAGGCAGTTGTTTGAGAAAAATTTTAATAGTGACTTCTGTCTCACTCCTTTTGGCTAGTTAGGTCAGGATATAAATCAAGATAATGAACCTGTTTAAGTTATATTTTCATCGCTGAGGATATTTTCAACTTTGGCCTAAAATTAACTAATATTTTTATTATTACGCTTCTTTTTCCTGACCTGGATAAAGTCGGCTAGTAGCTTTGAAAACGTAAGGCACTTAGCCCATAAGCTTAAAGCACACTGGACTGTGCATAGCAAGGCTGGAAATAAAATACAGTCTGCCTGTCAACCTCTAGATGCAGTTTCTTTGAAAGCAATGCAGAGCTTTACAGAAAAAATGAGGATAAATAACTTCAAATATTTAGGAAAAAGAGAGGAAAATGTTAATTTCCTCATGTTTTTAAATAGTTCAGAAATCCTTTTTCCCTGAATATGGAGTATGATTTGGGGAGGGGGTTGAGGCTTTTTTTAGAATTCTGTTAATCCATTATCCTGCCACTTTTTGCTGCCGCAGAGGCAACCTAAGCTAACAAGAAGCCGCTCACGTAATGGGTAAATGGTAAAATGTTACCAGGAGGGAAGGAGACTATTCAGTCACCTGTAATGTTTGTCATTCAGAAACTGGAGGCGTACTGGGAAAGCTGTTGCATCCTGTTGAGTCCTCCTCCATCCAGTTACTGCAGGGTGGTTCTAGAGTGCATTCTCCAGGGTTGCTTCAGTGCGGAGCTAGAAGAACGGACAGATGAGTTTTCCAGCATCTCACTCAGGAGGCTGTTTGTCACTTAATGCAGTGGATTTCAGTGCCAGGCAGCTTAACTTGCTTTCTTTGGCCTGAATTTTCCGTTTGCTTCGCCTCATCTCATCGCTACTATTTATAGGCTTTTTGGGACCTGAAAAATTTTAGTCTTCAGATTTTATATTTCATATACTTCTGCTCTATCAGGTCTCCTTCTCCTTTGGGCTTTTTACGAGATGAAATATGGCTGCTTTCGCGCCATATTGGAACAGTAACATAAGGACGTTTCTCATCTGTTGTACAGCTGGCCAGTTTCTGCAGGGATTTTGTCGGTTTACGCGCCACGTTCAGTGTGCCTGCAGCGAAGGGCACTTCCGTGGGAGAATTCCGGCGAAACCCAAACTGTCAGTGAGGTGCTGTTGAGTCGGTAGCACATACCCACCTAGCAGTAGCATACACTTTACTATTACAGGTAGATGGTTTTGGGTCACTAAAACACAAGTCTATAATTTCTTTGGATGTTGAGGATCCTTTGGTACTTTTTCAAAAGCAGGGGGAGGGATGGGCCAGGCAGGGAATTCTCTAACCTGCCTAGAGTCCAAATCAGGTTTGGCTGCAGACCACAAATCATTCTCTAATTTCAAAACCTCAAGAAAATCATTCCCTTAATGACTGCTTAACAGATTTAGAGCATGTCGCCCTACAGATGGTGATGTTTCCAACTGATTCTTCTGTATAAGATTATACACAGCTGCACATTTCTCTGGGTGAAGGAAGTTGTTGAAGTATTTGGTTAAAGTAATAAAATAGCTCTGGCATACTTAAGCTTTATTGATATTTTTGTGGAGTTTCTTATGGAGGCTTAGGAATTTACGGTAGCCAGATTTTTTTCATGGTGTTAACTGTTGATTCCATTGTATTAGTATTGCTGCCTATAGAAAATTGGAACTAACTGTAAAACTCTGAAGGCTTATAACTAGTCTGGAGCACATGCCCCTCTTAATATGTCAGGTATTTTGAGCATTTACTTGCATAATTCTCTTCTCCAAAAGATTACTGTTTAAATGATTACATAAGAGAATGCGTTTTTGTTGGGTCTTTACGTGATGGAAAATTCAGTCTAGTTTTCCTGTAGTATCTTTTGTATGCAATAATTGAATGTTGACTCTTTGTGTCACTCTAGGAGGTGGCAAAAAGAACGTTTGAAGGACGAAGAGCATCAAACAGCTGAGGAACTTTCTGAAGAAAGTGACACTGAATTTGAAGAGGGTTTCAAAGTACCAGGATTTCTCTTCAAAAAGCTTTTTAAGTATGTATTGTGTAGTATTCTGCTGTATGCTGTTAATAATATTAGTAGTAATAGTCATGGTGATTTCTGGATGCACTTTGCTGTAGCTTCTACTTCAGTGAATAATGCCTCAACGTTCACTTCAGTTGTTTCTTTTAAAAAGGCTCCAGGATCAAATGTCTAAGAAACTAATTTATCACAAGCACAAAATGCAGTTACATGAAAATACAGATGATAACTGGCTGATGGGAATATTGCGAATGCGTATTAGCTAAGCCACAAATTCAGAAGCTCTCCCTGTCTGTTTTTATAAATGCTTGCTTTTATTGATAAGTGCTTGCTTTTAATTCAGGTGTGGAGTGGTAGAATAACTTTACTTTGAAGAATGTATTGGCAAGTTGCGATAAGTGAGAACAAGAAATGTAGGTGTTTCTGTGATTAGGTGGAGTAAGTGAAATTTTCTGTCAGTAAAAAATATAGGCAACTTTTTCTTTAAATAACTACTCAAAGCCTACTCAGAGTAACTACTTGTAATTCATATTATAAAATAGCCTTGAACATTTTGCCCAGAAAAAAATTAAAATATGGAGAATGCATTCTTAATTCCTGTAGTAGATGGAGAGCAGTCTGCAACTCATTCTTTAGTTATTTAATGCTGAATTACTAATGCGGACATGACTGTTTTCTGTCTCAGTTTTCTGAGACCGTGGTGCCCAGTGACACTTTCAAATTAATCTCAAAAAATCTATTTGGAAAAGGCAGCCCAGACAAGCTAGCAGCTGACAAGTTAACTTCATCCATAAGCTCTCCTGTAACTTTCATGCATAATAGGCTTGAACTCATTTTTGTTGGCAACGTTTCGCACAGCAGGAAGAACATCATCTCTTTCAAAAGCTAACTCTATAAAATCTTATAATTAGTGTGGTAGAAAGCCCCTGTTTATAATGGGCGTGCATGGTATCCCTTCCAACAGGACCACTTAGTCTTAACCTCAAAGAAATTATTACTGTTGCCCTGAAGTTCCTCAGAAGGAGAGCGCTAGCTCTGAAATGAAATTGAATTAATGACTTGGTTGCCAGGACCATACACAGCCAATATGTGGTCTCTTGGTTGTTTATGCAGAGGTACTGCAGAAGTGATCATCCTGAGAACGGATGCGTGGTCTGAGTTACGCGAAGGGAATTGAAATAAAGCAGACAACTAAAAATTAATCTTAGCGATACCAGCCTTGCTAATAAAGGGTATCCCTGCAAGCATGAGTCAGCTGGCAAAACTTCTTAAGTGGTTAGAAGGATCAATTGAGTTGAATGATTCATCTGACTTGTAACTTAAATGCTGAGATCTCCAACACAGGAGGGGCCCATAGTCAATAGGCATTAAACTTGGAGTTCTGAGCAAGTTTAGTACAAGAACATGGAACTATATTGACCCAAGGAGGTGTATAGCAGTATGCTGCAAGCGATCTTCCTGCATAGGTGAATTGAATTCCAAAGAAGTGAGCTCACGCCAGAGATAGCAGACCCTTAAGTTCATTCTTTGGTAAGCATCTTAAAGTGGACAGTCTGTTTCTTCCCTATGTACTTGTCTGCTTTGAGGAACACTGAGCAAGAATACCCTTGGTGCTGCTGTGGAACGAAGCCAAACGGCAAGACAGACTTACAAACATTGCTTTATACTCCCTGCAGTTAGCCTGGGAGAACGCTGTCTGTATGCACAGGAAACCAGGTTTCTTTGCTAGGTGCTTTCGGTGTGTGATTCCCAGATATATCTGAAATGTAATTTTGTCTCGGCAACAATGCAGCTGAACTCTGTTAACTCTGGGGTGAATTTTGAGGGATGCCTCGCAGCATGATGGCTCATGTGAAATACAGTTCAAACAGAACTATTTTAGAAGGCCAGGCAACATTTTTATTTTACTTCTACAGGATTTTTGGAGTAAAAAAAAAAAAAAAATTGGTGCGATGAAAGCATAAGATGAAAGAGAATTTATTATCTCTCCATTTAACCACAAAAAAAAATTTGCAGGGGAATTTTTTTTTATTTTAACTTTTGCACAGTTGCAATTATTGCATGTTTATATGCTTATACAAAGAAAGCACCTCATCTTTTCCAGTTTTAGATAACATTGGAGCAGAATTTTTCACAAACTTAATTCTCTACTGAGAGTCTTTCTCAGGAGAAGGGGGGGAGAGAGAAAGATGCTTATGAGTGCAGCTAGCTTTTAAGCTCCGGATGTAACCCTAAGAAAACCAAAATAATATCAGGAAGTTCTTGAATGGTTGTCTTCTGAGGAGAAATGCTGGACATTAGTCTGGGGGAACAGCTTCTGACTGGAATTAGGGCTCGCTCCAATTCTTTAATATTTCCATCAGAAAATGTTTTGTTTTCATAAAATGTAGTAATGGTAGCATCTTAACCCAGTTATAGCTAATCCTGCAAGCCATTTCATAGCTGCTTTCAGATTGCTGCATTTTTAAGGTGAATTAATTTCTAATAAAGGGGTTTCTAAGGGCTTCTTGATAGAATGCATTTGAGACACCAGCAGGTAGTATGATATCTGAACCATTAGATGTGTTCTTTGATCATCTTTTTCAACTACTTAAGCCATTTGTCTCCGTTTAGCGTTCTCTAAATCTATACAGAACTCATCATAAACTGATTTTTTAATAGTACTTTGTAGACACTAGTGTTATTAGCTGTCTGTAGTCCTAAATATTATTCATTCAAAGAATGAAACAGGGTTTTGAAATGCATACCAGACAATGCTCTAGAATGAACAATCCTATTTTATTTTTAAAAAAATGTGTTTTGCACTTTGCAAGGCTCTGCACTCCAGGGACGCACGCTGTCAAGAAAATATCAGTAACCTTATTTTTCCCTCTAAGTTACAAGACACCAAAGTGCTGAAACATGTTTGGGTTTTTAAAATTGTAATTTAAATATACTGCTTCTTCATTTCTTCCCGTCCAGTTTTCAGTTTAACCCCTGCATATGGTGTGTTTTTCCTACTGGTCTCACTGTTTCATATCGTTATAAAAAAGCATGTCCTAAAGTGATTCTCAATCCAGCATCTTATCTCCACATTTTTAGCTTGCCATTGTAAATATTGCTTTCTAGTCTACTTCTTTTAATTGGAATGTATTTTACGTTGCTGCTTATACACTTTCTAGTGAGTGACTGGGCGCGGAAACTGTGCTGATACTCTCACATAACAATGCTCTGCTGCATCTCATTCACTGGAATAGTTTCTATTGTCTTGCCTTCCAAAACATTTTGCCTTGTTGGCTTTTTTTCTTCATTGAAAGAGACTAAATGTGATTAACTGAATGTATGTAAAAAGAAAGCATGCTTTGGCAGATGTGATCAGTTCTCACAGTGGAGTATAAAGCCTCTACCCCTTACAAGTTAAGCCTTTCCTTCAGTTCAATGTCTGTGTTCCAAATAATATCATTTACTAGACTCTTACATGTTGTCGTTTTTCAAAAGATAATGCTTTGTTAGAGCAGCTTTCCAAGTTGCTTTTAACACTTAAAATATACATGAAATAAAATACCCTCTAATTACCATGACTATCAGTTTAATTAGAAATGTTTTAGTGTTGCATAAAGAATGAAAGTCACATGTAATGTCTGAGCGCATCAAAAATGTATGACCTAGTAAATACAGCACTCATGTAAAACACACACCCAGCATGTTACTGTAACTAGTATAAGAACCTTGGCAAATGATTAATTCATGAGTACTTTCTGTTATGATCTGTATTATCAAACATTTGCCATCTTCTTTTTCCTTGTTGTAGGTACCAGCAGACAGGTGTTAGGTGGCTCTGGGAATTGCACTGCCAGCAGGCAGGAGGAATTCTGGGAGATGAGATGGGATTGGGCAAGACCATCCAGATAATTGCCTTCTTGGCAGGTCTGAGCTACAGCAAGATCAGGACTCGCGGTTCAAATTACAGGCAAGTGCTCCTCTGCAGACTGTCAGTCTGTGGAGCTCAATTAATATTTCATCAGATGTATTGCTGGTGGAGGAGGGACCTGTGAATTATTAATGACATTTCAATTACAATATTCCTTTAATTCTTTTAGTGGGGGACATCAAAGGAAAAATTTTACGAGACAATGGAGCTGTAGGGCAGGAAAAATTAAACATGTAACACTTTTAATGAATTCCAGGCATTGATGCTTCATTTTGCAGATGAGCCGCACTAGATATTTTGGGTCAATACAGTGTCTAAGGTTAGCTTCCACAAATGGATTGTTTACAAACTCAATTACATTAATATCAATAGTTTACACAATATGGAATTTTAAATTAGATGTAATACCTTTAGTTCCATTTATTAAATTTTACATTAAAATATTTGTTCTGGCAAGCCACCAGGTAAATGCTTTACAGGAAGTAGCAAGCTGATCTGCAATGAAAGTTAGAGTTTCTGATCGGCAGGGAATTATCCATGCCAAAAAAATAGTGGTAACAATAAAAAGAGTAACTTGTATAGGGGAGTTTCCATCTGCTTTTTGTTGGTTTTGTTGTTGCTTTTCAAGACTGATGGAGTGACTGGCCTTTCTTACAAGATCTTTTTATGCTTTTTTTTGTTACTGAACAATGCTTTAAAATTCCTTCTTCGTAGGTGAAATTACCAGAAAAGATACTTGTTGGTGTCCTTTGATTTACAAACGCAGGCATGAATAATACTTGATTTTTCTAGTTCTGTTGGCCTGTTTACCTGATGTAAATTACTACATGCAATTAAGCAAATAGCAAACTACTATGCTAAACCAAAATAATTAACTTTCTATAGAGGCATATTTAAATTATGTTCAGCATGCACATGAATTGTAAAATAATGCTTTAAAGAGAAAATATTACTGCCTCTTCTCTAGCTGCTTCCTACTGCAGCCTTTTATATAAAAAACTCCAGGTCCTCCATCACTCAGGCCAGCTGGTTTACTTTGGTATGGCTGCCTGATTTAAGGATGCTGCTCTACAGATTATTTTGTGCAGGTATATTCCCAGTTGGAGGACCGCTAAATTGATGGAAATCCTTCAGGAACATCTCTTGACATTGTTATACAGTTACAACTTAAAACCTCAGATACTGCAGTGAAATTACAATAAAACTTTGAAAAGGCCAAAATCTACGCACCTAAGTCGCAGTGTGCTTTCAGCATGGAAGATAATGTGTGAGGTTTCACTTTGGCTGGTGCATATCATTAAGTCCATCATGATAGTAATTATATGGGAGGAAACACGGTTTAATTTTTTGGTGAAACTTACTCTGATTTTGCTTGTGTGCTGTAAGGCAGAGGGGCTAAACAGCTTTGTCTTTGCATGGTCAAGTATTTTCCCATCTGCACCCTGAACTAGGAAGGCAGCCACACTGGCTAGCTAGTTTCTATCTGAAAGCCGTGTAGTCTAGTAAGCAGAAGACCTTCTGGTCAGTCTGGCTGAGAAGCAGGCACTAAGAGTGGACATAGTTGTGTTGTCAGCATGTTTAAATGTCTTCCAGCCCAGCTCTTAACTCATTACCTTGATGCGTAGATGGAGCTGGCGTACTTCTGCATGAATGTGGCGCTGCGGGCTTTCCCTGCCTCGGCTGGCCTTCTGTAAAATGGAGATAATACTGTCATTCCTGTGAAGAATTGCAAAGATTGTTTTATTTGGAGGCACTTGAGTATCAAGACCATAGGGTCACTTTTGTTGATATTCAAAACATTCAGTTTTATTTTCTATCAGTGAAATTTTCTGCAAAAGCGTTCTTTGAAATAAGGTGAGTAGAAATTTCCTTTTGTAAACTGCTTCTGATTCCAGATTTGGAAAGAGCGAGAAGAATAGGTGAAGTCAAGAACAACTTGTTACGTGGAGTATAACTATAACAAAAATTAAAATGTTGACAGTTAATGAGCCATCAGCTGGGGAAAGCCAGGTGTCCTGTGAGGTAGCGGTAGAAGTGTTGCAGCTATGGTGGTGTAAGGATATAAGTGATGCAAGATTTATAGAGGGGGAAAGGTCTTTTAGACAAGCTGAGATAGTTGGAAAAAGTAAAAACTTAACAGCTTTCAGACCAACGGTGCCTTCACAAGAAAAAACAAAGCAGCAGCAAACTTCAAGTAACCCACCTCTAGTCTGTATCTAGGTTGAAATCTGTTGTTGAAACCTGTTAAAGGGCTTGGGGGGTCCATCCACCAGTTTGCTTGTTTCCAAATTCGTTATTTTGTTCAACAAAGATGGTACTTGTCACTACAGACTTTGCTTCATTTATTGGAGAGATAAGGTGAGAAACTCTGCCATAAAGTTTATGCACGGATTATTTACTCCTCTGTGCTCTTCAAAATACTGCGATATAATCATATGCATTACACATTAAGGCTCAGTCTCTACTACGAGTGGCAGATATATTGATTTCCATGACGCTTACATATTGTATTGCTCTTGCTGCCCTGGTCTTTTATTTTCACAAGGATTTAGTTGTCATTTCAGTTTCATTTTGAAGGCATGATTTGCTAGTGCTTGGCAGTAGAGTTGGTGATAATGCAACATGTTTTCCTCGGCAAATTTTTTGAGTACTTAAATATTATAAATATAGTATGACTGCAGCTTCCTTTTTGCTTGGTAGTAAGTATCAGGAATAGATCTTATTTGCAATTCTAATCCAATTAAGGAAGAACTACTAAAGGATACTTGCTGTGAATTTGGGTTTTATAAACCAGAAGCAACAGAAGAGGGGAGAGATTTGGGTGTACTGATCATATATTATATCGACCGTAAGCTATTAGTACAATGCAACTGTGAAAAAGGGACAGAACACATTATGACAATATATTTGGGGTAGGAACCAGGCAGTATTAGCATCTCAGTACAAAGCACCAGTAAGACTTTGGTTTGGAATGTTATTAGTGCCACCTTTGTTCAAGGAAAACAAATATAAATTGGATGAGCAGCAGAGCAAATCCGCTGCAGGGATTAGGAGAATGAGGGGTGCCTCCAAAGTGTAGCAAGCAGAAGTGCGTGGTTTGTTCGGTTTTGTGGAACGGCACAGACTGGAAGAAGTTAGATGACTCTTTTACATAAATAAATAAAAGCTCTCAAGAGAAGAATAAAGTGTTGGCTAGCGGCAAGTGGTGAGAGCCAGACTAGACACAGAAGAGGTTTCACACAACAGCGTGGAGGGGGCGTGAATTTTCTGAAAACTCATCAAAGGAAGTGTGAACTCTTTGTGTAACCTAAGGGGAGGGGGGGATCCACAGGTAAACCCAGCACGTGAGCTTGTTTGATACAGACCAGGGGAATAAGCAGAGGTAATTTGTTACTACCCATGAAGAATGAGAAACTACCATGTTCTGAGAAAGTGGCCTTTTTTGATATAGATATTTTTAAGAGCAGTAGTAGTGGTTATTTCGATTCATTGCATAGTTGAAGCAATTTTTCGCATCTCCAACTTCTGACTTCCCTTGGATTGCTGGGAATTTTTTAATTAGACTGTGTGAGGTTGTTATATCTTCTCATAATGAAAGAGATCAGCAACATCCAGGTTATTCTGTATATGTATAAGCTTTTAATAAAGAATATTATTTCTTAATGTCAGCAGTTTCTAAAGGCACTGACAGATTTTTTTTTAAAGGAGAGTATTACTGGTGTCTGGGAAATCCTCCTTTATTGCTATAGGCATGTGATGTTGAATGTATACTGTGATCTTTTGAATTGTTTATTTATTAGCACTTGAGTAGTACACAGTTGGCCAGACAGAGCAGTATGTGATAACTGGTGCTATTGCCTTTGTATGCAAAGTCATTTTGTTCTGGTTTTTTAAATAACAAATATATCTGAAAAATAACTACTAGTAACCGCTGCTTAGTATATTTCCTATGTGATTGCTGGTATTTGTTTGTGATGGTAATATTTCTTGTTTGGCTGCTGTGTGAGAGATTTTTCTATTCTTAACCTTAAGAGTAGCTTTGAACTTAATATATAGAAAGACTTTGTTTCAAACATCCTTAGTAATTCTGAGAAACAGTGGTATAATTATGAATAAGGAACTTATGAGACAGGTTAAGCCCAGCTCAGACCTCAGTGTGCATGGATGATATATTCTGCTGCTTGTCTTATGTGTAAATTATGGTGATAATAGTACAGTATATTACAGCATATTACCAGCATGAAGCAGAATACCTGTGTGTAAGTCCATTTGTGAGACTCTAGCTACACATTCTTTTTAATAGAAGTAATAAAATAGTTGTTTTTTAATGATTTTTTTTCTTATGGAAACAGCAGTCACCCAAACCTGATTTATATTACAACAGGAGGAAGTTCCCTTATGCCTTATTGTTTGGAGATTTTCTATTTCTGTGTTTATCTTGATAAATGCATCCATTAACTGTTCAACAGATAGGTTCTTATAGCGGTACCCCTTCCCATCTTCCTTTAAAAAACAGACTTCCGGAAAAACAAAGCGCCAATTAATTTCCATAGCTCTCATATTCCACTTGAACTATAAAGTGTGTTTTTTTAATATTGGTGTATTTTAATAAGCCACTTAATATAGAGCATTTCTTTCATGTTAAAGGTTTTTCCTTTGAATGCTTTATTTTAGGTACCAGGGATTGGGTCCAACACTGATTGTTTGTCCAGCTACTGTGATGCATCAGTGGGTAAAAGAATTCCACACTTGGTGGCCTCCGTTTAGAGTTGCCATCCTCCATGAAACTGGTTCTTATACCAACAAAAAGGTAACAGTTGACATCCATTTTGTAATTCCAGAACCTTCTCTCTTTCTTTATTTTTTCTCTTGTGCTAGGTAAAAAAAAATAATAATAATCCCCTGTTCGTGTTTCTGTGCAAGCTTGTGCTCCTTCTCTGGTTGTTTTAAAAGAACAAAAAGTTCACTGTCTTGTAGAGATTTTTTACGAAACTGAAAAAAAAGGGATGTTATGGAGTATATTTATATTATTATATAGTCTAGGGTTGCCTGAACAAATTAAAGTAACAGGCTTCTTGCTTGAGCTTTGTTGGTACTGTAGTCCATGCTAGCAAGTTCATGACTAGACTGCTTGTACAAGAGATGTGCTTCTAGTACTGGTGAATTCTTTCCTCTCGCTTTTGTGCATCGGTATGTCGTTGATCTAATATTTAATACATTTTGCTTGAACAGGCAATTTCTCTTGGTCAGTCAGTATGTCAGTTGATATCACCTAGTCTCATTTTTTTCAATGACAATGTTACTTTGTTGGGTTTCTCTTTTTCAAGCAGTGCCTTTTCTGCCTTTTCATTTTCTTGGCCAGTCTCTTTTAATATGTGTGATCTTATTCCATTTCTTAAGTTGACAAGCCTGACTTGTCTGAAGTTTCAATCCTTGGTACCTTGCAGGAACAAAACAAGGAAAACTTAGATTTTGTTTGTTTGTTTTTCCCTTGGCCTCATATTTCAAATGCTTAAATGGATTTTCAGGATTCAGCACAGCATTTTTAAATTTCTCTTTAAATATTTACTGAATTTCTTGTAATAACATTAAAATGATATGGTGCTTAATTGCACTTGATTAAATGTATTCTGAGGTAATTGATGCAGTTCCAGTACATGGCAAAAAAGGAATAGCACACTCTAATGTGCTAATAGCTTCCTGTTGTTCAATTAACTTGGTATGTTTTCAAGCCCTAAAAGTCCGTTGACCTCAATAACATGCTTGCACATCTTCCTAAATTAAATCGTGTGTGCTTATTTTGGGGCATTTGTTAATTAATGCACTTGACAAACTGGCTCAAATTTTTCCATCTGCAGGAATAGTCAGGTTTTCAGGACTTCACCTTCCCCTTGTACTCCCACAAATGCCTGCTCAGCAACTTAAAATTAAGGAATTTGGATACCTTATGATCACTTTAGACAGGTTCCGTTCTTTATTTCTGTCCTAATGCCTCATCTTCTGAGAGCAGCAACAGTATGCTTTGAACAAGTGTCGCTGCTGACGTGGTCTTCACCTCATGCACATATGTTTCCTAGATGCCTCTTAATCAGGGAGGAGCAAGCTTATGACTGAGGTATAAAAATAAAAAAACCTCCAAAACAACAAAACTTTTGCATTGTAGTTGTCCTTATACCTGCAGGAGAAGTTTATTACTAATGTATTAGCATAAATGACACTTGTACACTGAAAAGATATCGCATAAAATACAGGCCAGGTGATTTACTCCTGATAAAACTGGCAATTCCAGACTCACCTGTTGTTCTGTTAATATATTAGTATATCATGGTTTGTCCCAAAGTAAATGAGAAGGGGTTTGTGCTGGACAGCTAACTTGCCAGGAGACAGGATTGGGGAACTGGACATTGTTATCTGCTTTGAAGTGAGAAAGGTCGCTTCAGCCCCTGGGCTAACAGAGGTTAGAATGGTCTGGACGGGTGGGAGAATATAACTGTCCCCCACATAAACCGGGCATCAGACAGTGAAGGTCTTAATGGATTCTGAGGAATGCGTTATCCTATAGCAGTTGGCCAGCAGGTTGTGGTAAAACACGGGATTGCAGCTTGTTCTGTACAGGCCTGTGGAAGAGGGACAAATGATTTGTGAGGAACAGAGAAAGATTAATCTGAAAACTAATGAAAGAGAATTTTGAGTTAAACGAGTTAAAGCTATGAGAGGTGTCCCATAAGGCAAGACGGTATTTCATAGCAGAAAGAGACAACAGCTGAAGTTTTATTTGATAAAACTTAAGTTGATCTTTTTGGTGAGATGAATCTATGTAATTATTACCATAACAGTGTCAGGAATCCTGAAATATTAGCAAATACTAAATCTGTCAGCACTGGTGAAATTATATGCTTTTCTGAAGAGTTATTTTCTGTTGCACCTTCTTGAGGTACTCAGGCACCAATGCAAGATCCTGTCTCCCAATTCTTTAGACTTGCCCACAGAGGTATTTGCTTGACAGTGAAGAGTGGGGAAGACATCTGTTCCAACTGTTTTATCATTAATTGATACTAGGCAACACCTTGCACATCTTTTTGGTTTGTGACGCTTCTTTAGCGTTACAAAAGGACTTCTGAGCAGTGTGGTAGCTGAGAGGCTCACCAGTGATTACCTTAGCATAGCCTCTCTTCCCAGTCCATTTTGGTTTGCTTTGCAAGCAACTTTAGGATTTTCCACATATTACTATGAAATAACAGCCTGAATTGTGAGCACCAGATTGGCTGCAAATCGGGTCAGCCTGTTTCAGATGAGTCATTGAGACACCCTGCCCAGGTATCTCTGCTGATACAGTATTTGTGTAGGTTTTAGCATGTGTGGTGCTTCAAAAGAGACACTACTTCATTCCTTTGCTAAATAACAATGGTAGACAATTTTTTTGGCAGTAAGGGAGGGAACTGTAAAGTTCCAGTTTCACCCTTGAAATATGACAGTTCAAAGGCCTTTGGCTATCCACAGGGGAAGTCAGATTGGTATTTCAGATGACGGAAGAAAGACACAAGAGCGAGTTTGGTAGGTTTCCAAGACTTCAGAGCTAGTTTAAGGCATTTGGATGAAATATAAAACTTGCTTTTTTTATTATTTGTGATCACAGAAGATCATTTCATTTTTCTATGATGATGAATGTGCTTCAGGTGGGAGCAGTAGGAAGAACCAGGTTTAAGTAGTAGTCTTGCCTTGTGAAGTCAGCTTTCAGTTTGAATAAGATGCAGCATTTGGGGCTAAATATGTCCTGTGGCACTGTCTCATGCAATTAACCTCCTGCTGTGGTTTACACTCAGTTCTGATGTAGCTTAAGGTGACTTGTAAATATCAAGTGCTCCAAGACCTCTAAGGATGAGAGAAAATAAAGTAAATCTAATGTAGTGTATCATAAATACCATTTTATTTACAGTATGGAACAGAAGATAAAGGGAAGAAAGCTCTGTAAGTGTAGGAAAAACAGCCTTCTGTACAAAGAGCTTGTCCTGTTTCAAAAACATCTGATGGCACGGGAGCATTTGTAAATCATGTTGCCTCTTAAGGCAACATGAACTTTGGTTATCTTAGTTTAACATGTCACATATGTAAGGAGGCTGTTTTTTTAAGATCAAGGCCGAACTTTTAACTTCCTGATCTTTAGAACAGGTATCACTGAGCTTACCAATTCTTTCTGGTGGTAATGGCATACCTTTTGTAAAGCTGGAACTTTACACTCCCTTATTTTGGTCAAGTGCTGGACACACAACGCAGCCCTCGAAAGCAATTCTCAGCGCATGACGCTTGCACCTGCGGAACCATCTGTTTAAAGATGACTTTGCACAGTGAGATTTTAGACCTTCTGCTCTCGTAGTAGAGTACGTGATCTATGTATAGCTGCAGAGGTTAAGGTTATTGGCATGACTGCATATGGGACCTTTATTTTAGCCAAAGGCTCTATTTCTGAGTGAAGGACCAAACTCTGATAAACCGAGTATCGTGCCACAAGAAGTAGCATTCTTGTTAAATATGTAGTAAGTGCTTTAGCTCTTTCTAGTGCAACTTTTACATTATTAAACATTGTAATGTGTTCTTTTGAAGCCTCTTCATGGTGCCATTTAGGTTGTTTTGTTGGGGGCAGGGAAATAATAAAGAGGTTTTATAGGTTGAATTTATGGATCTCTGGGCTTAATGGTTGGTTATGAGATAGTGATAAGTCTACTGCAGAATGCATTTTTGATCCACAAGTGATATATAGTTGTGTGAGTGACTAGATATTACCTCTGTAAGTTCACATGTGCTTTAAAGGTATCTGAATGTTTAGAGAATTTTGTACTATCGCTAGTCTAGTTCTTTAAGTTCAGTCTTAACATACATATGTCTCTTTAAGAAAATTATTGGGTTTAATACATAATATTATAGAAGTGTTCAGGTCCCCTTAAATATTTTTTTAAAAGGCTACTTTATGCTAAAAAAGATAAACCTTATTTCAGTAAGCATCAGTCAAAAAAATGGTCCTGTTTTTGCAGCCTCAGAAACAAACCTGTAGCTACAGTGAAGTATCAAAAGGAAGAAAACATTTGCGTAGAGACATGTCCTTAGAATAACTCATAAATGTTTTAGCCGTAAGAAATAGCGCTTGCCAGAAATATTCTAGTCTTTGTACACTGCACGAGTCCCAGTGAAGACAGGACAATGCAACCAACTTATCACCCTAAGTTAGGAGAAAATACTGCGCTTGAATTGTAAAGGCCAAATACTGTGCTCGACAGAAGTACAAGATCAGAATTACTCGATCTACTCTCATGTTCCTCTATTCATTAGCATCTTTTGAAGGCTGGAGTTCAGAATTTCAAAGCTAGATAACTGCTGTGTAATCTTTTGGCATTAGGATTTGTTTCTCTTAAGCTGATTTTGTTTGTTTAACAATGCGTGCCCTGGAATATTTCATTGAAGTGTATTTCCGGGGGGCGGGGGGGGAATTTAAACATGCCTCAATCTAACCAAGCATGAATTGTGAATTAAAGAATATGTGATAAAATAGCATAGGTTCTGAAATGCCACAGCCTCGAAGCAGTGTGTATCCAATATTAAATATGTTGTCATTTTTAAAAATATTTAAAATAATCCCAAGAGGTGCAGCTAAAGCGAAGGCAACCTCTGAGAAAGTGCCCAATGCAGTAAAATGAGAGTTAATAAGTGTTGTAGCATTAGTTGATAAAATCGTGGTGTTGTATTTCTTCATTGTCAGCACAAATCCTTGTTTATTAAAAATTTAGCTTGAAGGAAACTTTAATTAATTACAGGTTCAGTAAATCCTGACTAGGATTCTGCTGTGGTGTGTTTACAATGAATGGCCTTCATGTGCCTGTGTTTCACTCCTGTTCTCTCTGCTACCTGACAATGTGATTTATGGCTGTTGTTTTCTACTAGTCCACTGTTTGCCCTCTAGGAGGGATTGGTCTCTTGAGCCTCCATAATAACAGCAGCACTTTCACAAAACATCTTTTAATGACAACGATGCAGCATTCTGTAAGTCAGGCTAATTGCAGACGTACCCTATTAATTGCAAAAACTAGGAGAGGTTACATATTTTACAAGCTTTTAATTTGAAATCGCCCGAGATGATTTGTCTTAAGTGTTTGGGTAGGGATGTCTCCGCTATTCTATGATAGGCCATTGCTGAGACTCCAGGACACGGTTGCAGACTATGGGCAATGTACCAGGTAGGATTAAGCGTTGGATGTCCACACCTGCCTAGAAATCCTACTCTGTAATACAAATTGTTCCAAAGATTACAAATTCTCTTGAGAATCGTGATGTCAACATTAAATAATGTGTCATGGTTTTATCAGGAGATGATAATCAGAAAGTAGAAATTCTTGAACAGTTAAACCTAGAAGAGCTTTTTGAGTCTTGGGGTATGTCTGAGCAAGAAATTTTACAATAAGAAATCATGGACTTTTAACACCATCTGAGTCTTTGAAATGGATTTTCTCTTTTGGTTTTGTTGGGTTTATTTTGGTTTTTTTCTTAAAGGCACTTCTAGTCACAAGGGTTTTGTCTTTCCTTTAGCAAATTCTGGGGTGGTCCTACTTTTTTTTTTCTTCTATATTGAGTATGTTTATTTTATCCAGAATTGCCTCCCAGCCCATTATCTTCTGCTTTAAGTCTTCTAGATTTATATGCGGAAGATAAATGCAAGAAAGTCTTGGATACTGTGAATGTTGTGGAAGGTGATACAGGCTGTGCCAGCCCTACGTAATTTACAGCTATAAAGGCTAGTGAAAACTTGGGGGAAGGACATGGCTTACAAGAGAAAGAACAAAATTTGAAGATTAGTAATAAGTATATTAATCCTATTAATGGAAAGGTTGGACAGAATTTAGGATTAACCAAATAGATTTTTGTGGTTGTTTTTCACTTTAATTTTCTTCTACTGTTCTAGAACGTGTGCGCAGTGCACAAAGCTGGGTTTGTGAGGTGAATGAGAACTTGAAGAAACCAGTTACTTTATCTGAAAAACCCAAGCATTAAATTTTATTATAGCCTTAAAAAACAAAACAAAACTGTTTCCTTTGACCAGGCTTCAAGTCAAATTCTGATCTGCTATAACACAGTATTCAGGTGCTTCGTTCTTTTACAGATGAGCCACGAATCATATAATCAAAATCTTGCCTATACTTATTTTCTTTGCAAAGTAAATTGTATATCTGCTTTTTGAAACATTTTGTATGTACACTGGACAGCAAAACTGGAGTTCAGGAGGTGTGCGTTTTCTGTCCCGCTGTTACTGACAACGTGCACCTTTTGCTTTTAGGTGAAACTAATCCAGGAAATTGCTTCATGCCATGGAATTTTAATTACGTCTTACTCATATATTCGACTGATGCAGGATGACATCCACAGCTATGACTGGCATTATGTGATTCTGGATGAGGGTCACAAAATCCGAAATCCAAATGCCGCAGTCACGCTTGCATGCAAGCAGGTACTTCATGAAAAATAAAGATTTTAAGTGCCTGGGGGTGAGATTCCAAAATCTAATAGCCTGTGTTACTTTATCATAAAAATAACATGTTTGACCATTAATAAATAATAAAAGCATAAATTACAGTGGTCTGTATTTGACTATTTAATTTACTTAACATTTATAATGAGTTTATATCAGTAAATTTACAGAAGTATCATAGAGGGAAAAAAACCCCAGAAATTTTAAATTGTGTAGTAATTTACCATTAGGGATAAATATCAGATTGCTGATGTTCATTTTCTGCTAACAATTTATGGACAAAATATTACAGGAAGCTGTTTATTTCAGGACTATGAGGCCACGTATTTTAAAACGAGAATTCATTGATGATTAAATCTAATATCCTCTGAGGAAGGAGGCAGGTTACACCATGAACCATGAAAATAACTTTCTTTTGGTTTTGTGTGTTTAATAGTTCCGCACACCCCATCGAATCATCCTGTCTGGCTCCCCTATGCAAAATAACCTAAAGGAGCTCTGGTCCCTCTTTGACTTTGTATTCCCAGGGAAACTGGGAACGCTGCCTGTGTTCATGGAGCAATTTTCTGTTCCAATAACCATGGGAGGATATTCCAATGCCTCTCCTGTCCAGGTAAATGCATCAAAAATATTAATTTGGCTTGAAGGAAACTGTTATGTTGTGCCTAAACTGCCTTTTAAATATACGTCATGCTGTGTGTTCTAGACACTAACCCAAGAGTGGGGTGGGTGGGTGGGTGTGTTACTGCTGCATGTGTGAAAAGAACTGTTCAACTAAATTAGACCGTTTCCTTTACACAGGGGTATAGCTTATGTGCAAGGTTGTCATGTGAAAAGCCCTAAAGTTTAAATCATTAGAAGTATTCTTTGATATAACAATGAGCAAATTGGGGTGGGGGGTGACTGATCTCCTACTTTGATGTATTTAAATAGAACTTTCCCGCTTGATATCAAGCTTCGGCAAATTATGCAATAGAGGAATCCTTAAATCCAAATTGAAATCTGTTTAATTTTAAAAAGCTGAAGTAGGTATTGGAAGTCTGAAAGTAGATAAGCTATTCAATTTTACAATCAAAAATTGTTTGGAATATTATTTTGAATAAGTATGTCTATTAATCTTTAGTTGTGGTTCTCAGTGTTTGACTACTTCAACGTTTTTTCACATTAGCTGATAGATAAATTGTCCGCATAATAATCTGCACTGCTTCGTACAAACTTGTATCCTTTTGAATATTCTTTGTAATGTTTTGCACACATACATTTCTAAAGTTTTCTTTTCTCTTTCAGTTTAATACTTCCCTTGTCTAAAGCTTAGTAATTTACTAAATTGGACAGCTACTTTGTTTTCTACGTATCAATAATTTATTATATTCTTTGTTTTGCTTTAAGAGAAATTAAGGTATTTTTAGAGATTATGTACAGTTAATACCCATCTCGCACATCCATTACCCATTATAGAACCATATGTTCCATTTAAGGCCAGAGTGACCTTTAGTTTCTGTGATCATGGGGATTTTCTTGTACCGATTTTTTTAATAGTCTCAAGCGAGCACTAATCTTCACTTATTGTCTAGTAACCGCCATTGCTGCAGGCTTCCTTTTTGATCTTCAGTATATGTATTAGCAGTTTTTCATGAGGATTTTGGTTCTGTGCAAGTTTATACTCATTTCTTGGGTTGGTTTCTAAAATAAATATCTCATTTCTGGTCTCTTCTTAAAGTCCACTAAATTAGGAAAGATAAATTAGAGGTATCTGAGGAAGACTTACTTAATGTTATTGTTGCTAACATTAATTTTATTGCAATTCATGTTGTGTTGAATATGTAACTGTAGAGCCATAAAAAATAATAAACCATCTCATTTTATTAGGATTTTCCTATTACTCAGTATGGAATGCTGCTTGTTGCTAAAATTAATATCAAGAACCAAAATACAACTTCTGTTTTTTCTTCCTTTTTCAGGTAAAAACTGCATACAAGTGTGCCTGTGTGTTACGGGACACTATAAACCCTTACTTGCTGCGAAGAATGAAGGCTGATGTAAAAATGAGCATTTCACTTCCAGATAAAAATGAACAGGTTTGCTTATCTTTACTATTAGCCCTCTCCCTCCCCAGACTCCAGTCTTTCATGGACATTTGAAAATAATTGGTGCTAATGGCAGATTAAATGCTGTTTTAACTAAAGATAAGATGTAAAGCTTTCATGCTGCATATACTTTTCACCTGTGTTCTGAGTATGAAATGGTTGTAGACTTGCAGGGTCTATGCAAGTACATTCTCATCTCAAAAACAAAGGATATATGAAGTGTAGTCAGGTCTGCTTAATACGGTCCTCCCAGGTCACGGGTGCATACAAATGAGTTGCCTGTGGGGTGTTTCCTATGGTGCATCTCTTTGACACTTCAACATTGTTTCCTGCTTAGATTGGATATTGGATTTCCTGTTTAGATTGGATATTAGGAAAAATTTCTTTCCTGAAAGAGTAGTCGAGTGTTGGCATAGGCTGCCCAGAGAGGTGGGGGAGTCACCATCCCTGGGTGTAATGAAAAACCGTGTGGACGTGGCACTTCAGGACACGGTTTAGAAGACATGGAAGTGTTGGGTTGACGGTTGGACTTGATGATCCTAGAGGTCTTTTCCAGTCTTAATGATTCTATGATTCTGTGCTGTGAAAAGGTTAATTCGGGCAGCAAATACTTCATGGTAGTTGTTCATATTGCAAGCTAGCTGGGCCTGTACGTTCTAATAAATCTCAAATATTAGCCTTTTGAAAACTTTTTTGCTCTACAAAGAGGCGGGATACTTTTTAGGAAACATTTTGATTCAAAGTAGAGGAGGTAGAAAGGATTATTTAAACAACTGAAATTGCTACAAATACTTAGAGTAATTATTAGATTCTTCGGCCACTCAGGTTTCAGTGCTTCAAGCTTTATTGTCTTCTCACTCTTCTCCTTCCTGTCTTCTCCCTCTAAAAGAGAAGTAGACAAGCTACTCTTTGTAAAACAGTGCTGAAAGGTGCATAATAAATGAGTAGGCCATACTCAGCTTCTGCTGTGTAGTCTAATATTTTTTTCATCCGATTTTGAATTTCTATGTACTTTAGTGTCTGGGCTACTTACTCTGAAGAATGCAATCATAAAACAGATTAAATTTTATTTTTGTTCTTGTCAATCACAGCACACTGCATCAGTTTAATTTATGGCATAATGCTGGGTGCCTAGCAGGATGCGAGGAAGTGATTTTGTTCCATTTTAGCCCATCAGACCATCTGAAAAATCATTATATGCTCACATTCAAAGGCTAATGACAGAAGAGATTGTGTGTGCTAACCTTCCTATGAGGTACTAAGAATTTGCAAGTTGTAAGGGATGTAACAGACACACAGTGAAAGTATTTCCTATAAACATAGCTTTGATAGAACGCTAACATTGCACAGTTACCTCATTAAAACTGGAAAATGGCAGCACTTCCAAAACTAAAGCAATTTGAGAGGCAAAAAAAAACCAATTGGGAAAAGGCACAGAAAAAATCATTCAATCCATCTTAATGATTATGTTCATCCTCCAAAAATTCAAAGTTTTTTTTTTATTCCTAATGATGTCTATGCAGTGTCTTTTAACTTAGTGTTTCAGTACGTCAGTCATCCATGAAGCTTCGTTGTAGCACATTATAGAACTTTAAAATTCACTCTATTTGGAGTTTACAGGTAGGGCTTGAGCGTTTCATTTCTTTCTTTTGATAGGTCCTCTTTTGCCGTTTGACAGTCGAGCAGTGTCAAGTCTATCAAAATTTCATCAACTCTAAAGAAGTTTACCAGATCCTCAATGGAGACATGCAGGTTGGCATCAATTAAGGTTAATGACAGGTAGAGTTTGATGGATAAAGTCGTTGGCAGACCTTTGCATCCTTCTAGCTGGATTCTGAGCAGAAAGGGAAGCAAACACGCTGATCTCAGTTCTGCTTTTGTGGATGTCTGCTCTTTTTTTATTCAGAAATGTTCCATGGAATATGTAGAGCTAGTGACCCATATGTAGTAGCATGACCGGATAAAAGTAGGACGGGAATGGGCTTCGCAATATGATTGTGATCTTGGGAACAAATTATGGCTTGTTGGATGACCTGCTGTACGTAACTGTATGTGTGCTTTTAACCAACTGCAAAAGCGAAGCAAAGGAAAGAAGTCATTTGTCCTGAGAGTACAGTTCAGGTGTGATGACTTCGTAATGCAACAGTTGATGATTTTTAACAGGAGTTTTAATACACAGCAGAGCAAATAGCAAGCATCCTTGTCTTACTAGTCACTTCAACATCTTTTGCCTCCAACCTCACAAGTGTTGAAATTGCTGTGGCCAGGATGACAGCAGTAATTGAAATACAGTTTCAAATGCCTGCTGTTGCCTGTGTAAAAGGTCTGCTGTTCCCCGTGACTCCTGCATTGCGCACATCTGCTCTGTTTGACTTCCGTATCATGCAGTAGATGTTTTTTCACTCCCATTTTAGCTGTAGGATACAGATCTCTTGTTTGTAAGAGAAGTCATGTGTCTTGGTTGTAATGTGTAATTTACCATGTTTCCTTGTCTTGTGACCTGTGAAATCCCTTCTCCCCTCACCCCCAGTGGCTCCAGTTCGCTGTATGGTCTGTATAGCCGTGAATATTGCAGTGCCACACAAAGCAGATGTTGACCTTATCACTGTTTTGACTTTTTTATTTTTCCAGATCTCGCAAAGGCATAGTGGCCAAATTTTTTCAAGTGCCTAGCCATTTTAGTTATCCCAATAAAAATTGTTTTAAGGAGATTGAGCTTCAAGACATGGCTTGTACAAGACTATCTGCATACATTTCTCTAAGATGTTACAGAATGGGCTATCGTATTTGCTAGAGTTCTGAAAATTTTGAACAGTAAATGTCAATGCTTTTATTAGATGTTTTGTGATGACAGCAGTGAATCCCAGCTGAAGAACAAAAACCCCGTTGCACAAACAAACCATAAACTATGAGCAGGCTCATCCAACTTGTGATAGAAGATTGACGGATTTGCTGTTTCAGGCTAGTTCATTTTTATGAGTGCCCATTATATCAGAAGAATAAATACGACTTGTAATATTATTCAATGAATAACTTCTAACAGGGCATCAAAAGAGGTAATTTTCAGCTTCATGCGTTTGTTCAAATACATTTACTCATCTGTACTTCGTTACCATGCATTCCGGTGGGTATACTTGCTATCCTCAAGGTCTGTCTTCAGCTACCTGCTAACGTGGCGGGGCTTGGAAAGAAGGACGCAATAATTTCAAGTAACAAACCTGGTGGAATTTTTCCTTTTGAGTAGGAAAAATTTGACTGTGAGTTCCAGCTATGGACTGCTTTTGCTAATGTGGAAATTGCTGCAGAATTCTCTTAACTTTGTCACCAGAATAGGCTCACAAGAACACAACATTTCATTGACCCTCTCTTTTACTGATTTTGCCTAAAACTTCCCATGAAAATAAGTATTAGCATCCAATGGCTTCTCTGAAGAGCAGATCACTATTGAAAACAAACTTCTTGATAATGACTGGATTAATCCATTGCTGTTTATTTTTCTCAACCGCAACCCATACAGATACAAGTATTTGTCAAGAAAATAAAAATACTTTTCTCCTGTATTCTTTAGATTTTCTCAGGACTGGTAGCTTTGAGAAAGATTTGCAACCACCCTGACCTCTTCACTGGTGGTCCCAGGATTTTGAAGGGTGTACAAGATGCTGAAGCGGAGGAAGCAGATCAGTTTGGATATTGGAAACGTTCTGGAAAAATGATAGTGGTAGAATCCTTGCTGAAAATATGGCACAAGCAAGGTCACAGAGTGTTGGTTTTCACTCAGTCAAGACAGGTAATTGTTTTCAGTTCTAGTATTAACTAAAACTAACAACTTGTGTCTGTGTGTCCCAACAAGACTTGTGATTAGAACCAGCTTTTGTGGTGTCCTTATCAGAAAAATGATATCTTATTAAAAAAAAAAAATATGTACTAATGTCTTAGGAATAATTGGAGACCAGCTCCCAGGCTCAGTAAGTTTTACTGGAATGGCACAGCGTTGTGGCAGTGTTGCCCAGATTCAATATGCTGGGTCAAAGCTCGTATCAGTTGTACCCATATAACACCAGGCTGAAGCCATGGTGGTGTATTTATTGTCCCTACTGTGTAGTTTCAGGACAGCATTGGTAGTCAGTTTGCTCTGTTCAGTGCATGGGCACATCTGTCCTCAGAATTGTGTGCTTTGGGCCAGTAGTGCAGGTGGTGACATCCATTTGTTCTCCCTGTATATTCACAATTTTGTGTTGCTTCCGTGGACTCCTTTGGAATTTAACTGATTAATTGTCTTGAGACCATGGCTCTGGACTTCCCAAACCAAGCACAAATGTTCCACTTGTGCATTCAGCAGTGAAACAACTACTTTTCTTTTTTCCTCCAATTACATAAGATAATGAAATTTCTGCTCATTTAAGATTCACAAGTTTTTGGTCATCACCTTGTTTGTTTGATTGGCTGTGCAGGTAGTATCAGAAATTCTTATGATTTGATCAGACAGTTGCTGAGTCTTCACACCTGGATTTCATTATTTTTTTTCATTGCAACAGATGCTGCAGGTACTTGAAGTCTTTGTGAGAGACAGAAACTTCTCCTACCTCAGGATGGATGGCACCACAACAATAGCTTCCAGACAGCCCCTTATAACAAGATACAATGAGGTGAGATGTTACATCCCCCACGCTAATGCCTGTTAGTGGGTGTAGCTGAGTCCTTGCATTCCTTTTTAGTCTGTTTTTAAATATGCTGCTTCAGGTTTGAGACACAGAACTGGGGATTCAGTCAAATGAAATCACTTTCTTTGTGAGAGGGGAAAAAGTCATCACTTTTTTCATACTTAAGTTGGGTTTTCGGCTAAGGAAAAAAACGCAGTTGAGGAGGGGGAAAAGAAATTTAGACGAAACTGCTTTTATTTGTCAAATGAGACATTAGGCAAACAAAGAAATGTATTCCTTCTCTTGGCTCCCTTTGCATCTTTGCAAATAATGCTGATAATAAAAGAATCCAGGAAATCATAAAAATTTATCTTGTACTTTGGTAATTCTTGCTTTACTAAATTCTGTTTTGTGTTACAGGACAAATCCATATTTATTTTTCTTCTAACAACTCGTGTTGGTGGCCTTGGAGTTAACTTGACTGGTGCCGACCGGGTTATTATTTATGATCCTGACTGGAATCCCAGTACAGACACGCAGGTGAGTTGGGTTCATTACATTCCATTTACCAGCTAAGTTGAAATAAAACTGAAGACAGAACGACATTTATCTCCTCAAATAGTGTTAAAGCACTATGCTGCTCTTCCCTAAGTTGCTGTTCCCAGCAATGGTGGCTTAGGGTGCAGTTCCACATTATGATTATTACTCTTGCGGCAAAGCCAATTTAAGTGGTTCCCACCATCCCCTTTATGCTGTTATACCTTATCACTCCTGAATATTGTTGATTCATATAGTCTGTTTAAAGTGTAGCCAAACAAACAGTTGAAATGGCCTGGCTTTTTTAAATAAGCAAACAAACTAGATGTTTCTGAAGGGAGGGTACAGCTGTGCAAGCTCTTGAACAGCCATGACTGTTCATGGGGGTAATGCAGGGTAAGAAAAGGAGAACAAGTGTTGCTTAAATTGGCTTTGTCACTAAATAATGATATGTAGCTGTGCCCTTAGAAGCTGCTCTTAGGCCAGTACCTTGAAGTTGTTGTTCTTTATCTGACAGTGTGATGAGACTCTGGTTTATCAGATCCCATAACAGTATATGGGGCTTACATGTTTGAGAGGGAGAAGCTATTTCTGATGGAAATCCTACATAGCTCTGAGGTCTGCAAGTGTGTAGTCTGACCTAGAGTGGTGTGTAGCTGTTGGTTTGAGATGTTTGTAGGAAAGATTTCAGTTAAGAAAAAGAAGAAAAGTTCAAAGCAAATGTGTATATTAAAGCTCTATTGTGAAATAGGTCCCTTTTGGAATAAGTCTATAGAAAGTACATATTCTAGATACAAGTTCTAATTTTAACATTGTTTTTTGAGCTTTTCTGTATCGGTTTCTTGGTACAATTGGAGACTTGTCTTTTTACATATGTAAACTTTCTGAATTGTTTTCCTTTCCTGCTGAGTTAGTTGTCCTAATGCTGTAGAAATACCACGGCTTCTTGAACTATTTGTTAAATGTCCAAACTAGGTTTGACACAGTGCAATTGATAGCTGTCTGTTAAACACATGTCTAAGAGGCCAGTGTCTGGTAACCAAACCTTTTGTCTTCCAGGCTCGGGAACGTGCTTGGAGAATAGGCCAAAAGAAACAGGTGACTGTGTATAGGCTTCTCACTGCAGGTACTATTGAAGAGAAGATATACCACAGGTCAGTCAGAATGATTCCTTGGATACAGCCGTATGCTCAAGAACACGTTTGTAGCGAATCTGAGGTGGTGTAACAGTGACGTACCCGTGCATGCGCACACACGACTTGTAACCCCCATCCTTGATCATGATGGGCACGTCACGGAAAACGTTTTAAAATTTCTGCTGGGAAATGGGCCTCCTTCTAATATTAGACTCCCTGCTGCAGGGCTGTGCTGCTGCCTTTCTAGCGCCAAGGCCCACATGCTAAATATATCATCGATCTCTTCCAGCATTTGTGTCCAGCACATCCAAAATTCACAGTAAATGAGAGAGTATGAGGCATAGACAGGAAAAAAAATGAGCCCCTTAGAAGATGAGACTCAACAAGTCTGAAATGCAAATTGAAATCAACAAGTTCTTCATATTGTCCTGACGATATATGAAGATGTATGTGGTCCATACATCCATTTCGACTCTGCAAACCCAATTTGATTTTATTCCCAAATCATTCCAAAGTGAGAGAATAAAATCCCAAGAATCACAAGTCAGATTCACTTTTTTTTATTCAAAAAGGTAGCCAAAGCCTTAAAGTGCTTGTATTTTGAAATCAGTGAAATCTTTCTGTTTTGCTTTCCCGTTCAGCTTTCTTAGTAGTTGGATTCACTTACATGAATTCCAAATGAATGTATGTGGGAATCCTCTGCCTAGGCATTACTCTGTAGAACTAGCATATCCTCTTTGAAACTGCAGATGAATGAAAAGCTCTAAATAATGAAATACCTGCACTTATTGAGTGCCTTTTTTAATCTGTTTTACCACATGGACACAAAGCATCCGCTGTTGGTTGACTTGCGTCCCTCTGGCATACTTGTGTTTGAACAGCACTGACCACACTGAGGAAGTGGGCTCTAAGGGTCAGGACAGCCATGAGAAAGTCATTTATTTCCAGAACAGTGCAATGGACTTCGAACTTTAAGCAAGTTGTCTTTTCTCTTTGGCTGTGTTTTTCTTCCCTGCAAATATGTGATCATCCTTGCAGGAAGCTAAGAAGCTAAGTTAAACCTTAAAAACTTTAGTCTTCTGATGAATGCACTACAGTAGCTGGCAGCTATGTCTAAATTAATTTTTGCCAATTGGATTTAAAAAAATAGTTTTCCTGCTTAATGCCAGCAGAGCCAAGACCAGGATCAAAACACTTCTTGAGAAGTGATTTCCAGCTTTATTTACAGGAAAATAGTGCCTAGAAGATGCAGTCAAAAGCTATGTAGTACTAACACAACATAGAAGTAGATTTACCAGTACTAGAAGATTTTTTGCAGCTTATTTCTCCCTCAGTTTTGTTCCTGTCAGCCCTCTGCAGCTGGGCTCTGTTTTCCCTTCCTCTCAACCACAAGTCTGATTTGCCTTTTCAGTGCTTGTCATCCACTCAGCACCACCAGACTGAGCCAGCCTGCAGGTTTTGATCCCTCCAACCAATCGAACCACTAAAAAGCTGTCATTTTAACAAGCCCTTGTTTTTCTTTCAGGCGCTTTCTGATAGTTTTATTGCAATCTATGCAAGCTTTTCTATTTGAATGCATAGAAAAAAATTCTAGCCGTGAAGTTATTTATTGCTTAGTTAAGGGATGCCTCACAGGACGTTTCAGGATGGTGGTTACCTGTTGTGTTATGGGGTTGTTGCAAAACAATAAATCCCTGTGTTTAACAATTTACTTGGTTGTCTGAAAGTTACTAACTCAAGACTGTCTTTTGGAAACTAACATCATCTTCCCACTGCTTAATTGTTCTGCAGGGTAACATTTGTGCTTATACAGTTTTCTGTTTAAGTACCGTATTCAGTACTTAAACATAGCTAGACATTGTTTCACGCACAAAGTACATTTTTTTCTTTTTTTAGACAAATCTTCAAGCAGTTTTTAACAAACAGAGTGCTGAAAGACCCTAAGCAGAGGCGCTTTTTCAAATCCAATGACCTTTATGAACTTTTTACTCTGAGCAGCCCAGATGTGTCTCAGGGGACAGAAACAAGTGCAATCTTTGCAGGTACACATTTTTGTCCTATTTGTTTAAAAGAAAAAAATATTTGAAGTGTTTTATAAATGGATAATAATTTCATTCGTCCCTCAGGTACTGGTTCAGATGTTAAAGTCCCGAAACACCAATTGAAACGGAAACTTGAAAAGCCACCTGATAATGACACTTCTAAAGGTGATCTCCATCTCACAGAAAGCAGCTCACCAAAGCCCAGCGAGTCATCCAATTCCTGCTCAACCACCCACATGACAACTTCTTCTAAAGCAACAGAGGCAAGTGAAGAAACCAATGGAAATTTGGGAGCTTATGACCAAAATAGCTATGCAAAAGATAATGCGCAAGCTGCTACTAATATAAATTCACTGAATGAAAGCAAGGAGGAAAGCTTGGAAAGAGCTGACAGATCTATGTCCCAGTCATTGCCAGGTGATGCAGGGCCTTCACAGAACGCCAAATCTCTGAACGCTGTGGTGGCTGATGAAGGACGTGGAGCAGCTAATGCAAATGTCAAGGGAGATTCTAGTCTCACGGGTGGTGCAGCTGCATCTTGGGAAAAGCAGGTTGCTAAAACTGAAAATGGGCAATTAGATAATAACCATTATAAATGTACCTCAAAAACAAAGCACAGAGTGGATACGCTGTCACGTGAGAGCCACAAAGATAAGTCTAAGAAGAAACATCACAAAGATGCCAGATTCGAAGGGGAGCGTATTCCTCATCTAGTGAAACAGAAGCGATACAAAAGGGAGAACAGCGAAGAGAAGGAGGAAGACTCAAAGAAAAATGATGATTACGTCTTGGAGAAACTTTTCAAAAAATCAGGTAACCGTTGTCATGTGGCTGCTCAACAGTGTCGGACCATTTAAACAGAGGTACATAAAACTTCTGCAAGTGAGGGAGAGAGCAGTTGGGTTACTCTGGTTAGAGCTACAATACAAAATGTGTTTTATCTATCCTGTTACTGTAGTGAAACACTGAAATATTCATTGTTGAAATGCTCCAGTTACGAATGTGCTAATTACCTCAGCACAAACATTTCAGAGATCTGCAGCCTTCCAGAAACACTTCTGGATACAGAAGTAATGCAGTGTTTCTTCTGGAAATAAGGATGTAAGCAACCGTCACTTACACAAGGGTTTCACTTCTCTGTCCTGTCCATAACAATAGGAATGAACGATTTACCCACGTGACTGCGGAGTCTGTTGTGACTGATGACGTCATCAGCACACCAGAAGTGGTTTGCTGTCAGATTGATGGCTTAACTCATAGAAGGGGGCTCTCTTATTAGAAATGACTATGCTGAAGTGCTGAATATCATCAACCTGAAAAAGGAAAAATGTGACTGTGAAGTTCACTTAAATGGTGAATATTTAATTTTACAGATAACCACGTAAATTAGCAGATGTCCTCCTTCACCTCTTCTTGTATCTTCTGGTTTTTAGGGGTACACAGTGTTATGAAGCATGATGTCATTATGGAAGCTTCCAGTGCAGATTATGTGGTGGTGGAAGCAGAAGCAAACAGAGTGGCCCAGGATGCCTTAAGAGCCTTAAAAGTCTCTCGACAGCGATGTTTAGGAGCTGCTTCTGGTGTGCCAACATGGACAGGCACGAGCGGTCTTTCAGGTGCACCGTCAGGAGTGAAGTAAGTTCACTTCTCTCACTGCTCTTCCAGAAATAGAAGAGTTCCTTAGGATGCTCTGGATTTATCTTTGCGGTAACATATCAAAGCGGCGTTTCATGTTTTATATTTAATAAAGACATGAAGGCATATTACAAGCTTAGGAAGTCCACTCTGAAGTACAAAGAAAGCGTTATTGCTGCACAGTAGAGGAGAGAGAGTTTTGGCAGCGGGCTCTTGAGAACCCAAAAACGCAAACCCAGTCAGTGTTTTTTGGCAAAACTATGCTTATCTTGAGAAGGATGTTTTAAAACCTTTTGTGTTTTTTTTTAGGATTCGGTTTGGTCAGAAAAAAAACCCCATGCTGCTTTCTTCACATTCCACTTGTGCATCACCTGCAAAGAAGTGCAAGGTAAGACACACAAGCTAACACTTTTCTTTTAATAGCTGATACACGCAAAATGTTCTGATTTATGCAACAAGACTGATTTATACTGTAGGTGTGTCTGGTGCCCATTTGACGTATGATTACGTAGAATTCTATAATTTTTAGTCACCCATTAATTTGATTTTTCATGTTTTGATGTAGCATCTTGATTAAGTCTAATTAGATACAGCAGTCACAGATTGCAACATGGTCTGGTTATCTGTCTCAAGACCAGTGATGCTTTTCTTTTGCTTCCTAAGCTCTGAAGTTGAGACCAGAGCATATTACCTCTTAACTGTGTGTTTCAGGTGACTAGCTTCTGAGTGTTCGTGTTTCTTGTTTAAGTCTAAAGAGCAAGCGGATTTTGTTTAACAGATTCTGTGGATCTCAAAATCCAACTTTGTATGTTTATTTGCAGGCTGTGGATACAATAAAGAAAGAAAACATAAAGAAGTGTAGTTCCAATGGGCATTTTGATGGAAAATCTGGAGAATCGTCGTCCAGTGCACTAGACTCTTCATCTTTATTATCTAAGATGAGGGCAAGAAACCACCTTATTTTACCACAACAGACAGGGAATGAGGGAGATGAGAATCACCTGCAAGCACCTGCCCCAACCCTGGGTTCAACAGAATACGATGAACTGCTCGTGGACGTGCGTAACTTCATCGCGTTCCAGGCCCGCGTTAATGGCGAGGCAAGCACCCAGGAGCTACTGCACGAATTTGAGTCCAAACTGCCTGTGGCACAGTCCTGCGTCTTCAGAGAACTTCTCCGCAATCTCTGCACCTTCCATAGAAACCCAAACGGTGAAGGTGTCTGGAGGCTAAAGCCAGAATTCCACTGAACTTTGTCAACGGAAGGCACCTGTCCGTGCGCTTGGCCGCTGCTCTCCTTTCAAAGACTTACTGCTTATCTTTTTAAAATGTGAAATTCTTTTATATTCATGATGTAATAATTGACTTGAGCAGTCAGTGGTGCAGTGCTTGTTGCAGGCTCAGAGCTAACTTAATTTCTGATTTACACTATTTATATCAAAGTGCCATCTACCTCATAGATGAAACAATACAAAATACCAGCACCTTTTCTTTAAAAGAAATCGTAATATAAATGAGAAAAAGAATACGTGCGGACTTCTTACTGCGATAAGAACCATGGATGTTCCCGTGGGTTGTCTTTTATTTGATTTCTGTGAAATTCTAATAACTTCTTCCTCGGTTTTCTGTATGTTACTTGAATGGTCATGGGGCACAGCGTACCGTTGGACGAAAGAAAAAGAGAAAGGGCTGACAGCGGTCAGCATGAGCGACTCACTTGTACTGACAGGTGCATCAAAATCGTTGTATGACACTTCCACCAGTAGTGAGAATTCTGTTTTAACGTTGGTGTTTTCATTGTTGCCCGCATCTAGCATATGCAGTGTAACTTACATCGCTAATTAACATGGGAAAGAATTCTTCTGCCATGGAGGTTTAAACACAAAAAATGGAAGGCCTGGCAGGATATTGAGGCGACTGACAGTTTATAATCACAGAGAACTTACTATATTACGGAAAACCCATTTACACCACAGTCACTAATTCAGTTACAGTCCCGTACACCACTGGCGATTGCTTGGTCCCCGAGGCGACGGTAACTGTTACGTTTGTCACAGGTTGTGGGCCGATAATTGAAATCCCATGAAATGTTCATGGGTCTCACTGTAATTTGTCAAAAACATTCCAGTTCCCTGTTAGCACTTAAAACCTTACACCTTGACAAACCCTGAGGTGTTAGTTGGTCAGAAGGGGGGGGAATGGTTTCACTGATTGTACTAAACATAATCGCTTTTGGCCAGAGACGTAATCAGAGTATATACAGGAGTTACAGGCCATACTGATGCTGTAGATAAGGGAAATCTCAGTCTTCCTCACAGTCAGACGAGTTCTAATACCTGTTTTCTTCCAAGGAAGGAAGGATTGGATTATTGGGAGCAAACCCAAGTACTACATTGGGTCTGTCTTCAAGGTACTAGTGTGAGAGATCTTAAGGGGGGGGGAAAAGTGGATAGATTTTTGAGAAGAAAACCACATTCTTGCCGCAACATCAAATTACTGTATGGCTTAAACTAGAAACAGTTAAATATGCCTAACGTCCTTCCTATCCCTAACTACTGAGAAGAGGGGAAGCTGAGCTACTTATATTTTTTGTTCCGTGCGAAAGTATCTTTTTACTTGAAGTGAAATTACAAATACTGGAAGATGAATGGTGAAGCAAGCGCTGTTACTTTGTTCTACTAAAGAAAGTCTTTAAGATACTTCCAACGGCTTTTCCTCTTGTTTTTGCTAAATGATCTGTAGAGATTTGCAAAAAGTGATGCCTCGCTGTTTCAATAACCAGTCGGTTAGCTTTTCAGTTAACAGACAGTCCAAGGATCTGTTTCTTTTCCTCATGGCATTTGACGGTGGGACTGTTGCACCTTTTCCTGGCATCTCTTTTTCTGATCCTGTTTATATTCCCTTTTTCAGGAGAAAGATGAAACCAATAATCTAGGTTGCAATTACAAAAGACTTCGAAAGTTGTAGATCTGTTGATGTGACTGCAAAAGGATCAGTAAAAGAATAAAAACGAACCCGTTTTGCTGTTCTCTCCAAAGCTATAGGGAATTTTATTTGGGTTTGGATATCATACCCCCACGCATCCCTGTGCCCCAGGAAGAAAACAGGAATTCAGCTGTCAGCAAAGCTGCTGTTGTCGCCTTCGCTGTCAGCTCTGGTGGCCTGGTTTTTTACTACTACCAATCTTAAAGACATAGTTCCTGTACTAAGGAAAGTTTGCAGCTTCTTGCTGATCTGTTAATGTAAATGGACTTGCATGTGCTTTTTATACATTCTTGGCTTTTACGGACTTATTAAAAAAGAAAACCAAAAGTCTGTTCTAGAAGTCGTCTGTGGGGGCGGAAGGAAGAATGGGTCTCTTCCTGGGTAGCCTGGCTCTAAATGATTCATATTATCTTTAAGTACATTTCCATTTTTCATAGAACTTCCAATTACACATCCTAGCAACTAGATTTTTTCCAGTACTAGCTTTTGTTTAAAATGTTTAAAAGGCTGAAAAATATTTTTTTTTTTAGTATTTTACAAATATTCATTAAGTATTTCATCTCAACTGTTTATGATTAAAGGTCTACAGGCTGACTTATAGGTAAAAGTTGTTCTGGAATATAATATAGCTGCTGTATATTTTAAAGTAGAAGAGTTATTTTAGAATAATCTGAAATTATCTTATTTTTTTGTTTAGCTTTACCTGTGTAAATTCCTTACACATCTTCAAAGAATATCTGAAACAATTCCTGACTAATACTGCATAGTCAAGCGTATTTACCATAAAATAGCTTACAGATACAAAATACTTCTAAAAGCTTGTATTTTAGCCTTCTCACACTCCAGGTACTCAGTGCTGCGGTTGGTAGTTGCTACTTCAATTGTGCAAGATTCCAAAAATCACTCGGGGAATGCTTGTGTTGTTATAATTTGTTTTCTTACCTCAGTAAAAAGGGAATAAATAATGATAAAAATACAGATGTTAATTTAGGTACCGAGTTGAAAAAAAAAAAATCATTGAATCTTATCAAGAAAAGACATTTCAGTTGAAACAGTGAGTATAATCTTTACATTAAAAAAAAAAAAAATGTATACAAGGAACAACTGAAAATTTCTTTCCTGTGAAGATGCTAAAAGCTGAGCACCATCCTGCTCTGAAAATGCCGTGCCAATGTAGACGACGTGAGCCACTACCCACACAGCTCAGCAGGCATGAGCAATTGAACAGAAGTCTAGAAAGCGAAATAGCAAAAACTTGGATCGATCTGTAAGCGGTTATGGGGACTGCGTGCCTGCTCGGGTAAAATGTGCTGCGCTGGTTCCAACAGCAGAAGTTAAAACCCTTACCATAATTGTTCCTTCTGGTTTCAAACCATATTTATAAAGGGGGAAGTGAAAAAAACAAAACAAAACCTCTTTAAGATGCTTCTCCCCTTCCCCCATTCCATGCTCCCCTTACATTCTTCCAGGTGTTTATTCCCCTGTGTTCATCCTTTCGCTGAGCACTTAACCCTTGCATAGCCAACCCACTCATCTCTGGTATAAGAACTAAATTCTGACCTAGAGAAAAGGGATTCTGCTGAAGGTTGTAGGTGTTTGACTCTTCCGAACAATAATGACCCACCACAAGAGAAATGTTAGCGAGACGCTGAATGGATAGATTGATAGAAATGGCGATTAAAAATGGAGAGGAGTATTTTTAAATCCATAACTTTATACTGTGGCTTCTCAAAGGGCTACACCATGTGGAGAACTGAGTCTACTACAGCTAATGTCATCCTCCCAAGTAAAGCTACAGAGAATTGGGCTTCTATATCTGTAAGTCTTGGCTTCAGATTGACACCTATAGACTGTTGTACTCGCATCACACGGTTAACTTTGCTTTTGATTCCCAGATTGCTAAACTGGGCTAATTTTGACTGTCCTCTGGTAGTGCAGTTCTCTGCCTTTCAAGAAGCTACAACAGAAGGGACAAGACTTTCAAAAGGACTTGATGGGATCTTTTTGTTCTTGTTCATAGAATCCTGTAGCACTTCCCATCTTCGAACTACGGAGTCATTAGGACTAAGAAGTTTCCAGTTCCTCAGCTGTTGTAAACGCAGCTCCACTGACATGGATGGGCTGATGCTGTTCCTTGAGGACCTTGCCTCCGCCAGAGCCATAATGTGTGTTTTCTGCGATGCTGCAGGTACGTGACTGAAAGAGCCGCAGAGCATTATCCTTCCTCCAGTTTCTGTGTGCTTACTGATACTGCTCTATGGAAAGGACAATTGGAGGCGAGTTGCGTTCCTGAAAAGGGGTGGCCCGTTGCACCGGTTTCTGATTGATTTTCACAAAGAATGATCTTGTGGCCGCCATTTCTGGCTGAGCTCCAGGTACAGTTTAAGATGTGCTTTTCAAAAATCAGGGAGATAAGTGACGGCAATGATTTTAGTAGCCATCTGAAGGGGCCTTTGTGTCTTGATTCCCCAGTTACGTAGGAAGTGCACTTGGTTATCCTGATGTTACTCTGCAATTGACTCGTGGCTTTTGTCCTCATCTACTGCTTAACTCAGTTTAGTAGTGAAGGAATACTGCC
Organism: Phalacrocorax aristotelis; assembly: GCF_949628215.1. Taxonomy (NCBI): domain Eukaryota; kingdom Metazoa; phylum Chordata; class Aves; order Suliformes; family Phalacrocoracidae; genus Phalacrocorax; species Phalacrocorax aristotelis. Next base: position 3,282,049 of record NC_134287.1, on the reverse strand, counting down.
AGGCCACGTAACTGCCCCATCACTGGTACGTAAGGAAAAAGCTCTCCACAGAGAGGGTTTTTCATTTGCTAAGACTGAGCAGATACACAAAATCTGTTCAGTGAACAATGATACTGCTGTGTAACTGTGAAAATGAGAGGGGAATCCTTATAACAGCATTGGTCGGGAGGGAGAGAATTTTCCAATAGATTTTAAAATGTTACACATTGAGATCTATCAAAAATTTCAAAATCTACATATAATGATGTTCCATACTTTCTCAGTGACAAAGATATCCAGGCAGACATCACGTAACTAGAAAAAGCAGTGTGAAAGCTACCGTTCCAGGATGTATCCTTCAGGGAAAGCTGTCACAGGAAGCAGTAACTTAAGCAATTAATTTGACAAAACAGTCTTAGAAAACAGTAACTTGACTAATGTTCTTTTGAAAGGGTGATGCTTTTCTCCATCGTAAGATAATTTTATTTTTAAAAGAAGGAACTGGGTAGATGTATAATATAATTGGTGGGATAATACCTGACACGTTCTTTTTACATACTGCTGTGATTCCTATGTCAAATCTAGCAATGACAGTTTAAGCAGTTTTCTCTCGTGGAGGAAGGAGGGGTTGGGGAACAGCCACCTCTCTGGTTCAGCAGGGAAGGACGATGCAGTGTCTCTTGTGCTGGTGGTGGCTGTGCTTTCTCAATTGATACATAAAGCTGATGAAAAGGTTAGATGTGAAGAGAGACCCTGTAGCAGCTTTATCTTGGCTTACTCCCAGTATATGGGCCAAGAAATTACTTAAACCATGAGGAAAAATCAGGAAGGAATTAAGTTAGGTAGTATAGTCACCGAGATGGTTTAAAATGTGGATCTTGTAGGAGCAGGGAGATCTGGATTCTCCTGCTGTAGCTCTCTGGGTGACTTTGGATGCGGTACTATACTGCCTACTGCCTTGGTTCCCCCATCTGACAGAGGCAGTCTTTCAGGGAAGGCAAGAATCTTTGAAGTCCTTTGGAAATGCTTCAGGAAATGATAGTACAGTGCAAAGAAGTCCTGGCTGGAAAAACAGAGGTAATATGCCATCTTATTGTCTAGCTTATTAATTCAGCAACTCTAGTTTACACAAAACTATCATACAAAATTGCTGAGAGTCCAGTTTTTTAAGGGCTTGAGTAGGGCACATGTCTTGGAGTCAGGATGTGCTGGCAAGTCCGCACTTGGGAGTTTATCTCCTCCGGGAGAAGTATTTATATATTAGATACATGGTAAAAACACTCTCTGCTACTTTACGGCCATTTATAATTTCCCTGTTCCAACATTCAAGCTAAATGCTGAATATATGCTTACTAAGTCAGTGGCTCTCTCCATCTACCCAGCCCTCACGGGACTGCTATTCTAGGCTCTGGGTGACGTCAGCACTCCTACTTCACAAGATATCGCTGATGTGGTACGGTCCTGTTCCTTCCGCCGAGACTCGGGGCATGCAGCTTTCCTCAGTAATTCAAAACTTGTTGGTGACCCTGGTTTTGCTGCCTCTACTGTCATTAAAAGTAAAGTCTAACATCTTTCACGCAAGGGTCGTTCCTCTTTTCTTTAAACGGGTCTAAGACAGCTGCTGTGAAGTGAGTGAAATACCTTGTGTTCCTGTTCCCTGCCTGCAAAAAACACAGTGAAGAGCGCAGCGCATCGCTGCTCTGTTCAGGGAACACAAACTGCTCCCCCCACCCCCCCAGAAAGAAGAGATCTGTTGTAAGTCACTAAACTAGGGACTACAGAACCTGCACAGAGAGTGAACGGAGAAGTGTCAGGCAGCTGTGTTAAGAAAGAAGCAACTTCCAGCCCGCTCTATCCACTAATTTCTTATTGTTTGTGCTAACATGAAATTAATGGGAGACTGGAGAGTATGTTCTGAGCCGAGCTCTTCCTTTCTGAATGGCAGGGTTGGACTTGCCTGTATGTCCAAGCTTGCTAAGGTTCTGAAATGCACAATGAAGGCTCCCAAGTCAGTTTTGCTCTGCCCACTAATGATGCCATGCGATAACCATGCTTTTTTCGATATTGCTGTCCCAGATTAATTATAATGGCATCAAAGATGATGCGGCAGGCCACATAATAAACCCCACCATTCTTACCCATAAGCTATGCCTGAAAGCCAGATGATTTTGAACTCTTCAGACCCTCCAAGCCATTTATCCAGTCATTTGAGAGAGGAAGAAGGAAAAGCAATGCCAATGCTGAACTCTTTAGAGAATCCACCTAAAAATTTTAAGTTGTTAACTATCTATCATAGCTCCCTACGGATTCCCTGCTTCTCCTGGGCTCCCACAGCCACGCTGCTCACAACATATAAGTTGAGAGAACCTGTTTTTATTGTACAGAACAGGGAGGTTGAAGCCTTGCACTAATTGGAAACCAGTACATAGTATCATCAGTGGAGCTATGACCAGCTCCTGCATAAGGCTTACATAAGCGGTGAGTCATACAGTCTTACGAAAGAATAGGGAGCGAGGCTTTCATTATGTTGTTTGCCTAATCAGAAATCTGAAAATAAAAGAACACAGCACTCAGTGGGTTACGTTTGGCTAACTGTAGGCTGGAATTTCTGCAGTTGCACTACTGTGATTGAGGCATTTCGTTGTTTGTGGTCCCAGCTTATATTAAACAGAGAGGATTTTTTCATAAATCTTTGCCTCTAGGGCAGAGTTAAGGTTGTTTGAGAACCCTAGCTATGTGTTTCCAGACATTAATGTCTGGAAGCAGGACCATGAGAGTAAAAATGAAGGTATATGCCTAGGGAGGATACTAGGAGTAAATGAAGAAGCCCAAGGGCAGGGTAGGGTTTGTGAGGATAAGCATGTGAAGAAGCAGTGGAGTGGCAGCGAAGCTTTTACGATGACTGAAAAACAGTCTAGTGTTGATTTCTCGTATCTTATTAGTCTTTCCATGTTCTCAGGCAGGTAGTTGAATGGATTTATGGCTGTTAGCCATGAGATGAGATACCTACAGCCCTTAGAAGAAAGCTGGAGAGTTCTGAGGATCAAAATTGGCTGTAGCTTTATGTGCAGCAACAGCGCCTTTACACCAGTCTTATTAACCCATCACTGCTTCTCATTTTCCTCCATTAGTCCTCTGCACCTCATGTGGCAAACTGGATCACCAAGTTTGTCTCCTGGTGAAAAAAAACATAGCAATAGTAACTCCACATCTTTTTTCCAAACATGTGGCTACAATAGCTGAAGGCTGGAATGAGTGACAGTAGGAAGAAGTCTGGAGCTGAAGGGCTGCATGGCCAAGTCCCCTAGAAACTTTGGCTGTAGAGCAGCAAAACGTGACTGCTTCCTGTATCAGAGCCTCTGAACGATGCAGATTAAACCTTTTCTTTTTTTAGTTCAGATGGCTAATTTGGGAGCAAGCGGAGCTATAACCTCTTTGTCACCACCTCATTCCCCCGTGGGCCCACGTGCTTGCTCAGTGCAAGTACTCCTGTCTAACACAGCGTGCCTAAGCAGAGGAGCCAGAGGACATTTCTAGCTGCCCCATAACCTGCCTCCCTTTGCTTCCCTGCCTGGAAAGGGAACACGGGGCTGTGTGGCATGAGCAGAACAGGCAGTGCTGCGTGAACCATTAGGGATGTATAAATGCTCCTCAGTAAGTTGCCAGACTGCCCTAAAAAGGACTAGTATGCAGTAGGGTCCTAGTTAGGGTTTGTGGTTTTTGTTTTGGGAGGGTGATGGTAGCGTGAAACTCCCTTCCTCAACCAAAGCAGGGGAAAAGGCAAATTATTGAAAGCTGGTTCGGTTTGGGAATTATATAAGCCTTAAAGTCCGTTTTCAGAAATGCGTATGCCTACCCCCATCCCTAATTACTTTGAAGCTTGGCCGCTCTTGCTCCGCTGCAATGGCAGAAAGCCGGACTCGGTCCCTAAACCCTCACCCTGGGCAGCTCTTGTGCTCAACTCGGAGCCGCAAGGCACGGCTTGAGCCCGGCCTGTCACCTGGGCCCGCACCAGGGGAGCTCTGCAGGCGGCGAGGCTGGGAGAGGCTCACGCGTGTTTTCAGGGCTAGGTTTTATTGCTGGGCAAGACAGAAAACAGCACCTGGGATCAGCAATGCCCAAATTTTAAAGCCTTTTTTTAAAAAAATATGTAAATTTAAAGACTGAGGCTTCGGGGAGTGCGGGTTTCTTTGCAGAGCCCGCAGGGCGTTCGAGGCGGGCGCGCCGGTGCCCCGCTGGGCCTCGGCGGGGCCTTGAGGGCCCGGGCAGGGCGCGGGGCGCGGCCGCCCGCCCCCGGGACGCGGCCATCAGGGCTGGGCGCCCTCCCCGCGGCGCCGGGGGCTCGCCTCGCCACCCTCAGCCTGGGCGGGCCGGGCCGGCCGAAGGGCCGCAGCCCCCTCACCGCGGGGCGCTCAGAGCCGCCGAGCCGCGCGGCCCGCCCGAGGCCGCCTTCCCTCCCCATGGCGGCCCGCCCGCTGGGCCCGGCCTGGCTGCTAGGCCTAGCCTGGCTTCTGGGCGTGCCGGCGGCCAGCGGCCTGCCGCTGGTCCCCGGCCCGCGGGAGGAGGTGCTGGCGGCGGCCTTGCAGCGGCTGCGGGAGGTCTTCGACATCGAGGAGCTGCCGCCCGACGTCCTGCCCCGCAAGAAGCCGCCCCAGTTCATGGTGGATCTCTTCAACAAGGTGGCGGACGCCAACGGCATCACCCGCGCCCCGGGGCTGCTGGAGGGCGACGTGGTGCGCAGCTTCGAGGACCGAGGTGGGCCGGGGGTCCGGGCCGGGGCCGGCGGGCGGATTCCCCGCAGCAGCGGCCGCATTTCCCGGGCACGGAGCCCCTTCACCTCCCACCCGCCCTCTCCAGATTTGATCAAACCCGGCAGCCGCCACGGAAAACGCCGCGGGTGCAGCTTATTTTGCGGGGTTTTGCGTTGTTCCTAAAGAAGGCTCTTTTTCCAGTTCACGTGGAGCAGCACCGCTTCTACTTCGACATCAGCGCGATGGAGAAGGGCGAGCAGATGCTGAAAGCCGAGTTCAGGGTGTTCAAGCTGAAGAGGACGCATGTGTCCAGCAGGTCGGACGTGACACACTTCTGTAAGGTAAGTGGGGAAATAACCCCTCAGTTAAACGCTTGCTTGTACTTTCGCTGTTAATAATGCTGAAACGAGGAGTGCAACCACGTAAACCTGCTTTATTTTTGGGTTATTTTGGTTGTCGTCCTCGCTTTGTCTTTGCCTCCTGCGTGCAAAGAAGTAGACGCAAGGTTTTGGCTTGGGCGGTGTGCTGTGCTTTGCGCGCTGTGGCAGTGAGCTCTCCCTAAAGATACCCGTGTCAGACCTATCTCAAACCAAACCGTGCTTTTCTGGGGTTTGAGATGTTTTGAAATTCAAATCGAATTTATCTGCTTGAGCCGCTCTAAACAGTAATAATAGCAATGAGGGACTCATAGGAAAATACGGCAGGTGAGGACTCCGAGCGTGTGTGTATCTGTTCCTTTGGCAAAAGGTAGGATTGGGCTTTTGGCAAACCTGAAGACAAAAATGTGGAGGAACAGAAGGCTTTCGTGGTGTCAGATGTTCACAATAGAAAGAAAAGGGATGGTCGGGGTATTTTTTTATAGTACCAAACAGTCCAGTATCCTGCCTCTGAACGCATCTAGAAGTAGGCATATGTAGCAATACTTGTTTTTCTGTTAAACTGTCCAAATCCTATTTTATGCCTGGTTTAGAATGATAGTACAGCTTTACAGCTATGATGCGGCAGAATTGTGGGTGATCTTGTTTGGCTTTAAGAACAAATGGTTTCATTTCTTGTCGTTTGTTGTATTGCTCTTATCAAGGTGGAAGTGTACGAGCTCTTGGAGAGTGGAAGTAAGCCCCAAAAAACCCATCTCATTGCATCAAGATTATTGTCCCTGTACACAGAAGGCTGGGAAGTATTCAACGTCACGCAGACAGTAAGCAGAGAGTTCTGACTTGATTTTAATTCAAAATCTCCAAAGATGACAGTTAACTCATAACTCTACCCTTGCCCTTACGCTGGGTTTTGTGGTCAGCTCAAACTGAAGGGTAGCAGCAGGGGGAGAAGCTTTCTCTCTACACTCAAAAGTACACGTGGTGCTACCCGAGTTAAAGGAGAGGTGTTTATATGCTGCTAGCAGCACAGGCATGATGAGAATTGAGCAACCCAAACCTAGTCCACAGGAGGCACGTTAGGCCAAGCACTTATTGTGTTAGTCCTTAGGCTGCCGAAGGAGATGGCAGTGATTGTGAGCGAAGAGTAGGTTTTTCATTTCTCCTTTTTATTCTGGTGACGTTACTACAGAGCGGATGTACAGTGTGCTTTAACGTTGTGTTTCTGGAATGTATCATGGTTGGATTGTTTTTCATTTAACTTCCTCTGTAGACTTCTTTATTTGTTAATATCAAGATTCGCTTGGTAGATATCCATAAACTATAACAGTATGTGACAAACAAACAAACTTGATTTAAAACGTATAGTTTCTTGGGTTTAAATCTGTACTCTCAGATTTATATCTGAGAAAATAGTGGTTTTCGTTGCCTAAGCTTTATGATCAGAATGAACAGCGTGATTGGATGATTGGTTGAGTTGCATCTGAAGTCATGATAGGCCTGCCTGAAAACAGCCTGGCCTTATCTATTAGTCTGTAATTATAACGATTAGATAAAGTAAATTTGCTTGATTGTGAGCTAATTTCTTCAAATGCCATGTTTGTTAGATTTAAATGAGTTTTAATGGTGTGGAAAGTCTGGAGAGTTCGTATTACTCTGCTGTTAAGATTGCCGTGAAAAATAGATGCCTGGCTAAAGTCAGAGTGGGTTTGTTTTGATGTTAATTTTAACTCCTAGCCTCATCTATTCACGAAATTAATTATCTTCCTGTAAATGTAGCTTTGGGGAATGCATATGGTATTTCGTATTTTTGAATGTTGAATTACTGATTTAAATATTAAACTCCATTGAATCTCAGCTATACGGTTACCTCACTACTGTGAAAATGTGTGTTCTTACGCTCCCATAGCTTGTTGCCCCTTCCCTTTTCCTAATATAAACATTGCTTAATCGTAATGCTGTAATAAGAATATTGAAACAATATTTTTGTATTTCCTTTTCATTACCAGGTTTCCAAGTGGATTGCAAACAGCAGCTCCAACCATGGCTTTTTGATAACTACAACCCATGTATTCAACAACAGAATTGAGCACAACCTGGTTAAGTTTGCTAAGAGCCAGGGCACTTTGCAGGAGAGTAGAAACGCTCTCCTTGTCCTCTTCACCAACAGCAACAAACGCAGGTCTTCCAGCTTTGTACCCTTTTCCACAAGTAAGTTCACACAATAGCAGCAGCTGGTTTAGAGCATGAACTCCCTGTTCATCCTGTCTTACCTTCCGCTGCTCCGTCTGTACCTAATCTCAGTATTTACTCGCAGTGTTGAACAGGTTTGTCACGGATCAGAGCTTGGTTTGATAGTTCTTGCTAGCAGGTCACCGAGCTTTTTAAGTTGCCTCTCCACTCAGAACTCTGTTTGCAGGAAATCTTCATAAAGCCTAGGGGGAATCTGGTTTCTTTTGTCTGTAAAGGGGTGGGAGTTCGATTTTCTTAAAAAACTATTTATATGATTTTTGTGGTGGTGAAGTTTGCGTCAAAATTGCGAATTAGGTTTAAGCTAAAAAAACACAGTGACCTGGAAAACTTTTTGAAAATGCTGGTAAAGCAACTGTAAGTAGAGTTAAGTGCAGTTTTCAAGAGCGGAAGAGGTTGTTAAATAAGCAATTTAAACCTTTCTGTCCTTGGCTTGGCTTTTAAGCACCTCTTTCACTTCGGTGACTAATTAGCATTGTGACTAAAGGCTGCTTTCATCGCAGACAACGCCCTCATCCCTTAAATTACAAAACACCGTGTCTTACCTCTCCCACTGGTCTTCCAGTAACACCAGCTAAGGCTGGATTTTAGAGCCTGATAAATGCAAAGAGCAAAAGCTGGGAGGAGGGGTAGAAATGCTTGTGTGCAGGGTTTTCTGGTAGATGATTGCACTTGCACAGTAGAAAGAAACTAGGTAGGGTTTGACAAATATTAAGAGCTAAGTGATGAAATTGATTAAAAACAAAAACAAGGCTGGCCTGTTTATTTTTGTTTTCCAAAGAAAATTTCTGAAGTGAAATCCTAGATCCCAATTTAATGAGCATCAGGCTCTGTATGGGATCTGTGCCAGGATTTAGAAATTGATACCCATTTTTCAGTGAAGAAACTCCCTAGACCTGCCTGTTGTTTGTGGTCAGTGAATCTGCGCAGATCGTTCTTCCACCAGCCTGTGAGTTATTTTCAGCCTCCGCACATGGATCCCGAGGTCTCCATGGACATTTATCGAGTCTTCTTCAAAGATACTTTAAGAAAGCCAAGCTATTGTCAGTAAGCTTCATTCTCTAGCAGAGTTCCATAGACTTGGTGATAATTTTTTCAGATCCAGAAATTGAAAAATATTTTTTAAAAATGTTACTCTACAGGAACACACTCTGTTTTGCAAGTGTATGAGTAGAGTTCCTGGGGGGAGAATACTGGAGAGAGAAAAAGGCTGTGATTTCTGCCCTCTGCTAGCACTGCTCAGCATGATGGGTGCTGTAGGAGTGGCCATATAAAGGCTGTTAATACCATTCTGACCAGATTTCAGCCCTGAAAAGGGCCTGTGGAGTTCACAGGATGCATTTAGTATATCACTGAGCTTTTCCTTTGTATTTCTGGTGAGCTGGCGCCTTTCGGGCCCCATACATAGCAGCAGTTTTTGAAACATGGCTGAAATGGCAAGTGAGTACACAACTCTTGTGGTAATTTCACAGTTAAATGTAGTTTTTAAATCTACACTGAAGATTTTGATGTAGATTTATAGAATAGACTTTCATGCTGAAAGCTATTCTTAGGAAATAAATCTTTCTTGAGAAGGGTTAACACACAACTTCCTTTCAGAACCAGAGGTGAACCCTGCCAGTAATGATGCTTCACATGTGCCTCATGAAACTCAGATCATCAAAAGCAGCGATGTAAGCATGAGCAGGAGACCTCGAGCTGCTGCAGACCCTTCTGCCAAAAGCCGGGTAACAGCATGCCATCGAAGGGAGCTCTACGTTGACTTCCGTGCTATTGGCTGGTCAGGATGGATTATTTACCCAAGTGGATACAATGCATTTTATTGCAGAGGATCCTGTCTCTTCCCCTTGGGGGAAAGTCTAAACGCAACAAACCATGCCACAGTTCAGTCCATAGTCCATACGCTTAAACTGGCTCAAGATGTCAGCACGCCCTGCTGTGTGCCAGATGAATTGAAGTCCCTCAATCTTCTTTACTTTGATGAAAAAGAGAATGTGGTCCTTAAAAATTACAAAGATATGGTGGCAACAAGCTGTGGTTGTCATTAGCAGGACCTTCTTTTGTCAGCATTTGGCGTGTGCCTGGATTTGGTTCCCCATTTGCCACTTGAAGATACCAAGGAAGATGGCCTTTCAGTTTACAGGCAGGAGAGCCAGGAACTCGGCTGTGCTTCACGTATTTCTCCCCTCACTGTGGCTGCGTGGAAAGGTGCTTAAGGCTGACTTTCGAAGAGCCGTGGGCTTCAGGAGGGCGTGCTGACCTGCACGGAGAGCGCTCTGAGTGCCTGTATACCAGAGGAAACCATTAAAACCAGGAACTTGCTATGTGAAGGAGTTGAAACACGTTAAGTTAAGCATTCAAATTAAGGTCTTGTTCTGTGTATTGATGCTCAGAATTTCCTATGCTGTAACAGGCATGGCATCCTGCCTCAGTCCAGGACGGGGTGGAGGTCTCTTAGTAGCACAACCTTATTCAGTTTTGGCTGCAGGATCCGTTGGGGATGTACACTCCTATGCAGAGCTTTCAGCATAACTGTTTGCCCAGCGCTAATCTGGGAGGCCTCTGCCATCCGCAGCTCACGCGTTACCCGGAAATGCACTTCTTCCCTGTTCCTTACACAGCCCTACCAAATGCAGAGGCCTCCTTCTAAGTCCCCCTGGGACTTGCTAGCTAGTCAGAGGGAGCACATAGGTCAGCATTTGTCTGGGAATCAGCAAACTTGAATTCTGCCTCAGGGCCGCGCCTCCGTATGGTGACGGGTCAGCAAGTCCCCCTGTCTGTAGAATCATTCTCTTTGACCGCGGTCTGCTGTGGCTGTTAGGCTGCGTGGCAGCAGGGGCTGCCGTTGCGTATTTATACAGTGGCCATACAATGGCATCCTAACCTTGGGTCAGAATCCCCATAGTTTAGCAGGAAGAAAGAAGACCACTAAGCATCGGAGGTCTGTGAGAAGATGCTGAATGCTGGCCTGGTCCTGTATCTGAGGGAAGTTGGATGGAAGGTACTCTCCGATCCCTTCCGTTCTTCTTGAAGCATAGGACATAGGCTTAAAAGGAGCCCCTTGAGGTCTTTCAGTCTTGCCACGGTTCAATGCAGGTAACCAGCCCATTGCAGCTCCTCACTTAACCACTGAATTGTAGCTTCAGCCTAGTTAGGTTTCTTGTCTCCATTAACCCTTAAAGGCGGCGGACTTCTCAAAGAACATGACATCTCCCCTGGGTAGAAACTTGATGGAGAATTTTATTCCAATGAGATTTTAAAAAAAAATTATTTATGTAAATGTTTTTCTTTCTGTAAATACTGATGTCTGTAATAAATTTATTTTATTTAAAACCCAAACACTTGGTGTATATTAACTTAATCTGTATATAAAATGTTAATTTTCAAATAAATGTAACATTGGTCTGTTTTTTCATATTCTGTTTGAGCCTCCTCCCTAGAGTTTCAAATCAAAATTCAAATCTCTTCTTTTCCAGAAGAGAGGACATTCCCCATGGCTACAGTGGGCACTGTATCAAGTCCTCTGACTCTGTGTCAAGGAGCGTAATGGATAAGCAGAATAGATGTGTTTTCCTTCAGGGAGGATCCAGTAATTATTCCTGAAGTGAAACTCAGATTGAAGTTTCTTTTCACTCTCACTTAAGTGTAGAGATTAAAGGCCTGCAGGTTGGGCACACGTGGTGCTCGTAACAGATCCTGCCTCATGGAAGTCCTGAACTTAATGTGCCCGAGACGGTTTCAATTTTCTTGGTGTGTAAGGCCTTATTTTCATGTATGTTGTAACAGCTTGGGATGTCTTCATGAAAATGTCACTAAGTTAGAAAGCTGTTCCCCATTATCTAAGCAAGAACTGTTATTCACACATTTTAAATATGGATGGGAAGGCTGTGCCCCATATGTGTAGGCCAGGCATGTGCTTATTGGAGCTGCAGCCTGGAATGGGTGGAATTGGAGGAGTCTGGGCAAGACAAGGGTTTAGTAAGGATGGCATGCATGGGTCAGTGTGGAGAGAAGGGTTTTCTTCTGCCTAGTTGTTTCTCTGGATGGCTGCAGAGGCTGTTGTGTCAGCGAAGCTGTGGCACCCTGATGTCAGAACAGCTCCAAGAGCAGGTCTTGCTGCTGGGAGTAGCAGTTAAGGCAAAGGACATGGTGCTCAGTCCAGGAAGCTCATTTCTGTTAAGGACGAAAGGCTTGATTCCCCCAGGCCAGGGAAACAGGCTGTGACAGGGCTCCTGTATTTCCATCCAGCAGCCCGCGCGTTGAAGTGGGGGTGCGTGAGCTGCACGGCGCGGGCACGGGGACCCCAGCACGACTGAATCTTCCAACCCTGCTCTACGTGCCCGGCACGAGGGAGCAAAGGCGTTCGTCCGCTCTGCAGCGCAGGCCGTCATCGCCACGCTGACCACGCTGCCACAATTCCCGGACAGGTGGCCAAAATCTTCCTCTGCCCATGTGAAACTTTGGCGGGGGGTGGGGGGAAAAGGGTGTTTTGATCGTGGTATATGGTCGCCCTGGTAAGGCGGAATATAGATGCGGTAGCAGGGTGGTGCTGACTGCTGCACCAGCCACGCCCAGCCCTTGGATTCAGCACCCTTGGCAAAGGGAACTTGGAAAGCATATAGGGTCGTAATCTCACTTTAATGGTTTATTTCCCAGGCTGCGGTTTTGCACGTTTCCCTTTTCGCTGCAGAGAATACCTGTGGTGGTGTAAGTCTGTAGGAACCACACCTTGGGACTGGGAAAGCGTGCTTACAGTGAGAGTCCAGGCAAGGTCGCTTCCAAAGGGTGACTTCAGCTGATGTTGTCTGTGCTTCTTTTTGTAGGGGCCCTAAGAACTGAAGCCAGAAGTTTTCACTGCCAAACAACGCTGGGAGAAGGACGGCATTTGGAAAGGATGGGCTGAGGCAGGTGCTGCATCCAACACGCTCCAGTCTCCTGTCCATGACGTGACAAATGCTTCTAGCACCATCAGCTGTGTATCAGCTGCATCCTTCACTGCTCAACTCAGAGAATCATCCAGTTTTTCCGGGATATCTGAAAAGGTTTCGTCTTGTTTCAGATGCCAGGAAAAAAACAAAAAAAAAAAAAAAAAAAAAAGGGAAGATTTCTTTATTGGAAAGCAAGTGTGGTTAGTAAATAAATGATGGGCACACTGAATATTAGCTGGCATAGTGCTGCCCTACAATAGGTGAAATATGCACAGTCAAGCTAGGAGCTCTCTGTAGTTTTGCACACGTTAAATTATTTTTTTCTGCGCCACTCAACATAGTCTCATTATGCCCCATTAAACCCTGATAATTAAAACAAAATATATTGGAATTGTTTATCCTGGACTTTGTAAGGAAATGAGGTTCATAATAATGCCAAGGGAAAAAATTTACACTACGCCAGAACTTGTAATTAGAATGACAATTAAGCACAAATATGCTTTTGCCTTTTTTTGTTGTTGTTGTTTAGAGTTAAGACACATTTTCCTGTTATTCATTAACTGAAATAAGTAAGTATTCCAGAATAAGAAATGCCACACTTTGGAGTCTTGGTTTAATCAGAACACCCTATGTTTAGGTGGCACACGGCAAAGCAACAGCTCGGGTTTTGGGGCGAACAGGGGTAGCCTTCAGCAGGGACAGTCTGGGTGTGATTATACCTACCATGTTGCATCACAACAGCAGCCAGGGAAAGCAAGGCTGGTAGCAAACCCTGTTGTGATAAACACTACCAAGAGCAACGAGGAGCACCCCTGGCCCTGGAGAGCAAATTCCTTGTGAGGGCAGAAACAAGGAACGACGGCATATTTTATTTGCTGGATGCCACCAAAGGCATCGACGCCCCTGAGGCCGAGATTCGGAGGTATACAGAGGAGGAGCCCCACGTTAAAGGCCTTGCAGCACCTCTCCTCTGCCTCCAGCTCCAAGCCTCACGGAGGGCGAGCTATGGCAGGCATGGGGCTGCCTGAGCCGGCTCAGCTGGCGGCTGGGAGCAGAGCGCCCTATGAGCCATTCACGGGGTGCATCTGTACCGCGCTCAGCTCTGCAGCTCAGGGTCCGCTGACCTGGATGTCTGACAGCTCATGGGTCTCTGTGTCTTCATAGCGTGGGATCAGTGTTGACTCTCCTCTGATAAATAACAGACGTTGCATTTTATACCCACAAGCATGTGGGAAACAGGATTTCAGAGGCAGAAAGATTCAGAACTTGAAGGAGTTCCTTCAAGGAACTGCCTAGGAGGAGCATCCAGCCCCATGGGTTGGATATGTACAGCTATAGGGTTATGCTCAAGCCCGTAATAAAGAGTTCAGCCTGGGTTTGGAACCAAAGAGGTCCAGGTGTGTGAGGCCACACACCTGAAGTCACGCTTGTTCTTGCGTAAGGTGGGAAGAGCACTAGGCCTGGCCCCGACAGCACTGCAGCGGGATGGCAGTGGGACCTGGGTGTGGTCTGGGGGAGAGCTAACGGTAAAAAGCACAAATCCACAGGAGGTCGGACCTCCACGGCTTGTAGAAACGTTTGTTTTCCAGTCACGAGGTATAGGTGACGGGAAGGTGCTTCGTGGCACTGGAGCAGGGGTGGGGGATGTGCTGGGGATGTCCTGGCGCAGGGAAGGCAGAAAGGATGGGCTTGGGGAAACTGGTCCGGGGTGGTTTCCTGTGTGAGGGGGGAGATAAACGTGCCTTCCCTGAGGAAGCTGGAGCACAGCAGTGCTGTAAGCGGCTGAAAAGCCTCTGTTCTATTCTGTCTGCTCTGCAGGCTTGAAAATGATGTGCAGCATGAAGCACCCAGGTAGGAATGCTCTGGGCTGTTTCCAGACTGCCTGGCGTAGTTACTGCGGTTCCTCTCCTCCATGTAGGAAACGGGGCATTTATGTGCTTTACTTGAAAGACCCATGGAGGGTAGCGTTTGATTCCTAGCACTGGAGCTTGTCTCCTGAAAAGCGAGTGAAGTTGGGCGCCTCTCATAAGGTCCAGGGCTTGCCCGCAAATAGCAAATCCTGCAGATTGTCCCCACTCCCTTTAAGATCACCCGTGCCAATATACGCAGGCAAATGCGTTTTATACATGCGGTTCTTTCTTATGTACACCCACGGGCAGATGCATTCGTGTTCAGGGCAGCCTCCCTCCCGGTTCATCCCAAACTGCTTCCCAAAGGATGGTGCTACCTGCCCGTAACGGAGGCGGAGCGCTCGGGGCTAACTGGGGAACATTGCCACGTCCAGAGGGTGCATTTCCACGGCTTTGTGCGAAAGTAGGTCACACCCAGGCCATTTCTCCCTTCTGGCCTCCAGTGTAGCTCACCTCTAAGGAGAGTAGTTAGCAGGTGCGAATTGAGCTTTGGTGAATGCGACAATCGTGCCTTAAAGCAGCTAATTAAACGTTTTCTTTCCTCCTACTGGGTTTATTGCTAGAAGCTATTCACAGAATAAGAGGGACTGCTAACTTTCTGTCGTTACAAGGATGTGTGCGGCTATAGATTCATGCAGATACTAACTGCCCTAATTCAGAAGCAGATGACAGCCCGTCTCGGTTCTGGAAAACAAAAGCTGTACGTTTTGCCTGTAAGTGGGAAAATGGCCTGTTACTGAGAAGTGATTGGCCTTCAACTGTAACCGTGATTTGGTGATGCTGTAAATCCAGGTCTCCTGACACAAAGCAGCCTTATGGCATAAGTCCCAGTACGCTGGTTCAGATCTGCTCACAAAAATCTTGCTTGGTTAACTCTCAGGTTAAACGGAGTTGTCAGGCAGCATAAAAGTGGTGTGTGCGCTTAAAAATCAGTATGGACAAACAGCTGTACTGCGATCCACGCAGAAATCAGCTGTTTGTCCGTGTCAGATGTTCTGCTGAACGTGCTGAGCCAGTGTTGGCGGCCGGGGAACTGTGTCCTAAAAGCCATAGACAAAAAAAAATCAGGTATATTAATTTCCCCCAAACATGTCTAAAACTCCCTGGGGTTAAATCAAGCTAAGCACCGGGACAGCTTTCCTGACAGGAAGAGCCCTATGGGCCAAAGTGCTACTGGAAATAAACAATCACGATTTTTGGAATAAGCAGTGAATTCTGGGTCTCCACTGCTACTCCTGGGATTCGCATTTTACTGCCAAAGTCCGGGCTGTAAGTGGAAGGTGTCAAGATTTTAGTGGTTCAAAATCAGAACAGATGATGTTGCAAGAAAAAGAATTGAGCAATAGGGCTTAAGACTCTAGTTTCTTGACTGGAGAGACAGATGTTTGATTTTAGAGCTAAGACATCTCTGTTTAAAGAAAAAAACAAACGTAAGCATGTTAGATACTCCATTCGATATGTAACTTAACTAGATCAACCAATACCTTCTTGAGAATTGTTTCAGTTTATTTAGTAAGATTTTTGCTTTCTGCACCACAAAAAGAAGAGGACCATGCACCATGCTGGGGGAACGGAAGAAGTGATTTAGTTTGCCGTTCGTATGGCATTACTCCCGTGCCTGAGGTATCAAAACTACTCAGGAATAGAATCACATAAAAAATAGCCTGGGAAGGGCCTCTGGATATCGTCTTTGTCCAACTTTCTGGTCAAAGCAGGGCTGACTTCAAAGTCAGAGCAGGGTGCTCAGGGCCCTGTTCAGGTCAGTTGTGTGTATCTTAAAAGACAGAGCTCTGACAACATCTCTTGGCCCCTGTCCCAGCGCACACCCACTCTCAGCGTGAGTATTTCCCTTGACCTCATGACTATGCTGTTGCTAATGCAACCCAAGAGGGGGTTAGGGGTTAGCATTCAGCACTGCATAGGTGCACCGAGGGCGTATGAGCAAGTAGTTATCCCTGTGCGTCCCCGGATAGCCGAAGGAGCCAGCCCCTGACCTGTGCCAGTATATGGGGTTGTTCCCTCCCAGGAGGCAGACTCCATGTGGTTCTGGTTGGCTCCTGTCCTGAATAACTTTCCATTTCCTAAATTCCATTTCCTAAATGTGGTATTTAGTTTTAGCACTGGGTTTCACAGCGTTTTTCTGCTTCTTTTGTCACAAAGGTTTTGTCTTGCTAAAAAAAATATTTCAAAACCTCACATTTATTTTAAGATTATGACAATACAAAGGGTTTTCTAAATTCTCCAGTGTTTCTCTGGAAATGCGCAGTTCCTAAGTGAACCTGTTAACACTTACATATTACCCCAGAAAGTTCACGCAGGTTGGATCAATAATTGCATAGATTACAAAATGAAAGTAGCTGATTTCATATGTTATTGCAAAACTTAGCTTTCTAGTTTTCTGGTGGAAAATGGGTCAGGAGGTAACTAACATATAATTTCTGAGGTGTCTTGAGGCTTCCTAGGATTGTTTCTCCTAGATGATAATAAACTCCTTTTCCCAGATAGAATTTAGAATTAGTATTGCAGTGACGGTCTTTCCGGTTCACAAGGGTACGTTGTCACAGGCGCTGCATTTTCAGCCCTTGTTTTACAGGCTCAAGTCCTATTTCTCACTGTAGCTAGCAACTTCTACCAGGATGAGGTTTTGACGTGGACATTGGGCTGCTTCTCGCATGCATGGGTTGGCCTGTGACTGAGACCTAGAGAAAATGGGACAGGGATTCACCTCACCCAACTTCGGATACTGACCACATGGACACAGAGCCGTGGCACAGGCTGCCCAGGGAGGGTGCGGAGTCCCTTCCCTGGGGACATTCACCCCCTGCCTGGACGCAGCCCTGTGCCCCTGCTCTGGGGGTGCCTGCTCCAGCAGGGGGTGGGACGGGGTGAGCTCCAGAGGGCCCTGCCAACCCCCACCAGTCTGTGGTTCTGTGACACCAACATGTGATCAAATGAATCCCACCCGAGTGGCTTGTCCTACAAGAGCCTGGTAGTCTCAGAGCTGGACCACAAGACTGACTTCCCGCTGACGGAACAGTGATGGCAGGCAGCCGCCAAGTGACATTTTCAAACTGGCCTGAGACCTTCGGGAGCCAAAAACTGCTGAACAGGTGAGTGTGAGTCAGTGTGAGCACACTTGCCATCTCCAGCTGCCCACCAGCCCCCTCCCCTGGAGGCCGCTGCCACCGCTGGTGTGCGGCGCTTGAGGTGGGTCCTCGAAAGCCACTAAAGTCACCGTCTGGCTCCTCATATTGGTTTATAAATGTGACAGCTCAGAAACTGTTTCAAAGGCAGCAGTCTTTGGTAAATGGGCCGGACAGCCCATGGTCACACCCCAGGACACCACTGCCTCTGTGGCTCAACACCTTCCAGCCTCGCTGCTGTCCTGCAGCAGGCGCTGCACAGGACGGGCAGAAATATTTTTCCTCATTGCATGAGAATCTTCAGAGTCAAGCATTCAAATCTGCTTTCAAATTTTTGCATGCCAAAAAGCTAAAAGGAAAATTTTACTTTAAAAATAAAATAAAATTCCAGAGTTCCATAATCTTCTACTCTGGTTTCAGCAACATTATTTTACGTTTGCAGTTTGAAATTATTTTAGGATTTTCTCCATTACAAGTGCCTTTTGAACATTTTGAAAACAAAATATCAAAAGGGCAGGGTTTTTTTTTTTCTGTGAACAGCTTTAGTATTCAAAGCTCAACATGTAATTTTTAAAAAGAAAATAGTTAAAATATTCTGAAGAGCTTAATTCTCATTCTGGGCAGCAAGAGATCTTGCTTTTGAGATCAAGAGAGAGAAAGAAAAAATGAGGAATCTTGAGATCAGACTTACAGAAGAAGTTCTGAGACTTGTGATGGCAACTCAAATGCACATATAAAATGTGAATGTAAACTTTGAAAGTGTCGATGTAACTTGCCTAAGGACAGGCTAAGAAAATAAACCTAATTAAAAAAAAAAATAAAATGAAGCTTTGAACATTGCTAACCCTAAATAAACTCCAGAGAATGCCGACAGGGTTCTCTGCTCCCACCCAGGCAGCGTAAACAAACCGATTGACAGCACGGCCACGGCCATTCCACTTCCCCTGGTGTCTCTTGGGTGACAGCTCATGAATATATCACTTGCTTCTTGACCAAGGCCAACCTCAGGTACCAGAAGTCCATCAGCTGCCCAGCGCTCTGTGCTCCTCACGGCCACCCAACCTTTCCCTCTTCACCACAGGCTGTCATGAGACCAGCACTTTGTGGTAACTCCTGTGGTCTATCTCTGCACAGCAGCCCCCAAGGTATTTATGCCTCTCTCATTGATGGGTAAGTGACCTTGCAAGTGCCCTGATGTGTGATAACCTGTTCCTGCTCACAGTCCTGTCTCAAGGCCTCGCGGCTTACTTCACCAAATGCTCCGTGGAGGTGCCTGAGACAGGTAGGACTTGCATTTTAAGGTAAGAAAACGGGACAGAGGGCACAGGATAGGGTGGAGGAAGGGCTTTCTGGTCCTGGTTTAAGAACATATGTTGGGAAAAATAAGATTCATGAAGCTGGAGGTGAAAGGCTGAAAGGCAATATGGATGGTCTCTCAAGTTGAATTTTATTTTAGAATGCTTTAGGACCCTGCCCTAAATTTTGCATGACCCTGGATTGCCTTGCTCTTAAGCCCAAAGAATGAACTGCAATTTTCTCCTTTCCTTCGTTCTCAATAATATTCAGTTTGTTTAAATTGTTCCATCTCATTGTCCGAATCAACAAATCTCTGAACACCAGTGAATGCCATGATCAGTGTTTCAGTAACGCCCTTCATTAGAAGTACTGTAGCACAGAGCATCCAGACCCTTGGAAATAACTCCAGAGGGATTTGGATGGAGAAAGGCCTAGTCCTGGTTTCCCATTGAATCGAATATTAAGAGGTGGAGCAGGAATGAGCTTGAACTTAAGCACGGTTAGAAGGGTGAGCTGAAGGACTGAGGAGGTGTTACACATAAACTATATCATCCACCCATCACGAGAAGAAGAAAAAAGGGGGAAAGGAAGGTTTTAATCCTTTCTTTGTGCTATTTCACCGAACAAGCACAAGAGTTTACCTTCTTGGTACTAAGATAAAGATTTGGCTTTATCCTATTTGGTGAAGAACAAGACCACAACAGCATCAAACTACCTACCCAGCTCGCATAAACATGGTGTTGGACCATCTCTATGCTCAGCCAGAGATCTGGGATGAGTTTATTCTGCCAGAAAGCTGATTACCCTGTTGCGAAGGAGTCGAGAGACCGTGTCTCTGGAAAAGGTGAGCTGTCTTCAGAATTTCTGAAGTCCCAGGCAATGGTCAACACCTTTGAAAAGCAGGTGATTGTTTTAGGGGCTCTGCCTGGATCAGGAACCTAAAACTGGGCAGCTATATGTGAGAAAATCATATCATTCCCAAACCTGCTCCATCAGAACACAGGAGGAATAAGCAATTGTACAAGTGATGTCTGTTTTGAGGGCCAGTTCCTGCAGACTTCCAAGCATCTGAAAGGTTCCACATAAACTGGTAAGTCCATGGGAGAATAGGGATGATCCAAAGAAAGCACAAACCTAAATCTGAGATGTCACGTGTCTTTCAAATTTTAACTTTGACCTTCACAGCTCTCAATCTTCTGGTAGCTCTGGATACCTTTTAGGTAACAGGAAATCACTTTTCTGCCTTTGACCAGGGTAAAAATTATCAATAATTACATAATCCACGTTTATGTGAGATCTGTTCAATTTTCAAAATCATTGGATTCTGGTAAGCCAGAGCAGCTGCTTCTGGAAAAACCTTTTCTCCAAAGGCAAGGTCAAATGGTTAAGATGTTAACTTATGCGCTCTGAGTTTCCTGCTCTCGTCTGCAGTAGTTGTCCATTATGGACAACTTGAGTAAATCAATTAGTCTTTCTGCATCTCATTTTCCTGCCTTCAAGTAATGCTACTACTTTTTCTCGCTCTTACAGCTGTTCCCTTGGAAGCCTTTTCTCACAAATCTTGGTTAGAAGACTCAGTGTGAAAGAGCACATCTGGGAAGAAGCATCTTCATGTGACACCTGCATTAAAAAAACCAGCCAATCCCCCTGCAAACCAGTATTGTTTCGCTTCAGCAAACCCTGGCATAATCCCAGCCGCACTCTGGGTCACCTCAAGCGGTAAGGGGACCGGGCGTAGGTTGGGAAGAGGCACAGCCACAGGGAGAGAGCTGTTGCTACTGAATAAGCCTCTGGGCAGGCTGATCCTCTGTGCCACTGGAGATGCCACAGGGCATCTTGTGCTCCATGGAGAGGGAAGCAAGGTACAGTTTATGGGCTCTCTTCTGCGTGTTCGTACCGTTCTGGCCGTAGGCCTACAGTCCTGGCCGGCTCTGAAAGGAAACACGTAGTTCTCTTGGGCACAGCGCTGTATGGCGTGACCTGGGTTCAATGAACGTAATGCTTGTGGGGACATAGACCTCAGGGGTCACAGGATCAGGCACGCTGCATGACTTCCCAGTGGCACGTAATTTCAGCTAACACCCTTCCCCTCCCAAGCGCTTCCTCTGCCGTTCCTGAAATTTCTACCTAAATCCTTTGGTCGCTCAGGCTTTGATTAGAGACTTTCCTCTTCTGCGTTGCATGTTCCCATACCTAAGGATCATGTAATTTTATTCCAGACAGCAGCTCTCAAATGAAAAAAAAGATATCCAGTGTGTGCAGTCCCCATTAGAGGAAAAAAAAAGAAAAAAAAAAAAAAAAAGAAAGAAAGAAAAAGGCAGCTTACTTTCATCACAAGTGGGACCAGGAATGTAAAAGTTCAATTACCAGAATGCATTTGTTTTGTACATTTTAAACCTGCCATAGCTAGTAAAACCAGCACATGCAGTTGGGTCTAATTGCTGCTTTCCAGCTTGGCCTAATTGATGCTCTGATTTGCAGTCACCTACCTCTACGAGCCCATGTTTCATTACATTTTACCCTTGCTCCCGAAATCCTAAAATCCCCGTGGGGAGAAATAGATTACAGCGATCCAGAGCTTTTGCGTGTGAGCTGACAATCCTTTCTCCCCTATACTTTTCTTTGTCTACACGTGAACAATGAAAACGCGGTAGGTTGACAGAGAGATGTATTAGTTACCCCAAAATACTCCTTCTTGAGGCAGGCGTAACTCCTTTTGAACTCACTAGGAGTTTTAATTAAACTCTGAATGAAAACTGCAGCGGTATAAAATCAGCTCAGAGAGATTTTCGTAACCTAATTGGGATGTTTATATCACGAAACTGTGTTACTCTCGGTCTCTGCTCACAGTTACAAAGAAAAAGTTCTTTGCTGAAGAACGTGTCAGTATTTTCCATGGAAAATGATTTAAAGAAAAGCTTTTGAAATATGGAAACCTCATGGTTTTATCTTTAAATAAGCATTTCAGTCATCATAAAAAATACCCCTCTAATGTCTCCTGCAGCTTTGATTTCAAACGCATCACATTCTTCATTAAAGCAATCATTGTTAAAACAGAGGGACATAAAGCAACATAGGATTTATTCCTTCATTAAACTGATGATCCGTATATGAAGCCAATTAACATTATGAGTCTGGTGAACATCAAGTGTAAAGAGGTTACAGAAAATTAAAAGCAGTCACCTTGGTCTTTAGATAAAGAAAGAACACTTTTACATTATAAATTATAAGAGTGTCCAAGCGGGACGAATCGGCAAATTTGGTTAATTGGAAAATACATTTTACTGCACATGAATTAGGGTAAAATAACCTTTTAGTTGCTAGTCTTTTTTTTTTTTTTTTTTTTTATTGTGGTCAGGTGTTGGGAATCATGGGAAAAGAAGTGTTTGGACGTGGCAAGGCAAGAGGGACATTTCATTAAACTTGAACCATTCAGACTTTCTTGAGTTTTACAGACGATCCCCTCAAAGCTGAGCGCTCTCAAGGAACACAGCTGTTCGGTAATTTCGCTCGTCGGTTCAGTCCTAGGTTTTATTGTCATGGGAGAAAAATGAGGAGAGGTGTGTTTGTGTGTGCGGCACAGGAAGAGTCTGCTTTAAGGCAGGCGCGATCAGGAAAACACCTATCAGAATTATATTTACTTGGACTTTTCCTTGCAGACCTAGTAACTAATATTGACGTAATGATCGTAACACTAGTAGTAATAAGAATAATAACATTAAAAAGTGTATGAGAGAGAGAGTTTCAGGACTTTGCATAAAAAGACATCTTTCTGCTGACATATCGTAGCTCACCTCTGTGTGTTATTTCGAGCTACAGCTTGGTTTTCGTGCTTGCCTTTGGTAGCCAGACGAGAGGAGCTACCGGAGAAACACCAGCTGCGATCCAAAGCGATTTACTGTTTTCCTCTCCTGCGGCCCCAGCTTTGCAGGGCGGCGCCCGCAGAGGGGGGACACGGGGAGACCCGGAGCCAGCCCTGACAGCGGCCTTCCCCGGGCTGGGGGCTGCCCCCGCGCCGCAGCCCCGCGGGCCGGGCCGTGCGGGGCCGGGCCGGGCCGGACCGAGCCGCGCGGGACCGTGCCGTGCTGTGCGGGCCGAGCTGTGCGGTGCCGGGCTGAGCCGTGCCGTGCGGTGCGGGGCCGGACCGAGCTGACCGGTGCGGGGCCATGCCGTGCCGGACCGAGCCATGCCATGCCGTGCGGTGCGGTGCCGTGTGGAGCGGAGCGGTGCGGTGGGGTGCGAAGCAGTGCGGTGCGGGGCGGTGCCGGGCGGTGCGGAGCGGAGCGGTGCGGTGAGGAGCGGAGCGGTGCGGTGCCGGGCGGTGCGGGGCCCTGAGGCGCGGCGCGGTGCGGAGCAGAGAGGTGTGGTGCCGGGCGGTGCGGAGCGGGGCAGTGCGGAGTGATGCGGTGCGGGGCGCTGAGGAGCGGTGCGGAGCGGTGCGGTGCGGTGCGGTGTGGGGCAGCACGGTGCGGTGCGGGGCAGCACGGTGCGGTGCGGAGAGGTGCGGTGCGGTGCGGAGAGGTGCGGTGCGGTGCGATGTGGGGCGGTGCGGGGCGGTGCGATGTGGGGCGGTGCGGTGCGGTGCGATGTGGGGCGGTGTGGGGCAGTGCGGGGCGGTGCGGTGCGATGTGGGGCGGTGCGGTGCGGTGCGGCGGGCGCTCTCCGTGGTGCTGAATCGCGCCGCGGCGCTGCCGCCGCCCGGGGGTTGCGGCCGCCGGAGAACGGCGGCACCGGGACCCCGAACCGCCAACTTTTACTTATGTCACCCCCGCGCTCCGTGCATTAAGATTAAACGGGCACCGAACCGGCGCGGGGCGGGGGTGGCATATTGCTTAGCTGTGCCTGAGCTGCCGCTCCTCGGGAGAAAGTTCAGCCTCGCCCGGCTCAGGGTCCTTTTTTTTTGGCTTCTCTGCAAAAAGCGGCGCCCTGGAGCCCTTCCCCGCGCTCCATTTCCCCCTCTGCCCCCTGCGATACGCCGAACTTGCAGGCTTCAAACTGCAGGGGAAAGTGAGTCTGGGAGCCAAACCAGCACTGCAGCCCCCTGACTAGAGCAAGGCCTGAGAGCGCCGTAATGAAGTTATTATTATTTTATTAGGGTTCTTATGATAAAACGCTCGCTCGCTCTCTCACTCCCTTCCCGACGTCAGAAAAAAAAAAAGGAAAAGGCATATCTGCCTCCGTGCAAAGGGATCCTGCGGTACTGGCCCTGCGTGGATTGTAAAGCTCGGAATGGAGAGGCCGGCAGGGGAGATCCAGGCGGCACTTCGGGGCTCTGCTCTTCTTTTTAACGTTAATTGACCTAAAGCCGGTGCTGCTATTTTAAGGAGCGGAGTCGGATTCGGAACGTTGGTCTCGCGTCTTGCACGGGGCTGTGAAAAGCCGTCTAGATTCGTAGTACACTTTGCTGTTCAGAGACTTGCCTGGATGGTAAGTCCATGCCTGTTGTCAAACAGAGACATCCCTGAAAGCGTTCCTGTATGTCTATACATGTAAATATACGTGTGTGTGCGCGCGTATACACGTGTGTATATGTAAAAACATGCCTGAATGCAGCTTTCAAAATCCATCACTGGCGTGCTAAAGTTATAGGTGAGCGGCTAAGATCAGCTCAAATCAATTTGGATCTCAGGTGCAGTTAATTTTTGCCTTGCCTTGCCTTGCTGAAATAATGCTTTACAGGACTGAAACATAACTTCAGCTTGAGTGTACATCAGGGGAATTTCCACATCTATGCTTAGTGCGAAAGGCGGATAGAGCAGGTGATATTTCTAGGGCTTATTAGTGTTTATTTAATGAGATCATATACGCAGAATAACTTTCCAAAGACATCGTCTCTTCCAAATCTCTATTTCTGCACCTGTATCGGCTGCATCCGTCTCCTTTGCTCTGGTAGGAACGTGCTACATCTTTAAACTCCCATCAGATCTAAGAGAGCCTTTGTAGATTTGCTCGCCCTTCCTGCACAGAACATTACAATGTTTATAAAATATTAAATTTGTGTAGTCTGCCGGAGAAGCAATTGTTCCAAAATAAAATCAGCAGTCTAGACGAAACATAGACACCAGAACTTATCAACAGTTGTCTGACTTACATCTTCTGATGCATCTTGAGTGGGTCATAATACCAACTTTATTTTCAGTGGTGCATAAATTAATTACACGCATTTAATAACCAAAATATCATTATATTCCCCCTTTAATATCATAAAGGCTTTACGCCAGGGAAGCACTTAATGTGCAGGGGGCCATAACAGGCTATTATCCTTGTGTAATGCTATTACAGAACCAATTATGCGCCATTATACTTGCTTTTTTTGCAGTTTATGTGATTTGATCCAATCCCGCGTCCCTGACTTGAAAATTTCATCTGGGTACTTTAAAGTCTAATTTTCACCCGGGCTGAGGCAAGGGCCATCTCTCTCCGCTGAGCCTATGCCTCGGATGCATTTTAAAAGTAATTGCAAAGGGTCCCGCCGCATATCATTTGCAGACGGGAAGCGAGCATAAATCCAGAGACCCCTCGCTGTGAACAAAATCAAACTTTGCCGTTGCTACGACCGCTTGGAAAGGCAAGGCGTGGTGCAGAGCGGCCCCCCAAAACCCAGCCCGTTCCAATTAGTCCGCGCTTTGTCAGCGCCGGGGTCCGGGCGGCGGGACGCTGCGGGACGCTGCGGGACTCGGCGGGGCGCCCCCGGCCCCGCAGCCCGGGGCACCCCGGGGTGGGGGGGGGACACAAGGACACGCCGGGGACCGTCGAGCCCCGAAGCGCCAACGCTCAGAAAATAATGTTTGGGGTTTTTTTTTTTGTTGTTGTTGCTGCTGTTCACATTCCTGGTGTTTGCTGAGAAATGACGGGTTTTTTTCTTTTCATCTCCCCCCCCCCCCGCGCACCACGTGGGCCATTTGTAGGGCCCAATAGACCTATCCAAGTTACTCACTGTAGACAGCGCTGGAAATAATCAGATTAAGGCCAATTATG
The DNA here is from genome assembly GCF_949628215.1 of Phalacrocorax aristotelis. Lineage (NCBI taxonomy): Eukaryota > Metazoa > Chordata > Aves > Suliformes > Phalacrocoracidae > Phalacrocorax > Phalacrocorax aristotelis. The sequence goes on along the minus strand of NC_134287.1, from coordinate 3,256,440 downwards.
CGTGAGATTATAAAGGCAAGTGCTGAGAGGCAGAGCATGCTGTAGACAGATATAAAGACATCTGGCCACTTCCAGAACTCCACAGAGCCCTTCTGTCTCTGCAGCCAACAACTCACAACGCCTTATTCCAGTGCAAAATACCCCCAAACCTTACTGGTGATTTTTACTTCTGTTCGGTTTAGGTATGGATTACTATTTTTATTTGCCTTCTGGATTTTTTTTTAAATATGCCTGCATATAAATTTGAATAGGTTTTTGGGTTTTTTTCTTGCCGAGGACATTGGGTTTCCAACCCGAACACAACTCCCAGTGTGCTGGATGCTTTAAAAAGAAGACAGCTTTTAGGTTTCATTGCCATTTCTGTTAGGCGGAATAATTTAGGTTTTTGGGTTTTTTTCGTTTCATTATTAGCTATAAGCATTTTCTTTTTCTTTATGTAATTGCTTGCTCTGGAAGGGAATATCTGAGATAATTGGATAGATAGGTAGGTGGATGGATAGGTAGATGGATGGATGGATGGATGGATGACTGAATGCATAGATGGATGGATGGATGGATGGATGGATAGATAGATAGGTAGGTAGGTAGGTAGATAGATAGATAGATAGATAGATAGATAGATAGATAGATAGATAGATAGATAGATAGATAGATAGATAGATAGATGGATGGATGGATAGATGGATGGATGGATGGATGGATGGATGGATGGATGGATGGATAGATAGAGACAGACAGAAGAACAAGAGGTAGATAATCTGCTATTCGGGGGGAAAAAAGGAAAAAGAAAAAGAGAAGCAACAAAGTTTTGCTGATTCTAATGACTGTGCACCTACCATGGAGTTTTCTGCCTTTGGCTTGTTCAGTTGGTTGCACAGAGCGTCAGGCGCTCCTTTCTCTGCTTCCTCTGGAACGGGATCTAGGATTATCAGTGAGTTTCTCTGGGTGCTTTCATCCGGTTATTCACCTATTCTGTGCTGTCCCTTTCTCTCTCTCTCGTCTTCAGGTCGGCAGGAGCCAGCCCGGCGGTGCCCGGTCGGGGAGCTGGGGCCGGTGTGTCGGTGCGGGGGGTGCGCGGCAGCCCCGCGCCCCGCGGGCTGGCCCCGGCGGTCGCGGTCCCGGCGGTCCCGGCCGTCCCGGCGGTGCCGGTGGGCAGCGGGGGCCCGCCCGGCCGCAGGGCCATGTTCTACTTCCACTGCCCCCCGCAGCTCGAGGGTGAGTGTTGTCGCACCGAGGCGTGCAAGTGCAGGAGCGGAGCTCGGAGGTGCGGGGAGGGGAGGGGGGGCGCGCTGGGGGATGGAGGGGAAACTCCAAGAGCCGCCACTTTTGGCTGTCGGGGTGCAGATGATATCTGCTGAGATAAGGCGCAGCTCTATAAAGACAGCTAAATATAAAAGCGCATCATCTTTTTCCTTGAGAAAACACAACCTCCTCCTCTCCCCTCCCCGCTTCCAGCTTTCCCCTCCTGTCACAGGATAGGAAAAAAAGATTGCATTTTTTTTTCTTTTTTTTAATTTGATTCCTGTTGGAAAGGCCTTGTTCTTACACCCCCACCCCTGTCATTTTGCCACCTGCCTCCCCTCTGTGGATAGCGATCCCGCAGTGGAGCCTCAGGCTACGAAAGAGATGCTTTTCTCCCCTCCCAGCACAGATGTTGGTGTCATGGCTGTAATCGGGACACTTTCAGGACGCGGTCACGCCTCCTCCCTCCAGCCAGGGGGACCGCATAAATCTTTAATGCTATTTTACAAACATTCTGCGGGAGGATGGGGACAGACGGGGCACGCCTGAAGAAAAAAAAAAAAAGTGGAAAATATATATTTGGGAGGATTTTTTGTTGTTGCTGATCAGGGTTGGGTTTTTTAAAATTTATTTTGCTTGTTTCCTTTAAAAAGAAAAACCAAAATGGTAGCCTTCGGGGTTTCCCCGTGTCGCCCCCGCTCCCCCCAGCCGGCCCCCGCAGTGCGGGGAGCAACGCCGGAGGTTCGGCCCCGCAACGTGGGCTCCGGGCGGGCTGCCGCGCCGCGCCGTGCCCGGGCAGAGGCGGCCCTCACCGCGGCGGCGGGGCGGGGGAAGCGGCCCGGCCCCGCCCGGCCCTTGGTGGGCATCACCCGGTGGGCGCCGGGCTCTGCCCCCGCAGCGCTGCCGGGAAGCGGGGGTCCAGCGGGTTCAGCCTCCGCCGGGAAAGGGTCGTCATCCCCCCCCCCCTTCATGCGCGTCGGGCACAAGCCGGTCTGAGCATCCCCGGCTGGAAAACCGTCTCCCCAAAGCTGTCCCTGTCCCGGGGTCCCTCCGCGCCCCCCGAGCCTGCCCGGCCGCCCCCGCCTGTGCCACCGAGTGCTGAGGCCGCTTTGTTCGTTAGTTTATAGCAGGCAGCTTTGAAACGTGCTTTTGTTTGGTTTTATTTGGTTGGTTGGTTGGTTTTCCCGGTGGCAGTTTGGGGCTGGTGCCCGGTTTCGGCGGCCTGAGCCGGGGAAGGGTCCCCGCAGGCTGCGGCCCCTGCGGGCCCGGGGCGGGGGTGGCCGGTGTGCCCTGCTAGAGGGTGAAACCACCCAGCGTGGAGCATCCCAAGGAAAAAACAACACCCCCCCCCCCCCCCCCCGCTGCCAAAACCACCCCCAACCCCCCAAAAAACCCACCCAAAACCCGAAGAAGCTGCAACAGAAAAGCCCTTTTCGGTTGGTTTGGGAACCCGGGGAGGTGCTGGAGGGAAGGGACCAGGCTCTGGCGGGGTCACCGGGACACTTTTATTCATCTGATGAGCATCTCCCAGGGCGGCAGCGAGCCGTGCGTCGGTGCGAGGAGAGGGGCTGGGGGCCGCGCTTGTCTCCCAAAGGATGCTGCGGGAGGAGCAGCGACCTCCAGCCCCTCTGCCCCGAGGGTGCCCCACCGAGCAGGGTCCTGGAGACACGCAGCAACGCCGCTGGGGGTCTGGGTACTTCTCGGTTACGTGGGGTTTTGTTAGTTTGGTTTTGGCTTAGGTTTGGGAGTTTTGTTTGCTTTGGTTTAGGTGTTTCTTTTCGTTTTTTAAACTCTGTTTTGTCAGCGAACAGAAAGGGAGTGAAGCAGTTGAGCAGGGGCACAGTGATGTGTTACTGGGGGAGCCGCGAAGGCCGGGCTCTGCCCCAGGGACGGTGCTTTGCATCCCGGCGCATTGCCTGCCCTCTCCCGGCCTCCGGCCAGGGCCAAACTCCGGTGCCCCCATCTCCCTCTCGGGCCCCTCGAAACCCGCCGTCGGGGACGGGCAGGGGCTCCCTCCTCCAGCCCCACCGCCGGGTCCCGGCGGTTCAGCCCCGGCCGAGCCCCCACCAGCGCTCCCGGGGGCTGTGCGAAGCCCCGGGCCCTTGCTCGCCGCTCGCCTCCGGGGATGAAATGGCCCAAGAACGACCGTTTCCCAGGGCGGGGTGCCCCTCACCCGCGGCGGGGTGAGCTCGGGCCTGCAGGACCCCCCAGATGCCGGCAGGACCCCCCAAGCCCGGGCGGCCCCGCTGTGCCTCCGAGGCCGCCCGAGCTGCTCGGGGCTCCGCGCCCCGCGGAGGTGATGGGGCTGCACTTCCCCCGCAACCCCCGGCTCATCCCGCTCCCGCAGGGCTCCGAGCCCCCGGCGCTGCCGGGGATGCCCCGGCTCCCCCGACCGTTCCCCCCTCCCCGGGGCGCGGCGGGAGCTGCGGCTCCGCGCCCCGCGGCCACTAACGCGCCCCCCCCCACCCCCGCTCCCGCAGGCGCGGCCCCCTTCGGAGGTCACTCGGCCGGCGACTTCGACGACGGGTTCCTGCGAAGGAAGCAGCGCCGCAACCGCACCACCTTCACCCTGCAGCAGGTACGAGCCCGCTCCCCTGCCCCCGGCCTGCCCCCCCGCCTGCCCTTTGCGCGCTCCCCCCGCTCCCTGCCCGCTGCACGCCCTGCGCCGCCCGGCTCCCAGCTCCGCAGCCCGCACCCCCGGGCGGCCCCGCTCTCCCCATCCCTCGCAGAAGCCGCCCAGACAGACGGCAGCCGGACAGACGGTCCCCCCTCAACGGCAGCTCCCGGCCCGTTCCCGCTCCAAGCGCTGCCCGGCCCCTGACAGATGTTCCCTCTCCTCCCTTCCACCAGCTCGAGGCACTGGAAGCCGTTTTTGCTCAAACCCACTACCCCGATGTGTTCACTAGGGAAGAGCTGGCTATGAAAATCAACCTCACGGAAGCCAGGGTGCAGGTAAATATTCTGGGGAATTACAGAACTCTCGGGCATTCAAACTGGCAAACTTTTTTTTTTTTTTTTTTTTGACATCACGACTGCAGAGTGCACATTTGGCCAAAGAACGCAAATGAAGACGATCTGTCATTTTCATGATGCACTTTAATAACATCAACATAATGTGGAATATTAGATTAGGTTGATTAATCGGTCATTCATAATTAACTAGTGATAATGTTCTACACTAATTTGTCCGCGTCTCCAAGGTACTAAATTACATCAATGCACATCCATTTCCTTGCTTTTGGAGGGGGTGTGTGTGGAGAAAAGAGCTGAGACGTGATTCTCCAAAGCAACTATGACCACTGTCGAGCAACGGGGTTAGTCAGCTGCAGGGAGCCCAGCTGCCAGGAAGAAACCTTCCGCACCTCTTCAACTTTCCTCCCTTTCCCCTTCTTTCTCAACACTTAATTCAGACAGCGGAAGAGCCTGCAGAGCGATTCCCACACCTTTAATATGATCCAATAAACAGCATTGGCCACCATCGCTCTCTTTCCACCCCCACTCTTTTCCACCACTTCCTTTCATCCTTCCCTTCTCCCCGCTTTTTCTCCCCCCTTTTTTTTCCACCCAGGTGTTTGTTTTTCCACATCCAGCGACGAACTTTGCGTGTGCACAAGCTCTGCTAAGAACAGCCGTCCTGCAGTTGTCAGAGATGGATCCCTATAACTCTGCAGGCATCCGCCACAGAGTTGCAAGCCATTTTTTGAATGCGATTATGTATTCATTTTATTTATGGGGCTTTTCTGCACGCTGTTTTTGTATTTTTTTTTTAATTTAGGTGCTCGGGGTTAAGACTATGCAAAGATCTAATTGTAGGAAATATAATAGCTTGCCTTTTGTTCCCTAGGGTCATGTTAGTATCTCTTAAAACCCAATGGCTGAAGAGAGATAATGGAATTCACCGCAGTAAATTGGGGATTGTAAACAAATTATTTCTCCTATAATCAGATTATGCGATCCTGATTATTAAATCTGAACATGAATCATTGGTCATATGCGGGCAAATTAAACTGATTATTATTTGGAAATGAAAATCTCCTTTTGCCACTGCATTGTAGGTACTGGCTTAAAAAAAAAAAAAGCCATTTTGGCTATTGGTGCCTAAAGACTGAACTGCAAATTGAGATAAATGGCACAATTATTGAGCATTCAGAAGTGGAAGATCATAACTTCTTCCTGAAAGGTGCAAGGGTGAGATAGGGGTGGTGACAATTAGATTGCTGAGGACTGGTGTTTAGCCTTGTTGTTGGCTATTATGCAAACAGACAATAGATGCAAGCATTTGTTTAGCCTGCTTTCATGCAGGGACATGGGGAAACACAGAGGATGGGAGATATGTTTACATTTATACCCCTTGCTCATTCAAATATGATTAATGTGCTATAAAGCAGAGTCTTAATCGAAGATGATGTTGTCAAACAATAACTAAATAGGGAAATAAACGACTTCATCATGCTCTTTCCTCAGAAGCAGGCGAACTGTCAGTGCAAAGTCATTAAAATATGATAATGAAAAATAGCTCAATTAAATGTTGTTATAGCTGTGACCTTCATTCAATTAAGACGCAAGAAAGTGTCTGCATTTTGCTTTGCATTTAACTGCTCTAAATTTAGAATACAGATAAAATCATTATTCAATGCTTGCTGATACATGCAATTAAAAGGCAGCTAACTAAAATGGAGTTGCAGGAGTAGAATAATAATAATAACAATCTTGCCTGTACTTGAAATCATGTATTAAAATGTGGATTACCTGACCTCAAGAAAGGCTTGGCATTTTCCACCTCAAATCCTTATTTGAGGTGCTTTCAGAGCACCAGCTCCACGGTAAATGGAAAATAAAGTGGACTAAAAATTGGGAGATAAAATCAAGAACGTGAATATTTGTGTTGCGCTACAGGAAAGAAATAAGTTTTTGAAACTGGTGTGCGTTAAACTGCAGCGTGAGCTTTCGGAATTAGTGTCTACCACCTTTCGAGTCCTCTCGATGCAGACTGGACAAATATGTCAGAGGAATAACAGAAAGCATCAGTCCTCTCTAGGAGATGGGCTGGATAAGATGGCCTAATACACGCCTTCTCATTTCTGACCTCTCTGAGTCTAACAGCAGCTCATTTAAAGACTTACACATGGTTTCACCAGAATGCTCAGATACCCATTTAGGTCCATCCCTATACAAATGGCCTTTAGATGTGTTAAAACACAGAAATCGGGGAGAATTAAAAGTGTTCATAAAGGCAAGTACACATTTAAATGTTTTGCTAACTGGCACAGTGATGTCAAAACTCATTTTTTATTTTTTAAATTTTATTTTTAACACACCTTTTGAATGTCTTTAGACATTCCTGCCTTGTTTTCCAGACACAGAAATATTCCACATGCAAATGTAATCCTAAGGCTCAACTAGAATAACAATGGGGACACAAAATAAGAGGAGGTTTTAGGCACACTTCTAAATGCGGGATTTCACTAGAGTAACAAATTACAGGTTCCTTGCTTCACATTTGGCTAAACACGGTATTGAGGCTGGATTGCTCGCCTGCTCCAGGTGTGGTTCCAAAACCGAAGAGCTAAGTGGAGGAAAACAGAGCGGGGTACTTCTGACCAAGAGGGCTCTAAGGAGACGATGGCTGAGGTGGCACCTCCTGCGAGGAATTTAAATTCCCCTTCTCCAGCAGATCAAACCAGGAATAAAAAAGAGAGTCTGGAGATCCAGCAGAGGTAAGTGTAACACGTGTTATCAGCTGCCTTTCCTTGGGGCAAGCGTGCATCATACGTATGTACATACATACAGACTTGCCTGCTGCTAAACCTTGACCTACACAGCACCATCTGCAGGCACGGCCCCAGTCATCAGAAGATGAGCTGTGTCTCTTGCAACTCACTGCTCCCCATGGAGATGTTGAGAAGCTGTTGGCTCTGGGAGGCTAGCGCTGTCCCGGCTTGGTCCCGCCTGAGACACCAACGTGTTTGTGTGCATGCACGTACGTCGTCTTTGGTATCAGCTAGTTCTGGTTTTGTAAGTTGTTTTCTCTTCTCCGTCAGCCTGAGTCGAGCCGTGGGGCCTACAGGACCTTTCTTCCCTTCCTGCCTGCCAGGGACTCTTCTCAACACAGCCACTTACGCACAAGCTTTATCCCATGTCGCCTCTCTAAAAGGTAAGTGACTTTGTTTCAGTTCAGGGCCGAGCTCAAAGAGCAGCTCTTTCGAGCTAAGCAGCATGCTCCCGCCTGGGCCAGCAGAGAAGCCTTGGGGAGATGATGGATCCTTCTTTCTGTTATGATTGGCAGCGGTACGGGAGTGAGTCTCCTGTTGTAAATTGTAGCATCGTTTGTGGTGAAGCTCCTTTGTTTTACTCAGACAGTTAGTTCTAGCGAGGTCAGGGTTTGTCTAAAGGAGCAAGGCAGGTGGGGTTTGCTGCTTTAGAGTTTTCTTTGCTATGCTTTTTTTTTTTTTTAAGAGTCAAATTTGTACTAATAAATTAGTTATACGCATCCTTTTGCATTATACATTACCTGGCACCGTTACTGATGCCTCATCCGCTCTTTGCGTGCGGCTTCCTTTGCAGTACATCTCTGCACAATGCCAGCCCTTTCTCTTCTTGAACAGTAGGTCCCCTCTGAGGACTTGAATAAAATCCGTGCATGGGGACAGGGGAGGATACAAAGCAATTCCTTTAAGCCAGTAAATACCTGGGACCCAGGCTTCAGGAAGGGTACCTCCAGTCTCCATACCCTTTTCAGTTCCCAAAAAGCAGCAGTAGGCATCTTTTAAAAATAAATCACCAGCTGATCCATTAGCTGTTCCTAGTCTAACAATTTATAAGACTAAGGGTGTAAGCAGGATGAATTCAATGTATAGATTTGTAGGATGCAAAGCCTCAGAGCACTGCCAAGCACAAAGTGGCACATGCATTTACTCTGTGCCCCGATGTGGTGCGATAATTTGTGAGGAAAGTTTCCCAGTTTAAGACCCTCCACTACGAAGACAAATGTCCTCTAATACCTCTCACTATGTTCTCTGGCGAACCTCGTGCTCTTTGTATTTTCCAGTTAAACCAACATTGCCGAGGTATATTCCTGAAGCAAATGCTTGGAACCGCTGCGTTCTGCATTGGCGTGTCCTGCCCCCGTTCCCCCTTCCCTCCTGTCTTTCCAAAAAAGCTGAAGCCAGACACACCATACAGCTATTTGGATAGGTGTGGGACCTGTGATTTTGAATTGAGAAGAGCCATACAGGTGTCACCTCAGCCCTAAAACTTGAAGGATGAGTGTCAGCCTAAACCCTGTGAGCGGGCAGCGGCTGTTGGACGGCACGAGTCCTCTCTGCCCTCTGGCTGCGAGGGCTTGGGGCAGAGGCTGTTGGCTTCTTCCACTGGGCAGGAACAGCCTCCTTGGAGGAGCTACAGGTGACATTCTTCAGGCAAAAAGATTGTTCATTGATAGGTGTAGCCCTGGGCAGGTTGGAAGGTGTGAGATGTGGTTGTGTTCAGTCAATAATTTTGGATGGAAGTAAGGGGTGGGGATTTTTTCTTACAATATACATTTACGCATTTCCAAAACTAAATGCATCAACACGTTGTTCTCACTTTTTTCATGTTGAAATCTAGCTAAACTTTAAGAAAAATAGCCCCAATAAACAAATACCAAGAAAAATGAAATAAAATGAATTAAAAAAAATTGTCATGAGGGTTTTTTTTTTTTTTTTAGTTTTATTTATTTGGAAGACTTCTAGATATTCTTTTCTGTTATTTTACAGCTCAGCCACTAAATTGAGAAATTAATAATTTGCTCCTTTTTGCTTGACAGCAGTTTTACACCCTAGGGGCAGGTAAAATCCTATTCCTGAATCTCTTGAAGAGATACCTATTAGTCAGTCAGTTGCCCAGGCTAAGAGGCAGTGTTTGTGAAATATTTGTCCCAATGTAAACATACATTTTTTATAATTTGTATAGGGACAGTCAGTTATCAGGTGCACGCATATTCTCTTGACGAATGTTGTCAGCTACACGTGCAGTTCATTGCTGAGATGCCTGGTTTGTATTTCCTGCCTGGCACTAGAAATCTCCAGATATATGCAAGGGGACTGGGATCCTGTGGTATATTTTGATTTTAAGAAATCCAGTTACAGATCTGTATATCTGCTTATCCACCTACCTGGCGCTTTGTGGAGCTGCCTGTACCTGTCAGCATATCGTTATCCTTGCAAGGAGCTGGTAGACCGAGCTGCTCCGTTGAGGGGAGATCTTTTGCTTCTGCAGCTAGGTCTCAGTAATGTCAAATTCCAGCTTGAGATTAAGGGGGAAGAACTTCTTGTTCTATAAGGTGGCAAATTTTATGTATACAAGCAGAGAATAATTGTAGCATCTTTCTTGTGGGATTTATATATGGAGTATTGTCTCCTCTTTCCTTGGCTCATCTCCACAAGTTCCTCTTTCCCTGTTTCTCCAAGAGCAATTCACTTGGGCTGGGGTAGGGGCTCTGCACAGCAGCCCTCGAGCTTCAGCCCCGTTAATTGGCAATGACGAACAGGACGATCTCTAGAGGTACTGAGTGGACCAAAAGCGTCACAGGCCCGATTCGCATTTTGTTTTTCTTTGGTATGGAAACACCAGGTGAATGATGGTTCGCCTACACCAATGTGTTTGAGAGCACAGCCAAGATCAAATGTCAGTCTGGAAGAAGAGATAATGGTTATGGGAAGGAAGGAAAGGCCAGGGAGAGACACAGTGTTCACAGAACCTTTATATGACCTTCTTTGTCTTGTTCAGTTCAGTTTGTTTGACTCTCTCTTCTCATTTCCCTCTTTAAGCTGGGAGCTGATTCTGTACACTTCAGGCCTGTCAAAGGACAGCCAGCCCTATGTTTAGGTGGGCATTAGTCTCTGTCCTTATGTGTCTTAATGAAGTGACCTAAGCCTTGCTCTTGAGAATCTAGTCATATTTTGCAGCAGAAATGCCTGCAGGACTCTGCCACAGTGACGCTGAGGGCATAGGACTTTGAGCCACACAAAATCCCATCAAACTCAGCACAGGGCATAAAATTCTGAGCTATTTGGTTTTTGGATTGCTTGGATAAGGAGAAATTCAGCAAGCAGTAAAGTTTTCCAAGACTTTGCAAGTTTTATTGAAGGGTGAAACAATCAAAAGCTCTTTCTGGTATCTCTCTTGTGCTGACCATGGCTTGAAACTACCAGGAATTCTTTGTGCTTTTGAAAGCAAAATAGTTGCTCCAGAATCAAAGCACCGTTTCACTACCAATGGACGCGTGACCCCACTTTCTTCTTTGCAAATGTCAATTTAAATGGAGGTCTTCTGTGTCGAACCCATAAATAGATATGTATTCCCACCACTGGGAGAATAATCCTGGCCAGCAAAGGGAATCGTATTCTTCAGTAAGGCTGTAAAAAATGCCTGTGGATAAATGGGCACTCTCAGCACATCAGATACTACCGGGAGGTCTGGATTGTTTTCTTATTCTTTTGAGGAGAAAAGAGGTGCTTTGCTGGGTTTGTGAGCCAACACTTCATCGGTGTCAGTGAGCAATAGTTGACTGATGCTTTAGAAAGAGGCAATTAAAATCAATACAGTGAATAACAAGTGATGATGGTGATGTAACTAATTAACAATTATTTTATGCTCTCAGGGACCATTGTCATTCTGCCACCTGAGAGTTCTCTGTAAAGAAACTAATACCTCTCTTTCTCCTCTGATTTTGATTGCTTGGCTCCAGACCCAGATTTCCAAGGCTGCATAAAGTGTCTAGGGCACAGAGTTCCTGATTCTAATTTGTAATATAAAAATATAATAGATGATGAAGTTTAGTAGAGACAACAAACCTCAGGACAGCCTAGCATGAGGCAGGGACCGAGCCTGCAACTTTGCGTTTGGAAAGATTGTGCGGTGACTGTAGGCTTGCCTTCTGCTTTGCGTGGCTCTGAAACTCTTCACCAGGGAGCGCTCGTCTGAGCCCCGCGTGTGCCACTTCTAGGTAAATGGGGGATGTTGTGGATGTGTTGGAGACTAGGTCTGCTCTGGTGAGTGAGAAGAAAGTCATTCTCCCTAAGCAGTATGCCCCGTGAACCCTGTTGTCTCTGAAACTGAGGTTATTTTTTTTTCCCCTCAAAGAGATGGTATTGCCACCATGGGATGTGCTGTGAAGAAAGCAGGCCGGCTATATAATAGCCGTCAGAACTGTAATTCAGAGCACAGACTGTTCCGGGGAAGAGTATATTGCCACTGGACAGTTTTTCTGTTTCTATCCAATACTCTCTATTCAGTAATACAAAAGACCTTTTCCTTCTCTTAGGTGAGTCCCTTTCATCTCTGAAGTTTAGCACATTGGAGGCTGTACTTAGTAGGAAGCATCTGTTAACTACCATATTACCCCACGATGTACTATTCTTTCAGGAAATGCAATTTCTCGTTTGAAAAATCAGCATAAGAACGTAATTTCTGTGGTATACAGGGCTTCCTACTTCAGGGTTTTAAGTTCTTCACCACTGGCCGTAGTCAGAAAGAAGGTTGGCTTGCATAGATGAAATTTCTGGTGTTTGTTACTCTCTGAAATTGTCCTAGTTTGACAACTATGCTACTTCATTGTGGTGACTTCGACATTTCCATGATCTTCCAAGATGAATCACTTACTGTAAACCATGCATCTGCAGTCCATTTAGTAGATTTAATTGCAGACCTCAAATATGAGGGGAAAATACTTGTTTTATTTATGGGCTGTATAACAATAGAGTCATCAGGAGAAGCTAGTGTTCTGTGCAGAGAGAGACCTCAAAGTACCTTCTTAATGGATGACAGCATGAATGCAATTCATTAATGTAGAAGATGTTATTAATGGGTGTAAACAAGAATCTCCGGTTTTTAGCGGAAGTGTTCTACCATTCTGGTGGCTGAGGCCAAGAGTGTGTCTGTTACATTTTGCTGAAATTTCCCCAGACCCCGTGATGAGTGCAGTGTATGAGGAGAGAAATAATTACACTTGCCAGGGAATTACTTTCATAATTCACCCACAGCTCTGCTCTGTGCAAGTTATTGCTCAGTTGGTTTTCACGGCACCTCCACACTACTGACAGAGAAGCAGGATTGCATTATGCACATCGAAGTGGAGATTCCAGGGCACCATTGATTAGGCTCTTTTATGGTTTGTTGCTGCTGTGGTTGCTGTTGTTCATATTAGGGAGGCTTAATTGCAGCGTCCAGGAAAAAAACCACAACAACTAGAACTGTCCATCCATTACATTTCAATTTCTATTACGGAGAGATCAAGAGAATTTGCTCAATTCCATTGGGCAATTCCCATTCCAAGGCTGAGAAAGAAGCATTCGAGGACCTGACTCACCCTTGAACTGGTGTTTGCTGAACTGAAGCACCACTGCTTACCATGGGATGGGGAATGGGAATCGAAACTCTTGCAGTCCTTCATTTTCTCTGTCATTCTTGATTAAGGACTTACAGACTTTTCTCATGTAATACAGCAAATATATCATGTGGGTTCTGTTTGGTATTTTTCCTGGTTTACCTACCACTGTGACTTTAAAGAATTTAAAACATTTCTTCAGTTTGCTGCAGATGCATGGGCCTTGAGCAAATTACTTTGATTCCTGTACCACAGGTCCCCGACTCTAACACCGCCCTTCCTTGCAGATGGACTTTTTCTGTCTTTATCACAAATCACAGACCGGTGGGGGTTGGCAGGGACCTCTGGAGATCACCCCGTCCCACCCCTGCGTGAGCAGGCACCCCCAGAGCAGGGGCACAGGGCCGCGTCCAGGCGGGGGGTGAATGTCTCCAGGGAAGGGACCCCACAGCCTCCCTGGGCAGCCTGTGCCCCTGCTCTGGCACCCGCACAGGGAAGGGGTTTGTCCTCATGTTCAGGTGGAACTTCCCGTGTTCCAGCTTGTGCCTGTGGCCCCTTGGCCTGGCGTTGGGCACTACTGGAAAGAGCCCGGCCTCATCGTCCTGACACCCGCCCTTCAGGTATTTATAGGCACTGATGAGATCCCCCCTCAGCCTTCTCTTCTCCAGGCTGAACAAACCCAGGTCTCTCAGCCTTTCCTCATAAGGGAGGTGTTTCAATCCTCTGATCATTTTCGTAGCTCTCCGCTGGACTCTTTCCAGTAGTTCCCTGCCTTTCGTGAACTAGGGAGCCCAGAACCGGACACAGTGCTCCAGTTGTGGCTTCACTAGGGTGGAGTAGAAGGGAAGGATAACCTCCCTGGACCTGCTGGCCACACTCCTTTTAATGCACCCCAGGATACCGTTGGCCTTCTTGACCACAAGGGCCCGGTGCTGGCTCATGGTCAGCCCCCATTAGGGACTGAGCTACTGAACATTAGGGATTCTGCAAACACTAGGAGCCCTAAGAGCCATGTGAAGGAAATGGGTGCTGCCTTGTTCCTCTAGGACAAACACTGATCCAGTTAGTGGACCTTAGCTGGGCAGGGTTTCCTACTGACGCTCTTGGAGCAACACATGTCAGCAGGATTTAGGGTCAGATCACGTTTTTGCTGTGGAAGGGAAGAGTGGTAAATTGCTGCTGAGCTGACAGTATTCAAAGGACTGGTTCTGTTCTCCCAGCTCTTGTGGCCTGTGCTGCCAGCTTTCCTGTCCAAACAGGCAAGGTCCTGGCTTCCGAATTATTTTTTTTGGAACAGTACTAATGGCACAAAGAAAGGAGGATGAAATCCTCTGGTTCCAGTGTCAAGTTTTTTACATAAAAAGGCACCTGCTGGAGCAACTGAGCCAGATCATCAGCTCTTTGTTGTTTGCATTGGGCATATAGGGTTCACAAGCCAAGGAGATATGAAATTATAACTCTGCTGTCAGCTCTGAAGTGCTCTTCCAGCCTCTGGGCAGCACAGGGTGCCTTCCACTCTTAACCAGCTTAGGCACTAGAAGGAAGAACCATCTAGCACAACTTTAGTAGCCTTGAGGCTACCCTAAATTATACTAGGAGCATCTGGTGCCTCTCCATTTCAGGCTTTAAGTTCATGCCTTTCTTGTTCTTCTGAACATCCTGATTTAGAGCTCAAGAAGGTTTGGACAAAGCCACTATTGTTTTTCCTGCTTGTGCCTCAGGCTTTAATAGATGCAGTGTTGGCATCATGTATGAAGAGCAAGAGGGAGCTCCCTTTCAGTCAGCTCTCACTGGTAAACAGTACTATGAACTTGAGGTTGTTGTTGACCTTCCAACCTTTGTGAAAGGGATTTCAGAGTTTATGAGGATTTAGAGCTCAAGCAAATCAACGTGACTACTATCAGAAGAAAACAATACTTAAATCAAGCATAATATTTTATCTGAAAACTCAACAGCATGCATTGACAAGGGAGGATTTTAAACGTGATTTTTTCCTCACTTCCCTCCCTGTCAGGCTGCTGTTCAGCTGTCCACATCAAAGGCTGATATGCACAAATACTGAAAGAGGAAGGGAACTGGGGTTTTGCCTTTTCAAAAGGCTATCTATTAAATCCTTTAAACTGTTGAGTTGAAATATAAAATATATATTTTAAATACTTATGCATCAATATGGGCCCCGCTTCCACCCCTATCTTCTCAGCCGAAACTGAACCTTGGAACTGCACAAAGGGGTCTGCAACCAAAATTGTAGATCAAATAGCGTTACAATTGAAATGTGATGTGATGTTGGCAGAGACAAGACAGAACTAATTTAATTTTTCCTGTCAGTCTCTGTAGTAGATCAATTAAACTGCCAAGTGGATCAAATGTTTCAGACTGTATTTATTACATTAAGTATTTATGTTCAAGCTGAGCATTTGAAGTATGATCTCATACAGGAATACAAGGAGGTTCAGATCAATTCAGCAGAATTTGCTGTAAGTTAATGGAAATCTAATTGTGTATTTTAATTTTGTGTACAGGAGGCAGTAAGTTCCTGAATGAAAGAAAATGGTACCCTGTCCATACTGTAGCAGCTTGATCCAAATCACATTAAAGTAATATCAAACTGTCATAGATGTTAGTGGAAGCCGGATCATGATCTAGGCCTAAAGGCTTAAGCCTCACTGACTTTGATGGGAGCCAGGTGCCTAAACTCCTCCGAGCATTCGAAATAAGTAGGAACGATTCCTTCATTCCCCACTGTGGGGATTAACTCAAGGTTACTGCAATAAGATTTAAAAAAACCATTGATGTCTGCTATATGTGGATGCCTCTTTCTTGGTGAAAGTCAGATCCCTGTCCGTCGTGGGCTGGCTGATGGGCAGGGGGAGACCTTGGGCTCATGACGCTCCCATCGTTTGCCTTTGCTTTTGTGCCAGCCAAGTCCAATAGATTTCACTGGACTTACTACCCACAGACACAGGCAATTGTAAAGTAGATTCAACCTTCCTTTTACATTAAGAAGAAATAGATCTAAATCTTACTCTCCTGTACTCTAGCTGGACCCTGGAGCAAATGACACTTGTTACTTTAAATTTTTTTGGGGTGTGAGCCGTTGTTTGTAAGCGTTTCAACCTCAATGAAAATGAAAAGAATGGTTTATGGGTGAATTATTGCTAGAGATAGCCTAGTTTCCAGCACAGGTAACTCTGCACCCTCAGGTTGCAGAGCCACTGGGTAATATCAGGTCTAATTATCAAGCAAAGAGCTTAGATTCGTACTGAAGACTGATAAATATTTTATCCCTCTCTAACAATGGAATGAAAATTATTCTTAGGGGATGGAGCTGATTCCTGCTCTTTTGAAAAGGGGAAGACTCTTTTCCACTTGTCCCCGCCTCCTGCTAAGCAGACAGTGTCTGTGCTCAGTCCTGCACTAGGAACCGCAGACGGGCCAGCCCTCCCCTCAGCCTGGGAGCTGAGCAGCCGCATTCGACAGTCTTACTCAGTTTGTGTTAGAAAGCAGCAGTGCAAAGACAGCTGATGCACAGGCAGGCCTCCGTGATCCCCCATCGCAGAGCTGAACCTTAAGGTAGTGGGGCTTAATAGTAGTGAAAAAACAAGACTTTTCTGTGGCTTCTGCAGTTAAAACCTGCTGCAAACCCTAGGGGCTCTAAAGTGCTGATCGTCCTCTTCTCCCTCTTGTTTAAACAGTAGCAGTCCAACACCCCTGAAGTGGCTGCAATTCAACAGGGCAAAAAAGGGCTTCATGAGTGTGGTTGGTGGTGGTAAAAACTGTAAGTTGTGTTACCGAGTGGGTTTTGTCATAAATCCTCCTTCCGATGTGCTCAA